>NW_004567130.1:5343349-5365508 GCF_000260355.1 Condylura cristata | reverse complement strand
GCCCCCAACCTGCTGCATCTGGAGTCTGGGGGACCAGCCCCCAACCTACTGAATCTGGAGCTTGGGGGACCAGCCCCCAACCTGCTTCACCTGGAGTCTCAGTGGCACACCCCCAACCTGCTGCCCCTGGAGCTTCAGCAGCACACCCCCAACCTGCTGCCCCTGGAGCCTCAGCGGCACACCCCCAACCTGCTGCACCTGCAGCCTGGGGAGCATCTGGAGCAGTTGCAGCCGTGAGTTTAGTCGTGTTTGTTTCCTTATGCAAAGCTCTTCCTCTGCTGAAAGATGTAGAATTGGGCCAGTGTAGTGCTGTTACAGAATTCCCCTCTGTTGACAGCAAGCTAATACCAATCATTAGAAAAGTTAGATTCTCCAGGTGTCCTTTACCTACCTGCTCTCCTCGACTGCTTCCCTTTCTTATTTTCACAAATGCAGACTTCCTTTCGGCTCCAAGTAGATGGGTTTCTAAGTTTCTTGGTCTCCACAAATGACTCCTCTTTGGGAGTGACTTCAAAAGGTACAACTTCCTTAAAGTAAGCAGGCAGCCTAAGTTGCATCGAATTTTCCATTGTTTAAAAGTGGTTATCCTTATTCTCTGTGCACATTTTGTATCTGCACTTACCCCATATCCACTTTTGTGTCCGTGCAGTAGAACCACAGACAGTACCCTTGCACTTTGATAAACCCCATCCTTGTGGTTTTCTGGCTACCGCACACCCTTAGTTTTCCTGTTACTTGCCTGGGCCCCTGAGAGGCAGAGTGGAAGGATTATGGAGTTACCCAGGCTCTCTCCCACCTGCTGACAGTCTGGACCACTGCTACCTGCAGCCTCGCTGTCCTCCCAGGTTGCATTAGCTGCATGTGATAACGTATTCGTGTAAAAAGCTGCTTGGGAGCTATGGCTACCTATGATTCTGGACACCTGGATTGAAGAGCAAGGGATAAAGGGGGAGATTGAGAGGGAGAGATTGAGATAAAAAGATTTCGGAAGAGACGAGAAGCCAGAGAGGACACAGAGATGGCCGCAGGAAGGGGACGGGGAGACTCAGTTGCTGCCAGCCCTCTGGCTCCCTTCTGACTGCTCCCTACCTGCTGGGATGCCTGTGTACCTGGGCTTCAGCAATCAAGGCATGTCAAGTACATCCAATATTCTTTTACCATTTGCCCTCATCAACCATGAGTCTGCCATCTTGGGGTGCCTGCCCCTACACAGGGAGTGTGTAATACATGAGGTTACAGCACAGTGATGATAGACTTCATTCCTAAAACCTCTTGGCAATTCCATGAGGTTTGGCAGGATGGAAAGAAGGTAGTTTGCTGCTAGTTCCTTTCCTGTAGTGAATGGATGATCTCGCGACCCCTCAGTATTTTAAGCCTTATGGAAAAGAAAAGATCATTACTCATCAGTTAATTCAGTGTAATAGCTTTTCAAATTTAGATAGTGCATTTGCATCTGGTGATTCTAAATTTCCTTTTCTGGGTTCTCTTCTGCCCTGTTGATATGCCCAGGACCTAGCCCTTAGCTTTGTTAGCTTTGCTACGTGATTTCAGTCCCTTTCTCAGTCTATCAGTCCTGGTCATCTTGGGGGTGTCTTGGCTTTGAGGCTATCTGCTTGAAGTGTGACAGGCCCCTCCCCTGCACTCTGCCATCACCCCACCTGAACTCTGCAGATGTCTCCTACTCCTGATTCGCTCTCTCTAGCAAGATATTCACCTTTGAGGGAATCACGTTCTTCAGGGTTTTCCAGTCAAGGTCTGTGGATTCATCCTAGAATCTGTTCTTTATCCCCTTTCTTCCCTCTTTCACCTGAAGTTGAGAGGTTCTTTCTGCTCCCCTTGGTTGTACAGGTTCAACCACTTGCCTTTTCTCCCTGCTGCAATGGACACAAAAGCCTTCCATAAACAACCAGCAAACACTGTTTTCCACCAGATTCTGGACATGGTTTTGGAAATGGATCTCGCCACCTTTCTGTTTGCCTCTCCCCAAAGAAGTGCCCTCAACTGGTCTTGCTTTTGTCCTGTCGTCCCTTGAGTCTGTTGCCAACGCAGACCCAGATTCATCACATCATCTAGCTCCTCTTCCAAGACCCTGTAAAGACCCCCCATTTTCTCAGTCAGGCAAACCCCTTCGAATGGCCTTTTCTCCTCGCTGACTTCTGCTTCTCTCCTTGTTAGCTTGGCTTCAGCCACGCTGGCCTCCTTGTTCTTCCTGAATGGCCCAACCTGAGGGATACTGTTCTGCTCCCACCAGTGGCTTCTGTAACCCTGTTACCTCATGTACCTCTTTTGCCCCCCCATCAACTAATGCAACCAGCCTTAGCTTCCCATTAACTCCAAATTTCTTTGTTTTATTTTTCTTCTTCTCCCTAGTCATTATATACTTTTTTTTTCGGTCACTGGAATGTGAGCTTTCAAGTGAAGATCCTTTGCTACATGTCCTTCTAGTGCCCGGCACATGGCCCCACACGATAATTGTTGACTGATGTGAACATAGAGACAGCATCACTCTTCACTTCTCTCTCTAAAAATTTGCAGGCACAGCAGCCTCGTTCACCCAGGCGTCCATTATGGCAAGGGAGGAGGCCAGTGGCTCAGCCTGGACAAGAGAAAGGAACAGAAGTAACATCTCCACTTTCAGGTAAAAAGAGGGAAGAAAGGCTGTGGTGAGAAGTCGGGGACACTTGACACATTGGGGTACAGCATGGTTGGTAAGATTCCAGACAAAGTCTTTTCATACTTTGGCACAATGGGAAGAAGTTTCAGCCTGTTGTCACTGTTTCCTAGTCTGTAACGAATTACTGGCTACCCATGTTTTATTCCTTCTAAATGTTAAGGTTTATAGAAAATAGAGATTATTATTCAGTAGCCAATTCAATGTAATTGTTTTTCAAAGTTGGATAATGTGTGCGTGTTTAGTAATTCTAAGTTCAGTAGGATTTTTTTTTTACAACACTAGTTTCTTGGGCTTGTAAATCACTACCCTGAAAGATTGAGCGGCTCCTTGAACTTCTCGGTGTTTCCCTGAGATTATCCTCATAGGTGGAGCACTATGAGGTGAGCCCACAGCTCAGCCATTGTGATTTGCCAAGGACTTGGCTACTTCAGTAAGAATTCAGATTTGAATCTCTTGCTTTTTAAGTTTTGGAGTATTGATGTCAACACAAAACATTCCTCTTTACCTGTTAAGTGTGCAATGCAGCCCTGCTCACTAGAAGCACAGTTTTGTACACCAGATCGCCAGAATTTATTTTGCATAAAAATTCTTATACCTCTTCAACAGCAACTCCCCCACACCCCCCAAAACCACCATTGTGCTTTCTGCTTCTATCAATTTGAGTATTTTAGGTATCTCGTAAGTGGAATTATGCAGTATTTCTTTCTGTGACTGACTTAGTTCACTTAGCTCAATATCTTCAGGATCCACATCACATTGTAGGATTTCCTGCATTTTTAAGACTGAATAATGTTCCATGGTATGTATGCCACGTTAATATCCCTTTACACATCTGTGGATATTTAGGTTGTGTCCATGACATGATTTTGAAAAATTCTATTTAAAAAAATCCATATTTAAGGTGAACATGGGATGTTAATATCTCTTAGGATCCTAATTTCAAGTCTTTTATATAAATACCCAGAAGTTGGAATTTCTAGGAAGTACAGTAGTTCTATTTTCAGTTTCTAAAGAGACTTCCATACTGTTTTACATAATTGCTGGGCTACATTCATTCCCATCCCAGCAGGCAAAGATTCCACTTTCTCTATTTTTCACCCATACTTAGCTTTTGCTTTTGTTTTTGATAATAGTCATTCTTACAGATGTGAATTCATATCTCACTGTGGTTTTGACTTGCATTTCTCTACTTAGTGACTTTGAACATCTTTTCATGTACCATTTGTCTGTTTGTATGATGTCTTTGGAGAAATATACAGAGCTTTCCCTGCTTAGAAAATGGCTCATTAATCTTTAGTTAAGTTTAGGGGTTTCCTAAGCATTTGGAAATTAAGCCTTTATCAGATACATAGTTTACAATTTTTGCCCCCATTTCTGTGAGTTGCCTTCTCATTCTGTTGAATGTTTCTCTAGCTGTATAGAAGTTTTTCAAATTGAGTTCTCACTTGTCTATTATTGCTTTTGCTACGTAAACTTTTGGTATCATTTCCATTAAATGTTCACCAAGAGTAAAGTCATGAAGATTTTCCCTATGTTTAATTCTAGGAGAATTACAGTTTGGAGTCATTAAGTCATTTAGCCATTTGGAGTTGTTTTTGTGTATGATGTAAGAGAAGAGTACAGTTTTGTTCTTTGGCATGTGATATTCAATTTTGTCATCACCATTTGTTGTCTGTTGTGTATCTGGCAGAAGACTGACTCTATGTGCTTATTCCAGAGCTTTCCATTCTGATCAATTGGTGTGGGATAAGCCAATTCCATACCTTTTTAAATACCAACATTTTGTAGTATATTTTGAAATCAGAAAGTGTAGATTTCTAACTTCATTCTTTCTCAAGATTGTTCTGGTATTCAGTGGAGGCCATTATTCCCTATCAATTTTAGAACTGTTTTTCTGATTCTATTTTTCTTTAAAAATAAAAAAAGCACCGCCTGGATTACACTGAATCTATAGGTTACTTTAGATCACTGAATCTATAGATCACAGTAGTATGGACATATTAACAATGTTAATTATTCTAATCCATGAACATGAGCTATATTTCTTTGTGTCTTATTTAAATTCTTTCATCAGTGTTTGGTAGTTCTCAGTGTACAAGCCATTCATTTCCTTTTTATATTTCTTCCTAAGTATTTAGACATTTTGATACTATGGAAAATAGGATTGCTTTCTTAACTGTCTTTTCAGATAGTTCCAAGATAGTATATGAAAACGCAAGTAATTTCTGTATCCAGAAATTTTACTGACTTTATTACCTCTGATAGTTTTTTTGTGATGTCTTTTAAGACTTTCTATATAGAAGTTGTTGCTTACAAACAGCCAATTTTCATGTCGTCTTCCCAGTTTGGATGCCTTCTCTTTTTGCCAAATGCTTCTGGCTAGAACTTTCACTGCTGTAATAACTAGATGTGGTGAGCAAGGGCATGCTTGCTCTCTTCCTAATTTTAGAGGGGAAAGTGTTTCATTTTTCACTACTGAGTATGAATTTAGCTATGAGCTTTCATACGATTATTGTGTTGAGGTAATTTTGCTTAATTAGTTTTTTGAGATATTTTATCATTCAATGGCATTGAGTTTTATCATCCCCCTTTTGATTTGCCTCTACTGAGACAATTATGTAATTTTTTTTAAAGATTTATTTATTTATTCATACAGAACTGGGGTACAGGCCAAAGATGCAGAGGGTGAGAGGATTCACCAGAGACAGAGAGGGGAGCAGAACAGGCAGTTGGACGAAGTACACTGCTGAGGGGAGCAGCGGGCGGGTCAGGAGAGGTCTGCCGCGCCATGTGGTCACCTCCGGGGCAGACGGGAATCGAACTCATGCGGAAGCGGCTTTAGATTCTCAGTGCAGTGCTTTAACCCGCTGCGAGGGGAGGGCCCCAATTATGTAATTTTTATCCTTGAATATATTGAATCATCCTTGGTCACAGCGCATGATCTCTTTACTGTGCTGTTGTATGCAGCTCATTTGATGCAGTTTGCTAGTACTTTGTGGAGGATTTTAGCATTGGATCCACTGGGGGTATTGCTGTACAGTTTTCTTGACTTTGGAAATAGGATAATAATGGCCTCATAGCATGAGTTAGGGAGTGTTCTCCCTTCTTGAATTAAAGGAAGAGGTTAGATTATTCATTTTACTAGTACCTGGCCTTTTTTTAAATAAATTTTTTTTAAGATTTATTTTATGTATACAGAACTGGGGTACAGGCCAGAGGTGCAGGGGTGGCGAGAGAATGCACCAGAGACAGAGTGGGGAGCAGAACAGGCAGATCATTGAAGTACACTGCTGAGAGGAGCAGCGGGCAGATCAGGAGAGGTCTGCCTTGCCATGTGGTCACCTCCGGGGCAGGCGGGGATCAAATTCATGCTGAAGTGGCTTTAGCTTCTTCGTGCTGTGCTTTAACCCACTGAGCACCAGGGAGGGGACCCTTTTTAAAATTTTTAATATAATAGTTTGTTTTTACATTTTGTGCTTTTTCTCCCTCTCAGTTGTAATCCCCATGGGCTTCCCGCCCACCACCAAATCACCTGTGTGCCATCACCACAGTCCAGTGTACTCCCCCTCCAGTTTTGATCCCATTTCCCCACTCCACCCCCATAAAATGTCTCTGGTATATAGTTGCTCATTATTATTATTCCCTCCCTCCCCCGGTCCTTAATGCTCCTGCTATGAGTGAAACCATATGCCATTTTTTTTTTTCTGGCTTATTTCACTAAGCATGATCCCTTCCAGTTCCATCCATGTTGCTGCAAAAGGCATGAGCTTATTTATCTTTTTTGGTTGCTGAGTAATATTCCATTGTCTATATGTACCACATCTTTTTAATCCAGTCATCTACTTTTGAGCATTTGGGTTGTTCCCATGTCTTTCCTACTGTAAATAAAGCAGCAATAAACATGGGGGTGCAGGTGTCTTTTTGAATCAGTGTTTTTGTGTCTTTCGGGTAGATACCTAGGAGTGGGATTGCTGGGTCGTAGGGAAGCTCCATTTTTAGCAGTTTAAAAATCTACACTTTTCCACATGGAAGCAGCCCAAATGCCCAAAAGTAGATGACTGGATAAAAAAGATGTGGTACATATATACAATGGGATATTATTCAACAACCAAAAAAAGAAACACATGTCTTTTGCAGCAACTTGGATGGAGCTGGAAAAGATCATGCTTAGTGAGATAAGACAGAAAGAGAAAGAAAAATACGGGATGGTTTCGCTCGTAGCAGGACCAGGCGAGAAAATAACAAGAATAATGAACAGCCATATACCAGAGACATTTTGTGGTTGAGTGGGGAATGGGATCAAAAACGGGGGGTTGGGGAGGGAAATGCACAGGATTATGGTGATGGCACACGGGTGACTTGGTGATGGGAAACATGCGGGGATTACAATTGAGATGGAAAAAAAATGTACAAAATTATGTAAAAATAAACTGTTACAAAATAATAAAAAAAAACTACACTTTTCCATAGTGGTTGTACTAGTTTGCATTCCCACCAGTAGTTCAGGAGAGTGACTTTTTCTCCACATCCTCACCAACATTTGTTGTTGCTAGTTGTTTTAAGATGTGACATTCTCACTGGTGTGAGATGATATTTCATTGTGGCTTTAATTTGCATCTCCCTTATTACAAGTGATGTTGAACATTTTTTTCATATGCTTGTTGGTCATCTGCACTTCCTCTTTGGAAAAGTGTCTTTTTAGCTCTTCTGCCCATTTTTTGATGGGGTTGTTTATTTTTGTTGTGTTTCATCAGTTCTTTGTATATCTTGTGATCAATCCTTTATCGCTAGTTTTGAGAATTTTTTTCTCAATCAGTGGGATGAGAAGTGACATTTGTTTGTTCCCCATGGTATCACGTACTGGCCATTCATTCAGGGAGAATGGTTAATGAGTATTGTGAGTCTATTTTTCACAATGCACTAACCTCACTGAAAGGACACTTTGTACTGTCATTCAAATATTCATCTTGTAAAAGAAATATTTAAATCAGTGTGAACATTAGAATGTAATAAAAATTACATTCAGAGTGTCAGAGTGGGCCCTCCCTGGTGGCACAAGGGGTTAAAGCACAGCACTGTGAAGCTGTCCACAGCCAGAGTTGATCCCTGGCCAGAGAGGTGACCCACATGGCTCAGCAGACCTCTCCTGTCTCTTGGTTGCTCCCCTCAGCAGTGGATTTCAGACAATCTGCCTGTTCTACTCCCCACTCGGTATTCAGTGAGTCCTCTCATCTCCTCCCAGCACCTCTGGCCTGTCCCCCAGTTCTTGCATGCATGCATAGATAAATCTTTTCTAAAAATAGTGTCAGTCTTTCCCAGATGCTGTTCAGAAAAAGTAGATGGGACCTTCTGGATCAAAAGTCACTATTATTTTTTTAATTTTATGGCTTGTTCGGGCCCTCCCTGGTGGCGCAGTGGGTTAAAGCACAGTCTAAAGCCACGACCGCATGAGTTCGATTCCCGCCTGCCCCGGAGGAGACCACATGGCGTGGCAGACATCTCCTGACCTGCCCGGTGCTCCCTTCAGCAATGTACTTCGTCGCTCTGCCTGTTCTGCTACCCTTTGTCTCTGGTGAATCCTCTCACCCTCCGCATCTCTGGCCTGTACCCTGGTTCCATATGAATAAATAAATAAATCTTTAAAAAAAAAAAAAAAATTATGGCTTGTTCACTGATGCCCTGCCCGGTAGAGGGCAGTGTGGTACCAGTTATAGATATAGCAAAGGGTAGAGATTTGCTTCTGCTGTGAACCTTGTACTTTTGCGCGAATACCATCGATTAATAGTACAGACATTACAGTAGGGATGAGTGAAATGTGAAGGTAAGTATGGATGGGGCCCCCAACTCTTTGGGAAAGCCTTCTGGGTAACACTCCCCTTCACTGGTGACCCATGACTTAAATGTGTGGATTCAGGCACATCATCTTTTATACTTTAAACAGCCTTGACTATTTTAGTTAATAACTGGCCACTAATTTTATCCTTTGTACATACTTTTCCCTTTGACTATATAAATGCACGTCGTTCACACTTAAATGTAGAAGAATCACAACTCTCGGCTAGATTTCAGAGGACATCACTGAGAGAGAGGAGGGGCCGTGGCGGCGGCGTTTTTGGAGACCTGGTGGTGAACACGCGGCAGTACATGGAACACGTTAGAAAGTCGAAAACAGGTAGGTGGGCCATCAATGAGCCAGATTTACGGACCTGTGTATTTTAAACATTTGGTGAGATTCGTGTTTGAGTTTGAGCCTATGAGACGGGCCCCGTCTCTCCGCATGGAAGGATGCGCTCACCTCTTCGTAATAACTTTTCACTTTTGTAGGAATGAAGACTTAAGATCCTCAAGTATTGTCTGTTTTTCCCTTTTCCTTTCATAGCTGCCTGAAATGATTGAGTACTTCGGTTGCACTGAGGTTTTATTTATTTATTATTTTTTGTTTAAAGAAACCTAAACATCATTGTATACAGTGGCTTCTGCTTCCCCCTACCAGGCCCTCTTTTGGAAGCATGGTGTGGCACAGCTTTATTTCGACCTCTTTAATATAATATTTCTTATATTTTAAAGTTTTGATATAATCTTATATTTTAAATTCCCAAATGATAATTATGGATTTACCTCCTTTGACTTAACTTTAGTTCTCAATATTGTGCTGTCCAAGTTATTTGGGCTCCAGGCCACCTCCCTGGTGGTCTAGGGGTTAAGTCAGCGCTATCACCACTGGCCTGAGTTTGATCCCAGCCTGAGTTCCATCTGGGCCTGGGAGCTGACCCAGACAGCTCCTGGCCTGACAGCAGACCTCTCCTGTCTCTCTGCTGCTTCCCTCAGCTGTGTATTTCAATAGATGGCCTGTTCTGCTCCCCACTCTGTCTCTGGTGAATCCTCTCACCCACACCCCCACACTCTGGCCTATACCAGTTCTTCAATGTGAAAAAAATTTGGAGGTGGGGGGTCCATACTCATCTCATTATTGACCTGTGGCTCATTTTTCAGGCTCTGAAGGTAGAATGGTAAAGCTATTTTCCAATCATTTCCAAATGAGATCTCGCCCCCAGACCACTGCCTATAAGTACAGCGTTAACTACCAGCCAGATGAAGGTGACGAAATGTTCCGTGAACATTTACTTCTAGAACTTGAAAAATTATTTGGAAATCACCAGATATTTGATGGAAACTCTTTATTATTACCTCGCAAGCTGGATGAAGGGGTTAAGTGCCATTATTTAACATTACCCTAGACATTGTTCTTTTTCTTGCATGTTCACTTTATTGCGGTAAAACGTCCCATGATTCTGTACAACAGTTTGTGGAGACATCCTGAAGATCTCTTCCCAGTTATTTCATAATGACACCCTTGTGCTATGTTTATCATTGATCTTCTCTAATGTCCCAAATTTCAGGCTAAAATTTAACAAGAAGGTAAAAAAATAATTTACCTTTTTAATGGCACAGTGTCTCAAATATGCTGACAATGAAATTTTGGATAATTTACTTTATTGGTTTCTCAAAGTTTAGCCAAAAAAAAAAAAAAAAAAAGGCGGGAGGGAAGGCCTTATTTTCTTCAACTTCTGTATTAAATAGCCAAATAAATATTTTGGAACTTGTTTTGGTTTAAAAAAAAGAGTTGTGATTTGAATAATTTTGATTCTTCACTTTTGTTCTAAATCATTTTCTACATGTGGGAAAAGCTGGTTGTTGCCATGCTGGGGTACTGGATGGCTAAGTGACACTGACTTGTAAAGAATGAAGCTTAGTTTCCCTGAAAGAAAATGTGGACCTTTGTTTTGCTTTATTTCAGGGTATGACATTGTCTAGGACATTCAATAAGCAGCCATACTTGATCACAATTGAATTCTCCAAAGAACTCCAGCCTTCTGACCCCGATCTCCTACGCTATTACAACATTCTCCTGAGGAGGTGTGTTAGGAAGATGAACTTGCGTGAGGTTGAATTGTGCTGTACTGCATGGTGGAGGCGGTGAACTGGATCATTTGCTTGTAGCATTTTGGACACTTAGTTCTTATGCAGTGAGAGCAAAGAGTCTGGAGATGAAACGACATTTGAGTCTCACTAGTCTTGCACTAATGTGGTATAGTCTAGATTTTTTTCTCCCTGGTCCCACTTCTCACATCTGGGACTGTTCTAGGAGGAATAATAGATCTCAGCTGAACATGTTCACATTTCTTTTTGGAGCAAATACTTTAAATTTTACACTTACTATGATGAACAAATGGTCCAAATAAATGTTGAGACACATTTAATCTACAAACGTCCATTTCTGGGACTAAAGGCTATTCTGATAGTCTTTGTATACAATAATGTATTGCATATTATATAAAGGAGACAAAATTGAAGTAAAAGAACTTTAATTGCTACCTCAGAAAATAATTGACTTGTTAAGTCAGGTAATTTGTGTTAATTGTTCACATAAAGTAACAGATTTTTTCCCCTTGTAATGTAACCACTGTGTTACAGCCTGCTTAATAGTCACTGCTCGTTCAACAAAACTTTGTTTTTCAATTTCTAGAATTTTGAAGAAAATGAAAATGAAACAACTTGGTCGCAACTATTACAGGAATGACAAAAAAATTGACTTCCGTTCAGAAAAGTTTGTATAAATGGAAAGTTACATGTTCTGTAGACATAATCATGAAAGTCTTTTGAGAAAGTTACTCTCATTGAAGTAGCATTATTTAAAGTGGAAGATTCATTCTTAAAATCCTAGCATAAAAAACATAACCCTTAAGATACTCAGTTAGTATGTAAACCTCATAGGACATCTAAGTAATCACCCCAATTTGGCTCATTTCTCTTGGGAAATATTTTTAATTATAACTATTATAGTTACGTGTATGTATCTTACTTACTGGCACCTATGCATATAATTACATCATAATACATTTTCTTATGCATATAGCTGGGTGATAATAAAAGTGACTTAAAGATGGTGTATTATAACTAGCACATCTAGTATCTCCATTTGAAGGCCCTTCTAAAGACCACTTATTACTAAAAATAAGAAATTAACTCAAGTGTCAATTTTGGACCATGAGTTAAGTTCCTCTAACCCCTGATAAGCCTGGACTTTGATAACTACCTCTAACTTCTTCTCTTTGCAGTTTGAAAATCTGGTGTGGTTATATTACTTCTGTTCTCCAGTATGAAAACAGCATCACCCTCTGTGCTGATGTGATCCATAAACTGATTCGAATAGAAACTGCCTTTGATATAATAAGAAAGCTTGTTGGAGAAGGGGAGGCTACAAAAGAGACGCAGGAGCTAATTGATAAGGAATTGGTTGGATCAATCGTTTTTACCACGTAAGTTGACGTTGTAAAACCTATCTGGTCACTTAGATAACTTTTTCGATGAGGGACGATCCTGTAATTTTTGAAGCATTAGACATTGAAGTTTAGGAGAGGAAATATGAAAATGGCAAGACTCATTGGACACTTTCTCGTGTGTGTGAGTAATATGTGTATATACACCTACATATCTACTTCTATAAATTTTAGGAAAGGAATAGATGTCAGTTGTAGACTTGGCTAATGCTAATTTAGTCATTTGCTGTGATCTCTGGCGTGTAATAGTTCGCTCCTTCTGCATTTCTTCTTTCCCTTCTCTCTGTGTTTAGCTATTTTAAAGTCGTAAATTATCTAATCCTTTTTTTTTTATTTTATTTATTTATTCATACAGAACTGGGGTACAGGCCAGAGATGTGGAGGGTGAGAGGGTTCACCAGAGACAGAGTGGGGAGCAGAACAGGCAGATCTACGAAGTACACTGCTGAGGGGAGCAGCGGGCGGGTCAGGAGAGGTCTGCCACGCCATGTGGTCACCTCCCAGGCAGGCGGGGATCGAACTCATGCGGAAGTGGCTTTAGCTTCTTAGTGCTGTGCTTTAACCCGCTGCGCCACCAGGGAGGGCCCCTAATCCTTTTTTTAAGATAGCATCATGTGTACTATCTTTTTTAAAGATTTATTTATGCATACAGAAGTGGGCTAAAGGCCAGAGGTGCAGGGGAAGTGAGTGAATTCACCAGAGTCAGAGTGGAGAGCAGAACAAGCAGACTGATGAAGTACACTGCTGAGGGGAGCAGCGGGCGGGTCAGGAGGGGTCTGGCGGGTCAGGAGGGGTCTGGCGGGTCAGGAGGGGTCTGGCGCACCATGTGGATCACCTCTGGGGCAGGGATCGAACTCATGCTAGGGTGGTTCAGGCCAGCTTGCAGTGCTATGCTTTAACCTGCTGCACCACCAAGGAGGGCCCCATCTAATCCTTTTAACAATTTTCCACTGAAGGAAATTTTTATTTTTAATGTCCTTTTTACCAGAAACTAAGTTGATAATAGATTTAAAGTCATTTATAGTCAGTTGATTTTCAACAAGTTTATCAAGACTGTTCGGGGAAAGAATAGTCTTTTCAACTGCTGTAACAGCTGGATATCCATCTTCCCTTCACATAAAATACAAAATTAACTCTAATTAAAAGTATACAACTCTTAGAACATACAGGAGTAAATCTCCTAGATTTTGAATAAGGCAAACAACTATTAGATAAGACACCCAAAGCACAAATGATGATAAAAGAAACATACAGACATATTGTACCTCTCATGTCATAAATAACTGGTAAGTTTTCTTTACTTAAATGGATATAACTCAGTAATGGAAAGGTAACCCATGTTTAAAAAGTGATCAAATGATCTGAATAGACATTTCTCCAAAGAAAATATACAACAGCCTAGTGATCAAAATTTTCACCATCATTCACTGTTAAGGAAATTCAGATTAAAATTACAGTGAGATACATGAAGTAACAACAAAACTGTGTCTGTATGTTACATGTCTGTATGTCTTTTGTTTATATTTAATTGTCTTGGCCTCGAGGTGTTCTAAATTGGTTTAAATGGTGCCTATAAATATTATAAGCAAACAGAAATGTAATGTTTATAATAACTGACTTGTTTTAAAACAGGTTATATCTGTATAAATTTTTTTGTCTCACTTGGGTTAATAATGTCAGACAAATAAAGGTTTTAAATTAAAAAAAAAATTAAAGTGAGATAAATACCACTTCATACTCACCGAAATGGCTAAAACTAAAAAGGAAGATGTCAGATGTTGAGAAGGACATAGAAAATTTGAAACCAGCTTTATATACTGGTGCTGTAAAATGAGAATGGTTTCTTGGGCAAATAGTCTGGCATTTTCTCAACATGCTAAAGATAGTATTACCATTATGACCCAGCAATTCCAAGAAAAATGAAAACATGCCCAACACAATGGACACATGAATGTCCCTAACATTTTCATAATAGCTCGAGTGCAAACAACCCAAATTTTCATCAACTGAAAATTGGATGAACAAAAGTGCAGTCTGTTATAAAATGGACTATTATTTGGCAACAAAAAGAAATTAAATACCAATACACACTACGGCTTCAAAATTAAACAATGAAAACGTCATGGAAAGTGGAAGGAGCCAGTCAGGAAAAATCAGTACTGTATTTTGTCCAATTTAGGTTAAATGTGAGTAGGCAAGTGTTAAGGGGGAAAAGTAATTTAATAGTTGCCCAAAGAATTGGGTTGAAATAGGAGATGACTGTTCATGGTGGTAATGTTTCTTCTTTGGGTGACAAGTGTTCTAAAATTGGTTGTGTTAATGATTGCACAACTCTGAAATACTAAAAACTGTACACTTGCATGGCTGACTTTATGTAAACAAATCTTAATATCAAATATATCCTGCAATTACTTGTGTCATCTAAAACCCATGTAATCCAAAAGCCAGAAATAATACATGTTGTGATTTAATTTATAGTTACAACAACAGAACCTACAGGGTGGATGCTGTTAACTGGACAGAGTGTCCTACATCTAAATTTACAACCTCAAAGGGCACAGAAATTAGCTATAAAGATTACTGTGAACAGGTATGAAATTTTCTTTCAACATATTTAAATCTTAATGTTTTCATTTTACATAGCTGTGTTTCTCTGACGTCATGTGCATATTTGTATATTCTCCAATATGCTAGCTTGACATATCTGTATATCTTCTTTGTGTATTAATGTGCCTTGTATATGAAATTATGTCACATAATTTAAATGGATCTGATATGGCCTCACTTGTAGTCTTAAAAGTGGCTATGGTAGTTTTAAACTTGTAGATGGTTACTAGGTTAAAAAATGCTAAGGGTTTGGATAGGAAAAAACTTTCCCATAAAATTTGGTCTAGAGAGCTTAGCTCAAAAAGAATGACCAGTTACCACCTGAAATGTCAAATATCTGCTAACTATCATAACTCATATATTCCTCTGTATTTCTCATTTCTTTGTGAACACTCCATATAAACTTGGGAGACTAAACCATGCCGGTCGCAGAGGCTGGTTTTCTAGCTTTTGCAGCCAAAAGAGAAAGAAGCAAAGAAATTGCTGCTGTTTGTTGCCAATAGAAAGAAATTGTAATTGGATGGTTTGGAAAAGAACAGCTTGGATTTTTATACTGGAACCCAAAGCAGAGTTACTTAAAACCAGTGAAAACACGCCCTCTGACATCTCTTAAGGAGATGGTTCTATTTGACATTTTCCTCATTTATGCTCCACACTTGTTCATTCAATCTGAAAGGCATTTAGTGAGGGTTTACTACATATCTTGAGTGCACATTGGAAAGGCAGCTGAATTCTCTGCTCTCTAGGAACTTTTCTTCTCATGGCAGGCAGAGGTGGTAATCAAGAAAACCATTCTGAAAGTTATAAGGTATGTACAGACATACAAATAATTAAAGGGGGTGTAAGATGGGGAATGCATGGTAGCTAATTGGACTGGATGGTCATGGAAAATTTCTGAGATGTTATGTAAATGTTAAAAAGGAGTGAGCTATAGGCAGACAAGGAAGAAGAGAATGGTGCAAAGGTACATATTTAGACCTAAATATTAGAGCTAAAAGTATCAAATTCTAGCTAGATCCAGATCACAGTATGTTCTGTAGGGAAGAAACAGGCCAGTTAGTCTCAAGAAAAGATGATTAGATTTTACTGTTGAATGGTAGTGTGCAGCTGACTGAAGTGTTAGATTTTATTCTGAATAATATTATTTTGTATAATGTACAGAGAATGGGCTGTTTGCTGGTAAGATGGGGATGGGCAGACCATCTCCAGTAGGAACTGTTAAGTTGGCTTGGGTAAAATGACAGTGGTCTGGACTAGGGCAGGAGAATGTGAAAATGGACAGGATTTACTGGTGATTTGGATGTAGTTGAGTGATAGAAAGAGGAGTCTGCAGCATCACTCTTCGGTGCCAACACTTACCTACTTCCTTAAAATCATTTACCAGAGTGGGTCTGTGGGAGGTGCTGGCTTGGCAACTGCATGGGGCTCAGACTCTGATGTATTGCATGGAGTGTGCAGTGGTGGACAGAGTGGCCCAAAGGAGAAGGCACGTCCTCCATGTCTTTGTCCATTTCTGCTCCTGGATTGAATGTGGATAAGAAAAGCTGTCCCAAACCATGAGGAGGGCAGGATCCTGAAGAGGTATGCTGAGATCTAAGAGGCACGCCAGATCTCTGCAGCCCATAGCTGCCTGCAGCCCCATCTTCATTGGTGATGAGTAGACTTATCAGAAAGCCACACTAATTTTAGCTTTTCAGAGTAGATGTGGCCCCTAACACAGATCAGTTGTGGCATTACACGCTCTGCAGAGGAATGAAGAGAAAAGATCTGAAAGGCTGTATGTCTGAGTATACCTGGAAATTGGGACTCTTTGTAGGGTGGGGGAGCTATGTGTAACTTTTTTTTTTCTCGTAACTTCTCCATAATTCTACACATAATGTATGTAACATGCATAAACTCCCACCTTAAGGCGACTGTGGGAAAGAGGATTGGAGGTGAATGCCAGCTGCCTTGCAAATGACTATAGGCCAGTTGAAGAATTAAAACAGTCTGTCACAGTGTCACCTGAAGTGAGAGTAGAAGCTAAGTTCAGGATGAAAAGAGCTATGAATACTGAGTTCAGTCTTCTAAAGTGGGGTCTCCTTCCTGATGGTTTGAAAACAGATGAAACCAGAATTTCTGTAGATAAACTGTCCTTGAGGGAGCCCTTGCTAATGAATAACATAGAAGGATCTGTGAAGAATTGCCACTGAGTGTCGGGGACAGTAAGGCAGCTCTGTGGTATGAGAATGGCAGCACTTCTGTGCTTTGACCATCCTTTCTCCACTGGAAGCAAAGACTAGGAGCTTGGGGGACATAGGCAGGAAAACTATTGGGAAGAGATTTGGAATCACACCTGTAAAAAGGTAGCCATGTATTTTGGCTCACGTGTGGGAATCCTTAAATTCTGTGTGTTTAAGGAAATTTTAAGGCAATTCTGGGATGAGAGATAGACAAAGAGGCCTTCTTTCATCATGAGTTGGGGTAGCCCGATGACCCCAACATGTTGTGTGGATGTCCTATTTCCCTTTCCCAGAGATATTTATAAGATGTGAATCCCTGACGCATCAAAATTGAGACTATTTATGCCTTCTTAAACTTAAGGAAATAGTGTTACCAGCTGTTCGGGCTCCATTTGTGATCATCCTGTATATTTAATACCTATTTACATGATGTTACCATGGTTTTGCTGGTACGTGACACCAGTGTTTGTTCTTTGTTGAGCAGAAATACAATACAGAGGTCACTGATATGTCTCAGCCACTTCTGACCAGCAAAGGCAGATGGAAAAAAAGCCTACAGGGGATAGCCTATCAACCTGTACAGCTGATTCCTCAGTTATGCCAATTGACAGGTACTGAGAGTCTATGAGGTCTCCAGAGGAGATGACCCCTCTTAAAAGGGACGGCTGTTAAATGCCTCAAGACGGATAAATGGATCAAGAAGATGGGGTCTACATATGCAGTGGAATACTACTGTTTAGTAATAGAGATAAATTTGTGCCATTTGCAGTAGAATGGATGGAGCTGTAAGGGATGATGCTTAATGAAATAAGTCAGGAGGGAAAAAAGTATCAGATAGTTTACTTACAGGAGGAATATAGGGAAACTGGGGGGAAAAGGTTAAAAAACCCACAAAAATTTCAGGCAAATTATGGATTTGAGGCATACAGCAAGGGAGGGGGAAGGAAAAGGGTCAAACGGGGGAGAGAAGAACACAAGGGACTGTGGTGACAGTGCACAGGTGATATCACGTAGTGGTAGGAGATTGGGGCAGACCATACCTGAAGGGAGAAATCGAATACTGCATGGAAATGAACAATGTAAGAAAAAAGTATTAAAAAGGGGGCGGGGGCACATGTAATGTCACACTGCAGGCTTTTCCCAGCACTCCACAAACCAGACCCTGGTGGTCCTTCCTCTTCCCGAGATGGCCAGGAAGTCTTCTCTAATTCTTGCTTGTTCGGCTATATTTTTTAATTTTCTGTAAAGGTCTCTCAGAAAAAATTCGTAAAAACAATATGTTGATGAGGCAATTGGCTGAAAAGATGAGGTTGGATCCAGATGAGAGGCGGTGTGAATTACAACATTTCATCAATAAAATACTGAAGTAAGTGCTACTTTTTGGGCTATGTGCACTACAGGCCTGTGTAGGTCCCTTGACTCTCAGAACGTTGGTAGAGAAATAACAACTGTGAAGAAAATGCTATTTGGAGGGATAGCTCTATTTTTTCTCTATTGCAGTTATTAGAGGACACCTCCAGGGGGAAGTGGAGAAAAATGGTCCGAGTACCTGTGCAAACAGGAGAAAAGGATTATTTCCACAGTAAGGGAATTTCAGAACAAGTCAAAGGGAAGCTCAGATTAGATGAAAGTGTCCATGTTTTGCAAATGGATGACTGTATTTGCTTATCTTTGGTTTGATTGTTGGTAAATACTTTAACTTTTAGACATGAGATTACACAAACAGAGCTTCAGCGCTGGAATTTGAGATTTGACACCAACTTTTTGTCCCTCCAAGGAAGAGTTTTGAAAGAAGTAACGATTTCCCAAGGAAGAGCAAAAGTAAGACAGTTTCAAAATTGTCATGCTGTATTCTGGTCAAATGACAAATAACCCAAAAAGGAACTAAAGCATTCATCTCAGTAGCTTGGAGGGCATCTCTCTTCTAAGGGTACCTGTTCTTTCTCCACGAGGGAACAAGCAAGCACTCAAAAAGAACACATTTAAGTGCTTAGGGTAAACTCCCCATATGTTTTCATCTGCTCGTACAGTGGTTATTTTATCAGGGCAAAATAACCTTCCAAACCCTAAGAGTCAAAAAAAATTCTTAGAATCAGAATAATCCAGGGTGACCCATGAATGAATTCCAGGGTTACTTGCCTATATCTAAATTACTATTATTATTAGGGAAAATAAACCTAATTAAATCATGACTAAAGTTTAAAACTGTACTATTACAACAGGAAGTAGTTTTTTTTTTTTTTTAAAGATTTATTCATTCATTCATACAGAACTGGGGTACAGGCCAGAGATGCGGAGGGTGAGAGAGTTCACCAGAGACAGAGTGGGGAGCAGAACAGGCAGATCGACGAAGCACACTGCTGAGGGGAGCAGCGGGCGGGTCAGGAGAGGTCTGCCGCGCCATGTGGTCACCTCCGGGGCAGGCGGGGATCGAACTCATGCGGAAGCGGCTTTAGATTCTCAGTGCAGTGCTTTAACCCGCTGCGCCACCAGGGAGGGCCCAGGAAGTAGTTTTTTAATGGAAAGGATCTTAAGTGATTTTAAAAATGATGCTGTATATCATGTCTTGGAATTCTCCAGTTTGTCCCCCATCCACAACATGGAGAGTGGTCCAGAGATGTGAGAACTACACACTTAATTAACGCAAAGTCCCTAGATCACTGGTTACTGCTCTATACGAAGAGAAGTCGTGATGCAGCCCTATCCTTGGAGAGGAATCTCTATCAAGTCACACCCACCATGAATATAACTATGAGACATCCAGTTGCGTGAGTGGAAGTCGCTTCTTATTTAATAATCAGCTGTTAGCAAACAAATCAGGACAACTGAAAATACTGAATGATAGGCTGTAGTCACTTTGTACCAAACATTAACAGGCTTCTGTGCTTTATGCTTTATGCTTTGTGGCTATTGGGATAGACAGAGACAAAGACTTGAGAATAAGCAATTGGGTGTGAGTGGGCATAGGGTGGGGTGGTGGTGTCAAGGACCTATTCCCAGTCATGCTTCCCAAATTAAACTTGTATTGTTTAAAAGCGAACTTTCAACACAAATTTAATTGAAATGGCCTAGCATGGTATTTTATCTCATCCTATAGTGCATCTCATTAGCTGAATCACATGTCTGTTATATACTTATATATATTTTACTACTCGTTACTTTTTGAATATAAATGATACTCATTTTCTAGGTTTGAAGTGAACGATTCAGTTGACTCCTATGTAAGCATCATAGAAAAATATGCTGAAAGAACACAGATGGTAAGTGTCTATTGGATTTATGCACTGTTCTATAGCATTTAGAATGTCACCACTGGTTTCTGAAATTAGCTAACAGATACAAACTTGCCTCTTATATAAGGTAGCTGAATGCAGACATTAGGTTTTTAGCTACTAAATATCATATGTTGTGCTAATTGCTTTGGATTTGAAGAATTGGAATTATAAAAACATCCCATACAGTAAAGTACTATACCCCTGTAGAATGGATTATGAATCATGACATTCACCATTTTCCTCCCCCGTTATAACCTACCAAGTGATGACCACCATGAGCCCTCTTTTCTAGCATGTGTTCTTACCTTTGTTCCGTATTTCTTTTCAGAGTTTTCCTCTCCTTTCTCCCACCTAATGTCTTCGATCCATATTATGTTGTATTTGAATTACTGAAGCAGTGTGTCTCTTCTTCCTTCCTTCCCCCTAATTAATCTTCCATTCTTTCTCCAAAAGACTCTTTAGAAGGGATCTTTGGCTTCTTGATCATGAAATCCTAAAGGCTAAATTGTCTTTCTTTTAGTTCCCACTAAATAATTTTCTAGGCTATTCTGAAGGATACCTTAACTAGCTTCTCTTCTCAAGAGAAGATACGTCCATGATATTGCAGAAGCTGAAATATTAGGAAATGGTGTTAGGTAACCACACTCAGAAAATGCAGATTAGTAGGCAAATAGAATCTAAATGATTTAAAACTCAAATTTAAGTTTGAGCAACTAACCTACTAACGCATACCTGTATATGCATATCTGTCTATATGTACGTGTGTGTGTGTGTGAAATCTGTGCTTCTTCAAAACATGTCTTTACATTTGATTTGTGTTTGTATTTAACTGGTCATGCTGGGATTGGAGAGTTCTCAGGAAAATAATGGATTAGCATTCTCTGGAATACATTCCCATACACTAGTGGTAACTAGTTTGGTTTCCATACACTAATCATGGTACTTTACAGGTAGACATCGCTAAATCATACACAAGAATCTAATTCCTTTTCATTTAGGGTGAGCCAGTAGATTTGGATAATTTTGAGAAAAAAATGAATGTTTATTGTGGTGAATTATGGAGAACATATTTCTTTTCATGCTGGTTACGCATTTGGTAAAATCTGCACCCTCTCCATGTGAAAAGGAAACTCAATCTAGAATGAGACAATTTCCTGAGTCTGATAAAACATCTTCTAAAAATGATATGCATCATTTTCCCACTAGAGTCAGGATCAAACCAAGTAGTACCTTCTCTAAGTGCTCAGTGTCTTGCTGGACATCCTGGTGAATATTTGAAAACATGCTCTACTTCTTTTAAAGTAGGCAGATTCCATGCTCTAAAGCTGATTTGCTCAGTGGTAAAATGGGGATAATTGTATTTAGCTCAATAGGTTGTTGAAAGAAAGAACTAAGGCACATAAAATGCCAAGCAAACAGCCCACACATAACCATCATCCCCAAATGGTGACTATGCTGATGGTCTATTTTAATCCATCCTTAACTTTATTATATGAAGTTTCATTTCCTGAAAATTAAATAAACCAGAGCAAAGGGTTTTTCAAGTTTTAGCACTTGAAGCATATTGCTAAATAGCTGGTTTGCAGTGTGTTTCTTCCAAGTTCTATTATCCTTGTTTAATGTGAATCTAGATTCTTCAACCCCATGGATTCAGGTATTTAAAAATCAACCCTGGGCCCTCCCTGGTGGCGCAGCGGGTTAAAGCACAGCGTTAAGAAGCTACAGCCACTTCTGCATGAGTTCGATCCCCGCCTGACCACGTAGCCTGGCAGACCTCTCCTGACATGCCCGCTACTCCCCTCAGCATTGTACTTAATTGATCTGCCTGTTCTGCTCCCCACTCTGTCTTTGGTGAAGCCTCTCATCGCCCCTGAGCCTCTGGCCTGTACCCCAGTTCTGTATGCACAAATAAATCTTTTTTTTTTTAAGATTTATTTTATTTGTACATACAGAACTGGGGTACAGGCCAGAGGCTCAGGGGCGATGAGAGGCTTCACCAGAGACAGAGTGGGGAGCAGAACAGGCAGATCGACAAAGTAC
>NW_004567130.1:5313607-5343204 GCF_000260355.1 Condylura cristata | reverse complement strand
ACTTTAACCCGCTGCGCCACCAGGGAGGGCCCACAAATAAATATTTAAAAAAAAAAATCAACCCTGCTTTGTCAGTAATTCACCTAAATTGTGTCCTCAACATGATATGCATTTCTTACACCACTGTTATTGCATCTTGGGGAATTTCATGTCAACTTTCTTTTGAGGTGGTTTGTGTACTGTCCAGTGACAAGAAAGAAGTGTATGATGGCATAAAAAAATACCTGTGTGTCAACTGCCCAATTCCAAGCCAGTGTGTGGTGGCACGAACCTTAGAAAGACCCCAAGTGGAAAAGACCATCGCTACAAAAATTGCCCAGCAGATGAACTGCAAGATGGGAGGAGCCCTCTGGAAAGTGGACACTGGAGTACGTTGGGTTTGGTTGTATGTTGTTTTGTATGTGCTTAGTGGAATGCCAGATACTATTTAGCTGTTTATTTAAAGTTTGACTTTTGCTTGTATGCTATTCTAACGCAATGTCTTGTCTATTTTAAAATTTAAGTTGAAGAACGCAATGTTCATTGGTATCGATTGTTTCCACGATATTGTCAATCGACGAAAGTCCATTGCAGCATTTGTGGCAAGTTGCAATGAAGACCTGACACAGTGAGTAAGCTTTGTGGTCCTCTGTAAGCCCAATGGGAGAACTGGCCCTAAGAACTGCTGGTTGTCAAGCTCCATCGCAACAAGTTGTTTTTAACAGTGGGCTTTCCTGACCTTCTGGCAAAGTTATGTTCCCAAAACATTTTGTGTGAAAGTTTCTGCATCTTTTTCTATGGCTGCCTTAAAAAGTACTACGAGTGGCCCTCCCTGGTGGCGCAGTGGGTTAAAGCACAGCACTAAGAAACTAAAGCCACTTCCGCATGAGTTCGATCCCCGCCTGCCCCGGAGGCGACCACATGGCGAGGCGGACCTCTCCTGACCCGCCCGCTGCTCCCCTAAGCAGTGTATTTTGTCGATCTGCCTGTTCTGCTCCCCGCTCTGTCTCTGGTGACTCCTCTCACCCTCCGCATTTCTGGCCTGTACCCCAGTTCTGTACGAATAAATAAATATATCTTTAAAAAAAAAAAGTACTACGAGTGTGGCAGCTGAAGACAACACCCAGTGTCCACACACTCTCCTGAGGAGTGGGCATCTGGCTCTGCTTTGGTCTCAGGGCCTGAGAAGGCAGAGAAGAAAGTGTCAGAAAGTGAGCCATGTTGTTATTTGGAGGCTGGGATCCTCTTCCAAACACACAGACAGAGTGGTGGCAGAATCCATTTACTTCTGGTTGTAGGACAGAGGTCCTGGCTTTCTCATGGCTGTCAACGATGGTTCAGTCTTGGCTTCTAGACTTTCATCTAGAGCCCTTGTTGCGCTCCCCACTCCTCCACCCCAGGGCACATGGAGTTTTTTTTTTTTTTTTTATGCTTACTACATCTCTAACTTCCTCTTCTGCCATTAGCTGAGAAAACTCCCTGCTTTTAAAAGGACTTACAAAATTAGATAAGCCCCATTTGGAAGTCTGTTGTGCCATATAACACACCCACTGGGGTGACAGCTCACCAGATGCCCAGGGGAGGGATTAGGACAGGTAGAATTCTGCCTACCATGGGCTCATTTAGCAAGTCTCTCTCCATGGGAATCGCCAGCCCATGGGGGAACAGTTAGGCCACACATGGATAAAGACAAGACCTGGAAACATTACCAGAGGCCTCTAAGGACAGATCGTCTCATTCATATTTGCCTAGTAGGCCTGTAAGAGGGCACACTTCTCTATTTCATGTGGCTCCTCTTCTCCTGGGGCTCCTTTATATTCTCCATTTAAATAAAAACCACTTTCGAGAGGCTTAGATGCCCTTCAGCTTGTCATTCCCTGTATATCACCTACATCTGACCAGCACAAATCAGCTGGAGGTTTAGTGATGTTTGTGCACCACAAAGTAGAATTCCACTGTGATCTTTTTTTTTTTTTCATTTTTAAACACTGTTTACTCCCTTCTCCCCCCAGCCAGGTGTCTACACCATAGAATCCCTCTCTCCTTTCACCTGTCATTGTCACCACAGTGCCCTGTGCTCTTTCCTTCCTCCTTCGATCAGTTCCACTGTAATCTTAGTGAAGACCCATCTTTAGTTTCACAAATGACATTTTCCCAGATGTACTGTATGTCAGTTTTGCTCTGCTTTTTTTAAATTTAGAAACTGATGTGACTGTCGGGGAGAAGTAAGCTTCATTTATTAAATAGATACTGTTGAGTGCTTGCAATGTTCATATGCAGAAAGGGCAGTGGTGTAAGTGTAAAAGTGCCTGTCCCTGGAGTGCACATTCTGGTGAAAAGCCAGCTACATTACATCATGCCACATTGTCCGAAGATTCTGATGTGAACGGAAATGCAGTAAGGAGATAGAAACTTGAGACAAGTGTAATTTTGATGTGATCTGCTGAGAAACAGTTGCAATCGCTATTACTCTTCCAGAGCAAATTGCTTCCTCAAAGCAGGTTATTATAGATGAGCCACTATTTAAGACATGAGTCCAGAGGGGGAGACCCCAGGAACATCAAGTTTTCATTTTGTGGCTCCCTCCATTAGGGACAGCACCCATTCTGCACAGCAAGCGCATGTAACTTATATAATGTTGGTGCATGTGTCTCACTCTAGAGTTCTGTCCATGCAAACTGTATATGATGTAAATTATCAGAAGAGACCAATACATAGGGCAGTGAGTGGTTCCTCAGCTATAGCAATTGTTTGAGGGGCATAGATTAATTTGAAATTAAAATGAAGAAGCCTTAAGAGCCCTTGTTTCTGGACTGACAACTTGTTTTTCTCCAAACAGGTGGTTCTCCCAATGTGTTTTACAGGAAACAGGGCAGGAACTTGTGAGTGGACTGAGAGCCTGCTTGCAAGGTCAGTACCCCAAAGAAAGTGGGAACCTGACTATACACCAGTCCTTCTCCAAGAATGGACATGCTGACCCCCAGGGGTCCCTTGGCAATGACTGGAAACATATCTGTTTGTAAGTAGAGGCCAGGGACACTGTTGGACATCCCATGCTTACTATGCACAGCAGCCTCCTCCTCCTTACCACAAAGTGCCATCTGGCTCCATATTGCAGGAATGTTGCAAATCCTCTGACTGGACTAAAGACAAAGCACTGAAACTCTGGAAAGCTACAGTGTTGAAAAATGAACCTAGATTGCACTGGTCAATTCACCCCAAGTGAACATTTCTTTTCATGTTTCTTTTCAGCTGCCTTGAAGCACTGGTCTAAATATAACTCGTCTCTGCCATATTTTATCATTGTGTATCGGGATGGAGTGGGAGATGGTCAACTTCAAGCACTGATTGACCATGAAATACCACAGTTCGAGACTGCCTTAGAGGAGACTTTCAAGTCATTCCGGTAGGTATATGAATTGTGATGTGTAAATTATGTAAGTTCTGCATCTTAGTTGCTGAGAAATAATCTGCATCAATTTTGACATGGGGCATGATGCAAGCAGAGACCCACTAGAGGGTCTCCACTGGTGGGGGGGGGGGAAGTGCTGCACCTCCCAAGCCAGCGTAAAAGGCACACCTGGAACATGACAGTAGCAGGTTTCTTCTCCCCACAGAACTCTTAGGAATCCTCTTTAATTTCCCTTCAAGACTTGATAGTAGAGGCCATTTCACCTCAGAAATGCGTTAAATCCTCTGAGCTGTTGATGATTTGCACTTAATCAACTTTTTAAAAAAAACATCTATTTAGGCCCTCCCTGGTGGCGCAGCAGATTAAAGCACAGCACTAAGAAGCTTAAACCACTTCCGCATGAGTTCAATCCCCGCCTGCCCGGGAGGTGACCACATGGTGCGGCAGACCTCTCCTGACCCACCCGCTGCTCCCCTCAGTGTACTTCAGTGATCTGCCTGTTCTGCTCCCCACTCTGTCTCTGATGAATCCTCTCACCCTCCGCATCTCTGGCCTGTACCCAAGTTCTATATGAATAAATAAATAAATCTTAAAAAAAATCCTTTAAAAAAATCTATGCATACAAGGATTAGGGTGCAGGACAAAAGTCTGGGGGTGAGAGAATTTACCAGAGACAGAGTGGGGAGCAGAACAGGCAGACCCCCTGAAATACACTGCTGAGGGGAGCAATGGGCAAGTCAGGAGAGGTCTGCTGTGCCCTGTGGGTCTGCTCCCTAGTCAGGGATCAAACTCATTCCACAGTGGCTGCTGATAGCTTCATAGTGCTGTGGCTTAATCCATTGCACCACCAGGGAAGCTCCTTATTCAGCTTCTTTTATCCTGTAGGTGCTAGGACTGGAACTCCCTCCCAGAAAGCATCTGTTTCTTAGTGAAGCATGATGCTCAGCATAGATGCTCTAAGAGGTCCTGACCTTGTCAGGAAGGGCGCCTCCGCCCAGCATGTAGGTGAATGAGTAGAAACCTTTAGTTGAACCTAAGACGATAAAATTGGGGTGTGCAGAGTGCTGCCATCCACAGCCTTTTTAGCATATGCCCCACACGTGAGCGTTCAGCTGAATGCCTCTGAGGAGGACTGAGTAGAAACATAGTGACACTGATCCTACTTTTTTTTTAAGTTTCACACTAACTTTCATTGTGGTGAAGAAACGAATAAACACCAGATTTTTTATTGAGACTCAAGGAAAATTTGGGAATCCACCTCCAGGAACAGTAATTGATATAGAGCTGACCAGAAAGGAATGGTAAGCCATCTTCATTTTGTTTAAATTTCCTTTATTTAAATAGTAACAGGTATTTTTAAGATTTGCGTGAGTTGAAGAAGAGCTGATATAAAGGTTAAAAATTATGTGAATGTTAAGTTGGGTTGTAGATCTTTCTGTTTTCTGTCACTTTCTCCTCATAAAATTAAAAAGAAAATTCTAATATTCTTCTGCTGTTAGAATGGTTGAACTTCTGGTGCTTTTTACCAATTCTGAAAATGTTGCAGAATTACTGTGGGATATCAAAATAGGACATTGAGAGCAGCAGATAGGGAGAAATGAAGTCACATGAAAGGGAGGCAGAAAAGGATTAAAGAAAACTAACGACAAGTATGACAAACATCAGCAACAACATTAAGATACACATTAAAATAAATCCAGTATTTATAGTAAATTATAAGCCTTAGCAGCTATACTAGGTAGGGAGTTTGAATATATCCTGGCGAGTTCAGAGAGGCAGGAAGTGCCCATCCAAGGGTCTCTGAATTGAGTTACCTATGAACAGATCAAATGTGCCCATTTTATGTTTCTTCCATTAGTATGTATTCTTTTTATGTCTCAATCCCAGGAGTGTTACTGCCTGTGTCAATGATTTCACTGTCGATTTGCGTTATGATATTACTGCCTGATAGCCAGGCTTCTAAGTATGGAGGAAGTTTTCTGTCTATGAGTTGGGTTTCTATAATGTCACCTCAGGTTACCAGTGTTTGCTGTGTTCGTTAGCTGAGCCCTCCTTTGCTGCAATTCCAGGTTTGACTTCTTTATCATAAGTCAGCACGTGAAAGATGGTACTGTCACCCCCACTCACTACAACATCATCTACGATACATATGAGTTCAGCCCAGATAAAATACAGTGTCTAACTTACAAACTATGCCACATGTATTATAATATGTCGGTAAGTATCTTTTGATACTGGTTTTTTTCAGATCTATAAAATGGTTCAAGACTGAGTCTATACCTTTTGAATCTTAGAGTTAATATCTGTGACCTTAGATTTATGGAAAATAGATACGAACTTAAATTTGTGTGTTTCTTCTTTCTGCTAAAGGGCATCATCCGAGTTCCTGCTCCTTGCCACTATGCCCACAAGCTGGCTTACCTCGTGGGTCAGAGCATTCACCAAGAACCACATCTTTCCCTGACAAATCGTCTCTTTTACCTTTGACCGACAGAGAAAAGCCTGATGGGATGTCAAAAACCACATTTGTCAATTTTTTTTTATTCCTTTTGGAGCTGTACATCTAATTTTCCTAGATGCATAATTTTAAACCTAATTATTCTTGACTGGACACTGAGAAGATTCAAAATGATGGTTGCAGTTTTCCATACTCTCATTCATATAACATGAGGCTTCTATGCTCCAGACTGGAGAATGACAGTGGGGCTTTTGTTTTGCTGTTTACCTCTCAAATGTAATACTACCACTTTGTTATTAAAAATGCCTACGCACACTAGTTACATGAAAAAAGGTAGGAATAAATGGCAATTGCTATGAGAAAACAAAAAAACATGCCTACGCACTTTATACTGCAAGCCACGCTACCATATTTTTTTGGGCAAAGGTTCATATTAGTCAGGTAGAGACTACTTATGTAAACAAGTAAATTCCTTGGAAAATTATACTTATTTTTGAAACATTGATTTTGTTTTCAAGGGATAGAAAAGATTAAAAATAGCAATTTTCGAATGAGAAAAAAATATGTGAAATGTGCTTGTTCCCTGCTAAGGTAGGAATTGGGATTGGAACAGTAATGAGATTTATGTGATTCATAAATAGCTTATGAACATTAAAATATTTTGGTGCTCTTTCCACAAAAAAGAGAAATTAAGAAATCTATTAACATTTGTACGTAATTTATTCTCTTGATAAGTCTAAGAAGTGTCTTGAATAAGTTGTTTAAGACAGCTATTATGTTTTTTTTGTCTCAATATGAGACATTTTTCTCCTCTCCACTTAAAAATTTCTTTCAACAATGTGAAACTTTCTGTCTTATATGGTATGGAGAGCAGGGAGAATTAGATTAAACATACCCTTTCTGGTATATTTTAAGACAATATGATTATCTTGATTATACATTAATCAATTTAAGTTTGTAATTTATTTGAACTGTCTTATAAGATGTAAAAAGTCATCAAAATAATCCAATAATGATACATAGTCAATAATGATAAAAATAAAAGATGGTCCTATAATTAACAAGTTAAGCCAACATGTTATTTTCTGGAGCTAGAATTTGATTTATGATAATACATTTGTAAGCGAGATATAAAAACTTGAAAGGAGCAAATTTCAAGTAGCTATTAAAAACTTTTCTGGATGTATCCTATAAATACAAACATCATTTGTTCATTACACTGTAACACTTCTAGATTTGTAAATTTAAAACGTGATTCAATAAAGGTATTCATATTAAAATCTATCTCATGTTGAATTCTATCTCATTTCAAAGTCTATGTTGGCCTTAGTCTTATAACTCTACTGATTAGGGAAATAAATGGTTTTCCTAAGATAAATGACCATATATTGTGATTAGGGGACCAGAACACTCTTGATTTTTCTTAGACTTCTAGGTGACAAACCAACTGCTGATAGCATACTAACTGGTGAAAACTGAAGGCTTTTCCTCTAATAGTAGGCAACAAAATAAGGATGCCCATTATCATCACTATTATTCAACATAGTATTGGAAGTCCTGCCTAGGGTGGCAAGACAAGATATAAAAGGAATCCAAATTAGAAAAGAAGTAAAAATACCACTTCTTACAGATAACAGAATAAACTTAAGATAACCCTAAAGACTCCACTAAACTCTTTAAATGAAATCAGTAAAGTGGCAAGCTACAAAATCAATACATCTCTGCATTCCTTTATGCAAACTATAAGAGTAATAAGAAAACAATCCCATTTATAATAAAAATTGAATTCCTAAAAATTAACAAAAGTAATTATGCTCATGGAATAGAAGAATTGACATTGTTAAATGGCCTTCTTACCCAAAGTGATATATAGAATCAATCCCTAACAAAATTACAATAGTTTTCTTCAAGGAAATAAACATTACTGGACTCTGTATGGAATCATAAAAAGAGCCAGAATTGCCTAAGCAAATCTGACAAAAAGAAGCTATGAATCACCCAAACTTCAAACAATACTGCAAAGCAATAGTAATCAAAACAGTATGGTATTGAACTAAAATTAGATACAGTGACTAATTGAGAGCCAGAAACAAGCCATATTTATATGAATAGTTAATCTACAAAATGAAGTAAGGAAAGTCGGTTCAACAAATAGTATTGGGAAAACATTAAACAGTACTCGAGTACAAAGGCAAGTGAAACAAAAGCAAAAATAACCAAATGAGACTACATCAAAGAAAAAATGCAAAACAAACACCAAACACAAAAACTCAAAATGTTTCAAGTACGTGGATGTAAGACCTGAAGCTATAAATTACATAGAAAAAAACAGAGGCAAAACTCTACACTGCTTCAGAGATGTCTTTGGGAACTTGAGTCAAAGGCAAGGAAAACAAAAGGGAACATAACCAAATGTGACCGCATCAAATTAAAAAGGCTTCTGCATGCTGAAAAGACACAGTAAAACAAGACATTCTAGTGAATGGAAGAAAACATTCGTACATCATACATCCAACAAGGAGCCAATATCCTAGATCTACAAAGGAGTTAAACAACTCAAGAAAACAAAAAATTGGGCATCTATCAGTTATGGGTTTATGAGATGATTGGTACTCTAGTGGTAGATGCAATGTGGGGACACACATCTAAAAGGTATGAATCCATTCACCTAAAGCATCTACAGTGTTGTAAGCTAGTGTTACCTCAATATATATATACACACACACACACATGAACTTGTATAGCATTTATATAACAGATGCAGCCACAGTACCAAGGGGAATATACCTATTGTCTGGGGCAGTGAGTGTGGGGTCCAAATAACAGGCTTTTTAGCTCAATGTCTCAGTACATTTACAGTCAATATTGGTAATATAGCCTCATCACCAATGCTAGTGTTAGAATACACTGCAAAACAGTAAATGTAACCTGAAAATTAAAGTCAAAGGCACTGGCATGTTACTGAAGTTCTGTTTAGTCCTTAGCTTACTCTGTCATTATCTTATATGACCAGAATGTCTGCCAGAGAGAGACCACTAAGTCTTGCAGCTTTCAAAATATTTCCAAAAGTAATAATCACAGTTACAGATGGCTTCCCCTATTTAGCATCTGGCATAACTGAGTAAAGTGTTTTTGGAAGAATATTGGATTCCCCTAATTGCATAACCCATGTATTCATGCTTTTATCCCCAGCTGTTACTGCTCCTTTTCAGTTACACGGAAAAATGGACACTACCAGTCATTAGATGATAGGAGGTACATTCATCATTAACCCCACTTTCACTGGGTAGAATGAAAGCACAGTCCACTCAATCAGACCGTAGGAATTCTGACATAAAAGTGCAAAAGGATAGTTACAATTCCTGGCCCAGGAATCTTGCCCGCGTTTGAAATTTGTGGTAGCAGCCAAGCCCTGGGACTCTGGTATTGGAGAGGAAGATGAAAGTTGAAGTGAAGGCAGGCAGAAAGAAAAATGTAGTCGTACCATCATCTCCCCTCAATAAGAAGAACTGAATTATCATATCAGCAAGCTCCCTCCCTCCTTTCCCAGCTCCAGCAGTAATAGCCCAAATGCCCCCCCAGGGGAAGAAGGGGCAAACACCCACAGTGACTTGTAAATGAGCCCATCAGCTTGAATTACTGTGCCAGTTCCTTATCAAACCACTAATCTGAAGAAGAGCATGTGTTCTGTGGTCTAAGAAATGGTAACCTGGGGGCCTCTCTGGTGGTGCAAGGGGTTAAATCTCAGCACTATGAAGCTACTGGCAGCCACTGCAATATAAGTTTGATCCCCAGCCAGGGAGCTGATCCACATGGTGCAGAAGACCTCTCCTGACCCGCCCACTGCTCCCCTAAGCAGTGCATTTCATTCTATCTACTTACCTGCTATTTGGCTCCCCACTCTGTCTCTGGTGAGTCCCCTCACAACTCTCCCCTCCACCACACACACCTATGGCCCATACCCCAGTTCTTGTATGCATAAATGATTAAATCTTTTTTTTTTTTTTTAAGAAATTGTAGCTAGGTCTGAATTGGTAAGGGATTTGTGTTCTGGTTTTGTTGTTCTCGAAGCAGTTGCCTGTACCACCTCATTCACAGTCCAATCCAGAGTCAGGGTCAGAGTCTACTCATTTCAGGGCCCTTGAATAGACCTCTGGGGTCCCAACATTGGTCCAAAGTCACTTGCCAGTTTTCCCCTGGGGGAATCTCTCTCATGCCATCTGTAGTCTCTGCCTGTCTTGCTGGCCAGGATGAACAGAAGAATCGACACGGGTCTTCTCAGCTGAACAGAGTAAAGGGGTGTGGAAGGAACATGTGTAGATTCCATCAATCTCTAACTGATGGAATGCACAGACCACGGTGGCCACTGAGGCCAACCCACTGTTCCAGCCATGCACTGGCTCCAATCGCCTTATGAATCAGGACGGGGTTCTTCTGATGCACTTGACATGACTTGTTGTCATGCAGTCTTCAAATTCCCATAGTGACCCAGAGGGCCAGTCCCCCTTTGGGCCTTCTTCTACTATGCCAGTTTTTATTGCCCTTCTGCCAGGCCATACGGGAAGGCTACTGACTGTTGCTAACCCACCAAGGGGGGCGCTGACCTCTACGTTCACCTGAACATAGGAGACTCAGAGACGCGAGAGAATGAAGCAGAAACCTGGGGTCTGGAGTCTGAAGTCCGTTTACTAGGACTGCCTGTGGGTATATATAGGGTCTGTACTTGCAGGATAAAACAGGAAATGTGCCCAGGAAATGTGCCCAACGCAGAGGGTGGGGCTTCTTGTAGCTTCTGCTTGATGCAAAGTAGTGGGCTGCAGCTATTCGCAGGACAGAGTGCACTGTGCTCTGCTGACTTGTTTGTTGGCCTTGCTGGGGAGTGTGCTCACCCCTGCACAACACTAGCCAGGGCGGACAGGTGCACTTGAGGTCCTGCAGAGTTAGCCACAACCGATCACCTCCTATCAGTCAGTAATGCCCAAACATAAGGGTAACAACTTGTCCTTCAGCTCATGGGCCTGATTTATTTTCTTTCACCAGTGTGGTGGTCTCCTAACCAGAAAACTATCTGTTTATCTTGGAACCAGCCTCCAAAAGCCAGGCTGCCTGTGTCAGTCGATCAAGAGCTGTGATGGGCATGGTCCAAGTGATAATAAAACCAGGCAATTCCTCATGTGGCTCAAAAGTCAGTCTTGGCCCCCCCTGGTGGCGCAACAGGTTAAAGCACAGCACTGTACAACTCTCCACCGCAGCCACTGCAATATAAGTTCAACCCCCAGGCAGGGAGCTGATCCACGTGGCACAGCAGACTGCTCCCGTATCCCCGCAGTTCCCCTCAGCAGTGGATTTCAGTCCATCTGTCTGTTCTGCTCCCCACTCTGCCTCTGGAGACTCCTCTTGCTCCCTGCACTTCTGGCCTGTACCCCAGTTCTTGTATGCATAAATAAATAAATAAATCTTAAAAAAAAAAGTCAGTCCTGGGGGAAAGGTTGTTGTATCTGCTCATAAATATGCCAAGTAACTTTGCATCTGCTCCAAGCATGCTCCTGTGCAAAACCATTTCCACGTGTCTAGGGAACTCTTCTGGGCATTGCTTCCCAGCTGTCACCCAACACAAGCTCTCCTGTCATGCCCTCCCCGCCCACATGATCACCTCTTCTCTGCTTATTTTAAAGAAAGTCAGCTGTGTTGCTCAGAAGAACAAAGGCAGATTGTGAATCTCTACTGCCAAGTGTCAAGCCACAGAACCGGTCTCAGCTGGATCTCACCTGACCTACTCTCCCCAGGCCGCAAATCCTCATTATACCCACATTAGCCTAGGAAAGTTGACTCCTCCTGCTGCCATCTGGGTGTCAGGCCCACTACAAATCTGCCCTTCCTTAACAAGGAGCAAGTAGTATCAGAAGACTCTCCAGGACGCTGCTCCGCCCCTGCCAGTAAATCTCTGATGCTCCTCAATCTCTGGGAGAGGGTTTTAGAGCACGAGTTTGCCTTCTCCATTTGCTGGCCACTGAATAAACTTGGGTTTTGCTCCCTCACTCAGTGTCTAGAGAGTTATTTACACAAGAGGGAAAAAGAACCAGAGTTTCTGATGACAGTATTAGATTATTTCTCGGCCATCGCCCAAGATAGTATGGGTATTTCAATTTTAAAGATTATTTTATGTCCTTCATTCATAGAGACAGAGTTAATTAATGTCTGATGTTAAGCTAATAATTGCCCATGTTTCTGGTAGTTGGGGCTGCTTACAAGTTTTTGCCATAACACCAGTCTACATTCTACAAAGGGCCGTCAGAGAACTTGCCCACACCAGCTCTCCTATTTCCACTGACTCCTGCATGGCCTTTGGTATTCTGATTGACTCCCACAGAGCATGTCCAATTATTATGGCTTTATGTGAGGCCTTCTTGGTGGTGCAAGGGGTTAAGTGTCAGCCACAGCAGCACGAGTTCAATCCCCGACCAGGGAGCTGACCCACATGGCGCAGCAGACCTCTCCTGTCCTGTTCGCTGCTCCCATCAGCAGTATATTTCAGTAGATCTGCCTGTTCTGCTCCCCACTCTGTCTCTGATGAATCCTCTCACGCCCACATCTCTGGTCTGTACCGCAGCTCTTCTATGCATAAACAAATAAATCCTTAAAAAAAAAAAAAAGAAGAATAGATTTATGTGCCTTCTGTTTTATTGCCCAGTCACACAATATCCATCGCCATAATACATTCAGTGTGGGTCTGCTAATCCTAGGTGGCTTTTCCAACCCCATTTAAGAGCCCAACCCTATGAGGCACCTTTCCCATCAATTAAGAGCATCAAGCTAGATCACCCCGCAAGGGTCGGCATCACGAGGTATGACTGGGAACGCCAGGGGGCCTTGACTGATGTATAACGAAGGACCCCAGAAGCTGACCAGTGGCTGCCTTGTTGATCAGATAGAAACCCTGACTGGGGAGTCAGGGCCGATCTACATAGCAAACTATCAGCAGATGCACAGTTCCATCTTTCCCCCAGCCGCTGCTAGTTGTCCCTTTCTGTTTTACTTGCTCACATGATTAATGCTGTATGATTAGGACCAACAAGAAGACCAGGGTCTTGGTCTTCAGCAGCATCCTGCATTATGTAGCCTGCTCCACTATTCCTGTTTCTTTATCAGTTTGGTGTTGCCCAATGCAGCAAGGTAAATCACATAGTCATTTTAAGAGTCTAGAGGGCTAAATTGCTTTCTGACAATGAAGGACAAGAAAAGGAAGGAGCGGAAAGGGAAGGACAGGCAGACAGGAGGCAGGTAGGCAGATCTTGTCTAACTTCTCTTTGAGACTTGGTGTTTACAGACATAGCAAAAGCTGGACGCTTATCAACCAAACTTAAACCGAGCTCCAAGCCTGTCTGGGGACTGAAACGCCCAGCAAGCTGAGTGGCATAAAAAAAAGCAGGGACTAGCTCTCCTATCTTAGTGACAAATACCTGTGGGGACAGCAGACTCTGCAAAAAGCTCACATTGCCTAAAGATCTCACCTAGGCATCCTCTGCCTAGGGAGAAGCATCTTCTTACCTCATGTGTCAAGTGCCCTGAGCTTCAGTCAAGCCCTTACTCATTTGCCCTAACTGGACTTGCAGCCCCCCAAAATTTAACTCCCTTGTTTTCCTCCCCAGTCCTCCAAACCTATATAACCCCATTTCCTTTCTTCATTGGGGAAATGGTTTCTTGGTATAAGTCTGACCCTCACCACACAATCCTAGCTTTGGAGTAAACCTTTTCTTTCCTAACTCTGGCTCTTGTTTCTTGCATTTTATTTGCAAGTGATGGCTAAAGGACCAGAGCTTGCTGTCAACTCACACAATGCCGGAGCAAACAGTCTTTTATCTTAATCCCATCCACTCGTGCGCTTCTATGACTTATCAATGTAACTGCAGGTTGCTGGAGACCCCCTAAGGTGGGAGGTTCTGGGACAGGGAGAATGTTGGAGTCATGACTGGAGGTTGGGTCATCACAGGCTGGAACACTGGCCCGTGTCCAGACCATGATGTTCTGCTTGTGTCAACAAAGTGAAGACTGAGAAACAGGCATGAAAAGGAGCAGAACGTAACACAGAGCCAAGGTGGTGAAGGTGTGTGCAGACAAGACAAAACGCCAAGACAACGATTCGTTGTCTAGTAACTAAAGGTGTGTGTGTGTGTGTGTGTGTGTGTGTGTGTGTGTGTGTGTGTTGAGGGTGGGGCGTATAAATACAAATGAGTTGCACTGTGCACTTGGGATGCTTGAGCTCGAAATGAGAGGCCTTGGGTCCCCTGGGTCCCACTCACTTCTCTTAAACTCTATTTTGTGCCTGACAGTTCTTTATTCCTTGGTTCTTTTGAACTCCTGTCCTCAAACCTGTTCAGCAGAGCTGGTAGGCTCCATCAGGGTCTCACCAAAAGACAGTGTGTACCACACAGATCCTGAGTTTCCCCTGCTAAAGTGTATGAAAAACTTCTCTTTTCTGCTCCCCAGCTGTTCCACCCATTGCTGTGTGTATAAGACATTGTGTCTCCAGGATGAGCCACGATATACTGGCCCTCCTGTCTGTCTTTATCTTGATAAATCCCAAGTGACTCAGTTGGGTCTCTCATTGTAATCTTCCATGTCTACTTTGTATTTGACCCCAAAATGGAGTCAAAGAAAGTAGAAGTACTTTTGGAGGGATCTTTAACATTGGGACCTTGACGAGGTCCCCTTAGTGATAGTGCTCTGTTAAAACTTGGGTTTCAACCACAAAATGTCTACTTAATTGATGCCAACCCTTAAGGAAAAGGTAGAAATTTCCATTCTCTTGGGATGAGGCCCTTTTTTCCCCTTTTCTGCCTCTACCCACTTGTTTTCTTGTTATTCTATACTGTTAGCATGTATTTCTCCTAAGGGGAAACAGAAAAATCTGCTAAGTCATTTTGGGCAGTTGCTTGATGTTGTGTGGGTAAGTTTCCTTGGTGAGCCATTGTCTCCCATAGCACTGACCCTGCCCTGGATGGACTGACACCCCAGTGATCACATAGCTGGTCTACCATGGGTTGCATTAAAGCATATCAGCTACTTCGTCTGAGATGTACTTGGCAATTATAGGGGAATCAGACAGCCCCCCCACCTTAAGTAAGCAAACTTTACAGTGGCTTTTATCCAATTCTTCAGGCTAGCTGTTCTCTCAGAGGAAAGCTGGTGTGAGTGGAGCATGCAAAGCCATCTTTTATTGTTCCATTGTGTGCTGTGGGTCCTGTGAGTGTCTCAAACAAGCTCTTCCTCTCAGATGCAATCAAATATAAAGACAAGTTACTTTCAGATCCATTGTAGCAAAGGTTCTTCAGGAAGCTGATGGTTTGGGGCCACAAAGTGTGATGGCTCCTCAGACTCTACTCCCCAGGTCACAATTGTTTCTTGGCTTTGCCCTTCCCTAGTAAGCCTAGAAAGGCTTCTACATGACAAGAGATCTCAGAGGTATTCTTTGTTGTCCAGGTATAGTTTAACCTTTGGGGGCAGCTTTGAGGCTAGGAGACATAGCTCAGAGTAACTGAAATCTGACCTTGTTCATCTGACACAACAGTCTCTTTTAAATTCATCTTAGCTATTATAGAAAACAATAACCAAGAAATTGCATAGTTCACCTTTTTTTGTTGCTGCATTTCCTTATGCCTGCAATGAGCCAGCTCCCCAGGATTGGACCCATCTCCTCTAATTCTATTGCTAACTTTCTAATCAATGATAAAGGCACAGATACCATGCTATACCATGGGTGACATTTTGCCACCCCAAAATCAAAGGATTCTCATCTCCCACACTTTCATCCTTTCTCTTCCCAAACCCCATGACTCAGTGAGTCAGAATTCCTTTTGTGAATTTCACATTTCTAACAGCAAATGCTTTTCCCCCAACTGGCTACTTTGCAGTAAGACCCTGACACTGACCTCCCAGAGTTAGCCTCAGGTCCCACAAGTAAACAGCATGTCCACCCCAAGGCTGCCCTCATGTCAGACTCCAGATCCAATTCAGGAGTTGCAGGCCACCCACACCATGACAGCCTGGTTCTCTATTCATACCCACCATTCCTCAGACTCTGTCCTCTGGGAAGGATTCCTAGAGGTAAGGGAAAAGCACCATACAATTACAGCTTGATTACCCAGGGTACACATACTTTGAGGTCCTGCGCCTTCTCCCCTGGGAGTCTAGACCATCAGCCTCCTATTCTGTCAGGATGTTCACCAGAAGTTCCACTGAGCACCCAGTGTCCAGAGATTCTATTGGGCTTCATGTTGCAGGTCAGTTTAATCACTGGCCCTGTGAGGGAGGTCACCCTTCAGCCTTCTTGCCAACCCTGAAGGTCAGCTTGGCATAAGGTGGGCCTTTCACTACCATCCTGAAGCTGCCCAGGAGCCTACAATCTACCTCATTGGCATAACAAGGGTGACCTTATTACCCGGGGAATTCTGGAGAGCTTTGAAGCTCTGTACAAGGAGTGGGGGACAAGGACTGTTGGGAATGTTGTGGACAGTAAGTTCTCACTAGACAGCTCGCCTCCTCCGGAGCCATTGTTCCTGGAAGGTGCTGGCTGGGTGGGTTCCCAGCCATAAGCCTAGATTCCTGCTTGAACAAGGTAAGTCCCCAGCGCCTGCTGTACCCCTAACATCTGGACAAACAGGAATTTGTGGGCACCCACCAGCAGCGGACGTACTCAGTGGAAAATCCCCAGCCCTATTAACTGCCTTTATAAACCCCACTCTGTAGATCTTCGGGGTCCCTCCTTGAGGGGTGCGCCTGCTGTGTCAGGGCACATAAAGGAAGGATCCTGGCTCGAGCTGGCCTAATAAAGTCTCGTTTGCTTTTGCATCGGACTCGGGCCTCGGTCATTATTGAGCTCAGTGATATTTTACACTCCAACAGGACCACATATAAAGAAACGCAACCCTGCACATGTGCAGTGCGGAGTGGCCTAGGGGAACTGACCAAACCTGCGCCAGGGACAGGGCCGGGGGTGGCGGTGATTCAGTCTCTGCGCAGGGACAAGCTGGCAGAGCTCTACATGAACAGAACCATGCTTCCCAGCCCCTCTCATTGGCTTAATGGCCAACTTTGATCTTTGTTTCCCCCCAGGGCATTTGCACTGTCCATATACAAGAAAGAATCTACAAGTGTGTATAATTTATGAAAAAAGGGAGCCTTGAGAATGTGGGTGAGTTATACAGAGCTGTGCAGACAGAGAACCTGGGCCCAAGCTCTGTAGATCGACTATTTGACCCAAAGCCCACAAAGCCCTGCACACCATATTCATCTCTCTCCTTCCGCGGGAGATTCTAATCTTCTACTGTGATTGGCTTCCATCAAGATAGCGACCCTGCTTCTCCTGGCGTGGGTTGCCTGTCAGGTCTGCGACTACCATCATCCCAGTCCTTGCTCCCTCAGACACTTTAGCATTAACTGTATATTTCCTCCAATGCCACTTCTCTCCTGCCTTTCCCTCAATTCCAACTCTTTTGATTAAAGAGTTCTCAGAATGAATCCTTTCCTTCTTAGCTGGAGTGCTGGGCAGGGTTAGGGTTCCTCCATATACAGGAAGCTATCTGCTCTAGCCACTGCCAATAGCCAGCTCTGGAGGTATCTGAGAAAGGAGGAACTTGCAGCTAGAGCTGGGGCAATTTCTTCCCAACATCCCCCAAATGAGCTAGAACATCCTGCTTCAAATAATGTTCCCCCGGAAGGAAGTGTCATTCTTATGCCAATCATGATTCATGAATTCTCGGTGAGAAATACTGGGTAAGTGAAAAGAGAAATAAGAAATCTTCTTTAGGACTGAGTATCAGGGCTGGGTCCATGGCTTCCTTTCTAAGAACAGGAGGGTCTTGGAGTTCGTGGATCAACCTGCAAGTGCTTGTATTGTCTTGTTGAAAAGCTCTGGCTCCACATCTCAGAGAAGATCTCACGGTCCAGAACAAGCAGTCCACATTCCTTGACTGCTGGAGTGGGGGAGGCGTGGGTGAGTCCCTCTCTTGAATATTCACATGTGTTTAAAGGTTGGATTTCATTGAGCCTAGAAGGCCTGGACAGTGAAAACAAGGAGACCCCAGACACGAATTTCAGATCCAAGGGGAGAAGGGTGATAGATCATCACACCTGTGGCTTTGGAGACTGAGGGTGGAAGGTAGAATGACATCAGAGAGAAGAGGGAAAGGCCTATAGAGACGTATTTCCCTTGTATTTTAGTGATATAATAGAACTGTGACCTGCCAGGCATTGAGTGTCCTATGTTTGCAATCATGTTTTCTTGCTTTGGTAGTTAAGATGATCTTTCCCAGCAGACCAGGTCTTACTACTTTGGCTATCGCTAAGCAGTAAAGCCTTGGGAATGGAGCACAGGGGCTTGGTGTGGGGTTTGGTGTTGACCTGTGATGGGGGCCACCTAGTGGACACAGCTGCCTCACAGGCATTGAGCCTCTAGAACTCTCTAGATGAGCTTGCCCTGGTGAGAAGCAGACCCATTCGGCTCTTCTTCTCCCCCCTCCCCACACTTCAGGCTGAGGACACCTTTGTGTCCTCATGTGCTCAGGTGCCTCCTGGCTCAGGCGTCCCTAGGCCCCTAGCCAGGGGAGCGTCTCCTCTCAGCATGTCTCCTTGTCCATGGGCCCTTCTGGCAAGTTGAGTTGGAAAACCCATTCTGGAGCCCCCACCATGTGTGTTCTCCTGCTCTGGACAGGACTTGTTTATTGTTTTCTGCCTTAAGCTATCAAAGATTGTAAGCTCAGAAAAAAAAAAAGGGTATTTCATCTGGAATCTGATTTCAAAAATCCTGTATTCATGAGAAGGTGTCGGGAGACCTCACTGTCCCCAGGGTGAGGTGAACGTGGGTAGCCTGACCACCCTTCCCGCTGCCTGTTAGCTGAACTTTAAATCTGCTCACAGCACATGAGCTCAAAAGAAGACTCCGTGGAAAGAAAACAACTAATGAAAAAGAATCAGGGCAAAAGGCAAGTTAATTCTGCGGATGATTGTGGTGACTTTATCCGTCATCTGTAAGAGCTTCTGAGGATTGTGAATTGCTTTTCTGAATGATCAGAATTCTCTGTTGCTAACTGAACAACATGCCATGAATTGCAGAGGTTCTTTTAGCTAAGACACAACCCTGTATTGTAAAAGGTCAAGAGAACTTGAAAGAAATCACTATGAACTACCTACAGGAAATAATTTTAAACTGAAAAACAAGGTTAGCAGACCACAGAGGAGTGATCAGAAACAAAAAAATAAAATCACAGAGCATCAAACAGTACAATGGAAACAAGAGCCCTGCAATTTCAGATTTGTCTTGAAACAAGAAAACATGCTGAGGGTCCTACTTGGTGATGCAAGGGGTTGAAGCACAGCATTATGAAGCTATTTTCAGCCACTGCAGCAAGGGTTTGATCCCCACTCAGGGATCTGACCCACATGGCACAGCAGACCTCTCCTGTCTCACCTGCTGCTCCCCTCAGCAACGTATTTCAATAGATCTGCCTGTTCTGCTTCCCACTCTCTCTGGTGAATCCTCTCATCCCTCAGCCCCACCCCTGTATTTCTGGCCTGTACCTTAGTTCTTTTATGCATAAATAAATCTTTAAAAAAGAAAACATGATGAGAGAAAACCTGCAGAATTAGGGAGCAGTTAAAAAAATAAAGAGCAGCAATACAGGAAAGAAACTGAAGTGAAACAACTGGAACTTATTCTTCAAACACTATACATGCATGGAATTGAGGGTTGTAAAAAAAAAATGCATCAGGTTGGTAAGATTGAGTTACTGTGTGTGCTTCCTTCCCCTCCTTTTCTCTACCCAGGCTCCCCCTGGGGCTAGCTCTCAGATGCATTGCCAAAGATCTCCCAGAGTCCCAGTGCAGCTAGCAGGAGGGACTAGATGATTCTGGTGCCCACTGGACATCAAACTCTGCCAACAGCTGGTGTTTAGACAACGACAGGAAATACTAAGAGCAGAAGCCAGGAAGCCACAGGAGCCTTATCAAGCCCCTCTTCTTGCACCTTGTTTACTGGGCATTGGCATTTTCTCCCATCCACATGCTCCCTGGCCACCCCGACCTCTCTCCCCTTCACTCCCCACATAATCACCTCGCTGACCTGAGAAAGCAAGGTAGTTGTTTGGGGCAATTTAAGTCCAGCATCTTCTCAGGTCACTGGCACCTGCTTAAAAGCTGCTTCCATTATGCCAACACAGCCTTGGCTCCTATGTTTTGGCTTTCACATGATGAGTGGCTGTGCCTTTAGTTTCCAGCATCCAGTATAGAAGAATGAATATTCAGAGGTGACTTTCTCAAGAACAGAATGTCAGAGCACTCTAAAAAGTTCTGGCCAATTACCTTTACATGTGAAAGGAGATAGAAATGGTTTAGAGGATAGGAACCCCTGAGGTTGCCCAGAGTCATAGAAGGGAAGAGGAGCTGCTGTGTAAAAAGCGCTACTTGCAGGGGAAATTGTCCTGTAGAACCTAGAATAGAGACAACATCAGAACTGGGAAGAGGAAAATAAATATTTTGAGGCCACTGAAATTATGAGCAGAAAGAATGATGATCTTCAGAAAACAACAAAGCTGAATGAGGAAAGAGTAAACCAATCTTCCAATTCAAAGCTGAATGTTCTGACAGCTGAGGATGCAAACCTAGACTTTCCATTAGAGGTGGCAAAATAAAAGACTGGACACAGAATCATGTGTTGAGTGCTGCCCCTGGGGGGAATTCAGTGGCAGGGGTAAGGGCACCTTGGCTCCAGTGCAGCCCTCAGGAAGCTGACCTGGAGCCAACTCAGGCTCAGTCATGGAGAGTTGGCCAGTGGGTGTGGCATTTGGATCAGGACTCTCCCCACCCCATGCAGAAAGGGAGTGGTGATTTCCATGACTGGCAGTCTGGGCCCCTGCCAGGACACAGCTAGTACCTAGCACCATCTGCCAGGCAGTGCAGGGCACCTGTGTGGTGGCTTGTGCCTGCGTATCACTGGCAATGGGTGCTGGTGACTCACATTTGGTGGAACACACCAGGCCAAAGAGGGGAACAGCAAGGAGACAGGGTGTCATTTCTTAGGCCAAGTTGATCTCTTCCATTCAAAAGGAACTGCATATTGAGAATGGCAGGCCCCACCCCAAAGATGTGGAAGAAGACATTGACAGTGGGGGGTTGTACGGGTACATTTCTCTTGCATACTCTTTCTTCTTTGTCTCTGCTTGTTCACCACCCCTCACCTTTTGTGTTTTTCAGGCTCCAGGGGACCCAGAAACTAAGGCATGTTTCTCCAACTTAATGATAAATGCCTCATGGGAGGAATTAGGAGGGACTCGCTGGCCTGGCACATCATCAGCACAGCAAACTGTCTAAAAACCTGTTGTTAGGGAAAGTTCTTGACGAGGCACCCTCTGAAAAGTAGCCACCGACACCAACGAGACAGCCCATGTGGGTCCCCACCTCCCCTTATAATCACCTCACTGAGACTGCGAGAGCAAGGTGGGGCATTGAAGGCCACCACCTTTTTAGGCAGGGGCCACCTAGTAAAAGCTGGTTTCCTAAGACCAGACTTCTGCAACAGGCAATCAGGCCCCGGCCTCCAGCTGCAGCCCAGATGACACTCTCTCTCCAGGAGGCAGGAAGCCTTGTACTGGTGTAAAGGCTGAGAGTACCCTACACTGCCCCTGCCCTGGACCCACCCGAGTTTCCTCTCTGAAAGTAATATCACTACATGTTTTGCTTATCCTCCCAGATATTTAATATGTAAATACTTATGCAGCACTTAGGAAGTCCACTTTTTCTCTTCAGGTTGATCTGTGTCTCGAATAGGGAATTGAAGACAGAGGGGTTAAGTCACTTTTCCAGATTCTGTGACTTCTAGTGTGGTGGTATGAAATCAAAAGGGGGGAATAGTTAAGGGAAAGGGTGTCCTACAGGAACTCTGCAGAGTTTTGTGGAGTCCACCCCCTACTCCAGCTTTCTGGACTCCACCCCCTACTCCAGCTATAGGGAACTACAACTCCCAGCAGTACCAAGGAGAGAACTGTGAGGACTCAAGGGTGGAGCTAAGCAGGCATTCTGGGACTTTGGGGGATAAATAGGGAGTGATCTTCAATGGCTGGGGGCAGTGGGGAGAGGCAATGGCTTTCTCTCTCTGGGGCAATGGCTTGCTCAGGACCTTGTGACTAGAGTTGCAAGTCAGCAGAGCTGGTAAGACATTCTAGTTACCTTGTATCTCTCTCTCTTTCCCTGGGTTGTTCCTTTACCTTTCCTCTTTTGTAAATAAACCCACTATCTACCTTTTTATGTGTGCCTGCAGTACAATTAAATTTTAAGTGCGCAGGTGAGGACCCACAGGCAGGCAGCCCAGTTCACCCTGGGTTGCCCTGTAACAGTTTGATACGGGGCAACCCCGATACAGAGTCCACAAAACCTGTATGTGTAGAGTTTGTTCAAGACATCCTTTCCCAATTTGATACAGGTCATCAGACAGCAGCCCCCATTTGGCAGTCCCCAAACATGTGTTGTTTCATGTGCATCAGGTCACATTACCACACAGTCAACATGCTGGCCCCCAACTTTGGACAAGTTGGCTCCCCTCTGCTGAGCAAGGGGAGCAGAAGCATACCTGGGAATAAATTCACACTTCCCCATGCTCTTTTGCTACAACATGTCTACAGGTCTATTTAAATGTATTTTCCAGGATCATGACTCATAGTACAAAAAGATCACAATCTTAAGGGGCTCAAATACAGTCTTCACAAGAAAGGTATCTGCAGTCATGAAAACCTACTGCAGTTGAGCAGCAGCAAATGAGAACCGTAAATTCCACACCCCTCCCCATTCCCGCCAACCACTCTACTGAAGAACGGTATTGTGGAAAGAAAATCAATGAGAGTCAAGGGTAATGCTGAATCACGAGCACAGCAGAGACTGAGGAAGGGCTTTGCTGAGGAAGGGCTTGAGCAGTACACGCTCTGAACCACTGCCCACGCTCAGCCTCAGCCCTGACGCTCCGATCATCAGAGCTCTAGTCACCCAGGCAGTGGGGCCAGTGGCCTTGATGAAGTCCTCCAAACTCCAGTCCAGTAGACTGTTATGCCAGTTAGTTTTGTCCTTAACTGCTCATCAAGCGATTGCCAGTTAAAGTGAAGCTGATTCTGAGTGGGTCTGTTACATGGATGGTTGGCCTGAGTTCTAAGGCAGTTAGGGAGTGAAGCAGACTACTGGTCATTCAAGTGATCACCTGGCCACCAGGAAGTCCCACTATAAAGTTGCTGATAGAATCAAGGGAGGTTAGGAAGGGGAAATGGACACGTTTGGATCCCACCTTCTACTGGGGGGTCTTTATTTGGAGTGTTAGGCCCCTAGGCCCCTCTGTCTGAGACCTCACCCTCGGCCCAGAAAGGAGGGCAGGCAGAGAGCATTCCTGGTGCCAGCTCCTGGAACTAGCTGAAACTAGACCCTGATATCGGCTCCTGATTCATGACCGAGACATCTGCTCTTAGAAACCCGTCCTTGAGTGCTGTGAAGTTTGTTACTCTTTGAATTTGCACTGGCTATGACGTATATAATGGCTGATAAGGGCCTATATATTCTCTGACATGCCTATGGTCTGGGTCTTGCTCTCCTTGCGTGGCCTGTGTGCCTGCAGGAAGGCTTGACCCCAGCTAGCTGGCTTAATAAACTCTGCTTGCTTGTGCATCTCTGGTCCTGTTCTTTGTCGTGGGGGACAACTGGGTGATTTCAGACCCTAACAGGAGTAATGGTATTGTATCTGGGGCCAGGGGCTTGGAGCTGGGTCTAGTCTTGGGTCATTCTCCTTGGGCCAGGCAGCTCCTCTAGGGCCTCAACTGTCTCCATGTAGAAACCTTGGGCCAGGAGGATGTGGGACTGGCAATGAGAAAGGTCTTCGTCTGGGTGTCCAGAGCTTTATCTTGTGTTCAGGTGTCAGGGACCTCTGTCCCCAGGAACCATCTCCAGCTCCCCTCAGATAATCACTCCTCAGTACTGTGACTCTGGACACCTCACTTCATTCTTCTACCTTGGTGCCCTGCTGCATGAAATGTGGTTATAGCCCCTGATCCACTCAAAACACAATGCTGATCTGAGCATCACAAGAAAGAACACAGTTTTCCCCATGAGCTCGGAGACATCTTACTCAGTCCATGGGTCAAGTTTCCTCTTTCCATTCTGTCTTTCTCCAGATGTTTTCTCTGGAGCAACTGGAGTGCCCTTCCTCTTAGTCATCCTTACACCTAATAATCAAAGAGGGAGGTGTAGGAGCTACACTGGTGAAGTAGCAATCAATTTTGTGGCTTGACTGTATCTACTTATCTTTAGCCTCCTAATAGTATTCAGCAGGTCCTATTAACATTTCCATAGGGAACTAAGGAACAGGGTGCTAAGGGACCTCCCAAGCCAGATGGGCTTTCCAGTGGGATTTGATTCCCAGCCAATAGGTGCCCTACGCTCAGTAGCCATGTTGTGTGACGTTCCACTTGCCTCATCTAAAGCATATTCCCACACAGTCAGTGGGGTATTTAAATTCACACCAAGCTACAAGATCTAGCCTTCTACTTGGATGTGGGTGATTCCTCAGGTGATTCAAAGTTGGATCTGGGAAGAAATCATCATTATGTGTGCCTTGGTCTTTTGCCAGGAAGATGTCAAGAGTTCTGTCTGGTCTGAATGCATTTCCCAGCCCCTCACTTCCAGAATGCAAAAATAAAAGGAAAGGGTGATAATGAAGTTAAGCAAAGGGTGCACATGGAGATTTCTCCTCTTTGAAGAAAATATGCTGCCTGTGCAGTCATTGACGGGTAATATCAGCACAGCCACCCGCTGAGCAACCTGCGTGACTGAGGCCACTGAGAGAAATCACTAGGTTGCTTCAAGAGTAATGGTTGCATTTTGTTCAGTGCACTTTGTTCAGGGAAAAGTTAGAAAATTAGTAAGCCATGTTCTCTTTTATTGAGCTATAACTCACGTTCCATAAAAGTATCTGTTAAAGTTTTTTTTTTAATATGAGTTTATTTTAACATACAAAATGGATTCTAATTTTAGACCATTTTTCAAGTTTTAGGAAGATTTAAAAAAATGAGATAATTGACTGTCCTGTAAGAAAACTGCTCCCAAGTGAGTTCTTTACTCTGTTGGGATTGGTGAGCTCTGGAAAAGGTGGTATCTTTTGAGGTTTGTTTGATCCCCAAATATCATAGCATGAAGAACACAGAAAATAAGAAAATATATTTGATTATTTGATGAATAAATGGCATACGAATTAACAGATGACACATTTTAAAAGTAAAATTCAGTGAATTTCAAAATAGTCACATCACCGTTTCTAAGTACATTTTCATCACCTGAAGAGAAACCCAGACACATTGTCACTCAACCACATCCTCTCTCTACTCCCAGTCCCTGCAATCCCTAATCTACTGTCTGTAGCTACACATTTTCTTACTCTGGATATTTCATAGAAGTAGAATGTTTTGCTTTGGCACCTGCCTTTCAATAATAAGCAGAATATATTCAAGACTTCTCCATGTTGAGAATGTATCAGCACTTTAAGGTTTTCATGGTTGATCAACACCTCTCCTATGGCTACGAGAACATATTTTGTCTTTCCATCTATTAGTCACTGCACAGTTTGGCTATTTCCATTTTTGGAATTATGAATAGTGTTTCTATGAACATTCAAGTGTAAGTTTTGTGGGGAAAATATGTTATTTTTTCCCCCCAGTATATACCTAGTAGGAGGATTCTGGGACTCCATGATAAGCCTGAGTAACTTTTCTAGGCATTTCCAAAATCTTTTTTTCTTTATACGTGCAGGAATATATGATGTTCCAGTTTCTTCCCATCACTGTCAAAACTGTTAGGTTTTTCTTTTTTATTAAAGTTGTCCTAGTGAGTATGAAGTGTTATCCATAGCATTTTTGAATTGCATTTCCCTAAAGATCAGTGATTTCGAAAGTCTTCATGTGTTTGTTGGCAATTAGTGTGTCTTTTTTTTGAGCAATATCTATAGGAATCATTTTTTACTATTTAGTGTTGCGTCACAAGTACTTTTTATATTTTCAAAATAACAGACTTTATCAATGGCATGATTTGCAAGGATTTTCCTTCATTTGGTGAAGCACAAGTTTTTCCTGTCAATGCAATTTTGCCCGTTTTACTTCTTGCCTCTTAAACTTCTGGTATTGTATCTGACACTTCATGGCTGAATCCAGCATCATTAATGATTTACCCCCTTTTAATGCTTAGATTTGGAAACTTTAGCAATTGTATTTAATTCAATCTTTAAGCAATTTTGAACTAATTGTGTAGGGCCGGTAGAGTTTCATTTTCATGTGCAGGTTTACTTATCCCAGCATGAGGGGCCTCCATAGGCCTGTCCCCCCATTTCTGCAGGAATCCCACGTAGTAGTTTCTGGGCATGGGTAATGTGGGCCGTTGGGTATGGAAAATGGTGGGTCATTGGGGTGGGTTCCTGCCACCCAGCTTTCCTGGCCTGACGAAGGATGCTTTCCTGGCCTGAGGGAGTGCAGAGTTGGTTAGGTGAGTTTTCCTACTTCCTGTCCTCTTCACCCTTTTCTTAGGAGGCCTGAAGAGAAAGGGGTTGTCATCAAAACAATGACTCCCACACCCAATGCTAGGGAAGTTAGTACTAAGCCTCATGAAGTAGTACTTTCTGTTGATATTAAGGATATTAGGAGAAATAACTTCAGGTCTGAAAGTCAATATGTTCTATTAATCCAGGCAACTCTTCCTAGAGAAAACAGCATGAACACTATTCCCTGAGTCATACAAACGGTGGCCTCAAGAGCATAGATCCCTCTCCTCCAAAATATGGAGCCAGTGGAGGATTTGGCAAAGCAACTTAAGAGTTTTTGTGGGCCAGACTAGACATTCTTGGGGTATCCTTCACTTGCTTGCACTGCTTGTAGCCACCCTCTGTCTCCACTCACATGATCTCATGCAAGCATGACCTTGGTTTGGGTTGCTCCATTTTGTTGTTTTTACTGAAGTGCCCAAAGTATCAGGGAAGCCATGGTGTCTTGCAAGCTGACTTGCTTTCCTCTTTCTTCTTATGTGGCTTACATTTATATATCTTCTTCTTATTTCCCTTTGCTAACTTCCTTGACTTCTCTTGAAACCAAGACAAGAAATTTCTGAGCCAGAGTTCTGCAGGGGCAGTCTAGCGAGTTGAAGGGGAAGGGGAATTGCCAGACACCAACTCCAGTGAACAGGATTGAGGAAAGGGAACAGAAAGACCTAGGAAATATGGAAGTGACAGACACTAAATAGGACTTAAGAGAAGCAGGATGCAGGGGATGCAAGGCCTTTCATTCTAACCTCAAGTGTCCTTGAGTGCCTGGAGCAATGACTATTGAGATAGGCCACCGCCTAAGTTAACTAGGGGACAATGTTTTTTTTTCTTTTATTTTTTTTAGTGTTTAGCATTATTCTGGCTCATATTCACTGCCAAGTTTCTGCATTATCAGCTTACTTTGTTTTCTGGTCTACTTTGTTTCCAAGGCATAGTTCCACTGACACAAGAAAAACAGTCTGACCTGTGCTCTGACCAGTCTTCGACCCTGCACTGACCAGTCTTCCAGCCATGACCCTGATATTTTCCTTGTCTCAGCACTTCATGCCTTAGGCATCTTCAACAAGAAATGCGCAGTTGTGCCTGTGCTGAGCCACATGGCTTTGGATCAGAACCAGACGGTGGTGCCTCCAGCCAGTGCAGCCAGATGAGCTTTCTGCCTGGGCCCTTCGAGGCTGCTCAGCATAATTCAGTGTGGCTGTAGAAATAAATGAAGGCCAATTAGGTGATGATTATTAAAGATGATTCGCTGAGAATTTGCTGGAGCATGGGCATCAGCCCTTGCCATTTACATGTGACTAGAAACTTAAAGGAAAGCAGAGGAGTGGGGAAACCTTATTGAGGTAAAAGAAAAGACTTGAGTCAGGCAGCCCCTGATTGGAGCTGGATGCCAAAAGGAAGCTATGAGCAGGTTCCAGAAGGAGGGGTGTCCCAGGCAGCAGTGCCCACCTGTGCCTATGTGGGTGCTTCTTCCCACCAGCTCTCTTCCTCCACAGGGCAGCAGCTTCCTGCCTGCCATGGCCTCTACTGCCGGGTACATTCTCCTCACTGACTCCTTCAGCAGCAGCCACTCTCCTCACAGCTGCCCACCTGCAATCAAGCAGACTTCTCTCAGCAAAACTGCCCCTTTAGGGGAAGCTCTTTCTGCCTGTTTTTGTCTATGCAAATGTCTTTTACTCCTCTGTCCTTTTTCCTAATAAACCTGGGTATCCCAGTTTGGTTGAAGGGTGAATATTTTCTTTTTTGCTTGTCTTAGGACAAATATTGAGACATTATCAATTTTCATTCAAGCCCTGGGCATTTTGGGCTGGTTATTGCAGAAGATATAGCTTAGCTTCTTGGGGTGGTTGTTCAAGATTTTGGATTGATGTCCTACATGTCTCACTAGCACTATAGACTAGAATTTGCAGGTAATGTGTTGATTTCTTGCTGCAGATTTTTTAAAAATTTAAATTAATTTATGCATACAGGGACTGAGGTATAGTCCTGAGGGGTATGTACAGGGGGCAGAGGATTCACCAGAGACAGAGTGGGGAGCAAAAACAGGCAGATCGACAAAGTACACTGCTGAAGGGAGTAGCGGGCAAGACATGAGAGGTCTGCTGCACCATGAGGGTCACTCCCGGGCTGGGGACTGAACTCATGCTGCATGGCTGTGGGTAGCTTCATAGTGCTGCTCTTTTACCCCCTTGCACCCTCGGGGAGGCCCCTGCTTATTGCAGATTGAGCATCATAGTCCCATTTTCATATGTGGTTTGACCAATGTCTATCGGTATCTCCCATTCTCGGTCCCCTATTATGGTCATTGTCTTACTTGTGAAAATCTGACAAACACACACACACACACACACACAAAAAAAAAACCCTAAATACCTCAATCTTCATAGCTGGGCTTTGTCCTCTTATCTTCACAGTCAAATGCATTGAAAGAACACCTTAATTTTTTTTTTTGTTATTGGCGTGGCAATCAACTGCATACGGCAGCATTTAAGAACATGGAAGATGATACCAGTCTTGTGTCCAAATGAAAAACAGAGCAGTTAGTAGTCCGTGTGGAGTGGTTCAAAACCAGGAAGCCCAAGTGTCCTAGCAGTTACAACACAACAAATGCAGTAAGTCATGAAAATCAGCCTTGGAGAGCCGGATATCTATCTACGTAAGCAACTTAGCGTCTGTGCCACTTACTCTACTCCTGTGCTCCAAGGACAACAGCTATTAGCAGCAGCACATGCACCACATTGACTCCAACAACAGAAAGTGTACAACCGAGTGATGATCTGGGAACACATGCCAATGAGTTGAGTCAAATCTGTTTTCCACATGGGACAGATGCTATAGGACAGCAACTTCTGCCAGAATTAACATGTTTGATAGCCTTTTTCATGGTTATTTTTGCCAAAGGACTATTAGTTGACTTGTTTGTAACAACAATGAAACTGTATATCTAAATAATCAAGAGTGGCTTTATTTTGGACATCATAAACTGAGGGGAAAAGACTTGTCACTTGAAGTCTTAAAATACTATTCATAAGTGCATGATTGTTATTTTGAGCAAACATGAACTAGTATACTGACCACTTAAGTATCCAGCAAAAAAATATGGATTCATGGGGAAAGGATGTGTGTGTGTGTGTGTGTGTGTG
>NW_004567130.1:5306030-5312867 GCF_000260355.1 Condylura cristata | reverse complement strand
AGGGATCGAACTCATGCGGAAGTGGCTTTAGCTTCTTAGTGCTGTGCTTTAACCCGCTGCGCCACCAGGGAGGGCCTCTCTCTCTTTTTTTTTTAAGATTTATTTTTGTGTCGAAGAACTGGGGTAAAGGCCAGAAGTGCAAGGAGTGAGAGGATTCACCAGAGACAGAATGTGGAGCAGAACAGGCAGATCTACTAAAATACACCGCTGGGGGCAGCAGACAAGGCAGGAGAGGTCTGCTCTACGATGTGGTCACCTCCCTGGGTGGGGACTGCACTCACGCTGCAGTGGTGATAGAGCTGAGACTAACCTCTGTGCCACCAGGGGGCCCCAATTTCTCATTACCATACCAAACAGGAAGACTGAGGACAGTGAGAGCTGCTTGATGATGTCCTTCCCTAATGATAAATATAGGGGAAGGAAGGAGCAACTGACTTCTAAAAATGGGTGGTTACAAGGAGTCAATAGAAAATGAGAATTATTCTACGTAGGAAAAAAAGGAAAAGAAATTAAATGAATTTCTTGGTCCAACATGTTGGGTGGTGTTGTCTCACATCCATTATCATTAGCTTGTTCCCAAGGATCAAGCACACATGTCCCCCAAATAACCTCTTTCCTTTTAATGGTTTCCCATCTATGTTGATTCAATATATTAAACCTCTTGTCTGTTACATAATGGGGAGTTTCACGGAGACACTAGGCTAATATTTACTTGAAATCATCTGGTGCTCCCAAGTTACTGTTGTGAGAGAGCCACAGAGTACCCTAGTGATGGTTACAATCAAATGATTTTTCCTTTTTAAGATCCAGGGGAAATGCTGTGGTTTTTATATGACCTCTTGGACTCCTTTCAACGATTTGTCCTTCAAGAGTTTAACTAGGAGAACTAACTGTGTAAAGTGACTGGTTTGGCAGCAGGACCTCCTTGAGCACTTCCTCTGAACTCCATGCTGTCTTTTTACTTGGGTCTCTACCATGTCGTTGCCAGCACGTTAGACAGTAGAAGTGGATCTAAGAGTTCCCTAAGTGGGTCCCAGCAGAAATGAGGAACATGTGTTGTCTCCAAAATTTCTCAGTCATGTCCCCCTCCAAACGCATCCCAGATATCTGCCGTCTGCACATGTTTGCTCTCTGGTCTTTTGTTAATTGACAAGCTCTAGTAAGTACAATACCTTCTATCAGCAGGATGATTTATCTTGAGTTGGAAGGCAGTCAAGCACAGGAAGTTTAGAGAAATGAAAGCATATTTGCTTGTTCAACTCCCATCTCCATTATGAGGTATAATCTTAACAATCAACACATTTAATATTAGGTCAGAAGTCTAAGAGGAGTCTCTAAGATATAGGAGTGAGACTTTCTGTATTTCTCCTTAGTTCTCATGATTGTTCATGATTGTTTATAAGGTTATGACAGTATATAGAGTTTTTTTCTTCTTCAGATCACCCATTGATCTGAAATGAGGGATTTTCTTTTGGCTTAGTTGTCTTTGATAAGAGGACTAGCTGATGAGTTTCTGGATATACACTACAGGGTATTTCCCCCTCAGAAAACATGACTGGTGTTTTCTGAATCAATAGCGTGGTTATAATTTATCAGAACTGATCAAATGTGTAGAGCAGAGATGCATAAGGTTTTAATTTCTAAAACTTGTGAAATACTGTCATACATTCTATATTCCTCTGTAATGCAAGTGACTCAAACTAAGAATGTTGCCAACTCATGGAAATGATTTAACTGAGTTACTATAAAGAGCTTTGGAGAAAAGTCAGGAGAACTACTGTGCATTACACATCACAGCAGCACTAGAGAGACTTGGGCTTTTTTAAAATTACAACTCTACATGTAAAAACACACAATTACATAAATACATATTCCTATACATACAAATATTTATTTACTCTTATCTTTGTCTATGTTTATCACACAAATTTTCTCTATCTTATTAACCCTTATGTTCCTCACAATCTATCAGCCTCTATAACTCATTTCTTAATCTATCATTCCATGTGAATACTCGACTTGATACTCTGAGGAAGGCAATGATTTAGGTCATGCATTGTTGATATATCTGTATAATTGCGATCTATAACAAAAAGTCCACATACAAAAATGTAGATTTGGCCACCTAAATTCACTTCTAGACACAAATTCTCTGATCTGTTCTAGAAAAGTTGTTACATGAATGAACATGTTCTCACATTCATGGGACTCCATACACCTTTCAAGATGGAGAGGAGAGGGGAAGGCATGCTAAAAACAGGTAGTTGCTCCGCCATCCTGCAAGACAGAGAAGAATGAACAGACTGAAGAACCAACAACTCTTTTGGAGTTGTGGGGACAACATAGAGAAAATGATGGCCCCAAGATTGGAAAAACAAAAGGTGAATACAGGGAATTAAGGTTTACCAGACAGAAATTCACCAGCAGAACCACGGTATCTTCTCAGGTTCACATGGAGCATTCTCCAAGGCCACATTGTGGGCCATAAAGCACGACTCCATACTTTCAAAAGATTAGAGATCATATAATGCACTATGAAATTGAACTATTGGGTTGTTGGAAAAGTCAGGATGTATTTTTACATGGAAAAAAATAACTTTTCCCTCAACCCCACAGAAATCAACAACTAAAAGTAGCTAAAAGATCCCAAAAGATCTGGAGTTGAAAGAAAATACTTCTAAATAGCAACAGCATCAAAGGAACATTCTCAAGAAAAACTAGAAAGAATTTTGAGCTATGTGATATGAAATTGTAATTTGTTAAAAAGTTGTGGACAGGGGTCCTCCTTGATGGCACAACAGGTTAAAGCGCAGCACTATGCATGTGTGATATGCTATCTGCAATCACTGCAGCATGAGTTCGATCCCCGGCCAGGGAGCTGACCCACATGGCACAGCAGACCTCTCCTGTCTCACCTGCTGCTCCCCTCAGCAGTGTATTTCACTCAGTCCACCTGTTCTGCTCCTCACTCTGGTGAATCCTCTCACTCCCACACCTCTGTACCCCAGTTCTTACATGCATAAATACATAAATCTTTAAAAAAAAAAAAAAGTAGTGGAGATCCCAGACCCACCTTCCAGTCAGGGCAGCTGTGGAGCAGGTTCTTTGGGGCACAAGCCAAAGCCATGTGTACTGCCCTGTCCCTTCACTCACCCCGGGTCACCCTCCTCCCCTGGTGCTCTGTGGCCGCGATGGTTAAGCACAGGCTCCCTCCCATGCATCACTCCAGGAACCTGGATCTCCTTGGTCACTATGGCATGGGAGACAAGCCTGGCAGGTTGCAAATTGTTCAAATTGAGAAAAAGGAAATGATGTATCCCAGTTTGGTTTGAAACAAAGAATTATATCCAGTTGTCAATGTACAAAGTGGAGATCAGAGGTAGGAGGAGACCCCCCCCCCACTGGTCACTAGTCAACAGAGCTGGACCACACTGGCCAGTAGTGATGATGACTGCTGCTCACTAAAAGTTCTGGACAGTACCGGCCAATGTGATGGTCAGTACTGGCCCCTCAGAGGAGGTGGCAGAAGCACCAGTGTTCACAGCTCTTTGTGAGTTGTCAGTGACATCAACAAACGGCTGAGACAGCAGGCTGGGGCCTCTGGGCTCCTCTCAGGCACCTCAGAGACAGGGCGAAGGCCATATCATTGACAGAGGTCTTGGGTTTCTCTTTCTTCCTCTGAGGTCAGTTACTGGACGCTTCTTCTTCAGCTTCAAGTCCTTTCTTCAGAGACTGGAACAGTGTCCTTCAGCTCCCTCCAACTCTGGTGTATAGCCTCTTTCAGGGTGCTCCACCCACAAATCTGATGGAAGAGTTTTTTGAATCTGTGACTGAGGACAATTTAGCAGCAATCATCTCATAGCTGGACCTGATCGGTCCACTCCATGATTCAGAAAGTGCACATGATAGGGCAGATGCTGGTCTCTGAGGAACCACAGCCAGAACTGGCTTGTGGTGGGGCAGCAAGGTGAGAGAACACCCTGGAGCTGCCGGCTGCTGCCACTGAGGCCGCATCAATAATAGGCCACAGAATTAACACAAATGATCCCTTTTAACGTTGCCCTCTGATGGGAAGAGCACAAGAGTCTATGGTGATCGTTCATGGTGGTCTTGGTAGTGGGAATTTTATGGGGACAACATCTGAGAGGAGAAATCAAACATTGTACAAAAATGAACAATGATGTTAACATATATAAATAAATATAAAAATAAAAAGATTGTTCTCTGATCTGCCATCTCAGGGTGGGTAACGTGTGCCACATTTGGGTACAAGGTTTTATTTGCAGGTAAAGCACCAGGCCACATCCCCAAGGGTCGATCAGGGTCACACAAATCATGGAGGGAACATTTACTGGCCAAGGTCATACTCAGCTCGTAGTGTGTCCTGGGTCCAAACCAGTTCGGACCGATAATACAATGTTGTCCTGCTGCCCAAACCCAGGCTTAAGCAAAAAGACTGAAGTCTGTATTTGCAGCTGGATGGGGCTATGAGGTCCAGCTATGAGATGATGCTGCTAAATTGTCCTCAGTCAACAGTGTGGGGCCCCCTTTCCTGCCCCCTTCTTTACTGTCCACAGCCCACCCCACAGGCCTCGGCACCGCCAGGCCAGCGTCAGCCATTGCTTCTCCAGGCCATGATCCCTGCGGCCTTGGAATTACAGGGTGCCTGAAGCTGCACTCGGGGCCCTTGTCCCTGGGCCACTGTTGCACTTGTGTCCTGTCAAATGGGCTCCACCAGCAGAGGACGTCCACACGTAGCACACAGGTGCTAGGTAATTGAGATTTTTCTCTAGGGGAAACTGACACAGACATAAACATTCACAATCACCCCACATGGACTCACAGTCCAACACAGCCTCACCACCCCATGCACATCCCTGGGAACACAGCTGTTTGCAGGTACTATAGAAATGTGGCCAGAATTCATTGCCAGCTATTTCTAGCTTTTACTATAACCCAGTGCTCCCACCAAGTGGCTGAAATCAGGGTGGTCCAGAGATTAAAGCCCGTAAGAAAACACTATGTGTCTTGACTAGGCTGTTCCTTCAGTGAGGGGCGATTCCAGCCCACTCACCAATTTGGTCTCCTTGAAGACACCTGCAACTACAGAGAGAAAAATACACTGAGAATAAGACGTTGTGACTTGCTTGCACAGAATTTTTTTGTCTCTAGACTCTAGGAAAGCAAATGAAAAACCATGATCAAATCAAAGAACCCCAGGATATTGACCATTCCCTGGACATTGAAGAAACAGGACTTGCAAGCCCTTGGTGAAGAGGAAGTCAGACCCCTGTGTGGAGAAAATGTGAAATGAAGCTTTGCATTTCCCTTCCCGCTGTCAGGCCTGAGAGGGGCAGCAAGTGTTAAAACTTCACTTGCAGCAAGGCTTCCCTGTGGCCGGGGGGTCAAGTCAGTGCTGTCACTTAGACATCCCAGCCAGGGAGCTGACCCACATGGAGCAGACCTCTCCTGTCTTCCCACTGTTGCCCTCAGCAGTGGAGTTTAGTAGATCTGCCTATTCTGCTCTCCACTGTCTCTGGTGAATCCTCTCACCAGCCCTCCACACCTCTGACCTACACCCCAGCTCTTCCACACAAAAGTAAATAAAATCTAAAAAAAAAAAAAAAAAAGTAGATACAGTGAAGCTTCACACAAGGATTGTGGGTGCTGACACCACACAGTCAAAATCCACTGCAACTTTTGTCTCCCCAAAACATAACAGCTAAGGTGAGGGGCCGGTTTCAGAACACCCCTGCCTCAACACTAAAGTCTGCAGATCCTCAAGTCCCTCGTACTCAACCCTCCATGTCCCTGGGATCAAGCCACAGCAGTAATTGGTTGCATCTGTGAATGCAACAAAAATCCACACATGTGCGGCCTTCAAGCCTCCTAACATTAATTCCACTTTATGTTATTCTCTCCCAGCCCCTGGAGATCTTTGACCCCCAGTTGCCACAAGTATCTGTCTGACAGATGCTCTCCCACAGGTTCTCTTCACAGAATGCCAGAACATTAAGCGTTGTCTCGGTGACCCACAAGAGGTTGCGATGCGTACTGCACCAGCAGCCATCTTAACTTTGAGAGAACTGAGGGAAGAACAGGCACCCTCCGCCCTAGAAGCCTGATGAACAGGGTGCATGTGATGGGCGCCTGTGAAGACAGGTAGGGGAGGGATCATCTGTTTGTTTGTTGGGAAGTCTACTTTGTCTGCCCTGGAGGGAGAGGTAGAAAGGCTGTGAGACCAGTTACCTGCTGGGTAGTGATTGATTCAGATCCACGCAAGGGTGGTGACGAGAAGTGCACAAATTTGGTACGTATTTGTGTGGCATAAACCACAGGTCATGAAGACTGAGGGGTGAAAAAGGATGCTTTGTCAAGAATGACGCCAAGACTTTGTGTCCCTGGACAGGAAGCCTGGATCACCATTCAGTGAGTCAAGTTTACAAGCCTAATTACCCAGCCAGGAATCGACCCCAGGCCACGGTTGGTGGCAGTGCTGAGTACCACTAGACTACCATGGGCTGGTATCTACTGAAGCCACAGGAAATTGGTTGACTGTCAGGCAAACATGCAGAAGAGGCACATTGTCTAGAGAGACAGAGATAAGGGAAATGTTAAGGAGGAAAGCAACAGAAATAAAGTGGGACTCCCAGTGTGGTGGAAGTGATACAGGGCAGCAGGGGCCCTAAAACTGGCCAAGGACACTGCCCCAGTAGTGTGCCAGTCACTGGGGTCTTCACCCGTGTGGGCAGCAGCAAGACACTCGGGTTCAGAGAAAACAATAATGGGACTTATTTAACAAGCCAGGCTTACTGGGGCAGTAAATTTTAAGAGATC
>NW_004567130.1:5231472-5305670 GCF_000260355.1 Condylura cristata | reverse complement strand
AAATATTTATTTATGCACATAGAACTGGGCTACAAGCCAGAGGGGCACAGGATGAGAGGATTACCAGAGACAGTGGGGAGCAGAGCAGGCAGATCGACAAAGTACACTGCTGAAGGGAGCAGCAGGCTAGGCAGGAGAGGTCTGCCCCGCCATGTGGGTCACCTCCCTGGCTGGGGATGGAACTCATGGTGCAGTGGTGGTGGACAGCCTCATAGAGCTGTGCTATAATTCGTTGTGCCACCAGAGGCCCCATATTATTTTTTCTTTTTATTTAAGATTTATTTATGCATACAGTACTGGGTACGGCCAGAGGTGCAGGGTGTTGAGCTGATTCACCAGAGAGAGCGGGGAGCAGAACCGGCAGATTGAGGAAATACACTGCTGAGGGGAGCAGCGGGCGGGTCAGGAGAGGTCTGCCACACCATGTAGGTTACCTACGGGGGTGGGAGGGTCAATCTCACACCGAAGAGGCCATGGCCAGCTTTGCAGTGCTACACTTTAACCCACTGCGCCCCATATTATTATAATTACTACATTCTCTAGCAAATTTTAAAAACAGATTATTGTCCAGTATCAGGTTGCCCTAGGATATCTTCCATTTGTTTAATTTTTTTTTAAATAAATCTTTGCAATTGTTATGGGGAAAAAAATGGGAGAAGTGATTTGTATCCACAGATTTTGGAGAACACCTCTCCATTTTTTTTTTTTTTTTTAGTCTAAATATGAGACACACTCCACCTAGTGGGATACCAGAGAGATGGCCTGGAGCACTTTCATTATTACATCATTCACCAAATTCTTGATATGTCTGCAAGTCATTCAAAAACCAAAACCCTAAATTTGGGGGTTTTTGTGTTTTGTTTGTTGTTGTTTTTTTTTTGGAAGGATAAAAGCTAGGTTAACTAGGACACAACAGTAGAAACCCCTCATTTCTTTGAGCATTCAGTGAGGAATCTAAGAACATAATTTCTACGTATTTTAACTATCACTAGGGCTACTCCCTATTTTGAATCTACAAGTTTTTAAACTAAACTTCATGAGTTTGATACACCTTTATTTTTCTACCTCACTATATATAAAATGTAATGACTGTAAGAGATTTCTGTGCACTGAGTGGCAGTGAAAATCTTTATCTTAGCATGAGTTAAGCAGGGTCACATATCCCTCTCACTACTTGATCCCTAGCAAATAGATTGTGTGTCCATCCGTCTGGACCCACATATCCTGAAGAGTTAAGCCAACGTGAGTGACAACTTAGGCATTAGTGAAGGGTAAATACTAATTAAACATGAGTGCAGCATCTTAAGAAAGTAGCACGGTCAATTAAAATCAGAATCTGGTCTACCATTGTGCAGCTTACAGATTAAGAATGGAGTTTTTTTAGACACATATATGAAGTAATATTTAAAAAATTAAATGTAGGGCCTTCCCTGGTGGTGCAGTGGGTTAAAGCACAGCACTAAGAAGCTAAAGCCACTTCAGCATGAGTTCAATCCTCACCCCGGAGGTGACCCACATGGTGTGGCAGACCTCTCCTGACCTGCCCGCTGCTCTCCTCAGCAGTGTACTTCATCAATCTGCGTGTTCTCTGTCTCTGGTGAATCCTCTCACCACCTCTGCACCTCTGGCCTATACCCTAGTTCTGTATGCATAAACAAATCTTTGGGGGACAAAAAAAGCTTTAATAAAAAAAAATAAATGTAGAGGTCTGATTTGGACTGAAATCCAAGAATGAAATTTATGATTATTCGCCACAGGCAGTGTTCTTGAGGTTTATAAATACCCACATATCAAATGCTGCATTAAAAACTTCATGGTGCCTTCTTTGTCATCAGTAAAACTAACAGAATTAAAATATCATCAGATTAAAGAGAGCAGGGAGAGAATTCTTCTATATTAAAGTCCCCTGTAGCTTCATCTCACTTTACAACTGAGTGAGCTTGGGAAGCAGCTGGGGGCCAGAGGAGAAGCTACTAGAGAAGAGAGTACAATCTAATGTAATTTAGTCTGATGATATCTACTAAAGGCAACTATGAGAGCGATGTCTGGGAATGGACTATTAACACAGCCAGCATTGTCGAGGCCAATTCAACTGCAGTCACAGGTGTCAAAGCTGAATCTATATTACCCATGTGTTGGAATCCCCTGGGAGACACAGAGTGAGGGCTGCCTGTGGTGGGTGTGAAGAACCCAGAAGGCTCCTTGGGCCCTGGAAGGCGACCATGAGCCACCATGCCCTGGGGTCAGATGCACAGGGCAGTGCAAGCTGATTGTTGTTCTGAGGGTATTTTCTGTTCCATGAGAGTGTCCAGAAATGTCCTCTAGCAATGATTTCTCCTGGGTGTTTGGCTGGGCAGCCTCAAGTGACCGGTCTCCTGGACCTCAGTGAAGCTGATGCAGAGGAAGGGGGAACCAAGTTCCTCCCACCTGGGTGCGTGAGGAACAGGAGGTCTCATGATCATGGTGGAGGTGGTGATCCTGCCCTCCACTCAGATCTGTCATGACAGAACCTGCCAAGTCCATTAGAAAGGAAAGTTCATGATGTGGGCAATCTCCTACAAGCGCTCCATCTACACCACCTCTGGGGTCTGAAGAATCAAGTACCTGATTCAGACTTGCAGCTTGAGTGTGGCTTTCTCCTCTTCACCTACTGGGAAGGAAACATCATGTGAGAGCTAGAGAGGAGTTAGCCCATGAAGTCCTAAAGGAGCACCCTAGTCCTGGACAACATGGAAATTTCCAGAACTGTCACTGAAGACCCAAAAAGGACTGAAAATAATGGAAAAAGGATATGAGAGGGACTGGACCAAACCACTTACTGGAGTCTGTCCTCTTCAGGGAACTTCCCCTCTGATGTTTGCTGGGAATTGGTTTCCCATCACCAGTTTTAAGACCCTGAAGCAGCTTCATGTGACCATCCTCAGAACGGACAGGTCAGTCAGCTTGGAAGAGGAAGCACAAAATCCAGAAAACAGCCTGGTCTGGGTTATCTGGGACAATCCCTTATTTTTTAGAAAGCTCTAGAATCAGGGAGTCTAAGGGAGCTACCCTCCAACAGGTTCCTGAACCTCTTCACCTGTCTGTCTGTCTCCCAGTTGTTCCTGGTGATCTGAGCAGCCATGTCTGCTACAGTCCAGAAGCACAGGTCCTCGTTCAGGAAAAAGACAAAACTTGCTGTCTGACCGTGGGCCTGGGGTGTGCAGCAAGGGTAAACTTGGGGAGGGAAGAGTACATCCGTAAGGTTCATGGAAGAGATGGTGCTTCCACCACATGGGGGATTACACCTGAGGGGAGAAACTAATGACTTTAAAAAATGAACAACTGTGACCAGAATCTTCTTCAGTGGGGGGAGCCCACAGGAGCAGTGGTTTCTCCCACCCTGCTGCTCCACCACAAGTCAGTTGAGGCAGTTGCTCCTCAGAGTGCTTTTATGTCTCAGCATACTTCCTGGATCATGGAATGGACCAGTCAGGTTCTATGCGGTGATTGGAAAATGGCCCAACAGACGTGTAGGTGGAAACCCTGAAAGAAGATATAAACCAGGGTCAGAGAGAGCCAAGGGAGTGGACACCAGCCCCTGAAGAGGAGAGACAAAATGCCAGCCCCTGAAGAAAAGAAGATGGCACCAGCCTCCAAAGGAAGAAGAAAGCAGGGAAAGACTCCATTCCTGGCCCCCAAAGAAGAAGAAAAGAGGAATCCTGCAGCCACTCTCTGAGGAGAGAGAGAAGCCGATGGACTTGGTCACAGACAGAGCCTGGTCCTGTCTCTGACGTTGCCTGAGAGGAGCCCAGAGGCCCCGGCCTGCTGTCTCAGCCATTTGTTGACGTCACTGACAACTCACAAAGAGCTGTGAACACTGGTGTCTCTGCCACCACCTGAGGGGCCAGTAGAGGGACTGGCGCTGCGTCTTGCAGGGAGGATCCTGTAGGCGGCTTAAAACTGGGGTTGCAGTGGGTGGACCATCACTCTGGTCAGTGCAGTCCAGACTCCGGGTGACCGGTGGTGACCATCACTGATGTGCTCTGGGTAGGGCTGCCACCACTCGTGGCCACAGTGAGCTCTTTGTTTCCCCGTTTGTGAAACAAACCCCATGGTGGTTGTTCCTGGAGCCTGAGGTCTCCTGCAATTGTGCACATGGGTGAGACCCAGATGGTGACTGTCCTCCTGTCGGGCACTGTCCGTTGTTAGGCTCCAGCCTGTAGGCCCCTACTCTGTGGAGCTCTTCCCTTTTTCTCGTGGAGAAAAAGGGTTCACGTGGAGCTCTTCCCTTTTTCTCCTCGTGTTCCATTTTCTTTCTAAAACTCCATGAAACTTCGCCTGTGCCTTTGAATGAAAAGAAAATCATTATGCTTGAATATTAAAATAAGACATTTTATGGCTTCAGTCTATTCTAGCAAGGAAAGTTCACAGAAAACATCATTTTTGAACTTAACATTTATATATATATATATTTTTTTTTTAAGATTTATTTATTTATTCATACAGAACTGGGGTACAGGCCAGAGGCTCAGGGACGGCGAGAGGCCTCACCAGAGACAGAGTGGGGAGCAGAACAGGCAGATTGACGAAGTACACTGCTGAGGGGAGCAGCGGGTGGGCCAGGAGAGGTCTGGCTCGCCATGTGGTCTCCTCCGGGGCAGGCGGCAGGCGGCAGGCGGGAATCGAACTCATGCGGAAGTGGCTTCAGATTCTCAGTGCTGTGCTTTAACCCGCTGCGCCACCAGGGAGGGCCTATATATATATATTTTAAGATTTACTTATGCATAGTAGAGCTGGAGTACTGGCCAGAGGTTGGGGGGTGGGGTGTGGGGAGATGAGGGGATTCACCAGAGTGGGGAGCAGAACAGGCAGATCAATGAAGAACACTGCTGAGGGGAGCAGCAGGCAGGTCAGGAGAGGTCTGCCGCGCCATGTGGGTCACCTCCCTGGTCAGGGATCAAACTTGTGCTGCAGTGGCTATGGAGAGCTTCATAGTGCTGAGACCTAACACTTGTGCCAACTTATATTTGTTTTATTAACAAAATTTGAGAAATGAAAGAAATGTAACTTTCTACTAGAACTCTGCTTAGAGTTTCCTTTGAGATTAGTGTTTTGTTTGATTTTAGGTATAAATGAGAATTCTATAGAACCACAGTTTGAGAATAGGTGCTTGAACCCTCACATCTCATCTAAAGTAAAAAGTGTTTTTATATATACTCTTTCTCCAACAACCAAAAATGAGGCATGATGTCTACTGGGCCCCTTTGAACTGGGGAGACAACATAATTTTCGTTTTGTGTACCACTGTGGTCCATTTATGGAGACCATTAAAAAAATGAAGTAGGTGGGCCCTCCCTGGTGGCACAGCAAGTTAAAGCCCAGCACTGAGAAATTAAAGCCATTTCAGCATGAGTTTGATTCCTGCCCCGGAGCTGACCCACATGGCGCAGCAGACCTCTCCTGACCCGCCCCACTGCTCCCCTCAGCAGTATACTTCGGCAGTTGCCCTGTTCTGCTCCCCACTTTGTCCTTGGTGAATCTTCTTACGGCCCCTGCACAGGTTAGGGTTAGGGTTGTACCCCAGTTCTGTATGCATAAATAAATCTTTTAAAAAATTGAAGTAGGAAGTTTTACAGTCATTGAGAAGAAATGTCTAACCAAATCCTTTATCCCACCTCCTCTCATGTGAAAGGTTAACTGTGGGCCATTCTGAACTTCAGGTAGGAGATGACATTTAGGCTTCCAATGATTCTTGGGCACCCATGACGATTGCTTTACGTTGGGTTGCAAGATTATGAAGTATCTACCCATGACCAGTCACCACTGTGGCTCCCCAGTGGGGACCAGTTTCACTGGAGACCCCAGTGACAGCTCCTCAGCCACCTGCAGCCCCCTACATGGCTTACAGATAGTGTTGCTGCCCCGGTCACCCATGGGAGTAAGCCTGCCCTATTCTCATGACGAGGTTCTGGACAGCGTTGGAGCTCCTGGTCCCCATGGAAGCATATTAGTTTGTTCAACACATCTATATGCTGATAAGATGTCAACTGCCAAAAGGAGTGCCAAGGACTTCATACGGGTTATCCTCACACCAAGAATGACCTCAGCATCAGGAATCAGTAAGGACAACACATGCCAATTCCTGGCATCAGCCCTAGTCACCTTAAACAGAGGAGTGGATAAAGAAATTGTGGAATATGGGCCCTCCCTGGTGGTACAAGGGTTTAAGTCTCAACACTATGAAGCTATCCATAGTCACTGCAGCACGAGTTTGAGTCCCCACCAGGGAGGTGACCCACATGGCGCAGCAGACCTCTCCTGTCTTCCCTCTTCTCCCCTCTGGAATGTATTTCAGTCCATCTGCCTCTTCTGCTCCCCACTCTGTGTCTGGTGAATCCTTTTACCTCTCACATCTCTGGCCTGTACCCCAGTTCTTATATGCATAAATAAATAAATCTTAAAAAAAAAAGAAATTGTGGAATATATATTGTATGGAGTACTGCACAGCTGCGGATAAAAAGATGAAGTGGTAGAGTTTGGGACTCCATGGATGGACCTCAAGTGATTAAGTGAAATAAGTCAAAAAGTAAAAGACAGATATCTGATCATGTCACTCATCTGTAGAGTATAAGTTACAACAAAAAAAATACACAAGCAAATTACAACAGGGGTAGTTCTTGAACTCAGTGAAAAAATACAGTGACTACAGGAGGGAATCAAGTGGGGAGGTGGGGTGGTAAGTGAGGGAGACAAATGGAGTATGGAAAACAGTAGTGTGGTGGAGAGTGAGTGAAAGATGTGCACCATCGGAGGAAAATGCAAGAAAAAAAATCAGGACAGAGCAGACACATTCACAGGAATAGGAGCCATCATTGAGGGTGCACAGTACAGCGTCAACTTCCAGCAGGGACCTTCTAGCAATGTATCACTGCAACCTGAAAAAAAAAAATCTGATCACTCTTGTATTAAGCAAGAAGATATTCATAAAATAGGAAGCAATAAACACCCAGGGCTAAATTTCTGCTTCTCCTGGACTAAGTCTTCAGGAAATGTCTTTAGATAAATGTAGAGAAAAACATAAGCTAGAAATTGTCAACCATGATACCGAATTCTGATTGCATTATAGCAATAGAGGTATAGCTCATAAGTGTGGCTCCTGCTACACAGCAATAGTGTAATAATTCTTGAGTTTCAGCAGTAGTGAAACCAAGCAAACTTATGGAGAAAAGGAAGACCTGGTTGGGAAGTACTCACCCCAAAATGCTTATGATTCCAGGACCGGACTCAAAATTAAATCCATGGAGAGTAATAATAGCTGGGTTGATGAACGGGAGAGTGAGAAAAAGACTAAAAGAGGTTGGGAGAGACTACTTATTCTACCCAAGATCGTGTCTGTGGTTTAGAATCGAGTCCAAATAGCAGCCAGGCATGCCAAGATGGCAGCTGGCCCACTTGGAGAGACTGGGACCAGCTACCCATGTGGAGAAGAGGCCGATGGAGTGTGGAGGGGTCTGCCTCCTGAGAGCTGAGAGCACATGACAGGAGGTGACAAACCTCAGGAGCTTTGGATGGCTGCTGAAGAGGAAATAAGAGAGCAGCAGGGTCTGGCATCAGTCATTTACGACTAGAGAGGAGAGACGAGGGGGGAGAGAGAGAAAGCAGTCTTCCTCAGGGCCACATCTGGACATAAGGGGACAGAATTCTGCCCCATCCTGCTGTGTGGAGTCACAGAGTGTTGCCTAGCTCTGTCACAAGGACACAGGGTGGGGGTAAGGGGTGGCACAGGGCTCAGCCCCTGGCATTCCTCTAAGCCAGGCCTCTCCCACAGTGTTACAATGCTTGCTTACAGCTCTAGTATTACCACAGAAGTGTTAGAGCAAACACTTACTGGGGATTTAGCACTGCAGTCCTCAGAACACAGACTCAAGGATCACTTGAACTGAATACCCAGGGGGCGCCCCTGGGTATCTGCTTACACAGACCAAAGAGGTGGGTGGGGCACGTTGGCTTTATGCAAATGAACTTTTCAGGCAGTGAGATGCTGGGGGTAAGTTTGTCAAGTGGTGATTGGTGAGATTTCGATCCTGGGCATGGCTTACTGGTTTCATTTTCTACACATCCGTGCATTCCCCACATGGTGCATGCCTGGATGTGCTCAGGACCTGACCCTCGACAGCCCGCTGGCTCTGGTTATTTCCGTGTTCACTATACTGACAACTGTTTACAAGCAGGGGAAGGGGAAAGTATACACATTTTGGGTACAATACATGCTTAGGAATTACTATGAATACTCAGGGTTGGAGCTGCCTATAGCAATAGGCAGATAACTATCTTCAGATCAGTCAATCACTGATCTAAAATAAAGACGTCACTTTTCCATGTTAGCCTTGAACTCCGGGCCTTACTGGAGGTCACCGGGGAAGGGACATTCAGAGTGGATGCAGTGCCCTGATAACCATTTACACTGTGGGACACTGAACTTTCACCTTCAGAGGTTCTGACCAGGTTGAGGTGGTACTAGCCCCTAAATTTTCTGACGACTTGAAGAGGAAAAAAAAATAAACTGTAAGTATGACTGGTGTGCAGTGCATTTAAGTATTTAATGTGAAACAGAAAACAACCGACTGGTGGACAATCTGAAGTGATATGTAAAACAAGGGGAGAATTAAGAGGAAGAGAGTGCATGGTGGTGTGATGGTGGCAAGGAGAGAGAACACTTGGGTGCATTAATTCAGCCGTTGCACAGGTGTTTATCAGGTGCCTATTAAATTCATCTACATGCAGGGGATTTGGAGAGGAACAAAACATCCCAGTTCTCTTTGGAGCTGAGGTACTATTTGGAAGTCAGCTCATAAAACAAACAGGCAGCTAAGACTATTTGTCATGGTGGTAAATGGTAGAGAAAATAAGCAGGACAGCTTCTGGGGAGCAGTTAGGGCGACCTATGAAAAGGCAGTCCTGGATTAGGGTGCATTGCTCCGGTCTCTCACCCTACCATCCTTGTGCTAGATGACTCTGCAGAGATACAATAGGCCTTACCAACACCTCACTGTTCATCCATCTATTGTGTGTCACCATTTAGAATGTGTTGTAGAAAATAATGCTATCTCATTAATTTTATTATCTACACAGTTTTCTAATGAGATGCAGAATGAATAGGTTTTAAGAAATGTCCTATGCATTATGAACTAATTTACTCTAGTCTTCAAAAATATTTGCAGAGGGCCTTCCTGGTGGCACAGGGGCTAAAGACAGTGATATCAAGCTATTGCCAGCCACTGCAGCACGAGTTTGATCCCCAGCCAGGGAGCTGACCCACATGGTGCAGCAGACCTCTCCTGTCTTCCCTGCTGCTCCCCTCAGCAGTATATTTCAGTGGATCTGACTGCTCTTCTCCCCACTCTCTCTGGTGAGCCCTCTCACCTCCTACATCTCTGGCTTACACCCCAGTTCTTATATGCATAAATAAATAAATCTTTTTTAAAAAATACAGAAAGATTTCAAATTTATCATTGTCTTGATAATGTGATAAAAACTAAAAAGTGTAAAGATGGGCATCAAAGCTAGGAACCTTTAACATGAGTAAATCTAACTAAACTTACATCCTTCACCACTAGTGCCTGATGTGTATCTATGGTCAGAGAAGCTGACCCAGCAGGGCCCAGGACCTGAGTGAGCTGTGGAACTCCTGTCCCCCAGTGGAGAAATACATCAATTTAGTGGGAGCTAAAGAACTCACAGAGGCAGAGAACGGTCAGACTCCTGATATAGAATGCAACCTACACCATTTTCCCCACGCCTTCTTACATGCAGCCACCTTGGGTTACAAGTCTCAGCATGCCATGAACCAGACTTCCACATGGGGAAGCTACTGGGAACTAGGGGCAGAGCTGAGCCCCTAGGTGAATCTTTAAAACACAGAAGGCAGGTGGGCTCTGGGTCTGACTTGTATCCAGGGACTTAAGCGGACTTGGAAGGAGATGTGGGGAAGAGACAAGTGGGTGTGACACACAGAGGCAGTCCTTGGCAGAGACAATGGCAACCGTTATTTTGATTTGAAGTTTTGCATCTCTCCTTTTGTCCTATACTTGCCTGACCCCTTTGGCCTCATCCCATTGCTGTGATTCACTGCCAGAGGGTGCCTTGGATTTGGGGTAAGCTTTCAGGTGTTGGTGTCCCTGCTTCCAGTGACTCTGTTCAGCTGAGCATTTGCCCACATAAAGAAGGCTAATTTGGGGAGTTTTATTGGGGAACTATTAAGAATATGCTGGCCCTCCCTGGTGGCGCAGCGGGTTAAAGCACAGCACTGAGAATCTAAAGCTGCTTCCGCATGAGTTCGATTCCCGCCTGCCCCGGAGGTGACCACATGGTGTGGCAGACCTCTCCTGCCCTGCCCGCTGCTCCCCTCAGCAGTGTACATCGTCCATCTGCCTGTTCTGTTCCCCACTCTATCTCTGGTGAAGCCTCTCGCCGCCCCTGAGTCTCTGGCCTGTACCCCAGTTCTGTATGCACAAATAAATAAATCTTTTTAAAAAAAAAAAGAATATGCTTTCTTCTTTTTATGTGTACTCTAATTCCATTAAAGATCTTTCACTCAGAGTACACTTCCTTCTTCTTTAGACAGTAGATGGCAGCACTGCTTTAGAGTATGCATCCTGTAAGAGCGTGGGGTCCCTAGGTACCCCTTGGTCCTGACTCTCTCTGTCTTTGTATATGTCCAGATCATTCAGACAGCACCTGTGAGTCTTTGGACTCTACAAACGGGATTTGTTATCACATCCATTTTATAGGAAAGGCACATGAGGTCCCTAGAGCTTAAGTCACATAGCTAAAAAGCAGCAGCATGAGTCCCTGAGCCAACGTATTCAGCCTTAGTTTTCATGCTTGTGAAGTAACTCATTCTACTTTGACTTGGAGCAGCTCTGAGAAGACAGAGAGGAAACTAAACAGACTTTCCAAGAGGAAAGTTAGACACATGTGGTAAGGAAAATGATAGGCTTGTGGCAACTTTCCAGGCCTTAGAATGCTCAAAGAAAACCCGTGGGTTTGAGTCACATAATTCAAGGGTAATGCAATTGCTATCAGTTCTGTGGCTTGCAAATGTCTCATTTAACTCCTTCAAATCTAAAATGTGATGTGTCCTTCACTCACCAACTCAGTAGGTGAGTTGATATGTCATAATTTAAGGCAAAGATAAGTCCCTCCTCAGCACCCGGAGGAAATCCAGCACACCCAGTAAATGCAAATACCAAGGAGGTTTCTTCAAATATTCTTCCCTCCCCCTAGCCTTCTCTATGGACAAGAGCGTTTCCACACAAACTGTGAAACCCAGGGAACCGGACAAACTAATTCATGTTTTTTCTTGTTGATCAAAAAGTAAGTGTTTAATGACAAACTCCAAATAGTTTATTTGTAAGAATTAGTTCCTGAGTCTTAACACAAATTTTATATGATCATCAACTCAAAAAGAAGGTCCATGTATAGTGAAAAATTCCTAACCAGGGACAACTCTGGAATAGAATTGTGACTTGGTGTTAGGAAATAAAAAGTGTAATTTTAGAAGTGTTCAAAGCCAATGTATTCAAATTGGAGAGAAAAGAAGTGTGAAGTGGATGAATTAAAACTTAAAATGTTGGGCCTCCTTGGTGGCGGAAGGGGTTAAAGTGCAGCACTATGAAGCTATCCACAGCCACTGTAGCATTAGTTCAATCCCAGGTTAGAGAGCTGATCCACATGGTGCAACAGACCTCTCCTGCCTCCCCACTGCTGCCCACAGCAGTGGATTTCAGTAGATCCACCTGTTCTGCTCCCCACTCTGTCTCTGATGAACCCTCTCACATCCTGCTCCTCTGGCCAGTACTCCAGTTCTTATATACGTAAATAAATAAATCTTTTAAAAAAGACAGAAGACACTGGTTATGAAACAGACAGTGGTCCCTCGCCAGAAGGCAACCAGGATGGTGACTTAATATCTGAATTTCCAACCTCCAGGATTCTAAGTAATAAATTTCTGTTATTTATAGCTACCCATTCTATAGTATTTTGTTATAGCAGCTCGAATGAAATGAGACAACGCCCTTTTACTGAAAGTTCAAGTATTGGGTTAGTTTGGATCACAAACAGCAGATAAACTCAAATGCCAGCTATCAATGACTGTTCATCTTGTGAGCCTTCTACTACCGTAATGCTAGGGTCAGCTTCCTCCACCCAGCCCTTTCCCATCTCTTTGCATCATGCTCCTGTCTCAAGGCCCTTACCATGTGTTTCTCAGGTAGCAGGTGAAAATAAGAAATTCAGAAGAATTTGGTGGCACAACGGGTTAAAGCACAGCAATAAGAAGCTAAAGCCACTTCAGCGTGAGTTCAATCCCCAGCCTCAGGGATGACCCACATGGTGCAGCAGACCTCTCCTGACCTGCCCACTGCTCCCCTCAGCAGTGTATTTCATCAGCCAGCCTGTTCTGCTCCCCACTCTGTCTCTAGTGAATTCTCTCACCACCCCTGTACCTCTGGCCTGTACCCCAGTTCTGTATGCATAAATAAATAACTCTTTTTTAAAAAATTCAGATAAATTTATTATCACAAGCAGTTTAACTTTATCTTCAATTCTACATTTCAGATTGTGCTATAGGCTTTGACGTTCATGAAGCTATTAAGTAGTCTCTTAAATCATAATAAAAACCACTAAAGTTGAAACTGGTGCCTCTCAATGTAAATCAAAACCATGAGAATTCATTTCATAGCTACTAGAATGGCTATGAAAAAAAAAACCAGAAAATAGTAAGTGTTGACAAAAAAAATCAAGAAATTGGAAACTGTATTGCTGGTATGAATGTGAATTGGCGCAGTTGCTGTGGAGAAAAATTTTGACAGTTTCCCCAAAGAAAAATAGAACTCCCATATAATCAACAATTACACATTGGCACATAGGTAATATCCAAAAGAAATAAAAGCAGAGACACAAATGCATTATTTGTACAACGGTATACATGGAAGTATTACAATAATCAAAAGATGAAAACAACCTAAAGGTTCATCAGTGAATGAGGGGGTAAGCAAAATATGTATACACATATAAAGGAATATTAATTGGCCACAGAAAGGAGCACAGCAATATGAATAGATCTTCAAAATATTGTGCTTAATGAAATAAGTCAGACACAGAAGTACAAATAGTCATTCCATTTACATGAGGTACCTATAATAGTTAAGATCCTAGGAATAGAAAGTAGAGTAGAGGTTACCAGTGACTGGGAAAGGTGAGAAGGGACAATTATTATTTAATAGGTAGAGTTTTTATTTTTTTAAAGATTTATTTATTTATGCATACAAGAGCTGGGGTACAAGCCAGAGGTACTGGGGAGTGAGAGGATTCACCAGAGACAGAGTGGGGAGCAGAACAGCTGGAGCCACTGAAATCCACTGCTGAGGGGAGCAGCAGGCAAGATAGGAGAGATCTGCTGCACCATGTGGGTCAGCTCCCTGGCCAGGGATCAAAATCATGCTGCAGTGGCTGCTGACAGCCTCATAGTGCTGAGACTTAACCCCTTGTGCCACCAGGGAGACAGACCCTAATTGGCAGAGTTATTACTAGGGATAATGAAAATATTTTGAATATAGTTAGTGTAATAGTCACACAACATTATGAATATATTTAATGGCACTGAATTGCATATTTGTGAATGTTAAAAACATTTTGTGCAAATTTAATAATTACCTAATTGATAACTGGCATCTCCCAAAATTTTGCTATTTTTATGTTTTTGTAGAAAAATATAAATGTAAATTATAATCTGAAATATAGGAACATGAAGATACACAGATAAGTACTACAGTCTGTGATCACGCAAGTATTCACTACATAGTGATCACCTACTGTGTGCAAAGCAAACATTATGCTACACCCTAAGGCGAGAAGCATTAAAAAAGGGATGATATTCAGACAGTGCTCTGAAGATACAGATGGCAGATTTAGCAAATAAAAATGCAGGCTGTCCAGTTACATTTGAATTTCAGGTACGTAACAAACAGAATAGCCCATGCAATATATGGGATGTACTTTTACTAAATATGATTTATCTGAAATTCAAATTTAACGAGATGCCCTGCATCAGTGATAGAAGTTTACAGCGCAGTAGGAGGCCAAGTTCAATTTCCTCCTTTATTCAACACACATTAATTGACCATAATATTCTCTCTTCTAGGCTCTGGAACAGCAGTAAGAAAGAATAAAATCGCTGCCCTCAAATTAAGATGTACGTTAAGTGTATAAGGTAAACGGTGATGAGTTGGCTCCGTGGGGGAGAGAAGGCCGGAACAAGGATAGTCGGTGCGTATACTGAACGGGGAGCAGGTTGCAATTTCTGAAAACTATGTCCAGGTAAGTCTTCCTGGAAAAGGTGGCATTTGTAAAAACGGGAATATAGCGCTATGTCTCAGGCCTGTGATAAAAATTTAAAATTTAAAAAAAGAAAAAACACTGCTTTGTCAAAACCAAAATGGATCTCCGAAACCGCTATGGGAAGACGCCTGCGTGGAGCTCAGAAAAAGGAGAAACGTTGGCCACGGGGGAACGCTGACCTCGCTGGACACCGCTCGGGTCGGAACGAAAAATCCGCCGAAAATTGCCCAGGCGGAAACGGTGATGACTGAGCAACCGCTATCGGGCAGGAACCCCAGCAGGGCGTACGGTTACCCTGGCAACAGCGCGCGCCGGGGGGCGGGGCGGCGGAAATCGGAAGGCGGAAGGCGGGGCGCCGGGGGATGGGTGGGGCGTCCGGCGGAAGCGGGCTTCGGCCGCGGAGGGCCGCGAAGATGCTCGCTCTCCTGTGGCGGTGGCTGTGCGTGGGCCTGTGCAGCCTCCTGCTCGGGCGGGCGGAGGCCCCGAGCCCCTTGGAGCCGCCGGAGCGGAGTCGGCCATACGCGGTGCTGCGTGGGCAGAACCTGGGTGAGCGGCTGCGGGCTGGCTGGGGCGGGGCCGGGCCTGTGCGGCCACCGCTCTGGGGAGCCGGCGCCGGTGCGTGGCGCGGGGTGTGTTGGAGTGCAGGCGTGACCCACTCGTGGAAGGTCTGGGCAAGGGACTGGGCTTTGCCGTTCAGCGCCAGGCCTGGTGCGCGGCAGGCTCTGTTATGTGCCTGTTGATTGAAGCACCTGTTAGTCCGGAGACCTGGGTGTCAGTCAGGGGCCCCCTCCTGTGGCTCTGGGTGGGCAACGAGGCCCATCCTGTATCGTCTACCCCCTTTCCTTGTGGCATTCGCAGTCATAACTGCAGTTGACATTTGGTGAGCATTTTCTCTATACCTTGTCTCCTTTGAGCCAAACGGTAACTTGATGACAAAGATGATTTTCACACCTGTTTTACAGAAAAGAAAAGCTCAGAAAGTTGTTTGCCCAAGGTTCCACAGCTAGGACGTGGTGGAAGGCCGCCCTAGAACCCAAGGTTTGTGGAGCTTGAGGGAATCCCGTCAACACAGGGTGCACGGCCTTGAAAGGTGCAGGAAGCTTCACACTTGGCAATAACTCTCTCTCTTGCCCCTCTAAAGTGGTCCACTGTGACTCATCATAAAATTGCATTATTTTAAGACGGTACATGAGCTAGTCGTCATATTATGTACCTAGCACTCTGCTAAGTGGTTTCCAGAGATTTGCCTGCTGAATCCTTTTGATTGCAGTGCTCAACTCTGAGAATTACACCCATGTTGGGCCAGGTAGTTCTTTGTTGAGATAGGGGAGGGGAGAGATGTTCAGTGCCCAGCCTTTACCCACTAGATGCCAATGCCACACCTACTCCCGTTCAGATCATCAGAATATTTCCAGACATGGCCACGTGGCCATGTGTCTACAGACCAGTGTGATCCTGCAAAGATACCATGACCTTCAAAGATACCATGACAGACATTGAGGTATTGTTGAAATCCTGATATTGTTGCAACATCCAAGTAAGTAGAGACCAGTTAACTCTAGGCAGCTCTAACTGGATGCTTGCAGGTGCAGGGCGCTGCTTGTGGCCCTACCTAGTGGGATTATGTAGTGGCCAGGGGCAGTCTAAAAGTTACCACCACTGGCCCTTTACCTCAGGTAATTTGAGAAACACTGCCCTAGACAATCTTGTGCAATGAGGAAAAAGATGCAGGATACTTAGGCAACTTATGTAAGGTCACGTAGCCTCTGCATGTCAATGGTAACCTAGATAGTCTGACCCCAAATGCTGAATTCTTGACCACTAGAATGTGCTGCCTGTCTGCTCTTAATACCAGCTTTCACCAGTCCTCTGCTTATATGCCCAGGGCTGAAGTATGGTAAGGTTTCCAGGTGGAAACCTTCACAAGAAACCCCTGTGAAGTGGATTTTGTTGGCTCCATTTTATAGAGTCAGTGATCATCAGGAACAACCTAAGTGGTCTTAAGATTCTGCCAGGGCCTGTTTCAGGTCCCTGGCAGGTGCAGAGTATGACTAACACCACTTGCAAAATGTGGGAGAGAGAGAAGAGGAAGCTGGGAGAATTTCTCCAACCCCAAGTGCATAGCTATCCAAGCAGATGTTGTGTACCTAGTGGCTCCTGGCTTTTTGCTTTTATTTACTTATTTTAAAGATTTCCATTCCCTTTTCTAGTCCACTATATCCCTGCCTTAGGGGTTTTCTTTCTTTCTTTTTTTCCCCTTCCAAAATACAAAATGCAAGAAAATAAATGGTTTAGATGGACAAAACCAACATTGGTTCCACCTGCATTCAGAATCCTGGAAACTTACAGAATTCAGGAGTTTTGAAAATTAAAGCAAGTGTTTTGCTGACAAGAGTTATTTTGAGATAATGACATTTAGATTCTGTTAGCTGATTTTGGAGAAAGGGACCTTTAAATTTACTTCCAACCCTTTGGAGGTCTTAGTCACCACCTTTATCCTTCCCTTCTGTTACCAAAAGAAGAAGATATTTTTATATGGTCAGTTTTTTTAAAACTGGGCTAAACAGCAGGGACTGGGGGGAAGTGTTGAGTAGGCGTCCAAGGTAGCCCCAAATTACTGACTTAAATAAAACTGGTCAGATGTTGGTTTTTCAGAGGATTAATAACCAGACTAGAGAATAACCACAGTTAGGCCCCAACTGGAGCCTGAGATAGACCCACATGCTTACGCATACACTTACATTTGCTTGTTAAAGTAACACCTTTCAAAACCTCTCCCAAGATCTCAGAGAGTGAAACAGACTTGCACGTGGTTTCCAGTCTCATGCTGATAGTTTAATACCCAGGTGACTGTAGCTAGTGCTGCGCCAGGACTCATCTGGTGCCATCTGTGGTAGGCTGCATTTCTCACTTTTGAGCGCCTGGGAAATTTTAAATGTGTCTACTCTCAACAACATTATAGGTTTGTGAGGTGAGTCACTTGCTTCTTTTAGCTAACGGTCCGTACCAGGACTCCCGTAGCGCCTGCACTACTCTGTTGCCTGCCAGTTTACGTGAGTAGTTCTAAAGATGTAGTTGGACTCCCTGCTTGTCGTCGTCCCCTGTCATCAGATGGTTTGCACATGGCAGCGAGAGGAGTCGCTTTCCCCAACTAAATCAGCCACTCTACCTACAACCCTGTCTTTAAACACAAAATGTTTCCTTCACCGTCCTCAGGGTCCTGCATGACGTGGCTCCAGCCTTCCTCTGCCTCACTTCCCATGTTCCTTCACTCTTTCCATCACTGTTGCACTCGCGTCCACCCTGTTCATTGGCTTCTGCACTTCTGGGGCCAGGCTGTTGTTGGGCCTGCAGTGTGCTCCCCCAGACCTCTCCTGAAGGTCTCAGCTTGTGTGTCACCTCCTCAAGTGCCTCCTCAATCACCCTACTTACTGTTGCCTCACTCTTCCACCACCACACTTAAAGCCTTGTCAAATACTCCTGTTTGTTACTCCACACCTGGCACTTGAAGCACCTGGCGTGATGCCTGGCACTGGGTGGCATTTGGTATAATCTCTGTCCTTGAATGGATGACGTCAAGACCCAGGAGCTGCCATGAGGGAGTAACCTGTTTTCCTTTTGCAGTGTTACTGGGCACCATCTTTAGCATCCTGTTGGTGACTGTGATCCTGATGGCATTTTGTGTCTACAAGCCCATTCGGCGTCGGTGACAGCTGAGCGAGCAAGTTCTTCCACAAGTATTTGGGAACAGATTAAGTTGTGTTATGCGCAGGTCGGTGGAGAAATTGAAATCAGGACTCCTCATTGGAAATGACCTTTGGCCTGGACAGTTGGTAAATGCTAAATGTAGATTAGACATCTAGCAACTAGTTTTTCCTAACACTGTATTGCAAGTAATCAGCCCCTGTGTCTGCTTCTCAGTGTTTCTTTATCTGGTTGTAGTTGTCAAAAATAAGATCTGAAGCACCAAGGATCAGTGTGAAGATGGAGTGTTCACAAGAATTAAAACACAGTAACTCTGTATGTGATGTAAAATGCCGCACTGGAAAGACCTAATAATCATCAGTGTTTGAAAATATGACCAAGAGTAAGGCTTACTGTGTAGACGTTCCCATTTAAGAACCATCTGGTCATAGTGGGTTAAGACTCAACAGTGTTTTTAACTAGAGTTGATCTAGAACACACTGGTTGCAAAGCAGCATCAGCTATGGCACCCTCAAGCTGTCCCTGTTCATGCTGCCTGGAACTCCCCACAGGTGCCCTCACTGAAGCCAGGCTTACATCAGACGGCCCTTCTACCACGCACACTCTTGGGCTGCAAGGCTCTGGGCCAAACCCGAAATGTTACCTGTTGGCCCATTGGAGAAAGAACTCCAGACACATTGATCTCACTTGTGTTGTACTACAGTCTTTCCAGTCTGTGGCCTACAACTTGTGGCAGCTTTTCAGATTTGGAATCTAAAAGAGTCCAAAGGAGATTCAGCCCTGGGGGCTTGTGAGGGGAGGGTGCAGGGAGCCTAAGCACATGCTCGGGGTGCCCAGCAGGTGTGTAGTGTGTTTACATACAATTAATTACATTTAATTTCGACTTTGAAAATGCTGCTGTTAGTTTGCACTGTTGTTGAACTGGATTTTCCCCTGAAATGATGCTTTCATACTAACAAAGTTGTCATCACTATTTATTTTATTTTGATGGTGCTAGTTTTAATTTTCTGTTATTAAATTGAAAGTCTTAACTTGAGCTTCATTCAGGCACGGCACTGGTTTCTTTAAACAACTTGTGCTTACTGTGAAATAATTGATATGGGATGCTGTAACTGTTTGACTTCAGAATTTTGTTTGAAACCCTACCATTGAGCCATTAAAATGTTTATTGCTCTGTGCTTGTAAGCAGATTTTCAATTAAAATTAAAGTCCTACATGCTAGTGTACTCCTAGTAGTTGTTTTCCAAGTGTTTACAATATTGGTGTGTGTTGAATCCAATTTAGTCTCTCAAGGAGAGAAATGTGAAATGATTTTGCCTCAAGGCAGAGTTCAGGAAACTGGGCCAGAATAAACCTCTCAGACAGGGCCAGGTGTCAGGAAACACGGGTGCTTGTCCCGCCCCGGTTACAGCAGGTTGACGTCTCCAGAGCATTTTTCTCTGATAAATGGTGACGTCCACTCTTTAACTCTCTTAGATGCAGTGGCCATTAAGTGACATGAAAAAGAATACAAAGGAAGGGGGACCACCACAGCCCGCCTGCCCCGCAGGAGCAGCAGTTACTGGCGGGAGGGGGGTGGGCTGACATTGACAGTTAAGTCCCAGGAGCGCACATCCTTACTTCACCTGGATGCCACATTTTGGTAATGATGCCTAAAAATGTATTAGCAGGCCCTCCCTTGGTGGCACAGCAGGTTGGAATGCTTTACTAGGAAGCTAAGCCACGCTGTGGCTGCTTCCGGGCGAGTTCGATCCCCGCCCTGAGGTGACCCACATGGCACGGCACACCTCTCCTGTCTCACCTGCTGCTCCCCTCAGCAGTGTACTTTGTCAGTCTGCCTGTTCTGCTCCCCACTCTGTCTCTGGTGTATCCTCTCACTGACCCTGCACCTCTGGCCTGTACTTCAGTTTTGTATGCATAAATAGATAAATCTTTAATTAAAAAAAAAAAAAGGAATGAAGCAAGAATTGTATCGCCATTTTGGGATTTTTGAAGGGAAACAGTAAAAATCTCCCAGGCGTGTGTGACCTGCTCCTGCTTAGGAAACATCATTGTGGGGAAAATGAGTGAATCAGCCTGAGGCCCTCCCGCCATTAGCATCGATGACCAGGACCTGCGTTCTTGCACCTGCACGTACAGGTGGTGTCACTATGAGGCAGAACAACAAAGGGAGACAGCCTGAGGAATAGAAAGCTGGTCTGTCTCCTGGCTCAGCATTAGAGGCCCTTAAAAAATCTACCAAAGGCTCCAAAATTGTCTTTTCGTCTATGAGAACTGACAGTAAACCTACCCAGTCCAGAACAAGCGGTGGGTAGCTGGCAGACCTGGGTAGGTTTGAGGTGGCTGCCACCAGCAGATGGCACTCATTGGCCAGCCTCCTCTCCCTGTGGGCACCTCCCCAGGAGTGGCCAGAGGTTGCTGGATCCCTGATGCAGTTGGCAGGGGCCCTGTGCAGAGTAGAAGAGACCTTGGACAGGTAGAGTGCCCTCAAGGTGGCAGGGGCTGTGGGCTGGGTGTTTTTCACAGCTCTGTGAGGGTCTTTGTGGAGAGGACCCCAACGTCCAGAAGCTGTAGACTGAGACGCCGGCCCTGCAGGAATGTGTGAGGAGGCTGGAGCAAGAGATCAAGAGAAAACATGGATGCTTGTCCAGCTCCAGTTACAATAGGTAACTTTTCTCGAGTATTTTTCTCATCTATAGAGGGTGATATACACTCTTAACTGCCACCCCAGAGGCGCCAGACTCCTCTGGAGAAAAGGAGGAGCTGGCCCCTTGTTCCAGGCCCACCCAGTGGTGACACAGAAAATGAAGAAGCAGCAGCAGCCCATGGCCTCCTGTGGGTCAGGCTGGGCAGCCACAGAGAGAGTTCACCAGTATTGCCCATACACTCAAGTGGAACTGGTGGACTTGGGTAAACTGTCAGAAACCAGGAGAGCCCTTGGCAGCCAGCTGCTGCATGTGTGGGACCTGGGCCTGAACGGGTGAAAAGGGTGTTTCCTTTGCACAGCACAGGAGATGACAGACGCCTCAGCGACCCTGCAGCCGTAGCTGAGACTGCAGAGCAGCCAGAGGTCTGGCCGTGGTGCCATTCCCTGCTGGGCTGGATGACGGCTGCTGTGCAAACAGGGTGGGCTGATGTGGGAGCCGTGCCAGCAGCTGAGCAAATGGCAAACACAGTTTGTGCAGGTATTTCGTGAACTGGGCATGCAGCAGGCCATGTTTAATGTACGTGCTTAAGGTCCTGAGGATGTGCATTTCACAGTAGGAATGAGGGATTTGGTACTGAAAAAGGCCCCTTGGTCCTCCTCTTGTGATTCATGTCTATGTGAGTCACCGTGTCACCACAAAGATAGCCAGTGCTCTCAGAAGGGAGGAATAGAACTGAAAAAAGGCCCAAAAGGCAAGAAAGCCTCCAAAAGTATGGAACGTCCTAAAGGCACACACACACAGATGCGACGGCTCTGGTAAAAGTGGGCGCAGATCACACTAAAATACATGCACAGCCCAAGGCATATTTTCTAGGGTTACGGAGACAATTGTGAGAAGACCTGAGGTTCACGCCCACGGCAGACGGGCTGCTGTGAATGGGGAAAGCTGGGGACTCCAGGTCCCAGGCATGCGCACCCGAGGAAGATCTGTTGTCAGTCCCCGCCCAGGGGGACGCCCTGCTCATTTCTGAATAGGATGAGGGCCGAGGGACCCATTCACGGGGGACGGGCAGAGACTGGAGGCCACGTGGTGCTTGCTGTCCACTAGTCCCCAACCAGTGTGCAAAGGGTTTTGGAGTTGGTGGATACGGGAGACAGAGTGTACTCTGTGATATGGGAACCCAGAGAAGTTTCAGGAGACTGCTTGTTACACTGACGGCTAGAGAGCCCAGAGTGTCAAGATGACAGCAGTGAGACTACTCATGGGATTGGGTGATTAACCCTTAAGGAGTATAAAGTGCATGCGTTCCAATAATGGAGAACCTGCTGGGGGCGGATATACTCGTGGCTCGTGGCTGCAGACGTGGCCGTGTTGCACGGACATGCTGAGCACCTCCCATGAAGCTGTCAGTCCCGAGGTGAGTGGCCAGTACGAAACAGTATGGGCTGCCAGAAGGCCACAAAGAAGTTGCAGGCATAATAGCGGAAATGCAGAAAGTGGGCACTGTGTGTGCTGCCCACAGCCCCTGCAATTCACCCATGAGGCTGATGAAGAGCTGGATGGCTCCTGCATATGAGTAGATTACCGTGAGTTGAATAAAGAGGGTACCCTATTGTGCAGTTGATCCAGCTAATGCCTTCTTCCCCTTTGCTGTAGCGCCAGCTTCAATACCCGTTTGCCTTCATGCAGGAAGGCCAGCAGTGGACGTTCACTGTGCTTCTACAGGGACACCTGTGTAGTGTAGCTCTACTCGGCCAAGCCTGGAAGCAGCTCATTTGGTCCAGGAAGAGAGGCCATCTTTGGTGTTCTGTACCATTACATTAATGACATTTTGTTCCACTGACTCTTGCAGATTTAGGGTGCTCATGAAAACATGTGGCTGGGTAGTTAATGAAAGCAAACTGCAGGGGCCTGGATCTTCAAGTTCTTGGGGGTTATTTGGTTGGATAACAGTTATCCCTCATGCTGTGATAAGGTGAAAACTTAATGCCACTCCAGCCACCATGAAGCAGCTGCAACCTTTCTGGGCCTCCCGGGTTACTGGAGGGCATTTATACCTCACGTGGTCCAGCTCCTGCAGCTCTGTATGTGGCTGTGGAAGGGGCCGCAGGGGACTGATTGCTGAAGCAGACACGCAGCATTTGCTGCAGCCAAACAGACTATAGAGCCGCTCAGGCCTTGCAGTGCTTTGCCCCAACCCGCCCCAGCATGTTACTCAGCATGTACTCAGGAAGCGTCTGGCCCGGCTCTGTGGCAGCAATCAGAGTGGCGGTGACAGCCCGTCGGGCTCTGGTCCCGTCTCTGAAAGGAGCCAAAAGTAGGCTTCCTTGGTTGAAAAGCTGCTGGCGCCGTGGAAGCGCGGTGTGCGCGGCTCTCCTAGCTACTGAAATGGAACCCGAAGGCTCCTGTCCTCCAGTGGACCACCTCCCCGGCAGCGGGTGGGCCCGGGGCTGGGCAGTAGTGCACACAGTGGTGCGCTCAGACGCCCACGTGGGCGAGGAGGGGGCATACCTGCAGCGGCGGGCGGCTGTCAACCAGCCCCTTAGGGCGGAGTTGCAAGGGGTCCGCCTCTCAGTGACAGCTGACAGCGTGCGGCCGACCTCAGGGCTGTGTGGAGCTGAGGCTGGGTCAGTCCCTGCCAGCAGGGACAGGAACCGGTCCCAGCAGAGGCCTGGCACACGGCAGCGCCAGCCGTGCCAGCCAGCGTCGTGGACAGCTGTGGTTCCACAGCCGGAAACAGGCACCATTTGGCTTGAAACCGGGGCAGGATGCAGCAGCCAGCAGCTGACTGCGAGTGGTTGGATGTGAAGACCCCCGAGCAGCCTGGACAGGCAGCTGGGCTGTGGACAGGGGCCGGACACTGGGTCTCCTCGTGGTACTTCGTGGCTGGACAGCCACATATGGGCCACTGTGGGGCCAGGCCCTGTGGGAATATCTACGGGACCTGGGGCTTCGGGAAAGGAGACGCTTGCCATGTCCCAGAGCCTCCGTGGGCCTCACCAGGCAGCCTGAAACAGGCAGCTTCACCCGGCTAGACGGTGGATGCCTGGGGCTGTTGCGACTAGCGAAGGTGCAGCCCATGTCTGAGCAATGTGCGAGCTGTTCCAGACTCACTGCCCATAACCTTTGGCCACTATGGGCCAGGTGTCATGGGGGCAGGTGCCCCGACACGCTGGCAGATGGACATCACCGGACGGCTACCCCGCTCTGAGGGACAGTGGTGCATGGTCACTGGTGGTCACATGGTGTATGGACACTGCTGCTGGCTTATTAGCCGCTTGTCCTGCTCCCCTGCAGGCCACAAGGCAGTTTCGGCAGCGGCTCCCGTGTGCTGCGCTTGGACATCCTCTGCTGGTGGAGAGGACCAAGAAGCCCGTTTTACAGGACACAAGTGCAAGAGTGGGCCAGTCACAAGGGCCCCGAGTGCAGCTTCAGGCACCCTATAATCCCAAGGCCGCAGGGATCATGGAGCCCTACAGTGGCCTGGAGAAGCAATGGCTGACGCTGGCCTGTGGTGCTGAGGCCCGTGGGGTGGGCTGTAGACAGTAAAGGAAGGGTTAGGAAAGGGGGTCCGGCTTCTGTGGCAGTGGCACCTCATCCTGGGGCTGCTCCCATCCATTTGCAAATCCAGAGCCGATGTTCTGTTAAACCCTGAGTCTGGGCCGCAGGGCAATCTTTTATTACCAGCCCTGACAGGGTTGGGCCCCGGACACGTGAACCGGGTATGACTTGCGCAGTGTAGGCACCTCTCATGCAGTGGATGGCCCCAATCACCCCTTGGGAACGAAGCCTGGAGCGGGGTCTCTAGTGAGATGTGGATGATTGGGCAGTCGCTGCCATTGCTGGGTGTTACCGACACTAGGTGGCAGGAGGCAATCCTGAAGGGAACATTTGTGTTGCGGGTGGCCCATTATGAAGTTGCCACTTGTTGCCTTAGCAACCTCTGATGCCTCTTCACTGCCAAGTGTGTGTGGTACTCGCAACCTGGAAAGCTAGGATGTTGTGCTTTCACAGAAAATTGGCTTGAATATTGCCAGATGGGTGGGATCTCCCACTGCTGGTGCAATGTCTTGATCTTTTCATGCCCAAGCACTTCAGTGGACTTAGTTGTACTAGTTGTATTTGGTTCTGTTAGTTTTGCATTACTTTTTTTTTTTTTTTTTAAGATTATTTGTGCTTACAGAACTGCACCTGAGGCACAGGCCAGAGGTGCAGGGGCAGTGAGAGGATTCACCAGAGACAGAGTGGGGAGCAGAACAGGAGGATCAATGAAGTACACTGCTGAGGGGTGCAGCGGGCAAGCCAGGAGAGGTCTGCCGCGCCATGTGGGTCACCCTCGGAGCCGGGGATCAAACTTGGCACTGAAGTGGCTATGGCCAGTCTGCGGTGCTGCGTCCCAACCCGCTGTGCCACCAGAAAGGGCCCCTGCATTATTGTTACATATTTTGTATATGGCGTTCCCCATGTGCCAAGGAAAACTTGTAGAAGAATGACAGATTGTACCGTGAAAAAACCTTAAGGGGTGGAGTGTAGGGGTTAAATTAATTAAAAATCAGGTTTTTTATGCCTTCCCGCATGAGCATCCATGACTGGCACCTGCAGTCTTGCAGATGCACCTGTGACTTAGGGCACCTGGGCCTAGAGAGCACGGGCATGTGCATATGAAAATGGGGACACCCCTGTGGAGGGGGTCACAAGGGCAGCCTCTCTCTGAAGTTGGCTGACAGGGGGAGGAGAGTCAGAGAAATGGAGAAAGCTGGTCTGCCCTGATTCAGCATTAAAAGTCTATATCTACCAGAGGCTCCAAAATGATCTTTCTGTCTGCGAACTGGCAATAAACCTACTCGGCCTGGGATGGTTGCAAAACAGCCAGCCAGACAGGAGGAGGAGCATGTTTAGATTCCTAAAACCACCTTGCTCCACACACAAATCCAGTTAGCACCTTCACTTGTTACCATCTGTTCATATGAGATTTCAAGCTAAAATAGGACAAAGAATAACTTGGTATAGACAGATTGATTTATTTTTACATCATTCTTCATTTAGTGCCTTTTTCCATCTCAGTTGTAATCCCAGCAAACTTCCCACCACCCATTCATCCTTGTGCCATCACATTCGTCCTGTGCACCTTTACTACCCCATTTTTGATCCCATTTCCCACCCCACCCCCATAAAATGTCTCTGGTATAGAATTGTTGTTTTTCATTTTTTCTTTATTACAATTGCCTCTTTCTCCCCACACCCCCCTCTCCCGGTCCCCTACACTCTTGCTATTAGTGAAACCACCTGGTTTTTTTTTTTTTTTTCTGGCTTATTTCACTAAGCGTGATCCCTTCCAGCTCCATCCATGTTGCTGCAAAAGGCATGAGTTTATCTTTTTTGATTGCCAAGTAATACTCCACTTTGTATATGTATCACATCTTTTTTAATCCAGTCATCTTACTTTTGGGCATTTGGATTGATTCCATGTCTTTCCTATTGTAAATAGAGCAGCAATGAACATGGGGGTGCAGGTGTCCTTTTAAATCAGTGTTTTTGAGTCTTTTGGGTAGATACCTAGGAGTGATATTGCTGGGTCATAGGGAAGCTCCATGTTTAGCAGTTTGAGGAACCTCCAAACAGTTTTCCATAGTGGTTGTACTAGTTTGCATTCCCACCAGCAGTGCAGGAGAGTTCCTTTTTCTCCACATCCTTGCCAACATTTGTTGTTGCTAGTTGTTTGAAGATGTGCCATTCTCACTGGTGTGAGATGGTATTTCATTGTGGTTTTTAATTTGCATCTCCCTTAGTACAAGTGATGTTGAACATTTTTTCATATGCTTGTTGGCCTTCTACATTTCCTCTTTGAAGGATCATCTTTTTAGCTCTTTTGTCCATTGTTTGATGGAGTGGTTTACTTTTGTTGAGTTTCATCAGTTCCTTGTATAACTTTGTGATCAGTCCTTTATCGTTAGTATTGTGTGAGAAATTTTTTCCCAGTCAGTGGGATGTCCGTTTTGTGTCATGTCTCTTGCTGTACAGCTCTTTAACTTGATGTAGTCCCATCTGTTTATCCTTTCCTTCACTATCATTGCGTTGGGTGTTATATCTTTAAAGACGTTACTGAGGTGTATGTCGTATAGTGTTTTGCCCACCTTTGTTTACAGGTATTTTATGGTTTTGGGTCTTATGTCTAGGTCTTTAATCCACTTCGAGTGGTAGACAGATTATAAGCAAGATATGAGTAAAGAAGATGAAAACATAACTTGGGGGTAGGAGAGAATTACACTGAAAACTTCTATGTGCCAGAAGTTCTATGTGCTTTGAGTCAAGTAGAATCCTTTTCCTGACCTTCTTTTGGAGTGTGAGGCAAGATAGAAGCCAAACCAAGACCTTATAAACAGAACCCATACTCAGCATACCTGCTATGTAGCCCAGTGAACACATTCCATTAATTAACACCAAACACAGGTTATTTTAGCGAACACTTAATTTTCATTATAGTTAGGATTAAGAAGTCTACAAGTGCTGCTTGAGACTTAGGAACACAGGACTCATGCTTTTTCTCAGCAACCCAATCTAAATCCATATATACGCTGGTTGTGTTTAGCTTAGGCTTTGACCCCATCGCTTGCTGCATTGCCGCCCTTTGAAGCTGCCATCGTCACCTGCAACCGCAGGAAATGACCCAATTGGTGTTACAGTCTTTTCTTTCTGGTCACTATTCAATGCACGCAGCTGCCTTGACACCGGACATTATGTATGACGTGACAGGCTTGTTTATGGAGCAGTGTCTCAGGAACTTTGTTAGAATTAGTTCCTAGCCATGTCTTACATGCAGAAATTGCACAATTAAACTTTGCTGCTGATTGATAGTGGGTCACCCAACCTTAAAACTAAAAAAAGAAATGATCAATGTTTTAATAAATATTCCATCTCTTGACCCAAGGAGAGTAACTGTTCTTCCCAGGACTCCATTGGCTCTGAGTATCACTATAACCACAAAGCTGAGCAGCTTCTTCACACTTTCTTAGAAATAGCAAGGTCAGAGTTTTAGAGCCCAAACAATTTGTACTGGTCACCACCTTTCTTGATTTACTATCAAAAGATTTAGGTGTAGGATAAATCTGAAAGCTCTTATGATCACCTTCTATGGTGAACTTCTCAGAATAGCCTCACAAAGTATTCGGCTTCAAAGAGCATGATTTGTCCTTGGCTTGGCCACCCACCTCAAGGAGCAGCCCTGCGGAGGCAGCTCAGCGACTCAGGCCCTGGCTTGCCTTGGTCTCCACTTGAAGCAGTGGAGTGGGGTGCCGGCCTGTAGGACTATGGCAGGAAGGCTGAGAGGAGCGTGGTACCTCTGGAACCCACAGCTGACGATGGGCGCCGTCCAAGGTCCCAGCACATACACATCAAGATGTGGCACATAGGGAAACAATGTGGAAAGAAAAAAAGAACTCAGAGACTGCCTGGGATATAGTAGGAGCACCCTCTAAGGAAGCAGTCTTTATTTGCATTTTTAAGAGAGTGAACACCAATAGAACCCCTGCTGCCACAGGTTGACACATGCTCAGCCCCTCTCTTAACTGACTTCCCAGGGAAAGTCAAAGACACCAGGGGCAGAACAATGGAATGCAAACGGAGAAATTGCTTATGATTCACCTTAGTGAGTAAACCATAGGGCCCTACTGCAGCCGCTCTGAGAAGCGCCTTCCCTCCAGGCCACACTTAAGTCGACAGCGCCAAGCTGCACATTTGAAACAAATGTGATGCTACATATACTGGCCTTGTGTGTGGACAAGGAATCTTGGCCAGACCATGGTAGAAAAGGCAGATGGTTATATGGATCAAAAGCACAATTCTTGTGACTAAGGAACATTTTACTGGCAACACTAACTGTATGATACAGACACTAACTGAACAGTTTATGTTTCTCTTCCCAGCCCCAAAGAAGCCCAACAGATAGGAAACAGACGCAGAACAGAGGAGGATATTGTTTACCAGGTTATTTCAGTGCAGCCTGGGGAGTAGGTACGCAGGGGTGAGGGCGCCTCCGCTGTATTTCCCCACGCGCTGAACGTTGTGCCATGGTTATTTACAGAAGGGTTAGACAAAATAGTTAACTACTAAAGGTATCCAAAAAAGGCCTGAGAAAATCTGGTTAAAATGTATAACCTTGTATTGCTACGGATGGGAGTAGTTGTTTTTCTATCTTTTAAAAATAATAAAAAGATTCTGTTAAAAAATATATTTATCCAGAAAGATGTTGATTTGAACTCTAAAAAGCAATGTGAAATCGTTTTCCCTTTTGAATAGTCACTAGCTCCCCTCACTGCTCCTGTCCTAATTTCATGTCTGTCCCTTCCTGGCAAGTGAACCTCGGGCGTGGGGTGGGCACTTCCAAGCCTCTGCACGGAATCCCGCACTAGAGAAGGCGTGGAATGCACAGTTCGTTTCTGTGTCGCGCCGTTATGCTGGCCAGCCCGCCTCCTGTAAGGACAGCCTTGGTTTCTCCTCGCTGCTCCTTCAGGGCCAGAATTAGCTGCCTTGGGTTTAGCCTGGAGGGTCCTGTTCTCAGAGGAACTGCCTTTACAAATTCAAATCAGATCCCTCAAAAGTGGAGTGAGGTGGTTTGAAACTATTAATCATTTTTAAGGCTAAGGCAACAACCGTGGTCATTTGTGTATCTTAATTTGATGTAAATAGTTAACCCTAATCTAAAATAGATCCTGTATATATATATTTATTTATATATATATATATATATATCTCCTCTTTAACTTTAGCTGGGGGTGGAAAGGATGGCATAAGATGGAGATGGATGAGGAATAGTGACAGTGTTCTAGAAACGCTGTATAAAGGTAAAAATAAAAGAGATCGGCACAGATTATCCATTTCTTTGGTGAACTGTAAAGAAGTATCTCATAAATTCTCATAAATCGCACTCTATAAAGGCTGCTGCTCTCACATATAAAAGCACCCTGACTCTGCAATAACTTGTTTTGTTATCACTCCTTGATAAAAATTAATCTACAAACCTGCGGGGATTGGGTTTTGTTGTTTGTTTGTTTGTATTTGTCTAAAGCTGGTAGTAAAAATGTGACCTGCAAGCCAATACAGCTAATGGAAAGTGACAATGTTCTCCTCCCCTTAGCATGGAGATGGGACCTGCCAGTCCCCAGCGCCTTCACCAGGGAGCATCATGGTTGGGCCTGGGAGTCCCTGGTCCTGCACCTCTGAAGGTGCAGCTGCATCTGCTGCAGACATGCGAGGTGGTCCTTCTGTGTCTCGGCCCCCGTGCAGCCCAGAGCCTCTGCTTGTGCTGCCCGTGGACACAAAGCTTTATTTCTCAGTGAGAGAGAGCTGTAACACTTGCTGGAGCTCCGCCTCCTCCTCCCGAAGCCTGAGCTCTTGCTCCTCTAGCTCTTTGGCAGAGAGCTCCATCGCCAGCTGCAAGTCGCTATCAAAACGGCTTGTCTCACTTGAGACTTCAGGGCACAGGCTTTCTGGGCTGCAGAGAAGGCTCTCCTGGATGGCCCTGGGTTGGAAAAATAGAGAGGAAAATGAAACAGTGCCCACCATTTTCAGCAACTCCATTTCTTTACAGCTTCCCCAGCATGTCCGCTGTGCTGTATGTGCATGAGGTCATGCAATCCCACATCTCTGTGGAGACATGGGCTGGACATGAAATCTGAGGCTCAGAGAGGTTGAGAAACTACCCAAGATCAACCAGCCACAAAGTGCTGGGGTTGGGAACGGAATTTAAAACTAACTAATGATGCCTATCATATAGGCAGATGCTTTATAAAATCAATCTCTAGTTTCCTCCCTTGAAATAAATATCGAATCATTTGTACCTCTTCCCCAAATGTCATTATCCTTAAAATTATAGAACCATCCCGTTGAAGACAGCTATAACTACATTTCTCAGAGAAGACCAGGCCAATAAGAAAAACATTTACTCAGTTCTTCATTGGCAATGGAAGTAGCTTATGAACTCAGTCATTGACTCTACCTCCCATTCCCAGAAACTCAGCCTCCAAGAGCTGAGGGCTCTTCATGATAACTGCTTCAGGAGGGCTAGAAGCGCTCAATACTTTCTCATGCTGTGTCTGCCAGGCAGATGCCTGTGGAAAACTCAGTTTAATCAGCCAGTCACATGCATTACCTCTCATATTGGTCATCGTAGACTTGTGTCTGGCTGATCCCTCCATTTGAAGCTGGTCCTGAAAGTTCCTAGAAGACACAAACAAGACAAACATGAATATCTCTTAGAAGACAGAGGTGTCATACTGATAAGAGAAGAAACAAGGACAAAATCTAATATGTATGTATGTCCATTATTTACAGTGATGTGTCAACAGCTAATAGGCACTTGGTTCACCTCAAAAATCACACCTGAGTGTCAGGTACTACATAGTACATGACTCTTGATTACAGCCACAACCTTCTCATACTTAATGCAAAATTAATCTTTTAAAAAGTTACCTTGGAGGATGTTTATGTGAACAAAGCAGGCAATTCTTTCAGAGAAAATTGTCATCTTGGACACTGGCAATTCTCCTTTGCAAAATTTATGATCCAACCAGGTTTATGCAGACAATGGGGCAAAAAAAATAAGCTCACTTATGTAGGAAAAGGACGCAAACTGAACTGATGTCCAGGGGCTAGCAGTCTCCCTGGAGGTCCCTCAGAGGGAATATGTGTGTTCTGAGGTCTACCCCTTAGCTCAGCACCTCAAAAAAACGAATAGTTCGCCAGATGGCTTCGTGGGGTGTGGGAAAGTGTTCACATTACTCAAGCTTAAGACTTAGAATAAAACCAAATGCCAAAAACCTGAACGATGGCGAGTGGAGTGGGTACAGTTCTCAAGCTTAGCAGCCCCATGTGGGCTGGGACGGGAGCTGCGTCACTAGGCCCAGGGCACACAGCACGGGAAGTGGAGTAAGAAGCAGACCCCACGTAGCAGGGCCCGGAATCCTGGGGTTGTGCTAGAGGCGCAGGCGCTCCGCCCTGGACTGTCCCAGGCGGTCGGGCTAAGAGGGAGAGCCGCACAAAGCAAAAGGCAGCTCTTCTGACACTTGTCCTGTCCAGCAGTTACAGGGTCCCAGCCACCTCAGCAGGGGGAGTGGCAGGAGCAACGGTTCTCCCACCCTGCCGCTCCACACAGGTAGGTAGTGGCAGCTGCTCCTCAGAACCCCGAGCGGCCTTTTTGTCAGTTGAGGCAGCGCCCCTCGGAGCCTTTTACGTAACAGTGCAGTTCCTGGTGCGGACCAATCAGGTGCGAGCTATGAGCTGATTGGTGCTAAGTGGTCCAATCAGACTTGTGGGTGGGGCACCCCAACAGGCTATAAGCCAAGGTCAGCTCTGTGACCCAGCCCTCAGAGAGGGCGGCTGCGGGGGCGGGGGTGAGGAGAAGCATCCAGCAGCCTCCCTCTGAGGAGGGCAAGAGGCTGAAAGACCCAGCACCCGCCTCTGACATCCCTGAACGGGCTGCTACCAGCCTGAGAGTGCGCTGTTACATAAAAGGGCTCTGATGAGCAACGGCCTCACCTGCTGAAAGGCCCCGGCTTGGTGTCTCAGCCGCTTGTGGGTGCCACCACCAACTCCCAACAAGCTGTGAACACTGGGTGTGTCTGCCACTAGTGACTGGTGGTGACCATCACTGACGCTACCCGGGTGAGGCAGCCTCCGCCATGGCCACAGTGAGCTCTGTGTTTCCCCTTTTTAAAAATAAACCCTGTGGTGGTTTATTCCCTGGAAACTGAGGTCTCTGGCACCTGTCTGTGGGTGCGAACCACAGACGGTGACCTGTCCTCTTGTTGGGCACAGTCTTCTGTTAGGCTGTAGCCGTTGGTTTTGGTTTTTGGCCTTTGAGCTTTTGGGGTGTCTCTGGTCTCAGAGCCCGGGCAGCTGGGTGGCCGTCCCATCCTTCCTCCTGCCCCAGTTCCTGCCCTTTTACTCCTGATTCACTATCCTTAGCTCTGCTTTTGGGGCGTGACTCCAACCTCTGAGATATACCCCTTATAATAACAGAACAAAACAATGAGTAAATAAACAGAAAAATAAAAGTTGCCATTTTCATCACATACGTACTGGTCTTTCTTGAGGAGGAAGTGAGGATTAAAATCTGCATGCCTTACACACATAATTTTCCAGGGAATACATGATGGTGGAAATTGGCATGATTTCCCAGTGTAATACTAAAAAATTATATATCACATTCAAAAAAATACATGATTATTAGCTACGTGGGCGAACCGAGGAAAGGAGTGCCTGTGGGCCTCTCGGTCCTGCAAATGACGCTGCTGGGCTTCCACAGCTGAGCCCCAACAGTAGCTCTTAGGAAAGCTTCTAGGCACAGAAAATAATCTCTAAGTACTGCAAATATGCCAAATTTGTTGTTTAGAGTGAGTTCTTTTAAGCTAGCTAAAAACCTCGCAGGCCCTGCCATGTATTCTGATAAATGCACCTGGCTCCTGCTGGATTCCAGTAAGCTCTGCTGGATGGCAAACTGCATGATCTCGTAGTCTTCATCCTGCAGATGCACATTCCGTCCATTGTCCTGAACATGGTAAGATTCCGGAATTTCAAACACAGACTGGTTGACCTCAAAATTTGTGACCTGGGCAGCTAAAAGGTAACACAACAGGGGATGCCCCCGTTAGTAAAGAAATTTCAACTTTTTATAAATTTTTTCTATTATAAAAATGATTAAATGAGTAAGATAATGGTTTCCTACTCTGCCAGAGGTTTCTGAGGTTAATCTTGATAGAAAAAAAGATATCAGAATACTGCTTGTCGTGTAATTTTTTTTAGTTCTTTCAACACAGAGCTCTATTTCCAGTGATATTTCAAAGGTAAATGAAATAACTTAATAAAATAACTGAATGTAAAAAAGTTTTTAAGTCACAAAACCCAACTTTTTGGTACCTGAATCAGTCTGGGTCCCTTCCACATTTTGAGATACAGTTTCTTCAGCAGTGCTACAGCCATTAACATTTCCAAACGTAATCCGTGCATTTAAGACATGAAACAAGGGAATTTCTAGCAAAATAAAAACTTGATAAGTAAATTTTCCTGAGGATAATAGTAATAACATTAGTCATCATTATTAGGCATATAGCCTTCAACTAGCCTAAGACACAGAACACTATTTTACCACAGTAAGTAAATTTTCATGTACTGAGTGCTTGCTATGCTAGTTCTGTACCAAATACCTTTCGTCAGCATGATCTCATTTAATCCTCAGCCCTCCCCCATAGACGGGTGGCCAGCTGCGAGGTTAGCAACTTCCCAGATCACAGTAAGTTACCAAGCTATCTTCTAATGTCCCGAATACACAACTATCAAACTTCCTGCATAATAAGCATTGTATATGTTGTTATGCCCACTAGTGCAGACCTTAACAAATACTTATGGATGAAAGGACTTGGTGTCAAAAGATTTTTGTCTTTTCTCAATAACTATTTAAGTAATGCATGACATAAACAGTGACTGACAGTTTTATTTCTTTTCACATCTGGCAGCACCATCTGTAAATAGAACTGCTGGCTGGGGAATCTTCTAATTTTGATATGTAAATGAGCTAAAATCATGACACTTCTTTAAACCAAATTAAAGGATAATTCTTACTTCTGGTTATATCTACTATGTGCTAATTTGCCAAAAGTGCTCCAATTCTCCAAAGCACAAACACCAAGCACAAAAAACTGAACCTGTGCAGAACCGACAAGTGCCCCTGTGGTTTCACAGTACCTATTTTGACAGGAAATCCAGGTGGGAATTCCAATTTGATGAAATCTCTCAGTCTTGCAAAATGAGCACTAGTTCGGGCCATGAGGTCAATGATGGGGATGACCTGCTCCACGAGCGAGAGGGGAAACTCTTCACACATCCAAAGTGTTGCTTTAAACCTACAGGAGTCAACCGAGAAAAAACTGAGGGCATCTCCACCCGCCAGGATGGGCAGAATGAAGTCTGTGCGCTAAGCACACAGCACTAGCTTCCGCATTCTGCACTTTCCCTCACAGCTGACGTTTCCTCATTCAGAGCATGGCGGGGACCAGAACCACGAGGAGGTCGGAGGACTCTGAAATGTGGCTATCAAGGGAAATGACCCGTACTCCGTCCTCCCATACCTTGAATTGTTGGCCAGCCTGAAGAAGCTGACAGTCATGGAGACCATCTCGTTTGATGGGCTGAGGCTTGCTGACGGGAAAAAAAAATCTTTAGGCCCTCCCTGGTGGCGCAGCAGGTTAAAGCACTGCACTTTGAAGCTAAAGCCACTTCAGCGTGAGTTCGATTCCCGCCTGCCCCGGAGGTGACCACATGGCACGGCAGACCTCTCCTGACCCACCCGCTGCTCCCCTCAGCAGTGTACATCGTCCATCTGCCTGTTCTGCTCCCCACTCTGTCTCTGGTGAAGCCTCTCACCACCCCTGAGCCTCTGGTCTGTACCCCAGTTCTGTATGTACAAATAAATAAATCTTTAAAAAAAAAATCTTTAATCTACATTCTCTTTAAAAAAGGGCTAATAATAAGCTGGACAATCTACTATGAACTTTTATCCGATAATATAATTAAAAATTCTAAAGGAGACAGAAGAGTGTGGCTGGCCACGATAACATCAAACAGCATACCTTATGAAACAAGGATTCGTATGTTCAAAGGGACCGCTGGAATGGCTTACTTTTGTGTTCTAATCGTGAGCTCCTTTGGCCTTCCGATGTCCCTGTCTTTCAGATCAAACTCTTCGTTAAAGTACTCATCAGGCGTGATGGCTGTGGGGTTGTTCGCGGAGGCACATTCTGTGGTGAGGTCCTGCTGAGCCAGAACTCAGGGGAATCAGAAATGCCAAACGCTGCTCACAAGTGGATGCCTATGGCACTCAGCCTCTGAGGTGCACATGTTAACCAGCTACAGAGCAGGAAGTACTAGTCATTCGTTTTTCTTGAATTAAGTTTCTACACAGAACAAGAAAATCTAAAAAAATGTTAGCCTAATTATGTGCCAAGTGTTAGGGACCTCTCTACTTCAAAATATTTCTCTACTCTTCTTTGCATTTTTATCTCCTGATGATAGAAGAGGAAAAAGATGAAAATGTCTGAAAGGACTTGAGATCTGGAAAACATAGTTTCAAATCCAGCTTTGTCATTCTAGAGTTTGCAGCACTGGAAAGGTCATTTCATTTTTCTGACCCAAAGCGACATGCATGGTACCAGCTTCATATCATTATGAGGAGCAGGTAAGAAAATGTTGAAAGTCCTCTGTAAAATATAATCAGAGATCCTTTTTAGGTTCCATCTTTAAGAAGAGGTCCTAGTTTAAGATGGGTCAAAAGCACCAGCTTCTATAATTACTATCACTTCTCTGAAATCTTTATCTTAAAGAGTCACCCACCTATTTCTCTTTCAAAAGATTGTCTCCAGTTCCACCCAGGGAATACTCAAAGTGAGTGTTTGCAAATGCACTGTCCTGCTCAAGACACCTGGCACAGAAAAGTTATCCGCTTTTTTTTTTAAACTGAAAGAACATTGCTTCAACTTACCCCTTGAGCACCAAACTGGTGTTCCACAGTTCCCAGCAAAGATTCCAGTGGGTTCCTGTCCGCTAGAGGAGAGAAAAGTTTAAGGTAGAATATTATACCTTACTTATAACTGTACAAAAATAGTCTCATCACATGTTATGGTCTCTGAACCAAGCTACCTGCATTAATGGAAACCCACTGAGGAACAGGTTTATAAAGCATCCTCAATGACCACAAGCTACTTTATCCTGTACAGTAGGATACGACACTAGATGAATAACAACTACAAGAACTAAAGCAGAAAGGTAAAAAGATTTTCGATTTTGGAGTGAGCCAGACTGCGATTCTCGTCTCACCCCTTGGTAGGTCACTATCCATGGTCCTGTGCCTCTGTTTCCCCACTGTCAACAGCAGCAGTGGTGCTGGTTGCCACGTGCAGCAGGCGCCAGCCTACAGGACACCATGCAGGAGCTCATCTAACCCCTCCAACAACTCCAAGGAAGCTCTAGTAGCACCTATATGTCAACCTGGGGAAACTGAGGCTTCGAGTGTCGTTAACTTCACAAACCCACAGACCCTGCCACTGGTAGGGCTGGAATATGGCAATCACAACAGGACCCAAGTTCAATCCAAATCTGTCATTGTGGTCGTTTGGGCTAAATCACTGATTCCAGTGATCTCTCTAACCTCCTTGTCTACTTTTTCAACCAAATCCAACCATTGTTTTTTGGTTACATACAAATAGGCCCTCATGGCTGGCTTTGATTATGACTGAAGCCAACTCTGGGGAAATACCTCCAAGAATGAGTCAGACTCAGACAATCTGTAAAAATGAAGTTGACGTAAGACAAGCATGACCCAGCCCCATTCACCTCCCAAACGTTAACACGGCTGACAAACGCTCTCTAGGTTAAAAAGGTGGAAGGTTACCTTTATATCTCTTTTTTTCTTCCTCAGTCAGATGTTCTGTCCGTATTTTGGTTATCACACTCACATTATTTACTGTGTAAACCTTGAGAGATGTGTGCAAAGAAAACGGTGACACAGGGAATCAAAACTCAAGAAATAAGCATAGCAAGAGCAAGAATGCTGAAGCCAAAAAAAGAAAAAGAAAAAAAAAGAAAAAAAAAATTACAGCAAAATAAAAATGAGAAATGGTGAACAATCATTAGGATCCTCCAGAGGAAAAAATACAAGCTGTCACTGAGGAATGCCTCAGCAGTTACTCTGATCTCTGACAGCTTAATACCGAGGAGTTAATGTGACAGGCTGTGTCTTCCTACTCGCCCTTGTTGTTGCCAAACAGTCTCAGAGGAATGTCCTGCCATTAGGCCCCAGCTGGGCCTCTGGTACACGGAAATACCCAAACCTCATCCTGCCCTTCTGCTGTCTGCGTGGCTCTTGTAATGGGGCAGATGCAGGCAGCTGACTGTCTGCGGGGCAGAAGGGGGAGGAAGAACATAGGGTTCTCTTCATAATACAATAGAGAAGTCCTGCAAGTCACTATTGAAAAAGGTTTCTGTATAAAGACAAAAAAAAATATTTTCAAAGCAGAAACAGTGCTCTGTTATCAAGACTGCCTGAAGAATATGAGGGGGTAGGGGGGCAGGGAGAATCTGGAAAATCCACAATGGAGTGAATAGAGAATTAATTGTTTGCGCCATACGTGGATTCCCAGCATTCAGGAAAAACACACAGCACTGGAATGACTGTTTCTAGATGTGTCTTGTTGAGCATGATGTAAGCTTTCTTTGCTCACTCAGAGGTCACCAGAGTATCCCGCAGCGCCTGGCTCCATCACCATAAGCCATCAATTCCTGCTATACTGCAGAGCTAAGGAAAGGCCAGGAAACAGCTTTCCAGCTGACAAAATGCCAGATGACTCCATCAACTGTTACCTCCACAATTACGACTATTTTCTAAACTCACTCATGTCACATAAGTGGGCGTATAAGCCTACTGGTAATGGGGCTGATTTAAAAATGGAGACCCATCAAAGTGACTTTCTATGCTTTTTAAAAAGACCCATCAGGCTATTTAAAAAAAAAAAAAAAAAAAAGAAAATTAAAAATTCTCACAATAAAAAAAAAAGGCTATTTAAAAAAAAAAAAAAAAAAAAAGCTGAAGTAGCATGTGAAGTCTAATACTTTTTTTTCTTTTTTTGTTTAAGCTATTAAAGGAGCTGTCATTCTTCCCAGGGCCCTCAGTACTCGTTCTCGTTCCTCTAGAACACTCTTCTCTGTGGCATAACTAGAGACCTCCTCAGGACATGCTCTCCCATTTTCTGAGAGTCAAATAAGACAAAAATCCAAGGGGGAGATATGAAACAGTTCTTATTCTCCAGTGCATCTCCAAGGCACAGATGCATACAAAAATCTGAACAGACTCCTCATTTGCAGAGAAGCTAAATAGCTATATTAAATCTTATGTTAAGAGTTTCCTTTTACCTTTGCTTCGTAACCATTAACAACTTCTGCTTTATCTGTCCTCCAGCCCCAGAATCCGGATTTAGTTCTGATAAAAAGTGAACACCACAAATTTCTACATGTACAATATGCCATTCAGATTTATCCCTGCAGCCTTTATTGCTTTTCCCCAGCTTAAGTTAGCGAAGGATACCAGGAAGTTAGCGTTACTGTCCACCAATGGATGCTGTCCATGACAGATGGCTTAAGCATCCTCCTCCCCCCTCCCCCAGATATTAATCAACTTGCCTCACCCTTGGCATAGAAAGCCCCTTTTCTTGGCTTCTTTACAAAAGCTGCCAGCATTGGTGACATTTATTGGGAAGCTGTCCCAAAGAAGTGAGTGAAGATGACCAGCACCCAGTGCCCCACCACAAGCTGGTATCTGGGTTGGATTTACTTGGGTCATCTTAACTGTGGGCATCAATGGCAGCGGCTCGATCCCCCCAAGCAGCCACATTTCCATAAGATGCAGGCCATCCTGGGGAGGCGGGCGGTGGAAACCCATCAGTATCTGAGTTACTTGGAGAAGCCGTGAATGCCTGCAAAGTGGCTTGGGAGTCAAGCAGTGGGTCTGGTTTGGGGCAGCAGGGGGACAGGATGGTAATCACAGTTTTCAGCCCAGCCACTGGCTCCAGCTCTGTGGAACTGCTTTAAAGCAGCCCAGCACACAGCGGCAGCTGCAGCTTTGGTCAAGTGCCCGACAACCCAGTTATTCAATTCAGCATACTCCTGGAAAAATGCATTTAGCAACCAAGAGACTGCTTCTTTTCCAAAGCAGCTCTCCCCGGGAAATGTCTCCACTCACCCAGGAGCCCTGAGCAGCCCGCCCTTTTGTCTAGGACATCACATCCTAGCTCCGCTGTGACCGCTGCGCTTGCTCTGCACGGGAAAAGGCCGCCTCCTGCTCTGGCCCCTGTGAGGCGGTTGGGCTCCGGCTCATGGCTAAACCAGTCCCCTTTAAGTCAGCAATAACTGACAATCAAGTACTCCTTGTGTAAACAAGGGCAACTCGCAGAGTCCTTGACCGTCACTGTCACTTGACGATGGGCCCAGGAAGGAATGGCTTTCTGCATACAGCCGACTGAGGCACCCGAGGGTGACGAGGCCCATTGGACTGCAGCCTGCGTAGGTGCAGAGAGAACAGGGCTGCACTTTTCTTCAGTCCTCACATCTCCATCTGCAGCCATTTCCTTCTCCACTTCCATTTTCTGGTAGTGTTCCTAAACTTACTGTCTACACCCTATTTTAAAATCAATATTCTAACAACTTGGCTCCCATTAACTTTACATCCAGAGACACATGAAGGTGACAAAACAAGCTTCCCTCTCTTGTCACTGTCACCTCTGTCTGTCCCCTCTGAGTCTACCATACCACAGTCAGCACTAGGCCTTCTAGAAGCTTCGATGTGATCTGGACTCTGAGGATGCAGGAAAGGTTTTGTTAAAGTGGGCAAAGCATAAGCTTTCAGAGGAGAGAAAAGTCCAAACTACCATCAGAGGGCAAATACTTGCAGGCTGAAACTTCATGTGGGAAGGATATCAATTTGCAAGCATCAGGCTGCCAGCAAGATCAGAAGAAAGAAAGGAAACAGACGACTGTTGTGACATAAGCACCAAATCTTCCACATTCAATTAAATCGACACTCACACCTCCAGTAAGAAGGACGTGGACATACTTTTTCTACTAGCAAATCTCACATTCAAGAGTGGCTCCAGTCCTCACCTGATGTACAAGCTCACCGATCACATCTTTAATTCTAAGTACCATCAAAAAAGCAGCTGTCTTCTAGAAACTCTCACTTTCTTGCAGTTGGTTACAAAAGAAGGATTAGTTTGAACTGTCTGAAAACCCAGTGACCATACAAATCCAGAATGTGCTTCAGTCCCTGGTACCAATGGCCCATGCCATCATTTCTCATCTACTCTCAGTGGGGGAACAGTCACCACCAGTCTCTTCATAAATGACACTTAACAATGTTTTGAGCAGCTTGGCCAGACCGGAGGGAACAGTGGCTCTTCCCAGGACATTTGAGAGTCATGGACTTCAGAGAGCCATCTCTAGAGTCACTCTCTTTCCTCTTTCAGCTAGGGAAGCAGAAATGTGAGAGACTGGAACTGTGGCCCAAAGCCACAGTTATTTAGTAGTTCTCAAGTGACACCCAGTTCTTCCAAACCTCGCCTCTGCTGCTGGCTGTGGCGGTGAGGGCAGCCCTCTCTATCTTGCAGCTTCAAACAAGCACAGGTCCAAAGTGGCATATGCCAGAGCCTGGAAATGTCCTTCCAAAACCTTTCCGGAGCACCACAGTCAGTCCCTAAACCCTGCTGTCCCTGAAGACAACAGTCGTCAGCTGGCAAGATGAACGTGAGGAAGCTGGTGATGGGTGGTTGACTGCCTTCAGGAGTGTCACTACCAAAGCAGCAGCAGTACCTGACCCACCCCGGGGACATTTGGGTTTTTGTCTTCTACCACAGCAGATACTCTAATTTCAAGCTTAAGGGAAACTAGAAAGGGTACTAACATGTTTTACATTCGATTAACAAAATACTCTTTAAATTGTTTTACAATTTAAACCAATTTTATATTGGAAACAAAGACAAAAGAGAACAGTTAATATATCCATCATGAAAAAACAGAGTCTACACCCAGGATAGTGATGTCCATGTTGGCTCAGGTGACGCTATGCTGCTTTGGCTTACAGAGAGCTGGATGTGACATCCTAGGCAAACACTCAGGGCTCTTATGGACTTACTCGGGCCATGGCCTTCTAGACTAGAAACACGTCAGCTATAGCTGTAGCAGCCTCTGTTTCCTTTACAAAGGCTCTTGCTCCTCAGGGTGGCCCAGAGGCAAATGACCAGAGATGATGCTCTCATCCAGGTTAGCCAAGGCACAGACCTCTCCAGAGGTTTCTTCTGGTAGAGTCTAGAATAGAACGGCACCCTCTCCAGACTCTTTCTTTAAATTCTTAGGCCTATAGGGGCTAAGAGAACCACTCTGAACTACGTAAGTGTGAATCTGACTGGCCAGTATCAATATATCTATATTTAATACTGGATCAATTCTAGCTCCTATACATTCAGAGAGCCACGGTTTGGGACTAAGGAGTCTTGTGGCTCCCCAAGCACCAAAACAAAATAAAATTCAAGTAAAATCCATTCAAAAGGGCCCATAAAAGAATATGAAGACAATTCTCCAAGACGCCTCCCTCTGATCCAGCTCATGTTCTATAAAAATGATGAGAGAGAGGATGTCAGCTATGGTTTCTTTGACTGCAGCTGAGACTCAACTTTAAAACCCACTAGTATTTCTTATTCCATATTAGGATAATCCCAGTCCATCTATAATTTCCAACTCTATACACAAACCACTAATATACTGGTAAAAGGATTAGATGTGAAAATGTAGAAATCTAAATTCATACCTTTCAAAAGCAATATTTTTAGTATCAAGGCTGGTGTTAATGACTGGGCTTGTGAGCCGCCTCTCAACCTCCCTGCTTTTTGGCTTCATCAAGTCCAGACTGAGGCGCTCCATTTCCTGGGAGAGGTCAAAGTGTTCGGTGGTGACCACTTTGTCATCATGGTTGACTTCCATCAACTCTGCCCAATTGTCTGTTAGTGAAAACAGCGGTGTAACTGAGCACAATACAAAGATGTAAAACATGAGCTTCTCAGCTAAAAGGCGGCATCTTCATCATCTTTCACATCCATCTCCCAGCACCCTCAGGGGCAATGCGGTAAGCCTTAAAGACTACTATCAATAATCTATTTGCACAAAGATTACCTGGCCAGTTTTCCACAACTCATAGGAAGCTCTGGACTATCTCTCCCAAATATACAGATGTTTAAAGTAATTTCTTTATTAACAAGAAAACTCCATGTACTTTTTTTAGATATATGATTTACATGATTAATATAAATCACAGAGTTAGTGATGCCATTTCTCACCTTCCATTAGGAGGGTCATTCCTGGCTATGAAAGAAATATAAAGAGATACAAGACAGAGTCCTGGACTCAAAAGGCTCAGGAACGTGAGACAGATACATGTCAGAGGGAAACTGCGTTGGGGGGCAAGTGTCACAATCAAGACAACTATCGAGACAAGATATAGGGAGTGAGTGCTGAATAATTAATAAGAATAAACAAAAAATCATAATGATCTGGACAGAATCAGAAAAAAAGGCACATAAATGTGGATGCATTTTGAAGATTAAAAATCCCACCATCACTCAGTGCCAACAGTCATTACTACAATGGACTCACTCACCTTCTCCCTTAAATATAAAACTACGCCTCCCTCTGATCCAGCTCATGTTCTCAAATCCCAGCAGTGTGATATCGACACGCAGCTTGGCACCACTTTTCCAAATGCGACAGACATCATTTGGGCATATTCTAGAAACCAAAGGCACTGCAGAAGAGAAACACACAACTGAGAAGAATCTGAGGGCTGAGCAGCAACTGGGACTCGCATTTTCATGGAAGAATGGGAGCCACAAGATGGCAACCGTCACACAGACTAGACCAGACTCCCATACTTATTTACATAGGAAGTTACTCTTAAAAAATACATACATACATAAAAATGGACCTTCTGTTCTACAGCTCTTAATAAATGTACAGATGCAGGTCTTGTGCAGAAAAAATCCTCTAAATGAACCTCCCAAGAGTGTTCTCCATCCCCAAATGGACCTTTCTAATGGACTGCCATCAGAGCTTGAATGTGTCCATCTGGCCTTCCTCACGCACACGTGCTACTCTGGCCATATGGTCGTGGCCCACCATATTGTCATATCCACCATTCAAAATATCAAATGTCTAAAATATGCTGCTTTTTAACAAATCCTGAAAGCAGAGCATTGATTTGCATTAGAAAAGAACTCATTAGTTTCACAGAAGAATCTGAAGTTCTCTTCTTTATATACTTCTTACTTCACTTATGTGTTTAATTACAAATATGATTTCTTGCCTGAAACTAGTCTGGAAAGGAAAATGACTAAAAACCTGGGTGTCAGAAGCTGCTGTTAACTGATGTGCAAGAAAAAAAAATACAACATCTATGAAAATGTGACTGCCAATTTGCCTTACATAAGATTCGCTTTGTTAAAAAACAAGTTATTCTAATGCTCATCTCATCGTTTTCCTTGGAGAATTTAATGTAAAAGAATTAAGCTGAAAAACAGAAGGAAACAAGTAACTAGATTTTGGCATATCTACTTACTAAAATCTTAGCCATTTAAACAGACTTCAAAAAATTAATAATAAAGATATATCAGTCACTTATGCATATAAGCAACAAAAGGAGAAAATTATCCATATATTCTATTTGTGGGTGCTTAGGAGAAAAAGCCCTATGCAGGGAGGAAAAGACTGGGCGGGAATCACTCAAAGCACTAACAGCAGTTGTACTTAAATGCAACTCAGGTGAATTTCTTTTCTTATTCTCATCTCTGCATTTCCTAGATTAAAAAATTTTTACCTGTAACTTTTATTAAGGAAAAATAAACCTATGAATAAACTAGGCTAAATAAACTTGGAAACAGAAATGAAATTTGAGTCCACCGTTACTTACCCCAGCTAGTGAATTCCCATTTCATCTGCACGTAGAAATCTGGAGCCTGAAGGACAAAGTGTGAAATAACTTACTCTTAGCAATATTAGCTAAATACATACATGGGGGGGGGGGGACGGACAGGGTATGTTCCCTCCCACCATACCCCCACAAAGAGGGGCGGGAAAGAGAGAACAGAGAAAATAAGAAAAAAAAAAAAACAAAAAATGCAAACCATTCAGTTGTTATTATTATATGTTTATATTCAGGGTGTTATCTTGTCTTGATATAAAAATACATCTAGACAGTTAACAAAGTTAACTAAAAACAAGGTTGGGGCCAGGGAGCTGGCCCACATGGAGGGGCTGTTTCCTTACTGCTCCCCTCAGCAATGGATCTCACTGGATCTGCCTGTTCTGCTCCCCACTCTGTCTCTGATGAATTCTCTCACCTCCCGCCCCCCACACTTCTGGCTTACACCCTAGCTCTTCTGCATAAAAATAAAATAAATAAATGAAAGATCTTAAAACCCAAAAGCAACAGGTTGGAGGGGACAAGATTAGATCTGACTGAGGGTTTAACCAGGTGCCTAACAGAACAGAAGGCCAAGCCTGGGGCAGGTTGGGCCCAAGAACAGCCCACAGCGGGATGACGCTGGGCAAAGGAAAGGCACACACGCAGATCCCATCTATTCCACGGGCCCGTGACTGTAAAAGATTTTGTGTGTCGAGAAGTGCTTCACAGGAATCAGGCCGCTCTGTGAAACTAAATGAGGCTGCTAAATATTACTTATCCAGGGTGCAGAAGACTTTTCTTACTTTACTTTAAAACTTTTAGAATTTGACTTTGGAAATTGACCACCAGGGCAGTCCTGCTGGGGAAGATTTTCTCACCTACCATGAATTTATCTAGAAGGTTCTCAAGGGGACTGCTTACACAATCCAATAGGTACCATACAAGAAAAAGAAATGTTAGAAATTCCAGCTATTTTTCTGTCCCTTCCCACCTCCCAAGGTTTTGCCACGGTTTTTAAAGGAGCCCAGGGCAGAAAAGGAAAAATATACTGTAGAGTAAAAAAGAAAGGTGGGCTTGCTAGAAGGAAACACAGGCTCCAACAACAGCCTCCGCTGCCACCAGGCCCACAGGGTCATTTCGTGGTCTGTCCAGGACTTCAGTATCCAATGCCATTCATTACTATGGATCAATACTTTAGATTTAGAGAAAATACTGTACGCTGACTATCATACAAGAGAGGTGGCCCTCCCTGCTAGCATAAAGGGTTAAAGCACAGCACTATGAAGCGATTCACAGTCACTGCAGCCTGAGTTCTGCTCCTCACTCTGTCTCTGGTGACTCCTCTAACCCCCCCACACCTCTGGCCTATACCTCAGTTCTTGTGTGCATAAAGAAATAGATCTTTAAAAAAGGTTAGTTTAAAAAAAAAATAAAAGAGGCAACTCCAGGTTAAATTATCAAATAGGCAAATGAGGCTTGTGGTCCACCCCTACAGTAAGTTAGGAAACAATAAATTCAACACTCAAACATGGCTGTTTCTAAAACAATGCTCACAATCATTTCAAATATTTCATAACCATTTCATATCTTTGGCAGTGTCCTGCTTGAGGGTCATAGAGAACAATTTTTCTTTTTTTTTTTTTTAAAGATTTATTTATTTGTGCATACAGAACTGGGGTACAGGCCTGAGGTGAGAGGCTTCACCAGAGACAGAGCAGGGAACAGAAAGGCAGATCAACGAAATACACTGCTGAGGGGAGCAGCGGGCAGGTCAGGAGAGGTCTGCCACACCATGTGGTCACCTCCGGGGCAGGCGGGAATCGAACTCATGCAGAAGCGGCTTTAGATTCTCAGTGCTGTGCTTCAACCCGCTGCGCCACCAGGGAGGGCCTAATTTTTCTTTTTTTTTAAAGATTTATTTTTTTTATGCATACAGAATTGGGGCCAGAGGTGCAGGGGGTAAGAGGAGTCACCAGAGACAGAGTGGGGAGCACAGTAGGCAGTTAGATGAAGTACACTGCTGAGGGGAACAGTGGGATGGTCAGGAGACGTCTGTCGTGCCATGTGGGTCACCTCCCAGGCGGGGATCAAACTCATGAGGAAGTGGCTTTAGCTTCTTAGAGCTGTGCTTTAACCAGTTGCGCCACCAGGGAGATCTGGGGATCAAACCTGCACCAAAGCGGCTATGGCCAGCTTGCAGTGCTGCGTCATAACCCAATTTGCCATCAGGGATGGCCAAGAACGAGTTTTCTAAAAGAAGCACCAGTATAAAAAGCAGTGGCAGTCTGACATAGCACAGGTGTTCCTTTTCTCAATAGGGCTATTAATTTTTCTTAAGAAATGCGTTTGGACGGAAGTAGCACAGTTGATTTATTTAGCAAATATCTTTGGAGCTACTTTGGGTAGCTCACGTCTACGCATAAACTGAGAATAAACAATATGAAAACGAAGCCATTGCTACTTTTTCATCACCCTGGAAATATACTGCTTTCCGATAAGGTCGATAAGGTGGTTCTTGCAGGTAACAAGGCTTATCCGAAGAATGGCAACCGTTGTCTGAACAATGCATGACCTGAGTCAACTTTAAGAAAGTTTTCCAAGTGTCACAGAACACCTCCACTAAAATTCACAAGACAGATACACACCCAAAAGGCAGTAACCCAATAATCTAAGATGTGATTAGAAGCTGCAAAATGCTAATGCTACTCTCTGGATATGATAGAGACAGCACACAAATCTTGGTCTTTCCAGAGCCTGAAAATCCTCATACAATAACATACTCATCATAGTTTCCCCACAATGGCCTATGGTTCCGGATGCTTTTTTTTTAGAAAACAAGTACCTAAAGTAATTGTTTGATGTCCACTGGTCCTAAGTTAAAATTTTTAAATAACACAAGCGTAAACCTGCTGACCCATAACCTGTGAAAGATCTCATACATTTAACAAGTTGGAAAGGCAGTTGTTTTGGTACTCAATATGTCATAGTCATGATTCCCAAAATTGTTTGGAGGTCAGGCTGTGTCTTCTGCTATCACGTCAGCATTTAACTCAAAACATGGCATCACCCCATATTCACAGATACCTCAAGAATTTTTTGGAGCAGTTCAGGAACTCCCCCAAGGGCCATGGACGTGTTGTGGTAGTCTCGATGTTGAAGAACTGTGTATACCATCTCAGGGTCACCGGTGCTGACGGCCTCATGTAAAACTGGAAAATAAAAAGATAAAATTTAATCACTTGGTATTTCCATACTTGTGGACAAATTCCAAAGCCAGTTTGAAAAATATCTCTACAGATCAAAGACCAACATTTTCTACAAAAGGGAGAGTCTGTACTCCCACTTTGTCATTTATGACCATGACTTTAATTTCTAGCTCTGAATTGATGAAAAGAGAACAGCCCCATCTCTCGTCCTTGCCCCCACTGGTTCAGAAAACAGACAGTATCTTCAGAGAGCTGACCTAACCGTGTGATCAGCGGGCCGTGGTGACACACTGAGCGGACAGGCAAATGTGTGCCGGCGTAAACCCTTGTGCAGTCACCACACATTACTGGGTCAGCAGTCACAACGGCTTGCAGAAAAGGCAAGTGCCAGGATTCCACAGGAAAAGGCCTACTTTCTTTCTTTTTTCTTTAAAGATTTATTTATGCTTACAGAACTGGGGTACAGGCCAGAGATGTGGTGGGTGAGAGGATTCACCAGAGATAGAGTGGGGGGCAGAACAGGCAGAGGTACTGGAACACACTGCTGAGGGGGGGAGCGGGTGCGTCAGGAGAGGTCTGCCACACCACGTGGGTCGGCTCCCTGGTCCAGGATCAAACTGGTGCTGCAGTGGCTTTGGAGAGCTTCATAATGCAGTGTTTTAACCTGTTGTGCCACCAGGGAGAGCCCCCACTTTCTTTTTAATTGTGCCTATTCTGATGGATTCTGGAGTTACCATCACATCCCTCTGGGGAAGTCTGGCCTCCGGTGCCCACATATGCGGGAAAGGGTTTGTCCAGAGAGCTGGCTTTCTGGATAGGGAGTCACCCTCTGGGAGGGCTTTTGAATCAGAAAAACAATTTGGGCCATTGTGATGCAGATCAGTCAGCAGCATCCTCGTTCTCATATGCTGAGTCCCATGTATCCCCTCCATCTTCCCCCCACCCCCCACCCCCAGGACAGAAAGAGTATTGAGATAAAGATGAGTCTGAGGATGCTTATGACTGGGACTGGGCTTTACTCAAAAAGAGAAACTGAAGTGAAAAGCTTTGTTATAAAAGTATACTTACCTGTCCATCCCTCACGATTTTCTTTTGTAACATCTGCTTTATGCCGGAGCAAGACTCTAGCAGATTCCAAATGTCCCAAAGAAACAGCAAGATGCAGTAAGGTTCGACCTCGTGGGTCCTGGGCCTCCACATTCTGTGAAGCAAACACCGCCACTTATATTTGGATAGATAACATAAAACTTCATGTGTTTATGAGATATTAAGTAGAAAAGGAAATAGTATTTACACATTCATTATAGCATTATGTCCAATCGCAAGTGCTGAAAGTGAGAGTAAAGAAAAGTCTCCCCAAGAATAAAAGCTGAGGACAATTTGAGTCACGTCTTGAAAAGTGGAGAGGATTTGAAAAGACAAGCCTTAAAATGAACTGCATCAGTGCTCAGCTTTTAATCAGGAAAATCTTTGCTTAGTTCTAGGCACCTAGAGGCACCATAGTCCCTCTCCTTGGGAGCCTGACTTGGGCTTGGTGTTTGAGTGGTAAAACCATAAAACATTGTGTATGCAAGCGAACAGCCAAGGTGTGTCCAGCATTCATGCAAATGGGAAATACTTGTGGGAAAGAGCAGTCGAGAAAGACTCACAAAGTAGGGAGGATTTAAACCCAACCTTACTGAACAAATAGAAATTATTTACTTGAAAAAACGAATACCTGCACCTTGCTCGGCTGAAGTAGGAGTTTGGGGAGTGAAAAGGTTACAGTTAACTGAGTTTCTTCTAAAGTTAGGTTTCTAAAAAGGAAACACTGCCTACAGATCTCAGATCATCAAACACAAACTTTGAACAGCATTCAAATTAAGTCTAAATAAGGCTAGATAGGTGCTTCATGAAAATCAAGCACCCCCGACACATGGGGGATTTCTCAAGCATGTATCAGCATTCAAGTCTAGAACAGGAAGTGCAGGATTTTCATCAAAACTGAAAGCACAAAGATAACTTAGGTCAGAATAAAATTATATTCTCTAGTGGATAGCCACCAAATTGCCATGTTTAATGTTGTGTATTCAGTCCCAAGTGCCCTGAAGAAGCAGCTGCTGAGGGTCCTACAGACAAAGGGCAGGCCCTGTGTGAAAACACATGTGTGAAAACACACATGTGCCTTTTTGGTCCACTTCCTCTTGAGGGCTTTCTCCTGCATGCCAGACATGCAGATTTGGCTTTTATTCTTCATTCCTAGTCAGACTCCTTCCAGGACCTGCAAATGAGTCTCCAGAGGTGAGTGGCAGATTCTCTGGCATGAACTCAGTCTGAGTAACTGGGCGCTCCTTCCAAAGACAACTCTGAATAGTCTTCCAGGACAACAGCAAACTGCCATGGGAATTTCAGAATGTAAAAACATTTTAAATGCCATCATACTTCTTAGGAAATGTATTCTATCTTGATTTGAAATGCTAATGTTGTCAAGTCATCAAATGCATTCTTCATGTCTTATCTAGAATGTGTCACTTGCTGGCCACAGAGAAGAAAGGTAAGTAGGCCTGTGGGTTCATCACTACAACCCAGCAGCTACTAAAAATGCCTAAGCTAATTTGTTAATATTGTGCTGTGAAGATAGGAACTGTTACTGAAGAATAATAGAACGGCTGAAGACATTCTGCTAAGAGAACACACATCCTCCTGGACCATCCCCAGGCTCAGTGTCCTCTCAGACACTGAAGATACCAACATGCTGGAAAGGAGCCCACATCACCTCCCAGGAATCCATGACTTTTCCCAAGGGTATAGTTTGTGTCTTTCACCAAAGAGATGCAAGTGTTATATTTCCTAGTGTCTGCCAACCTGGTATTTTAAAAAACAGTAAGGCTAAAATCTATGAACTTGAAATTTAGCAAGAAAAATATTTAGCAAGTTAATTGCATCTTTATACATCTATTATATAAGCTTAAGGAGCTCAACCTATATGAAAGGGGCTAGGTATAGTGTAGTGCCCAACACATAGAGGGTGTTTAGCAGTCTTTATCACACCACAGAACAAAACTAATATTAAATACTCAAGCTCTTGCGCAGTGCTTAGATATGATGTGTAAAAGCAAAGTTGGATACATTACGCTGTTGACTTTTTTTTTTTTTTGGACTATAGGGAAAACAATGTATGAGCCATACAGCAGCACACTAGTATGGCTAATTAGAACTCTTCAGAGGCTCCTGTGCCTTTCTCCCTCAGATACTAAATAGAAAACCACAGACCAACATCTCCTATGAATGTAAATGCAAAAATCCTCAATAAAAAACCAGCAAAGCAAATTCAGAAACATATAAAAAAGGGTCACTATACATCATGACGAGAGTGAAATATATCCCATGAATGCAAGGATGGCTTATTAATGCAATACACCATGTCAACAGAATAAAAACAAAACTCACACCATCATCTTAATAAATGCATGCTGTGTCCTGAGTATTTGGGGCCTCTCTCCCTCCCGTTCATATGCTGGAATCCTAACCTTCGAAGATGACAGTCTTAGGAAGTGGGCCTTTGGGTCATGAAGGTTGCGCCTTGATAAAAAGAAGTCCTAAAAAGTTTACTAGTTCCCTTCTACCATATGAGGACACAGTAAAAAGATACCTGCTATGAACCAAGAAGAATGCCCTCCACCTCAAATTGACAGGCCCTGTGATCTTATATACCTTGATCCCAGAACTGCAAGACAGCTGGAGGCCTACCTGCCTGGTTCTGTGGCTACATGGGCATAGGACAGACATGTATATTAACAGAATTCAGAAGGGAACTAGAAGAACCATCTGGTATGAAAAGGCAGTTGGAGGGGAAAAATTAATGAAATACAATTTAAAGTCCCAAAACAAATTTATGTATTTGTGGTCTGATTTTCAATAGAGTGCCAATATAATTCAATGGGGAGAAGAATAATCTTTTCAACATGACGCTTGTATAACTGCTAAGTTTTTATATATAACACATGAAATAATTGCAGAAATACATGAAAATTAGCTTCAAATTTATCATAAATCCAAATGTCAGCGCTTAAAAAAAACTCTTAGAAGCAACCAGAAGAAAACCAAATAAATCGTACCATATCAGAATTGAAAATTTGTGTACTTCAAATGATGCTAGGAAATAAGACAATACAGAATGAAGAAAATATTTCCAAGTTATATATCTGAGAAGGGACTAACATTCAGAATCTAAGAAGCACTCTTACTACTCAAGAATAAAAAGACAACCCAATTTTTAGACGGATAAAAGATTTGAATAGACATATACAGAGGGTCAGCACGCACATGAAAAGAAGCTGACCATCACTCATTAGGTAACTGCGAATCAAAAACACAAGGAGGCACCACTTCATAGCCACAAGGGTGGCTACAGCCAGAAAGACAGTATCAAGTGTAAACTAGAATATGGAGAAAACAGAAGCCTCATACACTTCGGGTGGTAATGGAAAATGGTAGAGTCACTTTGAGAAGTCCCTCAAAAAGTTAAACATACATTCATATGAACTTGTAATTCCTCTCCTAGATGTTTATCCAAGAGAAATAAAAACATAAAATCATATGAAAACCTGGACACATATGCGCATAGCAACATTATTCATAATATTACAGGATAGGGAGAGACCCCAAGACCCCAAACATGCCTGCTCCAAATAGGTTCTACCATCCACCGCATCAAAACAAAACATGTCTTAACAGAAAGGAACTTTAATCAGTGTGCAACAAAGAAAAGGGGAAGAATATAGTCTCCAGATCAGGCATCCAAACTTACCCACCCCCTGTGGGCAAACATCCAGCCAAACAGGGCTGGGCCAAAGCAGAGCCAGTGAGGCCTGAAAGCCTGCCACAAGTCTAAATTACCTTTTGGTGGGAACTGAAGCAAAAGGGCAGAAGGATTCCCCGCATGTGTGGAACAAGAGGAACAAAATTAAGATAAATGCTGCCATCGTCAACCCCCACATGGGTCTCTCGCCCACATCTGTTTAAACAAGTTCAGGACCAAGAAGCAAGCTCAACTTCTTCACGTCTCTCTGTTTTATGTGCCTTCTTCAGGTCTCCTTCTGGCTCTTCATCCTTCCTCCTTCCTTGACCAGCCTCCTCTCCAGCTTCCTCTCCCTGCTCGGCTCCACCCTCCTTTGGGTGGGGCAGGGAACCTGGAACCTCCCCTTTCCCTGGAGATCACCCTGTAATAATAATAGCCCAAAAGTTGGGGAAAAAACAAATGTCTAGCTACTGACAAATATATAAATGAAACATGGAGAATGGATAAACCATAGAATATTATTCACCCATAACAAAGGAATAAACCACTGATACCTGCCACAATGTAGATGAATCACAAAACAGCATATTAACTAAAACACACACACACACACACACACACACACACATTACATATATTATTCCATTTATGCAAAATGTCCAGCACCGGCAAATGTATAAAGACAGAACATAGATTACTGTCTGGCTAAGGCTAAAAGTGATCCCAGTAACTTAAGACTATAAATTGTTATGGATGGTATGTACCCCCTGCAGGGGTCTGCTGATAGAAAACAGAGCACCCCAGAAAGGTGATAAAAGTGGAGTGAAGCAACAGTAAAAGTATATAAGGGGGTGCTATGCAGGCCCAAGAGGGTGCTCTGGGCACAAGAGAGAAGGAGTTGTGCAGTGCAGGTGCAAGAAAGGCCTAGCCAAGGCTGCAGCAGGTGGCATCATGATGGCACTGGGGGGCCCCAGGCAGCAACTCAAGGGCTTCACAGAGCAGTGCTTTGTTAGGTCTGGAGGAGAAAGGGAGACCTGAAGAGTGGACTGAAGAGAAAGGGAGACCCAGAGCCCGGTGTCCTAGTAAAATGCATTAGTGTGGCCATTTGTTGGGTCCTTCGGCTGCTACAACTGGTTTGGAGGGTCGCTTGTTTGGTGCTGTGCTGGGGCACCTCCTGTTGTATTCTTTGCTGTGTCTGCAAGTCGAATCCTGGTCTATAGTTTGGCTGCTATGTGTCCACAGCAGCAGGAAGATGCCATCTTAGACACATGGCCTATTGTTCAGGAGAGGAGCTGCCCATCCTCAGTGGCGGGAAGATGCCATCACAATGGTCTTTGTGCAGGGTTCTGTGGACAGTATTGGACACGACTCTGGGTTAAGTAAACAGTCACTATTAGCCTCAGTAACTCTTCTTTTTGGTTTGTTAAATAACTCCCTTTGTTGTTACTTCCTAAATATGAGCAGTCTTGCAATTGTGTGTGCAGGTGAAGAACCCAGGCAGTAACTGGTAAAGAATTTGGGCAGCGGGGCCTTGGCCAGTTTAGGGTCCCCTTTGCCCTTTACCAAAGGGACTGGGAGTGGGAAGTGACTAGAAAGGAGCCTGGAATATCCTTCAGGGTTGATGAAAAAGTACTGGAATTTGATCATTCCAACTCAGTGAAAATACTAAAAGCACCAAAGAATACACTCTAAAGTGTGAATCATAGGATAAATGAATTATATCTCAGTAGAGATTTTTCTTAAAAAAAAAAAAGCAAAACAAACAAACAATGTATCTGTCATCTTTTTGTTTAATTTCTCTCCAGCCTTAATTTGCTCCCTTGTAAACTGTGAAAGCACTTGACTTGCAGAGCTCTTACAGGGTGAAGGCAAAATGCCTGAGCCCTCAGTAAATGCCAAGCGTTAGTTCTTACTGGTTTCAAAGAAGGTGAAATTCTTCCTCAAAGGTATTCTTCCTAAATTTCACTTAGTGGGCTTCAGCCTTCAATGATGTAAGTTCAAGAGCAAGAGCTTTCAGAACATAACTGAAATTACTTTGTAATCTGATTTTAAGTTTTTTCCTTTAACTCTCTTCAGACATGAGTTGTGCCAAATTAAAAATATCCATCCCTATTATCATAGTGTCCCAAAGAAGAATGGAATGAGAGTTCTCGGTAGTGCCTTCTTATTTGCTCATTTCAGCCCAGCAATTTTTCTCCATCAAAGCCTTCTTTACCAATCTGCTCTCCTCCAGAGGCCATGAGAAGCCAACCTTTGAGTGTAGGCTGCAGAGCCAGTCAGCTAGGCTTCCAACTCCCTCACCAGCCTCCAGGGAATTATTCAACCCCCTCTGGGTCTCAGTATCTAACACCTAGTAAGTACTTCATAAACTAAGACTGTTATCTCTTGGGGGGTTTCTACCAAGAGGCTGCTTACTGGCCCTCCATTCTCAACAAAGTCCATCATTCTCACTCCTGTGCATTCTTAGTCCACCCTGGTCATGTATGGCTCTGGCCCAAGCTGGTTCTCCCACCCCAAGCCAGAGGGGTGGGGGAAGAAGGTGTCTATCCGTAGACTTGGTTCCCTAAGCTCCCAAGGGCCAAGACAGAAATTCTGAGGGCCACAGGAAGCACCCTGACCACAGGCTCTAGGTTTTTCAACCTCAGTGCCAGGCCATGGCTCGTGGCAGGCCTCCAGCCAACAGACTTGAATGAGTGCCCAGTGAATTCACCCTGCCTGCCACAGGCTGGGGTGAGAATCCAAGGCAGTTCCCGTCAGGTTTTGAGTGTGCTGCTGTCTGGATCATCCTCTTGCCTGGATTTTGGACTTTTACCTGCTGGCTTCTAACCCCATTCAGGCCACATCAGCCATCCTCCACCCTCCTGGGTCCCAGGGTTTTTTGAACCCTGTAGGATATACTGACTGGTCTGTACATTTGTCTCCTACGTTTTCATTCACTCTCCCAGCTTTAGGAAGAGGGAGGTAAGAAGGTGAAAGATGTTAACAGAACTCTCCAGATGACATTATCTACAATACAGATCATTCCAGCTTTACCAACCAACTTCAAAGCCTCACTACTATAAACGATAGTAAAACTGATGACTATTAGCGATAGTAAAGAGGCACTTAATAACATGCCCTGCTGAGCAAACATTGAAAGCTTAAAACAATCTCATAGTTGGCAAAGTTAGCAAAAAGGTGGGGTTGGGGCTGACTCACACACACTCAAACATGTATTTATCCTCTTCATCTGGGTAAACTCGATTCTTTCTGTGCTGCTGTTCCTAGAATGAAATAAAACTCTTACAGCTACTAGCATGCTTCCTCCAAGCCTCACTCATGTGACAGAAGGAATGAGGGAATGGACAGCAGACATACTGGCCAACAGAACATAAGTGAAACAGTTTTATTGATGGGTGATAGGATTTTTTATTTTGTTTTAGTTATGCAATCAATAGATGTGCCTTGCAGAAAAAACAAACACATAAAAGTAGAGAAAATTCCAGGAATGTTATGATAACAGCAGTAACCATGGTAAATAAATGCACATTTACCATGTGTCTCAGCTTTTTGGATCTGTATTCTGCCTTATTCTCACAAACCTGAAATGGAAGCACATTACTGAAAGAAGTACAGGTCTTCCTTAACAAGACAAGATTAAGTTCTGCTAAGTTCATCATGAGTGGAAAATATCTCATTCAGTCAAAAATACCTTTAATATTCCTAACCTACCAAAAAATCATAGCTCTGCCCAACCTACCTTAAAGGTGTCCCAAATTTACATTAATCTATAGTTGGGCAAAATCACCTAACACATAGCCTATTTTATAATAAAGTTCTGAATATCTCAGCAGCAGGAAACACAGAAAAGCATTTAGTAGGCATAATGGGATGACTAACTCAAAACTTAATATCCAAGAAAAGCAGTACTCCGGCATATGGGTTGTTTACCCTCATGTCTGGGTGGGTGGCTAGAAGCTGTGGCTCTCGGCCCAGCAACTGGAGAGTACTATACTGAAAACTGCCAGCCAGGGAAAAGATAATGTTCCAAGTATGGTTTTCACTGAATTCATACTGCTTTTGCATAAGTCAAACCACCACAAGTCAGAGACTACCTGTAGGAAGGAAAGGTTAAGGAGACAGACTTAGGACCAAGCCAAGCCTTCTGGGTTAACAGCCTGGTTTGGCCACTGGGAGTGCCTGAGCCTCTTCATCTTGGCTTCCTTCTAGTAAAATGGGAATTGTAACAGCACTCACCCTGAGGGTTGGTATGAGAATTAAACCTAAAATTGCACATAAAACATTTCAGCACAGTGCCAGACAAAATAAGCTTTCAGTGTTACTCTCCCCATTTTTGTGGGCTATGAAACAATCCAAAAAGAGTAAATTCTGCACCCAAACTCACAACTTAGTATTTAAACTGGCAATTAACCCAACTACCTCCAAATCATAAGAGATGCTGTGTCATAATCAGAGGATCTCAATATGCAGACAACAAAAATAATGCCTAACACCAAATTTTAATGATCTCAATCATCAATTTCTTGACCCTGAACCAACTACATAATTTGAAGACCCAGTGAAACATGAAAATTCAATGCCACTTATTCAAAATAATCATGAATTCCAAGACAGTAATAGCAAAGCTTTAAGACAAACAAAAACCCTTTCAGGGCAGGCGGTTTCAAGGGCAGGTCTGTCTGTGACCCCTTTCGTGGCTAAGTTTCAGGACTGAAATTGGATTACTCAGTGTTGAATTCCTTGGTCAAGATATTCTGTATGAATATACATCAACTACCAGCTCCTCAGAGGGAACTGGTGTACTATGAAACGATTTGCAGTGATAACCAATAATAAAGTCAAAACCATATAATTAGCAAATACGAATATTCTTCTTTGACCTCCTTGTCAGTCAAAAGCAGTAAAGACAATTTATTCTGAGAACATCTGCTGCAAAATTACAATTCTCTAATCACAAATGGCCACAGCATTCTTCAAGGTAAGAAGAACAGAGAACTTTCAGTGAACACTTTATCACAACTTGCAGCAAACAAAGATAATTAAGCCATACCACATTTTAGATTATAAACCAAGATTTTGTTCTTATTCAACAAGTTTATCCTGTAAAGAAAAACTGCACTTCGTTTAAACTCTTTTTTTCAACTCCAGTGAATAGAACGCCCGCTTTTTCCAGAAATGGGCATTGAAAGTGTATAGTTCAATGATGATGAACTTCTCTAGCAGTTAAGATTTATGTTCTGTGACTTTCCTTTTTCTTTATTTCAGTATTTTGCAAGAAGCTGAGTAACCCCAATACTGAGGGAGCACAGATGCAAAGTGCAGCAGACCAAAAAAGAACACTGTCTGGCCATTTTTAAAGTGTCCAAGGCTAGAAGCTAAAAGCAAAATGATGGAAGATCCCCTCTGACTTAGGTCTGGTAACAAAAAGGGAATTAAATCAGCAGGTATGCTAGGATGTCTAGTTGTGAATCGTTTACCCTCAAGGCAAGATCTAATTAAGACCAATGACTCTTACAATAAAGTTTATTCTGTCTGGATAGAGGTTAATATGAAAAAAAAAAAAGTGATACTTGACTGCCAGTGGGTACTCAACAGACTTACAAAGACTGTGGCAGGGTGCCATGCTGAGAAGTAACCACAAAACAGGTTGATGCTGATCTTGTTTGATTTGCCAAATTGTCAACTTTTCCTCTAAAACCCCTTGAAAATATTATCAGTTTTGAACCATTCGAAAACGAGAGCTTTAAGTAAACTGAATACAGAGACATGAACAAAAACATTTGCATCAAATAATTACAAATCCTTTTGGTAACTGCTAAGTCTTTTAGCTTGTAACTTGAGGGCACCAATACCTTCCAGAATTGGGATGGCTTCAAAGCCGGGTTTCTCCTGTAAAAAACACTACCGACATTTTGGGTCAGATAATTCTCAGTTGTGGGGGCTGGCTTACACATTGTGCATACTGAGTAGCATTCCTGGTTTCTACCTATAGATGCCAGTAGCCACTTTCCACTGGCAATAACCAAAAAATATCTTCTTGCACTACCAAATTGGAAGTGGGGGTGTGTGGGTAAAAATCACCTCCTATTGAGAACCACTGCTTTAAAGAAAAGGCAATAAAGAGAGACAAGGAATTAACGCACTTCTGAACAGGAAGTTATTTTTAAGGACCTTATACAATGGTAAGTCTCAAAGATTGGTATACATCAGTCTCCCTAAGGTGCTTGTTAACTGCAAATTCCTGGGCCTAGCCCTAGACGTTGCCACATAACCAAGTATCTAGGTTTGCCCGCATTGGTACGACACTCTCATTGTACAAATAGTTAAAATGGGCCAAAGAGGGAAAATTCCTTGCCCAAGGTCACAGGATGAGCTAGAACCTCAGTCTCCAAAGCCAACCAAGCCCTTCCTAACAAAAAGGTCTAATGGGGTGGGAGGCCTGTGTTTTTACATCTTTGGGAGAAGCAGTAAAACCTAATAGGTTAAGACCCTGGAGCAGCCGGGCAGCAAAAAATTCTGACTTGGTAGTTCATAGGTGGGCGACCTTGCGCAAGGGGCATAACCTCTGAGAGTCTCACTTTCCTTAGGTCAAATGTACCCACTTCCTAGGGCTGCTGGAAAGGCTAAAAGATATAATGTATGGAAGTGTCCCTGGCACACAGTAAGCACTCGACATGTGCATTATTCTCATCATCATCTATCCCACCGCTGCAGAACTGAAGGTGTCTCTCTAGCCGGGGGCAGCGAGCTGGAGATGGGTTAAAGGAAACGAAACGTCCCCCAGTTTTCTCTCCCCCACGCCGGGGGCGAACACCGCCCCGCCCCTCACCTGGCCCCGTAGCTCCTTCTCCAGCTGCCGGTAGTCGTTGTTCCAGACCAGGAGGTGCAAGGGGAAGTGACTGCTGGCGTCGCTGGCCGAGGACATGGCGAGGAGGCCGCAGCCGGCCCGCACTGTCCGCCTGCCAAGCCTCGGCGCCGGCGGGGTCCCCGGCGCCCGCCCGCCTGACTGCCGGCGAGAGAGAACTGGGCAGGCGAACGAGGGGCACAGAATGCGGCCGGGCGGCCTGGTGGGCCCGCTGGGGAGCCCGTGGGAGGTCGGAGATCGTGGGCCTGGTCGGGGACAGGGGTCGGCCGCGCCCACCCCACGCCCCGCGGCGATCCCGCCCCAGCTGACAGCTCCCGAACCGACTTCTGTGGGCCGAACTGCCCCAAACAGGGAAGTGCGAGGAGCGAGCCACCGTACGCCGCAGCTGGGGGGAGGAGAGGCCGGGCACCCGCCCCGGCTCGGCCCAGTCCCGCCCACCTCCAACTCCGCGACGAACATACAATGTAACTCCCCAAACGGAGCTAAAAACGCTCTCTCTTAGCCCAGGATCTTGACTTGGATAGCGGGGTCCCTCCTTAATCCGCCTCTTTCCTCCTCCTTCAGCAATGCCACATGGTTGGGTCCACAAACTGGGGCTCTTCCATCCGCTCTGCTGTCAGGGGTGACTACAGGGGACTGGACCAAACCATTCCAGCCTCTGACTCCCTCGCAGCCTTTTTGGACCTGGGCAAGCGCTGCCAGGATTGGGCGAGGGTCATTTTGAAGTGGGCAACACTAAGCCATTTTAAAGTGGGATCTGTAGACTGTGGAGAAGTGGCTTTAAGTTTTTCCACAATAAGGGAATTGTTCTTTATCAGGGTGACTTTGGTACATTTTGAACCATACAATATGGGGTTTGTCCTTTGTAGGATATTGAACGATAACCCTGGCCTGTTAACCCACTGGATGTAGTAGTGTTACAGGGCAGCAAATCTGTTCCAGGACAGGGGAGAGAGGGGTACCCATGAAGCCCCCAAAACCTGCCTGCTCTAAGTGGGTTCTGCTATCCGCTGCAACAAGACAAAACATATAAAACTTTAATGAAAAGGGACTTTAATACAGTGAATACACAATAGGGAACACAAAGAATATAACTTCTAAATCAAACACCTGAAGTTACCCATCCCTCGTGGGCAAATGTCAACCCAAAAGGGATTGGCCCAAAGCAAGGCCTGAAAGCCCGCCACAAGACTAAAGCACCTTCTGGCCGGGACCATTGGAAAAGGGTCAGAAATGGCCAGACAAATCTGGGAGGAAAAGAACAAAATCAAAATCAGTATAAACACTGCCATAGTCACCTCCTTACAGGTCTCTCACCCACATCTGCCTTAACCAGTCTAAGGTCAGGAAACAAGCATGGCTTCTTCCTCACAGGCTTGCTGCTCCATGTGGCTTCCTCAGGTCTCCTCCTTGTTCTCCATCCAGCTTTATTCTCTTCTCTCCTTTTTCTCTGCTCAGCTCCACCCTCCTTCTGGGTGGGGCAGGGAACCTGGAACTTCCCTTTTTCCTAGGAACCACCCTGTTACAGTAGTAGTCCCCCCAGAGTGTTTCCAGACAGTGCTGGATGTTCCCTGGGGGGAGAAACCACTGTTGAAACCACTTTTCTATCTGAATTCCAGATTATAATCTGGTTATAATCCAGAGGTACAAAAGGTGATAATTTATTCCACGTGTCTGTGTCATTTATTGTGAAACTAACCATTTAAAGTTTGTGTCATAGCTGCAAGGACTACTAGATGATACCCAAACTAGATGATACTTAAATATCAAGTTTTGTTTGGGCTCCAATATAAGACCAATGTTAAGGTCCGAAATCACCCGGTCGTCCCCCGCGACAAAGAACAGGGCCAGAGATGCACAAGCAAGCAGAGTTTATTAAGCCAGTTAGCTAGGGTCATGCCTCCCTGCAGGCAAGGACGGATCAGTCAGTTTATAGCTACTCACAAGTCTGAGCTTTTTGCACAGCTGTCTATAACTAGAGCACATAGCTGGGCAAAGTTATTTAATGAATCCTGAAAACATACCTTCTGCCTTCCCTGCTTGTACACATCCAGTTTCTCAGACGCCTGCAACAACAGCTGTTCAAAAATTTTGGCCTAATCCATTCTCCACACATGTTGAGTCCAGAAGATTTGTGAGAGTCTGAAAATGAAAACAAGATACAGGAACATTAGGATGGCCCCCTGAAGTTCTGACTGTGGAATGTGTGGGAATTATGTGGTTATTCCCATGCCACTCTTACTGAAATGAAGAGATGGACCAAAGCACAGTGCTTCTGAAACCTCTTCCAGGGCGTCTCATTCTTCCAGTAGTCTCCTTCAATCTTTATCATCCCATGGTAGTTGGCCATCTTTCCTATCTCATTAGTAGGAAAATTCCACAATGTCATATCTGTTTTGCTTACTAGAGTGTCATCTTTAGGTAGCCGACCATGGGAGCACAAGTTATGGGCTAGACATTATCTTCTATTTGCAAATGAGACTAAAATTACCACCTAAAGAAACATCTAACCTATTATTTTTACTTATTTTATTGAAGATCTACTCCAGTCGCATGTAAACTCCACATAGACAGGAAATTTTGTCTTCTTTGCTTGCCACTGTTTCCCCCAGTCCCTGGAACATGTGTGACACATAATAGGTGCTCAATAAATACTTGTTGAATAAAAGAATGAATAAATGCTGACTTTGGTCAGTTAGTTAATTGACTACTGATTGTTTCAGGAAACTTGTGCCTGCACAGTTCTGGTGACTAGATTTTCTAGCATGTTGAAGCTAAACGAATCTCTTCCAGAGACAAATTGGGGCGGGGGAAGTGCAAGGGGGTCAAGGAAGGAAAAAAGGAAGGGGGAGGGAGAGATTAAAGACCCCAATTCAAGATTTAGAAGTAGGACAGAAAACACTAGGGTACAAATCTGCCCTCACTCAAGATGGCGACAAGGCAGAGTGCCCTTTCCGGTCACATGACCAGTCAGTCAGTGAAGGGTGCCTCCTCGCGCTTGCGTGCTGCGCCGCGGCTGCGAGGCGCTGAGGGGAGAGGCGCCGCCGCCTGCGCTGCCGCCAGCGCCGCCGCGGAGACCCGTTAGAGCGGAAGCGCCGCCGCCGCCGCCTTCGCTGTGTGGGGGTCCCAGGTTCTCGGCAGGTGGGCGGCGGGAGCCATGTCGAAGCGGCTCCGGAGCAGCGAGGTGTGCGCTGACTGCAGCGGGCCGGGTGAGTGGTACCGGCTGGGCCCGCTTCCCTCTGCTCTTCTGCCCAGGACTCTTGCCCGGGGGCCGCTCCCTCGGGTCGGGCGGGTCCCGGTGGCCGAACCTAGCACCTCGTGCTCCGAGTCCCAGCAAGGGCGGCCTGAGAGTTAGAACTCGCCCTGGGCCTGTCAGATCTGGGCGGGCAGGGGGCCGCCGCCCTCCACTCGATGCGGTTCCTCCCTTCCCTCTCGTCCCCTGTGCCACGGGCCGGGCGGGGAGACTGTGGGATCGGTAGCCGTCCCCCCAACAGAGAGGGTTTGGGGCAGTCCACTGGAAAGTCAGTTACTGAGGTAAAACGCGAGCTCCCTCCTGGCTGCAGCTCCCCCCCCCACCCCGAAGCTGCAGGTGTCACCCGCCCCTCCTTTACAGCCACTCAGACTCAAGCCTCGTGAGGGGGCTCTCTGGGATGGGCGACGCTTGCCACCGCCCTCAACTGAGAGTCGCTAGAGGACCCCAGTAGAGAATTTCCAGGCTCCTGAAATCCAGGCTCTCACTCCACTAGGAAGAATCTCCAGACGTTTGCAAGAAGGGGTCTTGTTGACACAACCAGCACTTAATGCACGTCTCAAGTTTGTGATCAGAAGGGCCCGGATTCAGACTAGATTGTTTCCTTTGAGTGACCTTGGATGGGTGACTTCACTAGGTCTGTCCTCAATTTCCTCATTCCCCCCCCCCATCCCCCATGGGCTGATGGGTGTATCACAAGGTTTAGAAAGAATCGTTGCATCCAAGTTTGTCCCCCCTCTCCCATTTTTTGTACTGTGGTCTTTAGTGCTGAACTTTAGCAGTTGCTGAAAGCTAGAGTTGAATTTCTAAATCACAGTAATTACACCTTACAAAACAAAATCACTGGCAAATAAACACATTTGGGCATCCAGATAGTATAGCCATATGGGGGCATTGAAAGGCCAAAACCATTTCTATTCAGGCAAAACCTGAATAATTTTCAGATTTAGAGTTAAGATCTGCCCTAGCAGTTGGAACTGAATTGACAGGTCTCTGTGCTGTTTGCCTGTTTGGCTTTATGTGCTTTAAATTTGAAGTAACTCAAAGATAAGATGGTTTCGTTGGCACTACAACATCCAATCAACATTCTCAGTGAAGTCATTGAACACCATTGTTTTTGCAGTTGTCCTGAACTTCATCTTGTTATTTGGAAATGGTGGCTGATTTTAAGTAGTACTGTGATAAATCAATTCTTACATGTTTTTCCATGGCCTATATAGTGCAAGAGGGGTTATCAGTTTCCTTTAAAGATAGTGAGAAGGGTGGAGGAGTTTTGAGAGATATTTTTCATAAACCAAGATAAATGATGTCTTATACAGTTTACCATACATATTCTCTTATCATTGTTATTTGTTCCACTTCCTTATTTTCTTGCTTATTTTCTGTTGAACTTTTCTGTGATGTGTTTAAGTGAAATGAGTATACTCAAACTTCCTCTTGGGATGTAGATTCTTCTTAATGGATGACATGGGGCAAAGGAAAACTGCATTATTTGGTGTGTTTCAGAACATTTTCTCCTTCATTGTATCATTTAGTAGTTGTTTCAAATGTCTAATCTGTAGATACTTGAGTCACTTCCTTCCTGTTTTGAATATAATTAGGCCACCTTGAAATGTTCTTTGAACTTAAGCAGCTAGGAATTTGTGTTGCCTTTTCTGCAAAGCCCTAGTGAAAGAGTTACCTTGAGGGTTAGGGATTCCTTTGAATTTTGATGGATGCTCAGGCTTTTCCCCTAGCAAAAGTATGAGTACTCTTTGACACAGAATTTACATTACAGCATGGAGTCATGCACATTTCTGAAATCCATTTATGGTATTCCTAGAGCTCAGGTTAAGAAGCTCTGGAATAAAACATTCACATAAACTGCAAGATTTTCACCCACCTTCATTCAGATGAACTTGATTTTCATTTTACTGTGTGACTATCTGAGATGTTCCACAGAATTCTGGAGAACCTTGCGTCATGTGTTAGATCTTTGTTGGCTTTTTCCTGTTTAATTTCCTCCACAAATGCCTCTGACACTGTGCTTCAAAACAGTCTTTTTGTGTGTGTGTCCTGTGTAGTGGTTCAATACTGGAAAAAAAAATGTGTTTGGGTAGCCTTATCTTGATGTTTCCAGTCTTTGCTTTTTAGAATGGCATAGTAGTACTGCTAGAGTCGGACATCAATGATTTTGTTTTTGTTTTATTTCCTGGCATACATGTAGCTGTGATCACATCAGTAAATAAAAGAATCTTACTTGCTATAAATATATCCTTCTTAGAGTTCAACTGCCTGAAAACTCTGCTGAAATTTTTTTACTATTCAGTATTAACAATCAGAACTTTTCCCAGTGGTCATGAATTTCATTGGACTCTTGAAAATAACTGAATGGTCCTTAGAAAATAATCTAGAGAAGTTACATCAGTTCACATTATATGTGAGGAACCTTACTCTGTATGTCCTTTTTACCCTGGGATGTGTTTTTTTTCTCCATAGGTGAGCTATGGTGAGGCAGCTCAAATAACTTGCTTGAGATCACGTGCAAGAAGTGGCAGAGCTGGGGACCGCTTGTCACCAGTGCCAACCCTCTTAACCACTGCACTCTCTCTGATTCCTAGGATTTTTGTTTGATTGAACTTCCATACCTTTTCATTATATGGTTGGAAAGGATTTGAATAAAGTGTTAAAAATGGTAAAAGGTGGTAAAAATGGTTAGAGATGGTACCCATGCATTTTGAAGATTTTTGTGGACATTGAAGAATTTCAAAATACAACCTTTAATCCAAGCAATTTGAGGGGTACCTATTGTCTCCTCACTGAGCCTAAAGAAATATTTAGGTCTCCTCAGCATTCAGCTTACTTACTGCTGACCAAGTTTGAATTACTCCTTGTTTCAAAGATTGCCTGGTGGAACTCTGTAGGACAGAAGGACACAAGGAAAAAAAATATTGTGCAAACACCAAAACATCACTTGTTTTTATTTTATATCTTTGTTTCTGTGAAGACACTGTTATTATAGCTACTGTTCTTTCAAATCACTTGCAAGATTGGACTCATTAGTTTGTTTTAGACAACTCATGGATGTCATAGGACATTTCTAGACCAGCTTTCCCAGTCTGTCCTTCTAACATAGAATCTGAGCATTTGTTGCACTGCTTGCAGCTTTTTGCTAAGCATCAGGCTTGTTGGTATGTAGCAGTTTTTCTCCATTTATTCCAGATAATGCTGTATGGATTATTTACCATCACAATTAAATATTACCTTGCCATTTTTTAAGATGGATTTGAAGTATATTTCACCTGTACCCTCTCAGTTTGCTTCTTTAATGTTGAATGAAAGAGTACAAATCTGAGATGGTATAGCTCTAGTAGAGCTCTATCTGTGACTTTGAGCCAGTAAGAAGAGAATTGCTTATTTCGGGCTTCATTTCGTGGATTTTTTGTCTCAACATTACACCCAGTCAACCAAAATAGGTGATATCATCAGACACGCTCAACAGTTTGATATGTTGGCTAACATACTAAAAGCAACAAAAATGTCTTGTTTTTCTAAAAGACCATATCTCAGTCATATTTTGCTATTTAGCAGTAAAGAAACCAACCGGTGTCCTCACTACTGATGTTTCATTCTTTCTAGATCCTTCCTGGGCATCAGTAAATAGGGGAACGTTTATATGTGATGAGTGCTGCAGTGTCCATCGGAGTCTAGGACGCCATATCTCTCAAGTAAGGCATCTCAAACATACGTCATGGCCTTCAACATTGCTTCAGGTAAAGGGAAAGAATTCTCACAATTTGTAACTTAAGTTTTTAGGACTCACTGTCTTAGAAGTTAAAATATGACAAAAATGTTTTAATCATTGCTGAATAGAGACGCCATAACCATCAATGCTGTAAACAGTGTTGAATTCATCATTTAAGATTTTTTTTCCCTTCTAACATAAATATTTCCCTTGATTATAGACAGGTAGTCATTAGAATGTCTTGGTACTATTTGATTATTGACTTTTTATTGTCATTATTATCATGAGCATTTTTTCTGCTTTGATAGAAACATGGCCTGGCATTCCTCAGAAATTTCTGAAACACCTGATTGATGTTTGCTTAAAGTTCTTGTTACTAGTTAAGAGACCAAATCAAGTTAATACAGCATGATTGAGTGCCTAGCATTTTGTTTCTTTATGGTCCAACATCATGTCACCTGTACTTCTATTTTGGGGTATGCATTCTTCACGTTCTGTTGGAACTCAGAATTGAGCATGTGTTTTGCCTTCATTTGTCTTGAATACATATTTTACTAAACCTGTGGCAGCTGCACAAAGATGTCCCTTAAATTTGCCTGTACAAACCAAGGGACTGGACCAAATGGGCTTGGATTTCTCATGTGAAATTATTTCCACTAATAGCAATGACAGATGGGACTGTGTTCAGAGTCATGCTTTAAAATGGAATTGGAAGATAAAGCTTCTTAATAACTTTTGTTGGGGAGTTTCTAACAGATTGTTCTCGTGTAAAAGTGGGTATTTACTACTTTTAGGGTATAAAGATTATAGATTATATTACAGGATTTGAATAAAATCCAAAGATGAGTAGTTCAAATTACAAGGGTTAACTCCAAAATAACAATTCCCTAAGTATGGCAATTGAACCACCAGTGGTGCTTAGGGCCAGATGTCGGTAATACTCAAGTATTTTTTTTAAAGGTTGGATAAAACTATACCTAGCATATCAAACCATAATTGCTAATTAAAGTTTTTTTAAATGAGTGAATAAAATAACATTAAGTGGATAATCTAGCTGGTACATGGGTTGTTAAGAATCTTGAAAATAGTATTTGGATGATCAGACTTGGGAAACTACCTTCGTGATCTGTAAGAACAGTATCATTAAATCATGTAGGTATTTAGCCGGCCTACTGGTTAAACCTGATTTCCACATACAGGTTGATCTTCTTCATTCTAAAATCAGGAAAGAGCGATGTGCATGATATCCCAGTATTACTAGTGTTTGTAACGGGGCTTTATTTTTCCAGCTTAGTCACCAGTTCCTAGTATTTGTGGAAAGAAATTAAAATATGATCTTACACTGCTTGATTGTAGATGGTTGAAACCTTGTATAACAATGGTGCTAATTCTATATGGGAGCATTCTTTGCTGGACCCTGCCTCTATTATGAGTGGAAGACGTAAAGCCAACCCACAGGATAAAGTACAGTGAGTGGATACTTTAAAGATATTTATTTATTCTTAACACATGAGGCCCACTGCAAGGAGTGCAACTATTTTTGAGCAGCCTCCACAAGAGAAGCACAGGAGGGAGCCACCCTAATTGTGCATGAGGTTCTTTGTTCTTAGAAATGCAGAACAAGGCCAGGCACAGGACCATCTTTTGTATGGTTACCAAGCACTACAGTCAGTGGTTTCTCCAGTTTGAGACTTACACAGGATGGGGGCTGTTGGGGTAACTAGTTTTGAGTTTATGTGTGCCAACAAGAAGAGACTGCCAGACCTGAAATCTAGGTTCTAGGCTGTAATCTGCCTGATGCCTCTCCTATAAGATGGGATTAAATGTCATTTCCTCACAAGTTTACCAGATCAATTAAGAAAATTACATGGAGAAGAAAGGTGCTATAAAAAGCATCTGCAGCCCTTGCCATTGTGATGACTAATATATATTTTTAAAGGTTAGGTCTTAAAACATTGCTGAAACTTATTTCCGTATTCATTTTATTCTAGAATAGGGGATGTGGGTCACTTCCTCTTACTTATACAGTCCAAAGAATGGGAATGTTGTATCTGAACTGCAAGTGAACTGCCTTCTTTTTTGTTTTCAAACCAGTCCTAATAAAGCAGAATTCATCAGAGCCAAGTATCAGATGTTAGCATTTGTTCATCGCTTGCCCTGCCGGGATGATGATAGTGTAACTGCCAAAGATCTTAGTAAGGTAGGCGATTCCTTTCAATATTCCTAAAATTTGCTAGGTGAAACATTGTTGTTATTGTGTTTGAGAAGAAAAAAAAAAAAGTAAAATAAAAGCTTTTTTCTGTACACTATTAATAGCAGCTTTTATGTAATTGGCTTGCTCTTTAATCTTAATTCAAATGGCAGTCATTCTTGTGAATGGATTCAAAGGCAAAGAGCAAAAATTGCTCTTTATGTTAGTTTAACTTTGTAATCGGAGCCATCTCAGTTTGTTTCTAGAAGGGAATGAAAATTTGTGGGAGTTCTTCAGGTTTCCATATTGTATACTGAGTGGGATCTTCAGGGAGCAAGGTGTAACTCAAAGCTGTAGTACCCAATGGTTTATTATAGTTGTGAAATGAGTAAATGGTTTTCTTTATGAGGGCCTTTGCGTGTTTTTGAGAGGTGCTATGAGAAATCTGCCTATTTATTTTCAAATCACTACTTTTTGAAAACAAGTTCAACCAACATGGGCACTCACAATTCAGAATTTTTAACTTTGCATAGAAATATAGATTAAAAACTACATAATTTTTTTAAGTAGGACTTGATATGCATTTATTATCACAATTAAAAAATACAATTAGTGGCCCTCCCTGGTGGCGCAGCGGGTTAAAGCACAGCACTGAGAATCTAAAACCGCTTCCGCATGAGTTCGATTCCCGCCTGCCCTGGAGGTGACCACATGGCGTGGCAGACCTCTCCTGACCCGCCCGCTGCTCCCCTCAGCAGTGTACTTCGTCGATCTGCCTGTTCTGTTCCCCACTCTGTCTCTGGTGAAGCCTCTCGCCGCCCCTGAGCTTCTGGCCTATACCCCAGTTCTGTATGTACAAATAAATAAATCTTTAAAAAAAAAAATACAATTAGTTACTTTTTAAAAAATATTTGACTGTAGATATTGAGGCGATTTTTCTAGTTCTGTGATGAGGGTTATCACATTTTGGACAGTTCAGTTTAGACTTGAAGGGAGCTCATCTGAGTGCACAAAAACTTTCTACAGTGTGAAAATAAATGGTATAGGCCAAATGCTTATTTCCCACCCCGAAAGACTTCCATGAAAGCATTGTGTAAAGACTCAGAATAGTTTCTGGATAGTATCTGGCATAAGATAGAATCCTGTTGTTTACATAGTGTAGAATATGAAGCGCTAAAACCCTACCTAGGTTCAGTAATAACTAATAATGATAGTTGCAATGCTAATAGTAGCTCTGTTATTTGAGTATTTTCTGTATACCAGGCCCAGTGCTCACTACTAAGTACTGATATGCAGTATGTCTCAGTAGATGGTTTTCTTTATGTGGACTGTATAGTAACATTGTGAATAGGCGGTATTATCACCAGTTTAGAGATGAGGAAACTGAAGTTCACATTCCTTAAAGCACTTCCTCAAAAAAAGAACTTCCTCAAGCTTACACAGTTTGAAGGTTATATGGTTTGAAATTATGACCTGTCAACACAACCCCCACCTCACAGGACCCTTCACTCAAGTTCTCGTTGTGCCAGTTAAGTTATGCATGTGGGCAAGTCAGACTTCCCAACCCTGGTTTTCCTTATCAGTGAGATGGGCCTTGATCCTACCTTCGAGTCTAAGTATGGTGTGACCATCCAGGGAGAGACTGCTCTATGTACTACTAAAATAACGTAGATGAAACTAGTGTGCCAGCTGCCCTAGGATATCATTCTTTATGCTCTTAACAAATACTTTTTTTGGTTTATGTGTTTTCAGCAACTCCATTCAAGCGTGAGAACAGGGAATCTTGAAACCTGTTTGAGGCTGTTATCTTTAGGAGCACAAGCCAACTTCTTTCACCCTGTAAGGAAGTGTGAATTGATTATATTAAATTGAAACTAAGGGGGTGCTATCTGTATAGCTTTTAGTTTATGTAATTTGCTTTCTTGCCTCTGTTTTATAAATGATTCTCAGGAAAAAGGGAACACCCCGCTTCATGTTGCCTCCAAAGCAGGGCAGATTTTACAGGCAGAATTATTGGCAGTATATGGAGCAGACCCAGGTACACAAGATTCTAGTGGGAAGACTCCTGTTGATTATGCAAGGTAAGAGACCTAGATTCTTGTCACTTCTTTTGGAGATTATTTATGTTGTGTGTGATTCATGGTTAAGTGGCTAAATTGTGTGTGATTAACATTTAACCCCTTTAAAGATTTACATTCTATTATTTTGCAAATGAAGACATAAAAACACATATGAACTCATAACCTGGCAAAGCCAGAGAAGGCAGAATCATAAACCAGTGTGCTTAGTTGCCAGTCCTTTGTCTGATCTTTTATAGCATAGTGGTATTTCGGCAATAGTCAGTCTGAATAAAGTCAAGAATTGCAGAACCCACTTCTCAAGTTTTTAATACTTTTAGTCATTGATTGAACTTAAAAAACAAATCTGTATGAGCTAGATTTGTGATTAATTATGGTAAAATGTTAATTATAGAGTCTAGAGAGTGGGTAATCTGGGTGCTCACTATAAAAGTCTTTAATTTTTGTCTTTAACAATTTTAATTGTGAAACGATGAGGAAACAAAACATAGGTTAGTCCTTCCTTCTTTTTCCAAAAGAACTATTAAATTGCAAAGTTGTATTCTACATTCTGCAGAGGATAAAGTGACTGAGATAGAAAACAGCCATCTCAAAATTTACTATCTCATACAGGAGACCACTCATAAATGCATGGAAGAGTTAAATGTGACACAGTAAAATGTAATTCACTGCAGCTGGCAACTGGGTAACTGGTAAAAAGCATAGATGTAGGGTTTCTTCATTGTAGCCCAAGTCTTTATGAAATGTTTTTGTTTGGTCTTTTTGAGTGGGCTAGATTTGGATGTTTGAAGGGAGTGCTGAAGTAGTCCAGGCGAGAAGGAAGGTATGAGTCATATTCAGGAGGTGGTTTGGATGATAGATGTTCAGCACATCAGGGACCTGAGTGATCTGAGCATAGTATATTTGGGAATAAGCGGATGTAAGTATCGAAGAATATATTTATTTCATCAGACCTAAGCTCCACTAATTATGTGGGTCATTATCATTTCACATGACATTAAAAAGAAATCCTCAGCCAATTAAGTGATAGTTTGCCACCAATTACAGGATACGTCCTGATTTCAGAGATGTTAACAGATGAGGGGAAAATATATGTGTGGTAGATTAGAAAATTTTTGTAGTGCCTGAATGGTGGGAAGAGAAATGGTAGAAACTAAACTTCATCTTCTAAGAGTAAGAGTCCTTCGTAAATGATAGGTATTTTCAGTTATTTTGATGTTTCCTCATGTATGCCTTGCATATAATAATCTCTCAGTGTGATAATTTATTTATGTGCCTTGTTACTAAAAGGATTTCAAGCAACTGTTAAATATTTCATGAATGGAGAATGGCAAACTTAATGTTTAATCTGTTAAAGAAATTAGAGAGGAGGCGAAGGAAGCTACAGGTGAGATCTGTGCAGAAGATTGGTCAGTCTCCCCTAAGTTATAGACCTTGAAGTGCTTACTACATTCTCATCCAAAATCAGAACTTGGCTGTGTCGAAGCATCCAAAAGAAGGACCTTCTTGAAAATATTGATGTCTATGCTCACCACAACTTTACTGAGATTTATTGAGAATTTCCTGCAGGGGTTCTGGTTGTCTGAATATTTTTCATAGCTCTCTAGTTGATTTTTGAGAAACTCTATCTTAGGCCATTTATTTATAATCTTACTTTTTGATAAAGTCATTTGTTATCCCTGTCGTATGTCCTTGAATTTCATACTAATTATTCTGTTTGTAAATTAATAAAGAAAGGGGGTAAATTTGCATTATAAAGGTGGGACTCAAAGTGTACCTTGACAAGTCAGACATAAAGGTTGATTATTCTGAAGATCATGTTTGATAAACTGCTCATGTGTCTCAGGAGACATCTCTGTACTTTTCTATTCTAGAGCCAGTGGCTGGTGAGCAATATCAATGGTACTTTGTTTTCTTTTGGTAGGCAAGGAGGGCACCATGAGTTGGCAGATCGCCTTGTAGAAATTCAGTATGAGCTGACTGACAGACTAGCCTTCTATCTGTGTGGCAGGAAACCAGGTAAGTGAAAGGATAGCAGCCCCTCCACACCTCTAGTCATCTAGCCTCTGGAAAAACAAGTCGGGACACTGTTATTTATGATCTTCTCTGTTTTAACATAACCTTGAGAAGATTTTTAATAAACAAAATGAAAGTTAAAAAAAAGTGCAGAAATTGACAGTTGAAGAGAAAGACTATATATAGGGATTTATGTGATCACTTATTACAGAATAAAATTGTGAACAAAGACTTCTATTTGAAATAACTGCAGCATTTTCAGCCCTGTAGAATATATAAGTCCAGTTAAATCTCCTTTAATTTTTGGTTTTTAAAACTTTATTTTAGCACTCTAGAATCAAAGAACATAATTGAACCAAAATTGAATGTGCACCACAGTTCTTGTACATGATGGATTAGGAATGGAACAGCAAAATAATAATTTTTATAGCCATTGAAAAAGATGGCTAAGGACCAGGAAAGTCAAAAGTGAATTTATTCGCTACTCAGCTCTGTTATTGGTAATGTTGCACCAAGGTTGGCAAATCATGATTTACATACAGGCCAGCCCAGCTGGTCATCTATTCTTTTTTTTAAACTGAAGTTTTATTGCAAGGAAACCATTACCATCCATGTATGTATTGTCTGCTTTTACGCTGCAGTGGCAGAGTAGAATAGATTGAATAGTTGAGGCAGAGACCAGATGGCCTCAAAGCCTAAAATATTAACATTCTGGTCTTTTAATGAAAATTTGCCACACTTTGATGTAGAATATCCACATACATTATGTACTTACAGTGATTTTCTCCTCTGGTTATAGTAGAGTTAAGAAACTGGCTATGTTCTAGCTTGGGGTGAGATGGAGCAATCATAACCTACTTGTCTCTGCTTCTGAATATAATTTAAAACTCTGGACCAAATGCGTGGAGTAGTTATCTAAGGATTCTGCAAAGTAAATGCCAGCCGGGGGATTAGGGATCTTGAAGTACCATCAGGCTGATGGCGAGTGTCCTGTTTATTTTACTTCTGAAATCGCCTGTGCAACAGCCTAAGACCAGAACTGCACAACAGGTACAAAGATGCCTTCTTTTTCTGCTTGAGGGGCAGGGAATGGGACTCCTAAAGGACAGAACAGGAAAAGATTCCCTGGGATTTTTTCTGATTCTTCCTTTTCTTCCCACCCTGTCCCCTTGGCAATCCCATGACTGCAGAGTTGCAAAAACTGGCAACACAGGTACCTAAATTTCTAACCAAGAGCATGAGGGGAATCCTGATTACTTTTATTTTTCTTTGTTCTCTCACAGCTTGGCCCAGGAGACAGAGCATACCCTGATTATTTGCCTTATAAAATAGAAGTATTAGCGTTTTCCATCTATTCTAAGTAGGAAATTTTGAAAGACTTGTGAGGGGAAAGGCAGTCAACAGACACCAACCCCAATGTCACAGATGTTAGAATTACCAAGCTTTAAGGCAACTAATGAGACCATGAAACAAAGATGTAGAAAGTTTCAAAAGATGTAGAAAAGAACCAAATGATTAATGTTAGACATGAAAATAAAATTAAAAGACTCACAAGATGGGCTAAACAGCAGCAGAAAGGAGTTGACAAAGAGTCAGTGAATTCAAAACAGGTCATAGAGAGCCTCCTGGTTGCGCAAGGGGTTAAGTTTCAGCACTATCAGAGGATCTCTAGCCACTGCTACATGAGTTCAATCCCCGGCCAGGGAGCTGACCCACATGGTGTAGCAGACCTCTTCTCCCATCTCCCTGCTGTTCCCCTCAGTGGTGTTTTTCATTAGATCTACATGTTTTGCTCTCCACTCTGTCTCTGATGA
>NW_004567130.1:5227614-5230267 GCF_000260355.1 Condylura cristata | reverse complement strand
TGTGGATCACCTCCGGGTTTGGGGATCAAACTTGCACTGAAGTAGCTGCAGCTTGCTTGCGGTGCTGCAGTTTAACCTACTGGGCCACCAGGGAGGGCCCAGCAAGTTCTTGACATAGAATAATCTACTCAACAGTATCACAGTGTACATTCCTTTCCAGCACACATCAAATAATTCACCGCAATAGATCATCTCCTGAGTCATAAAACAGAGTTTACCAAATCTAAAAAAATTAAAATCTTAACTAAGTATATTCTCTGACCATAATGAAATTAAGGTAGAAATAACAAATAAAAATGTAATGCTAGCAAATGCCTAAATGCTTGGAAATCAAATAGTGTACTTGAGAGTTAATTCATAAATTTAAGAAGTCTCAAAGGAAATTAGGAAATATTTTCAACTGAATAAAATTGAAAATACAGTGTATTTAGAGTTGTAGATTACAGCGAAAGTAATGCTGAGAGGAAATTTTGTAGTATTATTATATTGGAAAAGTAGAAAGATCTCAAATCATTTGACTAAACTTCTGCTTCAGAAACTAGAAAAAGATGAGCAAAGTAAACCCAAAGCAAGCAGAATACAAGAAAGACAGGTACAGTAGAAAAATCAGTTGAGCTAATTCTTCTGAAAGATCAATACGACTGATAAGTCTCTAGCTGTACACAAAGGAAAACAATGTGCAAAGGGGCTGTCACAATAAGCTCTATAAACATTAAAGGATAATAAAAAATATTATAAGTAACCGCACATAAATTGGACAAGTGAGATAAAATGAACCTACATAAACAGAAAGAAATAATGTAAATATAGAATCCGACATTTTGAAAGTTTTATTTGTATTTAAAAACATTCCTTTGAAGAACACCTGGTCCACATGATTTCATTAGTGAGTGTTATGAACCAGTTGAAGCATTGTGGACATATAGCAATACAATAAACATGGCTTACGCCTTACATGTTTTGCTAGCTTTGCAGTTATGACTTTTACCAAGTATTTTTAAGTGTGTCTGTTCATATTTCAAGCTTTGCAAATAAGACCAGTTTGCCAGTCTTTTGAAGAAGAAATAATGCCAATTCTACATGATTTTTTTTTCTTTTTTAAATATATTCTTTTTATGTCATTCTTCATTCTGTGCATTTTTTTTTTCATCTTGGTTGTAATCCCCATGGGCTTCCTATCACCAGTTAACCAATGTGCCATCACCGTAGTCCTGTGTGCTCTTCTGACCCCAGTTTTGATCCTATTTTCCTCTCTGCTCCCATAGCATGTCTCTGGTTTATAGTTGATTTTAGTCTTTACTTTTATTACAATTACTTTTTTTTTTTTCCTCTCCTGATGCCTTACACTCAGTGAAACCATCCAGTATTTTTCTTTTTCTTTCTGGCTTATTTCATTCAGCATGATCCCTTTCAGCTCTATCTATGTTGCTGCAAATGGCATGAGCTTATCTTTTTTGATTGCTGAGTAATATCTCATTGTTTATGTGTACCACATCTTCTTGAACCAGTCATCTATTTTTGGGCATTTGGGTTGCTTCCACATTTTCCCTATTGTAAATAGTGCTGCAGTTAAACTCTCAAACTTCAAACTGTATTACAAAGCCATAATAATAAAGACTGTATGGTACTGGAACAAGAACCGACATACACACCAATGGAATTGAATAGAAACCCAGATATAAACTCACAGTTTTATGGACAGCTAATATTTGATAGAGGAGCAAAAAATTTACAGTGGAACAAAGAAAGTTTGTTCAACAAATGGTACTGGGAAAGCGGGGCTACTATGTGCAAGAAAATGAAATAGACTGCTGCCTCACACCATACACAAAAACCAACACAAAATGGATTAAAGAACTAGACGTAAGACATGAAACCATAACATATATAGGAGAAAATACTGGCATAATACTACATGATCTACACCTCAGTAACATCTTTAAAGATACATCACCCAAAGCAAGGATAATGAAGGAAAGGATACAGCTGGGTCCACATCAAAGTTAAAAAGCTTCTGTACAGTAAAAGAGACATTAACCAAAACAAGGAGACACCCCACTAATTCAGAGAAATTTTTTGCTCACAATACTAATGATAAAGACCGATTACAAAGATCTCCAAAGAGTTGACAAAACTCAACAAAAATAAAGTGAACAACCCCATCAAGAAATGAGCAGAAGAGCTAAAAAGATATTAATTTACATGTTATATTTTAAAAATTAGAAGGCGAGGGAATATTTCTCAGGCCATCATGTGGTGCCAGCATTACTGTGATACCAAAGACAGCACAAAAAAATAAAGCCCATAGGAACAACACATCAAAATCTTCAGTGAAGTGTTAACAGATTGATTCCAACAATAAATAAAAAGGAAATATAACACAATTAAGTTTCTAGATATGTAAACCTGATTAAATAGTTGAGAATCAGTTCATGTAACCCATCATATTAACAGACTAGAAAAAAATTATGTGATCTTACCAGTTGATGTTGAAAAACCACTTAATATAATATCACTTTAGTATAAAAAAAAAAAAAGAAATAGTGTAGCAATCCAGGGAGTTCCTTAATCTAAAAACGAGTCGGTATATAAAACTGTGGGCTTTATATACCCATAGCTTTATATACCTACCTTTATATTCTTTTTTTTTTTT
>NW_004567130.1:5170375-5225682 GCF_000260355.1 Condylura cristata | reverse complement strand
TCTGGCTAGAACTTCCAGTGTTATGTTGAAGAGCAGTGGTGATAGTGGACACCCTTGTCTTGTTCCTGATCTCAAAAGAAAGGCTTTCAGCTTTTCTCCGTTGAGGATAATATTGGCTCTGGGCTTACCATATATGTCTTTTATCATGTTGAGGTATGTTCCTTCTAATCCGAGATTTAGAAGAAGTGAATCTGACAAGGTTTCAGAGTACAAGGTGAACAACCAAGTCTATCACTTTTATAGACTAGCAGTGGACAATTAGAAGCCAAAACTACGGAAAAAATATTTTTCACTAGCTTGCCATTAAATACTTCAGTATAAACCGAACACAATCCTTGTGTGCTTGTATGCTAAAAACAACATTCTGATAAGTGAAATCAAGGAGATCTGAATATGTGGAGAGCTACTCTTTGTGGATTAGAAGACTTGATATAGCCAATCCACAAATTAACTTGTAAATTTAATACAATTCAAGGATTTCTTTGGGTAGACTTGTATATGCTAACCCTGAAATTGGAAATGCAAAGGAACTAGTATAATTAGTATAATATAATTAATTAGTGTATTAAGACAATTTTGTTAAGAAGTGTAATAACATGGAAGATAACCACCGAGTTCTAGAACTTGGAATAGTACAAATTTTGAAGCACACTTGTACTCAAGACAGTGATTATGGTAAAGGCAGACACACAGCAATGAAATGGTATAGGAAATCCAATAATAGATTCACACAAATAGGTTCAGTTGACTTTTCACAAAGATGCCAAGGCCACTCGATAGAGGGAAAGTAGACTTTTCAATATATAGTATTAGAACAACTGGAATTTCAGTCATGTACACAAAAGTAAATTCTAAGCCTCAGATCGTACACAAAAATAGATTTTAATATAAAATGTAAAACAAAACTTCTAGAAACAAACTGCAGAAAATCTTTGTGATCTTGGATTAGTTTATGTACATAGATATAACGCCAAAAGCATACTCTATAAAAGAAAGTGTTGACAAATTATATGTCAAAATTTAAAACTTGCTCTATGAAAACCATAGTTAAAAGAATGAAAAGACACTTCTTTTTGCCTCACGTACTATGAGAATGAAGACCATTCTTAGCAATTATACTGTTGAAATTCCAGAAAATTTCAGAAGCCAAAATAGGAAAAAACTCTTTTCATACTCCAGAAAATGTCCCTGAAGGACTGCACTGTTACTGTGAAGGGCCCTAGACGTACCCTGCGAAGGGACTTCAGTCACATCAGTGTCAGTCTCCTTGAAAAGACAGAAGAGGCCCCAGGTTGACAAATGGTGGGGAAATAGAAAGGAATTGGCTGCTGTTCGCACTGTGTACAGTCATGAACAGGGTCAAGGGTGTTCCACTGGGCTTCCCCTACAAAATGAGGTCTGTGTACCTTCAACTCCCCCATCATCATTGTTATTCAGAGAATGGGTTTCATTGAAATTTCCTGGGTGAAAAATTCAACCTAGAGTTCAGGTGATGATAAGTGTGCCTTGTTCATTAGCACAAGCCCAGAAAGATAAGTTAATTCTCAAAGGAAACAGCACTGAACTTGTGTCAAATTCAGCTATTTATGTTCAGCAAACCACAATAGTTAAAAGCAAGAAAAGCAGGAAATTTGAAAGTCGTATCAATGTTGTCTGTAAAAAGCAGTTCCATAGACTGATGAATAAGATATAAGTTGTTCAGCTATAGAAACAGTAAGATTCTGGGTGATTCCTCAGACTGAGTTGTGATGTCCTTAATTTGGGGTTAAGGAAAATGAAAAGACAAGCCAAAGATTAGGAGTAAATATTTGAAAATCACATATCCATCATGAAGAGAGGTGTCAGGATCATTAACTATTAAGGAAATGCAAATTAAGCCAAAGTAAGATATCACTGTATACCTATTAGAATGACTAAAAAATTTTAAGATTTATTTATGCATACAAGAGCTGGGGTGTAGGAAGAGGTACAGGAGATTGAGGAGGGGTTGAGGAGTTAGAAGATTCACCAGAGACAACAGTGGGGAGCAGAATAGGTGGACTGATTGAAATACACTGCTGAGGGTGGCAACAGAAGTCTGCTGCGCCACTGTATGGGTCAGCTCCCTGGCCAGGAATTTAACTCATGCGTTGATTGCTTCATAGTGCTGAGACTTAACCCCTTGCACCATCAGGGAGACCCTAGAATGACTAATTTTTTTTTTTTTTATAAAAGAGAAAAGCTGACAGTGCAAGTTCTGGGGAAGATGCAGAACATATATAACTCATACATTGCTGGTTAGAATGTAAAATGATAAAACTACTCTGGGAAAAAACTAGCAGTTTATTACCAGCTTACACTTTTACCATATAATCCAGTAGACACACGCCTGGGCATTTACTCAAAAGAAATAGAGATATATGTTCACCCAAAACCTGTGTGTGAATGCTTACAGTGGTGTTCTTCATTGGCAGGTGACCAATATTGTCCAGAAGCTAGATGAAGGTTGTCAGTAGGCATTGTGGGAAATGGGAATCTATTTCCAAGACCACCTGCCCCAGTCTTAACTGTTTGTTACTAGTTGATTAATTTGATGGTGAGCTGTGAAATGAAACTCAGAAGCTTCATCCCACAGGGAGAGCTAAAGGAATCTTGCTTTGAGCAAATTCAGTTCCCCAAATGTTCTTCCTATGGGTGAAGATCACCAGTTATGCTAGGGATGAATGAAATAAAAGGAATATGGGCTTTTTCTGTTTAATGATGTTTGGACCTTTGTACCAAAAACAAGGCCATCCTTTCTATCGACCAGGTCTTCAGGAATTTATAATCAATCTGTCAATTTCCATTCCCCCCTTGTAATTCATAGTTGTTGGAAAATGCTAGTTGCAAAACAAATTGATGCCGTTCCTGTACAGATCTTACTAATATTTACATGAACAAAACTTTGGCATGGTTTCTGTTTCAGATCACAAAAATGGACAGCACTTTATAATACCTCAAATGGCAGATAGGTAAGGACATTTAAATACCTATCGACTTTATCTGTTACTGATATTTCCTTGGTTGTGTAGTGTTTAAGTGTGCTGTATCTTGTGTTTAACAAAGCCCATACATTTTTCTCTTTTATGGCTATACGATCTGGAAATAAGACGGCTGTAAGTAAACTATCATATAAAACTTAAGTTTGAAAGAGCACAATTGTATACCAAATTTACTAATAAGAAAATTGGAGTAAGTGACAGTATCACAGTTTCAGCCAGTTGTGATAGTACATTTATGGCTGTGGGTTATTGTCCGATATTTCTGTATTAAGTATGTTCTGTAACAGTGATTGGCACTTTTTTTTTGTCACTAAGAGCTAGATAGTAAATATTTTAGTCTTTGTGTACCGTAAAATCTCTGTTACAACTACTCTGTCATTTGTAAATGAAAGCATGTATGGACACTGTATATAGGGAATTTGTGTCTGTACTAACAAAATTTTGTTTCTGGACACTGAAGTTGAATTTCAAGCAATTTTCACACTATGAAATATTCTGCTTTTGTTCCCCCTCTTCCTCCTCCTCAACCCTTTAAAGAGATGAAAGCCATTCATATCCTAACTCAAGGGGGCTGTTGACTCCTAGTGTATGAGGTCAGATGAATTCATGGCTGAGGAATATATTTAAACCCTTACTTAGCCAATGATCTTTACACAGACATTGTTAAGAGTTTATAAAATAATTAAGTGCTGTTTTAGCTGTGAGATTGCCATTCTGATTTTCAGTCTTCCCTTTTGGATTTTCTTCTATCATTCTTTTTATAATTCAAAAATAGTGACTTCTCACATAAGGACCTGGTGACTAATCTGTCAATAGCTTCTTTTAGTTGGCTCATGATTATTTTCTCCCTTTACAATATTACAAGATTATGGTATTTCTAGGAGTTACTTTTCTCAGGCTGTTCTGTTCTAGTGGTTCACTGACTTGGGCTATAGCGTTTTAATCCTGGCCATGTCCATGGACTGTAATTAATATCTTGATCCCTTGCCTGTATTATCTCACAAAAATGGTTTCATTCGCTTATTGATTTTGTACATTTTCTTAGCAGCCTGGATTTGTCTGAATTGGCAAAAGCTGCTAAGAAGAAACTTCAGTCTGTGAGTATCTCTGTATCCTAGCGCACCCCTGTATAGGAATCCATGTATCTCACTGCACATTACCTATTGCATCAGATGACTTTATTTCACATTCTTAGATGTTGTTAAATTGTGTATGTAGCAATGAAGGCTGAAATTACTGTTAAGTTTAGTATGTCCAATTTCGTGTTTCAAATAATGCCATTTTCCTCTGTCACATTAGGCCTTTGTTTCTTCCCTAGTGTTTTACAAAGTAAATGAGTAAGACACTGTTCTTAGAGGCTATTCCCTGTAGCCTCTAAGATGCTAGAGAATGATCAAAGCTAATGCTGGATTGGTAAGTACGGCAGATTCCCTCTGCTACTGGGTTGTAGCTCCCCTGCCTGCCCTGTGCTATTCATTAGACTTTCTAAGTGTATGCTTCCAAGAGCTGATGGTCTTGCCCTCTGTATGCTCTCAGAGTTTGTCCAGTTCTCCAGGTCATACCCTCCTTTAATCTGTGCATTTCTGTCCATCCTACCCACCTCCGCCTTAGCCAGGACCCTGAGAAATCTATTTCTCTGGGAATGATTTTTCTTTGTTTAGTCCCTTCAAATGAGACCTTATCAGGGTTCTTCCCTAGCTACTTTAACTACCAGATTATGCTTCTTAAGTGTCTTCATTACTCTCTGGATCAGAACCAAGATTCTTCCTTTAAGGGCAACGTCCAGCTCTCACTTTTTAGTTCTTGCCCTGTTTCTGATCCTCTGACACCATGAGCTGCCACCCCCAGTCCTTTCAGGAATCCTCTTCTGCCTGCAGTGCGCCTCTCTCCCAGTGTCCACCCTAGCTGCCACACAAGAAACTAAGCACCTGCACGATAGGTAGTTTCCCCAAGGCCTAACTAAATTGCAACTCCCTGATTTAAGACTTTCTCTTCATCATTCGCCTTTTCATGGAAAATCCTTTTCTGGAACTTCACTCAAGTACTAAATACTACATAACAAATAAACTTATCTTTATTAGCATTTAACTGTTATGTGAAATAAATTATTTTATAAATTTGTTTGGTGTCTGTTGTATATATCTGTGGCTTTGTGTGTCTGTTTTATTGCCTTTTTTAATTAAGGAAGTCAATTAGCATTGAAGTCAGCACTAAATATCATATGATTTCCTGTTAATTATTTACAGTGCACTAGACAATTTTTATTTTAAATTCAAATATTACAAATGAAACAAACCCTAGTTCCCTTTGACTTTCCTATACTTGCTAGGCTTGAAAACTACAGGAAGGTGGGGTTTGGTCTGTAATAATTCTACCTTGTGGTAGGCACTAGTCTGTTATCTGGGATAAAGCTGAGTATAGTCCCAAGAAATTGGGCTGGGTCAAATGGTCATATATTGATCTTGGCACTGACATACTCCTTAGTCTCTCTGCACCTTGGTTTTCTTTCTAGAAAAGGGGAAATAATTGTCCCACAGGGATTACAAATCAGAACTGCTCAGTGAGGGTGAGCTGCCTTGCTGTTTGTTGACTCCAACCTGTCATCTGCTCACAGGTGACAACTGTTCTTAGTGCTATAGCTACTGTGTCTCATCCAGTATCTTCCTCCACCCCTCCCTCCCTAATGAAAAGCTGGGGAAATGTAACAAAAACTAGTGTATTCTTTGAGTTAGTAGACTTTAACATTTGGGGAGACAAACTGGGATTAAAGGTCCATCACCAAGGGCTTTGTGACTTTAAGCAGCATGTTAACTCTGTGTCTCAGTTTCCTTATTTGTATAATAATTCTAGCATGTGGTAGGCACTAGTTAGTTATCTGGGATAAAGTTGAGTACAGTCCCAAGAAATTGGGCTCTGGTTCAATTGGCCACATACTGATCTTGGTGCTGAAATTCTCCTTAGGATAGTAGTTTGCATCTTCGTAGAGACATGAGTACTTAAATGAGGCATATAAGTCCTCATTCAGTGCTGCTGTTGTTGTTAGTAATAATACCGTTAGCTTGGAGCCTCTTGAAGGAAAGAGCCTGTATGTTTATGAAGCAAGGTCAAGTTCTCAATCCTTCATCACCTTATCTACAAAAAGGCCCTCAGAGGTTGTGTTTTCTAGTTACAAATGTGATGTAGACACATTAAATAACATTTGGAGAATAGAAAAGGGGCATCATCCTCAGTCACTATTGAGGATCACTATTGAATCACCTTAATGGACTTTAGTTCAATATTTTGGTATATTCTTTTCTAATTCTTATTTCATATGTATATCTCTTTTTCAGTTGAGGTGAGTCATAATGATAGAATTCTGTATCCTGCTTTTTTCACCCGACAGTTGTATCCATTTTAACAAGTTCCTTTGAGGCCTCTATAGCCAGCATTTTAGTATAGCCAGCATTTTAATTTTAAACTGCTGCATAAAATACCTTCTGGCCACTATGCAAGTGGATATTTACTGAGCCCTCTGTATATGCCAACTACTTTTATGGATATAAGGAACACAATAGGGAACAGAACAAATTCCTTGTCCTCACAGAGGTAGGGGAAGCAATCAATTAAAAAGCAGCCACAAGCTTTAGGGGTTACTGTGTGAAGAAAAAGTACAGAGAGAGCCAGAGCCAGGCTCAGGAAGTCCTGATAGTCCTACCCACCTTGATTGCTGCCAGGCTTCCCCTAGTGTGTGTCGGGCTGGTTTTAATTGATTGACACTGTGCAGCATACTGATTGGACAGGCTGATCTGGTGGCAATGCTCAGTTGTTATAAGGACTGGAAGATTGTTAGTGTGGAAGATAGCTTTGCTGTGTTCCAAAGACACTTAACCCAACCTAGGTGGCATGTTTTAGTTTCTTTTTCCTACCTCTGTCTTAGGCTCCTTTATTTGGGGTACTGGCAAGTGCTTTTCAGAGGTGGTATCAGGAAAAGTCAAGAACTTGACCTTACTTCTGCAGCCATGCTCTTTAGGTCCCTCTTACCACCTTTAGAGCGAAATCTGTTCTGAATATCAGAAAACAGGCAGGCTGTTGTGGTCGGGGGTGAGGATGTGGGACAAATGCTCAAGAGAATCTATACTGTTTTATTAATGTTATTGACTAAAAGTGGAGATTCACAATGCTCTGACTTTGGCTAAAATTGGAGATAAGAGATAAGTCATAGTCTTAGCTTGTGTTCCTAGTGTTAATTCTTGTCCCTTGTGTTCCTGCTATTTTTTTACTTTCAGCTAAGTAATCATTTGTTTGAAGAACTTGCCATGGATGTGTACGATGAAGTTGACAGGCGAGAGACTGATGCAGGTGACTTTAACATGTGGCCATTTATCAAATAAGCTTCTGTTATCAGTGGGCGGTGTCTAGCTGCCAGCCTCAAAGTTCTACCCAATTGCTGCTGTCCCGATAACATGTGTGTGTCTACATTTACTTATGTGTATGTTGCTTGGAAATGTGCCCTTTTCCCCCAAGTTTCCCTAGTTAACATGGGCAGTGGCACATGATGAGATTTCTATCTGGCTCTTTCTCTGGCTAGTCTGGCTCGCCACACAAAACCACAGCACCCTGGTAACCGAGACAACTGTTGTCCCCTTCCTTCCGGTTAATCCTGAGTACTCATCCACACGGAACCAGGCAAGTAGCTACTCTAAAAGGTGGTACTATATTTTGGAAATGGTTGATGGTATATCTTGTTTTCTCAGAACAGGGGTGTAAAATGTTTAGATTGATGAAAATGTTAATTTCCTTTATATACACACCCCACCCCTTCAATAAATTGATAACAAGAGATACGTGTAAATAAATGACTGCAAATAAGTGTAAAACAATTCATAGAAGTAATATAAATGGCTTAGATATGTGAAGAAATGTTTAGCCCATTAGTAATCCCTAAAACCACCCTGAAGTCTTTAGTCAAAGTGTCATTAGTTAAATTAGTAAAGTATTATAAAAGATATTCCAGTCTCTTAAGGATGTTGTAAGGTGGGCTTTCTCATGCTACAAATAAAGAGTTTAAAATTGGTGCAGACTGCAAGGTCTGGTAGCACTGCAAGGATAGTGTTAATATTTGACTTGATTGATTGTAATGATGCTTTGATCATGCTGGAATGCCTTTGCCTAAGTCTAGCAAGTCTGGCTAGTTTTATGTGAATATTGCTGTATTTTTACATTTGGGAATATCTCTAATTTTCTCTGTCCCTCAGGGCAGACAGAAATTAGCTCGATTTAATGCCCATGAATTTGCCACCCTGGTTATTGATATACTCAGTGATGCCAAAAGGAGACAACAAGGCAGTCCTCTCTCTAGTTCAAAAGGTAACTGTTTCAAACCTCTAAATATTTGCTTCCTTGGCTTTCTACACTTGACACAAGTGTTAAAATTATAAATTAATTTAAATAATAGCATATTAGTGTAAGTTTTGTTTGTAATATGTTTTGATGAAAAGCTACCTTTTATGCCTGGTAATTTATGAATATTTCAGCATTGCTATCTTACAAACAGTTCTTTTCCTCTTAGATCACCTATCTTGCTTACGAAATTGCATCCCAAAATTAACCCCAAAGACTTAGATCTTGTTAAAAGACAGAAGAAAATACTCCTTAAAGATTGCAATTATAGTTTACCTGCTTTTTCCCTTCAAAATGGGTTTGTTACTGTAAACTTAAAATGTCTACAGTAAGAATTGCTTGTACTTAAAATCACAAAGAGCACTGAACACCTATTCCTGAAGTTCCCTGTGAATCTTTAGTTCAGCGACTTAGGGGCCTGTCTCTATATTTAGGAATATTCTTCCTCCCCAACCCACATAGTATAACTGCAATTTCTCTTAATTAAATAAGTAATGTAATTGTATTGTAAGACCTTTGAACAGAAGAAATATGTACCATAAAAGTTGGGTTTTTAGTTAGCATCGAATTCCCCAAAGACAATAATCACTAACTGGCAGCAATTTGTTCTTGATTTTATTGGTTCCAGCAGGAATAAACATGTTCTAAAAAAGTTTATTAGTTTGAAGTGAAGGTATGTTACTGTGGTCCTTTCTTAAATTTGAAGTCTCAAAATATACATGCTCTGGTTTGGTGGTTCCACTTCTAAGTGTTTATTGAAGGAAAATAACTATAGATTTATAGGTAATATAACATTAAAACAATTAGAAACAACAAAATATAAAGCAATGATTAGACACATATTTGAATAATATAGACTTTTTTCCTTAAAATTGATGAATTGACAAAGTAATTAAGCTTTAGTATGGTCCAGTTTGATAAAACAATTTATCTACATGCAGATAAACGAACATATCACCTGTAAATATAAATAGTATTCATAGGTCCCATATTTGCAGATTTGCCTATTCCCACTTTTGTGGTAATTTGTGGATATGTACAGAACTGCAAAACATTTGAGTCACCTCACACAAGTTCCCTGCTGACACTATAAACAAGGCCACACTGCTTTGTTACAGGTCTCATTCCGTAAGCAGGTGTCCTTTCCCAGGTCTGTTTAGTGTCACATTTTCCACATAGTTTTGTGCTTTTTGTGGTGATCTTGCTATTTAAAATTACCCTAAGCATAGTGCTGAAGTGCTGTCTAGGATTCCTGAGCACAAGAACGTTGAGATGTGTGCTACATAATATGCAGTCAGTCATGAGTTACAGTGCTCAACAGTGTTTATGAGCGGCAGAGTCAACAATAGGTAGTAAAGAAAGTATCTTTAAACAAATACATAAAACAAATTTATGTATTAACCAGTTGATGAAAATATGATCAGTCTCACAAAAGCCTAACCCTGTATTTTCACTAAGAACAGCAACCTTTTAGAAGTTAACCACAACAACTAATGAGAATTGACTTTATGTTTTATGCTTAGGAGGAAAAAATAATGAAAGAAACAGACCAAAATATATTATTGGATATGAATGATAATTCTGTTTACTTCATTTATTATTTTCAAATTTTTTATAGAGCATCTTTATTACTTCCATAATCAGATGGCATATATATATATTTGAAATATCAATTTTAAAAAAATGTAAATCTCATAAGTAAACATAACTTACCACCTTGATATGGCATCAAAATATCCAGAAACAGTATTGGAATTCAGGTTAGCTTGAGTTGCTTGAAAGAAATTAGAGAGACTTAGCCAATTTTTTAATTTTTTATTCAGAATGTGTTTGCTCCCCACAAGCCATTTCTCCTAGATGTGTGTCTCCTGTCATTTTCTTCTCTGTCACTGACATTTAGCTGACTCAAATGCCAATGTGCCTACTTTTTGAGCATCTGGTTTTAGGCTCTTTAATACGAGTGTGACATGTTTACAAGGAGATGTTAAATCATTATTACCTTGTAAATAGGTTGCAGTACAGTTGAATTACATTTAGTCATAGCTTTATTTTCCTGATTTGGAGCCACCCTCTAGCTCCTTGAATCATTAAAAACTTGGAAACCTGCCTCTGTAGTATGAGCAGCTCTTTCTGAAACCAGCTTCCTAATTTGCCTGTGTTGGGTAAATAGCTCAGAGGGGTGCTTTTATTTCTGCAACTTACAGTAGGCTACCTGGATGGTTGATCAGTTACTCTGTTATCCCGACATTGGGTTTTTTTTTTCTGACTTTTCAGTCTTTCAAATGTCTAGGCCCCAAAAAACCTACCAATTTTTTGGGAGAAAAATTGTTAGCCTGAAGTAATGTGTTTGCTTTTGTTGATAGACAATGTGGAGCTCATACTGAAAGCAGTGAATAACCAGCACAGTGGCGAGAGTCAAGACAACGATCAGCCGGACTATGACAGTGTGGCCTCAGATGAAGACACAGATTTAGAAACTGTTGCCCCCAAGGCAAACAGGCAGAAGGTGAGGTGACACATTGCACACAAAAGGCGAATGTTTCTAAAATTTTTCCTCCTGAAAAATTGCCTGATTTGTAATTTATTTAAGGACTGTTCCTGGGTAAGTGCTGGGAGATAAGCTGACTTCACTACTACTAGCTTGGGCCAAGTGAAAATGAAACAAGGTAAATAGTTTCTAAATTGAAGGGTCCTTTGAGTCCCTGAGTCAATTGCTAAATCACAGCCCTACTGTAGTGATGACTTTATAAAACTTGTGAGGAGAAACTGATGTTTTCTATTCACTCAATGAATGTTTACTGTGTGCCATTTCTCTGGATAATACTCTCCTGAACGAGGCCTAGCTTCTTTCCTGTGAGACTTTCCACCAACCAGGAGGTACAAAATGGTAGTGTTACAGGAAGCGCAGACAGAAGTTGGGGTACAAGGGGTGAGAAAAGGTGAGACTTAGTGCTTTGAGGAAGCATATGAGGGGAGGCTTTGTAAATGGGATCATTCTGCAGGTGTGCCATAAGCGGTACACGTGCAGATGCAGGGAAGGATGGTCTGGATTGAAAGTGAACCAGGCATTTAGGGGAAAACCTGTCATGTGTAGGGACAAGCTAAAAAGATTTGGACTCAAAGCTGCAGCAGAGGGTTGGAGGTCATAGCACAGAGGACAGCAAAACTGAGAAGCCTGGCCCTTGGTGCACAATCGAGAGCCAGGAAGCTTTAGCAGGACAGGGAGGTGATGCTCACAGCCATATTCGGTCCTCTTTTTTGTTAGGAAGGACTGTTCTGCTGAAGGAAGAAAGCCCTGTTAGGGAACTCTTAAAGAAGTTCAAGCAGGTGCTGATGTAGACTGCCTCCGGCCCTGAACTGGGAGGGCCCAGATAGAGAGAAATTTCTGTAGCAGAGTGTTGGCCTGAGGACATGGCAGCAGGGATCTGGCTGGTCTACCCACTGCTGAATCCCCAGGACCTTTCCTGGGACCTGGCCACAATGGGGACAAGCAGACCCTGGAGAGTGGATAAACCGGAAGCAAGAGTAGATAGGTCTTGGCAATGAGTTAAATGTTTAAAATGGGGAGCTAGACTTTTAAAGAAGGTATGTATGGAGATTTCCAGTTCACACAGTTGTGACATGGTGGTGCCATTGAATGATGGAGGGGATGGCAAGAATGTCACTCATTCTGTCTGAAGTGCGCTACCCAAGTCCCCAGAAGCACTAGGTTAACTCGGTGAAAATCAAAGTCATGACCAGACCCTACATGACAGGGTCCTTAGTAGACTGATAATCCCACTGCCCCTGCCCTGTACTCCCTTGCCCTCTAGCTGAGCTCTGCTGCTGTCTGGAATGTTCTCTTTCCAGACAGCCATTCAACTAATATCTTTACCTCTTTTGGACTGTTGCTTAAGTCTCACCTACCAAAGACTTACCCCACTTGCCTCATTAAAATGTACCCATCTTCTCACCTCCTTCAGCTCCCAGGCCCTCACCCTGCTCCATTTTACCCATTTTACATAGCACATACCACTTTTGTTAAATTGTTGTGTTACTTATTTTTGTTTCCTCTCTCACTCTGCTGGGATGTCAACACCATGGAAGCAGGAATCTTTGTTACCTTGTCTGATCTATCCGAAGCCCCTAGAATTCTAGAACATAAAAATCTGTTGGAATGAATGCATTCATGAAAGAATAAATTAAAAATAATTCAATAATCAAAGGAAAGCCAGATAAGACAAATACATTTAGTCAATTTCAAAGTGCATTTTGAGCCCCACTATCTAATCTCTTAGAAAATACTGCCTTTAAATTTTTTCAAATACTGTAGTAACCCTACCTTTATGTTTTAGTTTTGTATTACTCTCAGAAGCCTTTATTCGGTTTGATTAACTTTGCAATCCAGCTGGCATGATCAGAATTTGAAATTCGTTAGCTGTCAGTCTTGAATGTTAATCATCATCTCAGATTGTGAACATTTTCCCCAATTTATTTTTAGAGCCTAGATTCAGATTTATCAGATGGACCAGTCACTGTACAGGAATTTATGGAGGTCAAAAACGCTCTAGTGGCTTCTGAGGCCAAGATACAACAGCTAATGAAGGTGAATAACAACTTGAGTGACGAGCTGAGAATTATGCAGAAAAAGGTAACATGTTAATCAATGCCAGGATAATTGATTCTTTAACCCCATAGTATAAGGAAGAATCCCAGGCACAATGCTTGTGGTCAGAATGAAAAAACAAAACAAAACAAAAACAAAAACAAAAACAAAACCAGTTGTATTTGTGATAGCCTTCTAAAAATCTTTGGGCCGAACTGTCTTTTTGGAAGTAGTATGTCTTTGGATATTTTAAATGAATTAGCTTTGATTAGTATTAAATCCAGAGGAAGTTTCCCAAGTAGGAGAAATATAACAACCTATCAAGTGTCTGTTTCAGTTAGTACTTGAATTTTTCTGAGCTTCCTGAGAACCTCGATGCCTCTCCATGGGCGAGATTCTTCTTTGCTGGTTCTAAAGAGTAATCTCACCGTGAAGACAGAACAGACAAAGCCTTGGCCGGGTGGATGTGTTTGGCAGCCCCGTCCTCCTCCAACCCTGAAGCCATGACTCTTCTGAATTGTTACCCATCCCCACCACTGTCCTGGCCACCCTGTCCACACCCCTGCTTTCTTTTCACCGGTACTTACCACTAATTTGTGATATCCTCAGAGCCTAGATTGGGTCTGCCAGAGGAGGTTCTCAATAAACCTAAGAAAGCATTTCACATGCAGTGGCAAGAACTGTGCACTAATAAGAAAATATCCTTTTTGCTTAACCTGTGCTCATTTACTGGCTTCTGAGTCAGAAATACATGAATACATTAATTCCTAAAAAAAAGTATGGTAATAGTAATAGTAAAGAATATGCTTAATAGGATGTTCTGTAACTTCCTGTTCCTATATGTGTATAACGCTTTATGGAAATGCTAAAAAGAAGTTGAAAAATTCTCAGTTCTGCCCAGGACTTTACAAACATGAGATTTTGTATACTTCCCTTAAATAGAAACAAAACAAGATAGTAGCTATGTCTTCATACACTGTAGTGGTTTAGAATCATTACCGAGAACAGGACATGTTTGGTCTGTGGTCCCTTCTCAATGATACTTCCTAGGGGAAGGCAGGATAACTAAAAAGAAGCTGTCAGGGCAGTAGTTACTACAGTGCACCTCGCCTGTGGTTTGGCCTAGGATTCTTTTGGTCTTGAGTTCTCGATCATTTTTGAAATCTTTTGAGATAGATGACTATAATACCTATAATTGAGGGTGACAAGAATGCCAGATTGCCAAAATCAGATTTTGATCAAATACTTGTTCTGTAACATCCTATTCCTGTCTGGGACCAGTGTGCAGCCATGAGGAAGGCATACTAAGATCCGTTTTGCTCACCATACAGGGTTTACACTTTCTCTTTTCTGAAATGTCTTTTATTTAAAAAGAATTATAGTTTGTCCCCTTAATTGAACGAATATTTTTGTTGAGGTGACTTTTTCTGACACATGCTGACTTTGCCATTATAATCAGTCTACTGAGCAACACCTTTTTTATTCTGTAATGCTCATTTAGTATTTCTAGAAGTTTTGTATTTCCAGAGATAACCATGTATCTCTGAAAACAAGTGTCTCAAGCATCTTTAAAAGTATAGACTGAAATTATTTGCCATTGTCTCAAAAATAAACATCCTTAGAAATGCTTTTGATTGTTTATTAACTACTGTTAAATTATAATTTTTCATTTCCTGTTAAGGCTCCTGGACAAAAAAAACTGGTATTATAAGCATCATTCAAATTTATCTAAGAACATCTCTAATTACAGCACATTAGAATTTTTAAAAATTGAGACCAAGAAATTGTGCTGATCAAAATGCTTTCAAGCAAAATCCAGGCATGTTTTAGAGGCATAGAAAGTATTTTAGATAAAGATTGCAAGGCCTTGTTTGAAGAACCTTTTAAAAAAAGATTTTTACATAGAAAGGCATATGTATGACCAGGTGTACCAGCCTTTCCTTGAGAGGTGTGTGTCAGTTGCTTGCCCTTTGGACCTGACCTTTTCATTTCAAGATAAGGGTTCCCTAATAAACAGTTTTGACAGTCACCCTATGCCTGTGTGTATCCTGGAATGAATGTAGGACTTTTCAGTGACTGCTTGACTGCTTGTCACTGGACAGCTCTTCTTTTTTTTTTTTTTTTTTTTGATATGAGCATTGTACGTAAAAGAAAACTGGTGTGTCATTTTCACTCTTGGAGAAAACTGAGAAAGGGTATTTCTTGAAAGAGGCAGTAAATCACAGCATCACAGAAGTTTGGCACTTTTAATGTAAAGTATGTAGAACTTGTTTATTTTAGCAAAGATGTATTGATTTTATTTCAAAGTCAGGTTAAGTTTATATATATGTGTGTGTGTGTATATATATATATGTAGTTGACAAAGTAGCATGATTTGTATCTGATCTTTCACATTTAACAGTTGCTTGGAAAGGATGCTAATTAATGAAGAGGAGCAGCTACTATTGGTGTATTTTTCACACATCGGTGCTTTCTAAATAGAAATTGAAAGTAACTGCTAACACTGAATGTGTTTGCTATTGAAAGAGTAATGATCTTCTGGTTGCTTGCGGACTAAAGGCTTGGCCCTGGTGGGGAATTGGTCAGATTTTCAATATCTGTCAAAGAGTAGACAGCTGAACTCATACCACACCCAGCTTATAAAATATCATGGAAGATGAAGGAGCACCAGAGGGGAAAGACACTGCAGACTGGACTCAGTTAATTGTGTTTAAAATGCCAGCCGCTAAAGAGTAACCCGATTCCTTGCTGATCCCTTAACTAATTCATCCAACACCATGAAGCAGCCTGCATGTGAGGAGTGGAAAGAGCATTCAGGGTCTCCGGGTGACAGCCTCTAATTATAATGGGGTGGTGCCAGTCAGATTAGCGTGTTTAAAGCTGACACCACCGTTGTCACATTTTGGGTGACAAAACCAAAGGAGAGAAAGGCCAGAAATTCCAGTCCTGGCTGAAAGCTGACTGATCGCCAGAGGGAAGCAAGCGTGCTACGTTGAGCATTCAGATGAAGATGTTGACATAGTTCATAGGTCTCCGGGTGTCTTCATGTCTTATTAATATAGCCAACTTACATTGTTCAGTTCCCTCTTTTTTTAAAAGTGCTAAATTGTTTGGAATGTCAAGACTATTATATAATAAAAACGTGTTGATAATTTTTTTTTGTTGGCTTTTTGGGGAACAGTAGCTGATCTGATTTTTCATAAGCTGAATTTCACTCTCTTTCTTGCTTTGCAAAGCAACTCTAGTTATCTTTGTGCTGCTTCCATGGTGTCTGCTGGCATTTTTGGCATTTGCAAATAAATTGCTCAGCGCTTGTTCATAAAGCAAATTACCTAAGTATTTTTTAATGTTCACAAGCTCTTGCTTGGAAAAACCTTAAAATAATCCTTAAGAGGACAGCTTGCCTGTCAACATTTCTCATGACCAATTCTTAAGTAATTATACATTTTGTTTTTTAAAAGTCCAAGCTGCAGTTTTTCCATAAGTTAAACTATCTAGTTTGCTTAAACGATGAAGTCAGTTGATTGTGTTTCACTCATTCTAGAAGAAACTTTGTATTTGGAGTTGCCTTTTACTTACAACCCAGTTAGTTGGTGTTCTTACTGTTTAAAGCTGGTAGTTTTATGTGTTTACTTTTTCTGCTTGCTGTGGAAAAACACAGTCCCACTGCCAAACATTTCTTTCAGCTTCAAACACTCCAGAGTGAAAATTCGAACCTCAGGAAACAGTCCACAACCAATATATATCAGGTGCAAACTGGTTCTGAGTACACAGATACTTCCAACCACTCTTCCTTAAAGCGACGTCCATCTGCCCGGGGCAGTAGGCCCATGTCTATGTACGAGACGGGATCAGGTCAGAAACCCTATCTCCCACTGGGAGAAGTGGACCACCCTGAAGAGAGCAGGACAAGACTCCAGCCTTTCCCTGCACACGTAAGTAACACCACTGGCACTTCCACTGTTCACTGTCTGCCCAACCTGACTGCTGCAATTCTTCTGAACCTGTCCGCCTCCTACCCCACTTCTCTGACTTTCCAAATCTGGCTGAGACTTGTCCTTATATTTGCTGTATGAACCTGTTGACAGAGGCTTGCAGCATTCCAGAAACAGGGCTATTTCCAAAGTGTTCCAACAAAGTTTGCAGTTCTGGCCCTTGCCCCCTTTTCTTCACTGTATCCATAGTATCTTTCCCAGTTAGCCAGTATTGGAGCTTTTCTGGTAACAAATCTCCTTGGGGGAAAAAAAGAAAGGTATTGAAGTTCACTGGTCTGTGTTGTCTTCTTTGAGGGAGAGCTGAGTTGCTCCTTCCAGTTGAACAGGTGGTCTCTGTGGCTGGGCTTGCAGGTTTAGAAGCCTCTAGGCTTCCACAGCCTTTCCATGTGGTCGGCATGTCTGCTTAGCTTCTGCATCCCCCTCCTCTCTGGGGAAAGTGTAATTTACTATTTTATGAGATTAAGATGGGTGTAAAAACTCTACATTGATTTTAAAAGTGTTATATTCTAAAGATTGTATGCTGTACAGGAATGCTAATAGTCTTACAGTAAGATAAGTATTATGTTGGGAAATTTTCAAATATATTTCTTTTGAATTAATGTTGACATCTGTGTTTTGACAGAACGTTACAGACACCTTGAATTTACATGATGTTTTTTCAGGATAATATTTATCTTTGAATGTCATTATTGTTGTTATTAAATTTTACAGGTATTTCCAAAAAATTCTGAATAAATACAGAGTAAAAGCTATGATCTAATAAATTAAACCTGAGCTTAATTTTGTCAAACTTTTGTACAGTAAAATTACAGTGTTACTACTTTTCAAGCTGTTTTCACTAAACATTATAAGGCAATTTACTTTATATATTTGTTGTAATGGGGATACCGTTGAACTAAGTATCTTACTTTTGTATAATAGAAACAAATTTAAGAAAAGAAACTTTGTTTTAGTACTTATTAAACTTTGTTAGTTTAGTACTTATTTGAGAAACAGAATGTACACATGCCATTAAGTATGTCACGTTATTACGGGTCTCTCTGTATTAAAGAGTGTTGTTAACTTATAATATACACCGACTTTTAATAAGGTAGTTCCTCATTTCATATTATCAGTCCTGCTCGAAAAACAAGTACTACTTTTGTCTATTAAAAAACATTTGATGAATTTGACAAATTATGCTAGGTATTAACCTTTTCCCCTATAGAAAAGTAGCCTGTAAATTCCAGGTAGCTTCCAGGAGGCATTTCACTTAAGGGATTAGATATCTCTGGGAATCTACTGAGCTAACATGACAGTTCCCCTCCTGTCACAGAAACCTCAGCATTGATCTCGTGTAGCGAGTTGCTTTTTAGAACTCTTTCCAGGGAAACCTGGGTGCAGCCAGGGTAGTTGGTGGTGGGGTTTTTGTTTGTTTTGTATTTTCCCCGAGTGTGTTTCTTTTTCCCCTTCCAGATCGGGAGGAGTGCGCTTGTGACCTCCTCTTCATCTCTGCCTTCCTTCCCCTCCACACTCTCCTGGTCCAGGGACGAAAGCGCCAGAAGGGTTAAGTACATTCTGACCGGTCTGCTCTCTGGAAGATGGGCAGTGCTCCTGGCGCTTTGTGCTTCTCCTGGCCTGCTGCCCCTCCCCTAACTGCCCTCTGCCCCGCATGAGGCAGTGCTTCCCTCCTGGTGTCTCACGCACATGCACACATGCATGTCTGTAGGAGGTGACCTCCTTTGTGTCTAACTTCACCTGCTCAGTTTCATGTAATATTAGCAAAGTTCACAATCCACGCTGCAGCATTTATTTTGAGCGTGCTGCCTTTAAATAATCAGAAAATTAGCTGGCTGCTGGTTAAATATTGCAATAGAGTAAATCTGTCAAATTTTTACAGAGCCACAGTTACCAGGTTAAAACCAATATATTTGGATTAACTGAAGTACTAAGGCTTTTTAGTTAGTTTTTTTTTTTTTTTTTTTTTAACCTCCTGCCACATTGTATTGTCAGCACCAGACTTGACAGACTGAGGTTTTGCAGTCGCTGTCTCTACTTCTGGATTGTAACAGGGCAACATTTGGGGCATAGACTGTTCTACTGTGGAGCAGTTCATCTTGGTAGTTGGTTATGTCCCACCTGTTGAAGAATGACGTGTAGAGTCATTCCTTAGAGAGTCAGCTAAGGACCTGATCAGGAGTTGTCAGGCAACAAATATTTATGAAGCCCCTCCTCCATACCCAGCCTTTCGCTAAGTCAGTTAAAGGGTCGGAGGGACTTATATGACATCCTGGTCCCAAAGACACAGTCCGTTCAAGAAGTACTCCCATGATGGCAAACTGGGTAGGTCGTGGAAAGAACAGACTCTTGACGACTTATGTTCGGGTCCGGGTTCTTTTTTTTTAACCAAAGGGTGTTGTAACTGAGGTGAGAGGAGGGAAGTTGGGCTGTGGATGAGGGGCCACATTTACAGACAGGGAAGGATTTGTATTGGACCTTGTCTGTTCCCTCTTCAGCAGGAAGGTTAGAGAATCATCCTTTGCCACTGCCAGTGGCTCGTGGCTTATAAGGGCATTTGGGGGTTCTTTTTTGTACTTTAAAAGTAGCTATTCAAAAAGAATAATTGGTTTATGATACTTAGTCTTCTGAGCAGTTGTGATACTAATCTGCAGTGTATTCATAATAATATTAAATTATTAATAATAAAGGGGCAAATTAAAAATATCTCACTTGCAATTTTGTTAATAAGAGTCAAGACTCTTTTATGTATTGTGAAATCATTTAAAAATGTTTTTGTCAGGGATAGTTTTGAAAATCATTGCAAGAACTGCGTGCTCATGGTTTTATGCATAATTAGCAGTCAGGCCATTTAAACTTATAATCCTGATTAATTGTTCCTGATAACTTCATTGGGAGTTTAGTTTTTTGCGGTATATTCAGAGAAAACTGCAATTCTGTTAAATAAACTGAACCAGCACCAGCTATAAGGTAACTTTTCTATTAACAGCTTTGAGAGATAACATTTTTAACTAACAGATCTTAATTCTGCATGCTTACAGTAATTTTCATTAAATACTAGCTAATTTGAAATCCTATACTAAGCTTTTTGTTGACAACAATGAAGGATTTAATATGTAAGTTACTGATTTCCTGGGTGGTTTTGCAATCTATTGTTTTAAATACCTTAGAAATATTTCCTGAGTACTTTTATTAGAAACATGAGTTGTTATTCTTCAAAAATGTCTAAATGAAACTTGGTACTTTTCATCATTGTGACATAATGCATTTAATTTGTAATTATCAAGCTTACATCAGACTAAAGAGATCCATCATAGAAGTCTGGGATTTTCTGGATTTAATTCTGTTTTCTAGATTTTTTCCACTGGTACAGCTCTGGATGGATTTTCTAGAATAATTGTTTAAATGCAAGTTTTAACATCCATTTGTGTGTGTGTGTGTAGATGCATACAAATACATTTGTTCATGTGTGAATGTATGTATATAAAGGAAGAGAAATTTAAAGTTTAGTCAAACATTTCCTGTGAAAGGTAAGATGGGGTGGATTTTTGAGTTTGTTTTCTGCCTGGGGTGGATGGGTGTTGAGGTCAATTCTGGAAGAGCCTGCTTCTCTCTTCCCTGCAATGAATGCACTGCCTGTTTTTGGTGCTAAGACTTCCAGGAGCAGTGACTCCCTGGTTCATTCATAAAGGCAGATCAGAATAAGGCAGCAAGTGGAACAACTGCATGGTGTTGGGAGGTGTAGCCAGAGGGATCATAAAAGTTGCACTGGACTTTATAGAACTTAGGCTATATGACTCCAAAGCCAAAATTTTTAATTATTTGCCAGATAATTTGGGTAAATTATGAGAACAGAGCATGTGGGAGAAATGTGAAAGTACTCAGCAGACAGAGGGACTGGGAAAGACAAGGGACTGGGGATAAAAATAGGAGTCTTTCCTGCTTGAGGGTGGCTGCTTTCCTCACTGGCCTAGGACTGCACAGGGTGGGCGTCACAAGTGGAGGCATAGAATTAGACTTTGTGTAGACTTCCTGACACTGACTTTTACTCTAAACTAGCCATGCTTTTGGCTGGAATGATAGAGTCTCTGTTTGGTAAAACAGGGGTCTTAATTTACAACTATAACTTGAGCTACATTTAATACAGCATCAGTGAAATTCTTTAGATATTTTGATTAATTTGGATTAAATTCAAGGAATAGAGCCAGAAATACTTGTATTTGTAATCTGCAAGATAATCCATTTAGGCTTTGAATCAGCTTCTGGATTTTGTTCGTAGTGAAGAAATTGTCAAATACTGTGGATAAAACAAATACTGAAAGCAAATAATTTTTATTAAATGTAACTACCACAGTCCTCTTCAAGCCCACATCCAAGGAATGTAGATCCCTTCAAAATCTGTCACCTTGGAAGGTGCTGTACTTGATGCTGCCATAGGCTGGAAACATTTTTAGTATTCTTCTTTTGAATCTGTCCCATTTTTGAATTGCCATAGTTGTACCAAATCGTTACATTCTAAGAAAAAGATGTTTGGGTGACAAAGTAGTTTGAAACCTAGTATCACATTGTGCTAGAATATTTTGGTTCACAAACAGCATGTGGCAATAAATTAGTAAGATTGATTTTCACTAGTGTGGCTTAGATAAGCCCTCTCCAAGTGTTGAGTGGTGGCAGGTAATCCTCACAGCCCCAAGATTAGAGTATTGGAGACAACAGACAGGACCTGGTTCCTGGAGCTGTTTCTCCTGATTCACAACCTGATTGTGTTACCTAGACTTTTGATCCTTCACTTTCTCATCTCCTCTAACTAGACAACTTGCAGGCGACCTTCACTGCTGACTGTCTGTGAATGGAGATGTACCTTTGCTTAGATTTTCTTTAAGATTCATTTATTTATGCATACAGAACTGGGATACAGGCCAGAGGTGCAGATGGTGAGAAGGTTCACCAGAGACAGAGTGGGGAGCAGAACAGGCAGACTAATGAAGTACACTGATGAGGGGAACAGCGGGTGAGACAGAATAGGTCTGCTGCGCCAGGTGGGTCACCTCACTGGGCTGGGATTGAACTTGTGCTGAAGCAGTTGCGGCTGGCTTCATATTGCTGTGCTTTTTCCATTGCTCCACCTTTGCTTTTTAAATGGATCTCATAGTTAAGTCCTGTATTCCTTAGAAAGCTTAAGTGTGGGTGATTTGCCTTGCATATCAGTGTTAGTTTGTGACTGTTCACAAGGGTCTGCTTATGGCTGTTCATCTGAGCTAAGAAGAAAATGGTGCAAAGAAGGAAAGAAATCTCTGGATCTACTGTTCCTCTTTTACTGAATTTTCGACAAAGTGTGGTTTCTTGTTCCAAATGAGATCTGGGTCTGAAGGTAATGATTCCTGGGGAAGGCTCCCAAGAAGTGACTTGAGCTCTAAACTAATGGGGGTCACCTTTTGTCCCTTGTAGGCATCCAGGCTGGAGAAGCAGAACAGCACACCTGAAAGTGACTATGACAACACTCCCAATGACACGGACCCAGATGACATGGGGTACATCTGCAGGAAAAATGTGTCAGGGTTGGGCTCTTATATCTAAGACTCGCTTACTGTGTCAGGAAAAGCAAATTATGAACTGCACCTCTTTTCTCTATTTTCAGACCCTTGAGGTATAGGTTCAGAGTTCACACCTCTTCTCAGCTCACACTATGGCCACAGACGTGTTTTTTCCTCTAACCAGCATGTTGTACACAGTTCAGTGTAACACCCTCCCCGTTCACAACCTCTCTGTTCTCTCCACTCCACTTTCCCCCATCTTTACTCTTCTAATAGCAGCATGATTTCCAGCCCAATGGTAGATTGAAACAGCCTCCACGTGAGCTGTGGCTGCTTGTTGCTGAAACAGCCTTACTTGAATCTCCTGCCAGACAGGATAAAGAAAACCACAAAAGTAGCCGGTTCATGCATTTAGCAAACACATATGAAGAGGCTCCTTGAAGCAGACACTCAGCTAAGAAGCTGCGGTGCATCCAGCCAATTTTTGATGTTCACAGGTCCAGCAGAAAGGGGAGGCAGAGGAGCATGGTGTGGCAAGGTGAGGGCTCAGTACCAGAGGCAGCAGAAGCTCACACAGCCCCCAGCTCCGTCCTCCCCAGCACTGAGGATGTCATCCGGAAAACTGAGCAGATCACCAAAAACATACAGGAGCTCCTAAGAGCAGCCCAAGAAAATAAACATGACAGGTAAGGGGGGGGTGGTGGGGGTGCGGAAGCCCTGGGTGTCTGTGTTCTGGCAGAGATGCTGCCCCAGTTGTGAACAGGATTCTTTTCAATGTGCTGATTTTCCAGGCTTAAGAACCAATTTATAAATTTGGGTTTGTTTTTTATTAGCAGGGCTTTTTCAGTTTATCTTAAATTAAGCACTCCTAAAATAACTGACTCTAGGAATGTAACTGCAGCATAGTTGGGAAGGTGATATTCCTAGTTCAGGGTGGAGAAGGAGAGAAGCTACCTCCAAACTTAGGATCGGTTCTTCAGCCATTATGCTCACTCGGGTCTCCTTAGCTTAGAAGAGTTTTGTCCATATAAAATGCCTGAAATGGACCTCTTGCGTGTGCTTGTGTGTGTGCATGTGTAAATGTTTAAGAAACAGGTGGTTTACAAGTAGAAATTGATCTAGTCACCCAGATTATTCTCTACTCACAGAGTCTGCAGGAACTTGCTTTTGCCCAGTCCTTTTGTTCTCTGAGAACTTCAGATTGATGGTGAACCAGTCTGGGTGCCATCCTAGTTTTACCTCCGTGACCGACCTAAACACACCATGGAACACTGTTTAACATCACCCTGTTGACGTTGAGAAAGCTGTAGAGATTGTGCAAAATACGAAAGCAAGCCCAGTTTCCTCATGAGGTCGGCCAAGTGCATGGCCTCAGTGAAGAACGTGTCTTCATGCCCAGCATAAGCCCTTTCTCTCCTCATTCTCTTTAACATAAGCTGTGTTAGTGTCTCACATTCTGCTGTGCTCATCTCGTTTCTCCCCTGTACCTATGTTCATATGAGTTCTCCCAGCACTATTATTTTCTGCTGGGTGGAAGACGAGTGGTTAGTCTTTATTGACAGTTAAGAGCCTTCACAGCTGAGCTCAGAAAGAGGAAGCCACATAATTTCTCAGCCTCCTTCCAGGAAGATTGTACAACTGTTTACTTCCCGTTTTCCCAGGCAGCCTCTTCTGATAGGCCTCTGAGGCCTCACGTGCTGCGCTTGTTTAGTTTCTTTGCTCAGACCACAGCCTTGGCCACAGGCCACTTCATTATCCTATTACATAAAGCAAAATGTTTCATAGTTTGCAAAGTGTAGTCTTTAAAGTGATCTTGATACCAAGATGAGCCTCCTTTCCTCAGGCTCTTCCACCATTTAACAGTGTGCTTCATTCCTCATTTCCCCCAGTCCAAAAGTGTTGTCCTCCTGTTTCAAACTAAAAAAAAAAAAAAGTGTTGCATTGCCTGTCTCTTTCACAGTTGTCAAAAATATAAATATCTGCTTGGCGGCCATCTCTTGCTTTGAAGATCCTGGTATGATGCTTGCTACAGTTGGGGTGTTTAAGATGTACAAATCCATTCAGTAAATGTTGTGATCCACTTTCTTTTTTTAAAATTCATTTAAATCATTAGCTCACTCTCTTGATTTAAACCAGAATTGGCCTAAACAATTTATATTTTACAAATTGATATTCTATTAGCACACCTCAGGCACTTTGGTTTATAACCTTGCATTGTTCTGGTTTTTCTTTTCCTTTTTCCTCCTCTTGTTGATCGAGCCAATGAGCTATGCTAAGAGGACCCATGCTGGCATGTGGTCCTGATTCCCAGGGCCAAGCAAAACTCCTGTGTCCCCGAGACTTCCTGTGGCTTGGTCCACCCTCTAGGCCTCCATCCTCATTCTCCACCTGTCTGAATCTGTCTATCTGTCTCTCTCACACTCTGTTCCTCTCTCCCGCCCTCACACATTGCACACACATGCACAATTTAAAATTACTTTATGTTATGCATGAAAGCCTTTTTTGAGGAAAGAACAATTGAGAGTATGATGTTAAAGATAACAAGTTGTAAGTGTGAAGTCCCTCTGTTAAAGAAGAGAACTTTCTCAATATTTTGTGGCTTATTGTGGACTTCCTAAAAATTTCGAGAGTGAAATTTTAGGAAATTTAAGTCATGAAGGTCATTAGGAAAACTTCTTACCTGTGTAGCAAGAGGAAAGGGTGAATTATATTTCCAGGTCAGAATGAAAACTAAACAACAAAATATAAAGCTTGTAGGTATGACTCTCAGTTAATGTACTATCTCAATAGACATAGTGGTTCAGAATATTCCTGCACAATACAAACAGTTGTGGGCCTTGCCTTTTTTTCTGAGTGTCTGGGACCAAATGGGTTGTAGCTCCTTAGAGTTTCAAGTTAAGTAACATTCATTGGCATTTTTGTTATTACATGCTATGTGCTGTATGGATCTAAAGGATCTCCCACTTGAAGGTATTTGGTAATGATAAACTGTGTTCTTGGTTTGATTTCATGATTTAATTAAAATGTAGGCTGTGTTAATTGAAATGATTTTGACAGCTATTTTATAAAAAATGAAGTACAAAGATGGCTTATAACAGTCTTTATGAGGGATTGAACTTCATAACTCAAAAGATGGAGGAAGAATGTACCTGAAAGGCTTTCAGTGCTAAGATGGATGTTGAGCAGTATTTGGTTATAGAGCTTGGAAGAGAAATTTTAAAATGCAGCCACATGAGTGCACTTGCAAGGCCAAACCTGTGTGTTCACATCAGTACTTCTTATCGCACTAAAAGCAGGCCCATAAGTGCTCTTCCCATATCGCATTTCCCTTGGGTCCTGGGTCAGTCCTCGGGCCTGGTCTCAATGTGGTATACCACTTTCATTTTGTCTTTGTCTCTGCATCTTGTATACAGACAACTCGGGGCAGAAAAGTAACACTTTTTAAAAAAAGATTATTCATACAGAATGGGGTTCATGCCAGAGGTGCAGGGTCAGTGAGAGGATTCACCAGAGACAGAGCGGGGAGTAAGAACAGGCAGATCTACAAAGTATACTGCTGAGGAGAGCAGTGGGTGGGTCAGGAGAGGTCTGCCTCACCATGTAGATCACCTCTGGGGCGGGCAGGGATTGAGCTCATGCTGAAGTGGCTTTAGCTTCTTAGTGCTGTGCTTTAACCTGCTGCGCCACCAGGGAGGGCCCCAAAAGTAACATTTTTTAAGTCCGAAGAAGCTAGCCCCAGGGCCTCCCTGCTGGTCTAGGGGTTAAGTCTCAGCATTGTCATCACTACAGCCTGAGTTCAATCCCTGGCCAGGAAGGTGACCCACATGATGCAGCAGACCTCTCCTGTATCATCCAGTGCACCCCCCAGCAGTGTATTTCAGTAGATCTGCCTGTTCTGCTCCCCATTCTGTCTGTGGGGAATGCTCTGACCATCACCCACACTCTAGCCTATTACCCCAGGTCTTCTATACAAACATTACAAAAAAAAAAAAAAAAATTAACCCCAGATGAATTTGTCATACTACCAATACTAAGGATTCTGGATAAATCTCAAGTCTCGATTCTGCCACTTGTCATCATCTAAGCAGTGGAAAGGGGCTTGCAATAAAGATGTGAATCTGTTGGCCTCAGAGGTGAGAAAAGGTCTGTGTGATAAGCAGTGAGGAGCTGGGTATGGGGGCTGGATGGCCAAGGTTGAGCTCTGCTCTCTTACCAGCTTGGAGGGATTGGAGGCAGGCTCTTAGCCTCTTCTGGCCTCAGGTTCCTCATTTGAGAAAAGGGTGTAATAATGGTACCAACCTCATGGGGCTCTTGGGGAGAGGATGTGCATCTCTGCCAAGCATGCAGAACAGAGCCTGAACACTTGGGCTGTTGTCCACGGGGTCCTTGGAGACCTGGAGGAAAGATGAAGATAGCAGATTTAATGTGCTGTCTTCTTAGAGCTTGGCAGCGGGCTGAGAAAGTACGGACTGTGCTCAGAGCTTTTTACAGATCACTTCATGGCTACTCCATGAGAAAGTAGGTAAGTGTCTAAACAAGTTTAAAAAGCAGACTTCCATTTTCTTTGTATGCACAAAGTAAAACACTGGATGCCCCAACAAATCAGGTGTATTTGAATGGAAGGAATTTAGAAACATCCATTGGTTGAAGACCAGGTAGGTTTTGTGATATAGACACCAATGCTAATTGTAAGGAAATATTCTTAAGTCCTTTATTTATTATTATTTTTTTAAAGATTTATTTATTTAATGCATACAGAACTGGGGTACAGGTCAGAGGTACAGGAGCAGTGAGAGGATTCACCAGATACAGAGTGGGGAGCAGAACAGGCAGATCGACAAAGTACACTGCTGAGAGGAGCAGCGGGCAAGACAGGAGAGGTCTGCCAGGCCACACGGATCACATCTGGGTTTGGGGGCTGAACTCACACTGAAATGGCTGCACTGAAGTGGCTGCGGCCAGCTTGCAGTACTGTGCTTTAACCCTCTGTGCCACCAGGATGGGCCGAGTCCTTTATTTTTTAACTTCTGTGGCCTTTTGCATGGAAAGCCTCATTTCTTTCTCAAGAAATTAGGAAGATGAGACAAATGGAAATAAATTAATATCTTTACAGACTGACTGTTTTTGTGGCTTCACTTACAAGTGTTGCCTATGGTCACACCTGGAGACTGCTTTTATCAGAGTGAATGAACTTTCAAGAAAGAATGGAGCCCCTGCTTTACAATTCAAGCTTTGTTGGTATAGCATTCACAGTGGGCTGGCCATAGCTTCAGCCCCTTCAGGAAACATAAATGGGACCTATTTAACCTCTAAGTTTTCTTCACTTTGAATATTTTTATTGTCTTTGAATAACCTCTTCAATATTTTGCAGTTATATTCCCTGCTCAGAGAGGATACACATAGCTGTTACAGAAATGGCAGCATTATTCCCCAAAGTAAGTCACTTCCTGCTTATTTGGTTCAGATACTATTAAACAAAATGCAAGAACTTTCTTTATGACCTTTTTATTAGATTAACCTTTTTGTAGCAGAGAATGTAAGTAGTTCTCTAGGGCTTTGAATTACTTTTGTTCAGAAATATAGGGCTTTAACAAGACAGGACTGTACAAACTAAATGCTCAAAGGCATAGCATGAACAGAATGAAGTTTTACTTTGAGTATTTCCTCCGAGTAGGTCCATATTTTTCAGAATCCACTTCGAATAGCACCGACTACTGAAATAGTAGTACTGAATAGCACCTACTCTGACATGCATGCACTTGACCCTTGACTCAGAGCACTGGGGCACCTCACATTCTGGGGTGCAAAGCTTGCTGTGTTCCAAGCATTCCCTTTGAAAAGTACAAAAGAAGTGCCGTTCACGGTGGAAGAGCTTGAGGAGTTTTCAGGAGAAGCCTTGTCTCTGCTCTTGGGTGTCCACCTTGGAGCTCACGGCGAATGACTGTTCTTCTATTTAGAAACCCAAGTCTGACATGGTGAGGACATCCCTCCGCTTACTGACATCCAGTGCCTACCGACTCCAGTCAGAGTGCAAGAAGGCCTTCCCCGGGGACTCGGGCCTGCCCACGGACATCCAGCTGGTCACACAGCAGGTCATCCAGTGCGCATACGACATCGCCAAGGCCGCTAAGCAGCTGGTCACCATCACCACTAGAGAGAACAACAACTGACGCTGCAGCCTGGCCTCTGCCCCAGGCTTTGTGAAGTCCACTTTGAAGTTGAGACATGAGACTCTTCCGGTTTTTACAGAGACAGAGATTTAATGAAAGTTTAATACTTTTTAAAAGAAAATTCAGTATTATTTTTGCATGTTTTCTAACAATTTTTCAACTATTAATTTAACCCACTTGCCTTATTTTGTGCCTGTTTGCCAGTTTACTTTCTGACATTCTTGTACTGTCGTGACTGTTGAGTTCATGGTCATAGACATCCACAAGCGTAGCCTCATTGTTTAACATTTGTTAGAAAGTTTCCGCCCTTTAAAACTTTCTGCCGATGGTTAAAACTATAAATGAGCTCTCCAGTAAAACACTTGAGAGAGCTGGGTTTAAAAAGAGAATCAAAAATCACCATTACCTGTTCCCTACCAAGCATTGTGCAATAAGTGGATTTTCTAGCCTCTGGCCTGATCTCTTTAAGGCTGGGGTATCTCCAAGCATGTATATAGAGAATGGGCTTTGCCATTTTCTAAAAATAGTGTAGTGGTCTCTCCTGGAAGGAAACAATGAATTGTTCCATTTCTTTTCTCTGTTCTAGCATGTTCAGTGTTTTTTTGTTTGATCTTTCTCTCTTGCTCTTCTGCCCCTGTTTGACGCCCTGTCCTGAATCTGCCTGGCATCAGACGATTGCTCATCCTCCAGCTCGTGTCTCGTTCAGTCTTGTCCAGTTGGGCACACTGTCCACGTTACCATGTGTGGGCCGGTGTTCTGCTTCCCCCCAGACACTGGACATTTCATTCCGAAAGGACAGCAGAGAAACATTATGCAGACGCCTTAACTGACTGTGCCACCCATGCAGATGTCACTGCCATAAACTGAGGAGACGCTCAGCTCCCTGACAGGGCCAAAACCCTGTCATGCCTTTGACCCCTGAAGCTTTCCCACATGGTCTGCTCCACGTGACTCCTCACCTGAAAGGCCTTCTTCTAAGAGTTACAGCAGCCATCCATGCTCATTTCCTTGCTGGTACGTAAAAATTAGACATCACCTTTCAAGAATCCCTTACATAGAGTCTCTCTCTTCCATTCTCCCAAAGTTACGAGTGAGTACAGATTTAAGTTCTAGAACAATTGAGATTGCTTCCTGTGTTTCTAAAATGATCTTTCTTGTCCTGAATGCTAATGCATGTCCTCGTCGCTGCCGACAGTTCTTTGTGTGACCAGACCCAGACCAGAGCCGCCAGGCAGTGTGATGGGGTGAGTCAGGCCTGGGTATGGGGCGCAGTGAGGGGGCCCAGGGCTCACCCATCACAGACAGTCTCTCCCCAGCTCCACTCAGGCTGCTGTGTGGAATAGTGAGCGGGGGGGTTGTCAGAGCTTTGTTTTTGGTTTTTTTTTTTTTTTTTTTTTTTTTAAGATATACCACAATTCTGGCTATTTCTTGTGCCATTTCTTTGCAGACGTTGGCGGCTAATGTACTCATAAGCACATGTGTCGGGGAGTTCTCTTCTCTAGCCTGCCAGCTCATAGCCTCCACCACAGGGTGCAGTGTGAGGCCCTGGGTTCCCTGCTCCCTGGTTCGGCATGGAGCCTCACCTGTCATGTGGCTGCCATACCCTGTGTTATGTTGCTCTTAGTCCATGTTTAGCCCTGTGTCCCGCCCACAATGCTCACGCACATACCTGATGAAGTCAGAGTAATCGAGTTGCCTAGATACACGCTGAATAAGCCTGTATATTTACAGAACTGTTTGATTCACAAACACCTTTATCGCTTGACCATATGCTGTTGTGAAAGGAGCACCACAGTGGTGTTTGGTTTACTAAGCTGAGGCATGTGGAGGCTTTTGCCAGGTTTTGCTACACTGAGAAGTAGTGTCAAAGCTCATCCACTTGCTTGGCTGCACAACCCTAAGTGCCGCGCTCCTGTTGGATGCTCAGAGGATGCCCTCTGAAAGGAGGTCGTCTACCTTAAGTTCAAGCCCTGGTTGACAGCCTTGTCTGCATGCTGCATGTACTTAACTGACCCTCTGGGCTGCAAGCACTGTCCTCGTGTGGGCCTGCTAGTGGCCCTCGGGAGTGACCCTTAGCAGTCCTGAGTTGGTGCCCCTGACCTCACTGGGAGCACAGACTTCTGGCCGGTGAGCCATCCGCCTGTTCGCTTGGATGGAGGATGCTATTTCTGTGTCCTTAAATAAAATCAAGAAGCATGGGAACCAACAAAGTACTTCCAGTTGTAGGCGTACTCAGGAAGCGTGCAACTGCTCTGTTAACGCTGCGGTGCCAAACTGGAAACAAGTTCCAGGTGGAGTGGCGCCGTGTGCCGGGAGGCTCCAGGCGTCCTCGCGCCCCTGCACTCCCCTGCACCACCTGGGGCCTCGTGTCGAGGTGCTCAGGTGCCGTCAGCAAGTCGCACCTTGTTCTGCCCACCTTTTGCACGTGGGTCCCGTAGCCTTGCACTAGTGTCTGCATTCTGTGACATCATTCTCTACCCTTCATTCTCAGATCCCCACCTCACCCTACCCCCAAAGCTGATAGGATGGAGGTGCACTTTACATAACTGGCACTTGCTAAAGAGAAGGAAACAGCTCCACCCCTAAGCTCCTTTCGCTGAAATCATCTGCCTCAACGCAAATAGTTCTTATTTGCCAAAGAACAACGAATTGGGCCCAAAGATCAAATACAGAATCTCATAAAATTGAAGCTATAGACGCACAACTCAGGAGCTGTTAAGACAATTCTTAAGCAATTAAAGTTGCAAAAGCCAATAGTGAAGCTAGCATGTGTTGGTGCTCAAACTGCAGCCACAAGCTTCCCGGTATTATTATACTTTCTTTCCTTGTCCAAGTCAGAGGTCCTTATTTTTACGAAAGAAAATGCTGCATAGGAAAATGAAATGTCTTTGGTTCAAATGTGTTTTATTCATGTCATCCTTATTCTGTATTTTTCATTGTTATTGTACATTCTACTCCTGTAATTACTGTACGACCCTCTAAGTGTTGTAAAATCTTGGAATATGTGCCTGCTAGTTATGCAATAAACAGGCTCTATAAGTGCCTTTGTGGCGATTCTGTGCTCCTCATCCCTTAGTTGATTTTTCCAGATAATTAGAGTTCCAAAAACTTACTTAGCTCCATCTCTTGAACAAGAGATTATAGTTGATAATATTTGCATTCTTGGGACTCTTGGCTCACGTTGAGATGATCTCTTTCCTCCCCTTAGCAGATAGCTTTCTTGAAATCTTGCAGTAAGATAGCAGTTCCAGACATCTTATGAGTATATTTACACACCTTAAACTTAATTTTTTTCAATTCAGTGAAAACCAGAGTACAAATGCCCTTGCTACTTCCTAACAGGTTATCCCGTCATGGAGTTAAGTTCAGCTTCTCAAGGCCACCTGTGTATTTTTACTTTTACAGCAAGACCCACTGTGCAGATTCACATGAGGAACTGCAGTGTAGATTTTCACCTGGCTTCCTCAGGGCCACCACAGTTTCATCTGGCAAGATGCCTTGGGGTGCTCCTCCCACACAGGAGTCAGGATTGGGCCTCTACAAGTGCCATTGCTAATGAGAAGTCTGGGGGAGATGGAGCACCCTCATGGGGTGATCCAGCTACCTGAGGACCCAGAGCAGTGAGTGGGACTCGGCACCTTTTAGGATGGGTTCTGCAGCCTGCCAGCGCCTCTGGGTCTTGCTGAAACATGACCTCCAAGGCATCTGGGATTCAGCAGCTCTGGGCAGGAATCTGTGTTTGCATTTCTGACAGGTTCTCAGGAGACCCCACTCTGCGGAGCTCTGCTGTAGACCATTTTCATATAGTTTCTTGTCTGCTGAATTTAAGCATGTTTCTAATTATAGCTCCTGTCTATCAACTGTTCAGTCTGTCAGATACTGCTCGTTTTACATGTCTGCACTTATTATCCTGTCCTCAGCACACCCCTATTAAGCAGGTTGAATTGCTTCTTTTTCACAAGTGAAGTTCACATATGGAGGAAAGTGGGGGAGTATGTGTTAATGACTGACTGTGTCAGACCAGTCTATATTCCCTGTATCTCCCACATGCAGCATCTCTCACCACTGAGTCTCCAAAATCCCTCTTCACAGTCCTCATGCCAGCCTACATCTTCCCTTCTTGTACTCCTCTTCCCCTTTCCCACTTAGGCCTTTGTTACCTCCTACCCCTGGTCTGTCCTTGGCCTGGCTCTACACCCTATGCTTCTTTCTCGACTATTGATCTTTCCACATTACACATGAAAAAGTTGAAATTAAGCTGATGTTGCAATGTATAATCCTCATCCCTCTCGCCAGGATTGGTCTCTTAGCCTTCTCTTGCACCAGGACGTCTTCCTTCTCCCAGCCCTCCCCTCCCAAGACCTCACTCTTTTAATATAACCCACTCACCCCACCCTATACCATGCAGACCGGAGGACCCAGTTAAGATCTGCACTATGTCTCCACCCACTGGGCTAGTGCAATTTCATAAAGTAGGAACTGAAATGATTCCTGTTTTGTAGATGAAGAAACTGAGGCTTGGCCCTGAGAACCCAGTTAGGTGTAGTGGAGCAAGTCAGAGCACCAGGTTCATGCCTTTAACCATGGGGCTTTACTGACACACTGAACTACCCAGGACGAGGAGCAGAATTTCTGGAAGTGAAAGAGGGTGTGGAAGGCCTTGAACTCAGTAGAGGTACAGTAGTAGTTTCACCTAGGAGTGTCAGAGCAGGGAGTCTGGGATGCTGGTCTCTGTGTGGTCCTCTGGGGAGTGTGAAGGGAGCTATGGGTAGGCTGACAGGAATGAGGTCTGGGTGGTCCAATTTGGATTTTGTCTTTCAATTCCTTGGTTTTACCACAGATATTTCTCATCTTTTCTGTCTCAAGTTGAAACATTGGTAATCACTTCGCTATAGATTCTGATCTATGAGTGCAACTCAGCTATTTTGGCAGTACCAGGATCTTGCAGATTCCATCTGGCATGCTGACTCACCCTGTTTGGCCCTCTGGAAGGAATAGTGCCTGCTGCTAGAAGTAGGAGGGCTCCCTTAGGGCATGGCATGGGGACTCCATGGCCATCCCCACAGTAGAGAGAGATCCCCCCCCCCCGACTGAGGAGAATGGGGAGTGTAGCCTGAGTCTACTTCTCCCCTGTTAAAACAAATCTTAAAAAAAAAACAAAAAAACTATTAAATGATTTTTAAATTTTAAATGAGCTATTTATTGAAACAATAACTTTCTACTTTTTTTTACTTAATTTTATTGTATTGGTTTACAACAATACATAGATTTTAAAGGTTCATAGACTTCAAATGTATCTTCTCACACTACACCCAGCACCAAAGGGAGAGAGAGAGGAAAAAAAAAAAAGATGCTAATCCCACCGAAGTATGGCAGCAGAGACAGGAGAGTCTCCACCATAGTGAGGGTGTTTCCTAGTGGGCAGTAGTGGGATGGGACAGATTTCCACTAGGCAGAGAACAAGGTCTTTTTGAGCTTTGTGTTTTCTATGCTTACCACAGCCTCACATCACTCTTCATATCTCACGGATGAATAACTAGACCCAAAGAGATGTCCACCAGCCTCTAAGCTATAGGGTGAGAGGACTAGAATCGCGTCAACTTGGGCCACATCCTTTGCTCTTCCTCCCTCCCCCAACCCCCACTGTGAACTATAAAATACAGAAACATAGCCAGTGTGTCTGTGTGGAACTACAAAGTAGTCACCTGTGTCCCATTCCCCAGCTCAAGAACTAGAATGGTTGTCTCTTTTCACAATTCCCACAGACCCCCTTCCCTTAGACTTATGTGCTAATTGTATTCTTGTTTCTGCTCCATACCATTGTACAGCCCTAGTGAGAGCTTGATTTTTGCCTGCCCGTAACAGAGCATCCTGCTGTCTTTTCTTTCCTTCACCATGTTAGATTCAGCTAGATGAATGTGAGTAGCTTTTGAGTTGACCAACATGGAAGAAACAAAGAATAGGGATCCTGTGACGTGACTCCTGAATTTTAACAATCATAGAAATGTTAACAATGAAATGAAACAGAAAATAAGAACTGTAATTAACATAAGGCAGACGTCAGGAAGGATTTCTTTTTTCCTCATTATTTTGGAACCAGTGTAAACAGGTAATTCTAAATATCTAATCTCCTGGATTCGGTATTTTGGTATTAAGAGTACAATGTTAATTTTATTAATGATTATGAAAAAATAACTGCTGAATTGCATAGGAATTTTAAAGGAAATGAATACTAAGCCATAATATCAAAGATCACATGAAAAGTACCAAGATAATAGCAATTTTTATTAAAATATATTTAAAGTGTATATAGATCCACACACATAATTTATGATTATGGTGAGCATTACACAAATATTTCAGTTACTGAAAAATCATATGAATGGAATTACATCACAGAAAAGTGTTAAAATCTATTTTCTTTGTGATAAAAAAAAGCAGAAGGCGGCACCATCTCCCTCTATACTTTTAAAGATTCCAGTTTTCCCAGCACAGGTTGAAAAGCCTTACTCTGCAAGTGCCTTCTTGGCCACACACAGTGTTACAGTCTGCATGAAGCCCTACACACACACGCAGACCACTCTGGCATTGTAGGTTAAGATGTGCACGTAGGGGAAGAGACCAGCGGCATACAGAGACTCGGTGATCTTCATAGATAGCGCCCATCAATCCACCCACAGCATCACAGTCCTTGTGAAGTCTGGTGGAGTGCCAGACTCAGCCCAGCCACCAGTCCCTAGTACCCCAGTAGAAACACCCTGAAGAGATGACCACCAGTACAGTGGCACAGTGGCCCAGCACACAGAAAAAATACAAAAACAAACAGCAGAGAGAAAGAAAAATACAAACAGCTAAGCAAGACCCGGAACTCAACAACAATAATGTAGAAGAATTTCAGTGCCTAACAGAGAATTCAGAATCGCCTTGATTAAAAAACATGAAGATGAAAAGGGAAAGAATCATACGCAAAATATAATTAATGAACTGAAGAATGAAATGGAGTCTTTAAAGAAATAAATGAAGGAAATGCAGGATATTAAAAGATTAATGGAGGAACTTAAGAATTCTGAGAAAAGTAACAAAAACAGAATTAATAAAATGGAAGAATGAATCAGAATTCTCAAAGATACAAACATAAAACCAAAAAAGAAAAGGAGTATGATCGACAAAGGAAAAAGAATGAAGAAACACTTGAGAAATATCTGGCACCATAAGGAAAGGAAATGTAAGAGTCATAGGAATCCCAGAAGGTGAAGAGAGAAAAAAGAGCATACTAAAGAAAATAATTGAAGAGAACTTCCCAAACATGAAGAAGGAAATGAAGATAGAAATACAGGAAGCTAAAAGAACCCCACATTACCACAATGAATGTGACAACTGCAGCGAAGCACATAAGAATGACACTTCCAAAAGTCCAAGACAAAAAAAATATAGAGATAGTAAAATATATAGATGTGACAAGGGGAAACAGATAACTTGTAAAGGGAAACTGATTAGGCTGACATCAGATGTCTTTTTTTTTTTAAAGATTTATTTATTCATACAGAACTGGGGTACAGGCCAGAGATGCGGAGGGTGAGAGGATTCACCAGAGACAGTGGGGAGCAGAACAGGCAGATCGACGAAGTACACTGCTGAGGGGAGCGGCGGGCGGGTCAGGAGAGGTCTGCCACGCCATGTGGATCTCCTCCAGGGCAGGCGGGAATCGAACTCATGTGGAAGTGGTTTAAGCTTCTTAGTGCTGTGCTTTAACCCGCTGTGCCACCAGGGAGGGCCCTTTTTTTTTTTTTTTAAGATTTATTTATTTATGCCTACAGAACTGGGGTACAAGCTAGAAGTGCAGGGGCAGTGAGCAGATTCATCAGAGACAGAGTGGGGAGCAGAACACGCAGATCTATGAAGTACACTGCTGAGGGGAACAGAGGGCAGGTCAGAAGAGATCTATCTTGGCTATGTGGGTCATCTTCCTGGCCAGGGATCGAATTTGTGCTGCACTGGCTATGTATAGATTCACAGTGCTGCACTTTATCCCATTGTGCCACCAGCAAGGACCCTGATAATCAGATTTCTCTGAAGAAATACAATGGACAAGAAGAAAATGGAGCAACATATTAAAAAATTTCCAAGATAAAAAATGCCAGCCAAGAATACTTTATCTTGCAAAATTCTATTTCATATATAAAGGAAAAATAAGGAACTTAAATAAACAGTCTTCAGAAACTTGCTACTACTAAGCCCCCACTCAAGAAATAATTACACAAAGCCTTAAAATCTAAATCAACAGAAGAATGAGCTGTAAGAACCAAACAAAAGAATTGAATAGAAACAAAACTATAAACAAAATGGCAACTATAGACTCTTATGTATCAGTAATCACCCTAAATGTAAATGGACTAAATTAGCTGTTAAAAGATACAGGCTAACCTGTAGGATGAGAAAACAGAACCCAATGTCTGCTGTCTCCAAGAAACACACCTAAGAGCCAAAGATAAACAGATTAAAAGTAAAGGGCTGGAAAACAATTCTACAAGGAACTGTCTCCCCAAAGAAGACAGCAGCAGCCATAGTTATGTCAGTTAAGAGACTAAAAAAGATGACAAGAAATACTGATGGTGACAAGGAGATAATCAAGGGGACAGTAAGCCAGGAAGTTATTACACTCATCAATATCGATGCACCCAACAAAGGTGCACCAAAATACATTAGACAATTAATTTTGTAAATGTATTTCTTTCTTTCTTTTTTTAGAGATTTATTTATTCATACAGAACTGGGGTACAGGCCAGAGATGTGGAGGGTGAGAGGATTCATCAGAGACAAGCCCGGGAGCCAGGCAGATCCACGAAGTACACTGCTGAGGGGAGCAGCGGGTCAGGAGAGGTCTGCCGCGCCATGTGGTCACCTCCGGGACAGGCAGAAGTGTCTTTAGCTTCTTAGTGCTGTTCTTTAACCCGCTGCACCACCAGGGAGGGCCCGACAATTTTGAATCTGGAAAAAGACATTGGAGAAAAATGTAAGTGGCAGTAGACTTCAACACTCCATTCTCACCAATGGACAGATCAATAAGACAAAAAATAAACAGACACAATAGCCCTAAACAAAGACCTAGAACACATAGGCCAAATAGACACCTATAAGACACTGCACCCCCCAAACACTGAATACCACAATCTTCTCAAGTGCACACGGATCATTCTCCAGGATAGGCCATGTACTGGGATACAAGCATCAACAAATGCACAAAGAGAGAAATCACACCAACCATCTTCTCTGACCTTAAAGGCATCACTAATTCTATATAACTACCCACAGCTAAATACAAGAGATAGAAAACCTAAACAAATCAATTACAAGTAATGAAATAGAAATGGGAATCAATCCCTCCCCAAATCAAAAGCTCAGGTCCAGCTGATTTCACAGTGAGTTCTAGCCAATGTTCAAAGATGAACTGATGCCTGTCCTGCAAAAACTCTTCCAAAAAATTGAGAAAGAAGGAATATGATGATCAAATACATGTTATGAATCCAAAATTACACTAATACCAAAACCAAACAAAGACAACATAGAAAAAGAAAACCACAGAGCAATCTCCCTAATGAACACAGATACAAAAATAGCCAACAAAATCATGGAAAACTGAATCCAACTGTGCATCAAAAGGATGATACATCATGACCATGTGAAATTCATACCAGGCACGCAAGGATGGTTCAACATCCAAAAGTCAATTAATACAATTCATCAAATCAACAAAAAGATAAACAAAACCACATGACATATCAGCAGATGCTTACTGCCTCCTGGGTGCTCCAGCTCCCGCCCACCCCGCCGTTGGGTGTGGGTGAGGGACAAGTACCCGCCGCCTCGGGCTTGTCACACGCTGGTGCGCAAGTGGGGCGCACCCCCCCACCCACACACCATTGCATAGTAACGCGCCCGCTGCCCCGGAGCTTGGTAGGGTGCAGCGCTGGGGCTTGAAGCCTGTCCCCGCGAGCGCCGCGGCTGCCGGGCGCCGCACCTGTTCCCGCGCAGGGTAGAATAGAATCCAGACAGTCCTCCAGGGATCCTGAGATTTGAAGGTCTGGCCTCGGGTAAATCTCCGGACCGTTGCCTTCTGACCTCGTGCTCACGCTCACGGGTATTTACTGGTGTTGCTTGGCAACGGTCCTTCTGGAGAGAAAGGTTCCAAACTGTCTTAGAGGGCTTGGTGAGGCCGTTGGCTCATCGATAGCAGTTGACTCACTGGCTCCAAACGCGCTAGAGTCTGGCGCTGCAGGCGACAAAGGCCGAGCGGTGAGGAAAGGGTATGAGGTGTCTCAGGGCCCCCAGGCTCTGCCATGAAGAACGTGTTTAGCCTGCGGAGTAGGAAGGGCTGGTGGTTCTGGGGCATCAACTCACAGTCCCACAACGCCGGCGTCAAGAATGTCAACTCAAGGCAGCGTGGGTACAGCGACATTCACGAAAAAGATCTGGGGAAGATCCACAAAGCTGCGGTGGTCGGAGACGTAGCCAGAGTGCAAGAGATTCTCCTGCTGGGGAAAAGTGGCTTGAATGATCAGGACAAGCAGCTCAGGTAACCAGACAGCGCGCGGGTAGGGAGGAGGCGGAGGTCGCGCGAGAAACGCCTCTCGGGGCTCAGCCAGCCGCGCGCAGCCCTGGGACCACATCGCCGGCACCAGCCCCTGGGTGCTGAGATTCAGCGCCCGCGTCGGAATGTGCCCAAAACCCAGTGCCTAATTTTGTAGATCACTTTGACAATTGATATGCACACAATTTGGGTGTGCGTATTTTTAACCATTATGCTGCATATTGTAGAAAGTGTGTGACGAGAAAAATAATTCTTTGGGTAAAAGTTTTTCGGATCAACTCCACATTCATTTATATCAGTTTACATCTTTTTCTACAAGTTCTTTTGTGAGCAAAGGAAACTAACTTAAGGGAGAAGATGGCTCTGGCTTCTCAAACAGAAAAACTCAATTTTTAAAAATGTAAGAAGCCCTTCCTATGTTGACTTTGCACAACTCAAATAATATGAAAGTTTAAAAACTTTGAATTACACTGCTGTCTTTTATTGGGAAGAAACTTAGAAACTTTTTTTTATAGTAGACAAAGATCCTCCTAGACAGCAAAATGTGCTACAAATTTCCACCAAGTAGTCAATTAGGTAAAGGACTAAGTAAAAGAAGAATGAAGTAACATTTTCCACGCACAGGATTGCCGGGATAAGGAACAATGATATTTGTTCTATTGTTTGAAGTTTAAGTGGTTTTTGACTTTTCAAATGGTCAATTAATTGGATGATAAGTACCACATGTAATGTTTCTTTTACAAATCAATTACATTTATTCTAAAATATCATCAGGAAGCCGAGATATATAACTTCCTTAAGCGCTGCTCTCAAACTATTAATGCATTAGGAAGAACTCATACAATGGATTTTATGAATGAATTTCAGTGCATTCACAGAATGACATCTGACAGTAGAAAGTGGCAGAGACAGATGTGTGATGACATCAAAGATGAACTTTGGCTGATCATTAAGTGAGAAAAGTTATTTTGATTAATACATACACCCAGGTTCTAGTCTCATGTAATCCACAATTACGTAACAAACATGGGCAAACTTTTATTTCAAGATTTTCTACGCCTTTATAAAAAATCTACTGTCTAGAATGACATGTATACAAATTCTGGTATAAGTTTACCATTGGTGAAATAACCCTGGAGAGGAGCAGGAGTATGGTTGTTGCACAGATGAAAATATTCCTCACTTTCTGTTTTCTTTTAAATTTTATTTTTTTTTAAAAAAAGTTTTATTTATGATACAGAACTGGGGTATAGGCCACAGGTGTAGGGGCATGAGAGGATTCACCAGAGACAGGGTTGGGGGTAGACCAGGAAGATCTACTGAAGTACACTGCTGAGGGGAGCAACCGGCAGGTCAGGAGAGGTCTGCTGCGCCATGTGGTCATCTCCCTGGTGGGGATAGAACTTGTGCTGAGGTGGCTGTGGAGAGCTTCACAGTGTTGCACTTTAACCCATTGTACCACCAGGGAGGACCCTTTCTCTTTTAAATTTTCTTGAGGATTGTTATTTCTGACTGAACTTTTAGGAGTAAAGTTAACCTTTTTATATGAGCTTGTAGATATTACTCTATACGTATTTAGTTATATTCATGTTTTATTATATATAACTGTCGACTAGCGAATGTAAATCATCATACTTTAATGATTTTATTTTAGTTGCACATTTATGGGAAAATGTAGCAAACAAATGATTATTGTTATTATTGACAAATGTCAATGATGATTATTGCTATTATAAATGTACTGCTTTATTTCATTAAAGATGCTGACTGAGTGGCACCCCCAGCGTTCTTACTCTCTGAGTGGGATGTTGTTCAAGCTAGCTTCTCTGTGAGAGCACATGTGGACTCTGCTGGACCACATGAAAGCACGTGGAGTATTGATGCAGTGGCTGTAATGGAGACTAAAACATACACACATTCAACTCTCCAACTGTATTTATCCATTCTCTCCATTCATTTGTATTCATATAACCTGAATATGTGTTATGTAGCAAACATAGTCTACTATAGCTCAGGGTCCCTCATCCTTAAAAACTATATGCTGCCTAGTCTGAGGTAGCTGAGAAATTTAAAACTGAAAAACTGTATTAGGGCTTCATCTCAATTGAAGGTTTTTCTACTTATTCTCAAACAAAAGCATTTCTGACCATAGGAAATTGTAAAAGATAACCTTTACTTGACCATTTGAAAATTTATAATAGTACTAAATGCTATTATTAAGTATTGGAAATACTGATTTTCCCACTGTTTAGCAATCAAAATTGTGACTATCAAAATAGTGAATAAAGTGAGCCATTCCTATTCGTAGGAAAGTTCAGTTTCTTTTGGCTTAAAGTTTCTTGAAAATCAAAGTTAAGATTACTCTGGGGCCCTCACTGGTGGCGCAGTGGGTTAAAGCACTGCACTAAGAAGCTTAAGCCACCTCGGCATGAGTTCGATTATGAGTTCGATTCCCGCCTGCCCGGGAGGAGATCCACAGGGCATGGCAGACCTCTCCTGACCTGCCCGCTGCTCCCCTCAGCAGTGCACTTCGTTGATCTGACTGTTCTGCTCCCCACTCTGTCCCTGGTGAATCCTCTCACCCTCCACATCTCTGGCCTGTACCCCAGCTCTGTATGAATAAATAAATAAATAAATCTTTAAAAAAAAAAAAAAGATTACTCTGTGCCCTTCCTGGTAGCAACAGGTTAAAGCGCAGCATTGTGATCCATCTGCAGCCACTGCCGCACGAGTTCGATCCCCAGCCATGGAGGTGACCCACATGGCGGCAGACCTCTCCTGACCGGTCTGCTGCTCCCCTCAGCAGTGTATTTCAGTTAATCTGCCAGTTCTGCTCCCCACTCTGTCTCTGGTGAATCCTCTTACCCTCCACACCTTTGGCCTGTATGCATAAATAAATAAATCCTCATGTCAATAATGCTTTTTAAAAACTATATATAATTGCCAGTCATGTAAGTGGAATTGCAATAGACATTTTGTTTATACCACATTTCACTTAATGTGCCGCCACTGGGTTGTATGATGCTCCACTATGGTATGTACCAAAGAGTTATTTTTTCAATGCTGTCAATTGTAGTTGGATTACAGTATGAATTATACATTGCCCTCCAAGGTCAGAGATGTTAAAATGTGAGAAAGTGAAGTACTGTGTTCCCTCTAAAACAAACATATCTGCTATGTAGGTGTATTTGCATCATCTTAATTAAGTTATTGTCTTCATGAAGTGGTATAGTATAAGAACTAAGAATAGTAACTGACAAGAATGAGCTGCTGTTTGTGCTTAGGACTATTCTGAACACTTTGTCTAGAGTCTCTGTAGGCACCATGAAGTATTCTGTGGGAGAATGTATCAGTGAGAAATTGAGGTTAGAAACTAAGCAATAGGGCCTGGTGGTGGAAGGGGTTGTCTCAGCACTGTGAAGCCAGCCACAGCCCCTGCAGCACCAGTTCAATCCCCAGCTAGGAAGCTGACTCACATGGCACAGCAGACCTCTCCTGTCTCCCCACAGCAGTGTATTTCAGTCAATCCACCTGTTCTGCTCCATTCCCTGTCTGATGGATCCTCTCATCCCCTGCATCTCTGGCCTGTACTCCAGTTCTGTATGCATAAGTAAATAAATCTTTAAAACAAACAAACTAAGTAATAACTATAAAGGACAAAATAAAGCAGGATTCAAGCCCAAGTTGAGCTGAATCCAAGGTTCATGCTCTTTCATTAATGGGGTAAGAAGAGCTAATAAATGCACTTTTGCAGAAGAAAACGGATAGAGATCACTCGCTATCTTATTAGCCACGGCTCCATGAGTCTGGTGTGTTTGGGCCTGTGCACTGTCATTTCCTAAAGGGGCCTCTCGCTTTCACAGGACTGCCCTCCATCTGGCCGCTGCCCATGGACATGAGGAAGTGGTAACCCTCCTCGTAGAGAGAAAATGCCAGCTTAACCTGTGTGACAGTGAGAACAGGACAGCTCTGATGAAGGTATGTGCTAGCCGGTTACCCAGCATGAGACGGATCTGACTTACACGCTTAGATTGCAAATGAATTTATGAACCTCATTGAAGCAGATGTAGTTGGCAAGACTTATGAAATGTTTCCACCAAATTCCTAGCTTTTACTGTTTCCTTGTGTGATACCGACAGGCGGTACAATGCCAGGCTGAGGCATGTGCAACTCTTCTGCTAGAACATGGTGCTGATCCAAACATCATGGACACCTACGGCAACACTGCTCTGCATTCTGCAATCACTACTGACAACACAGCAATAGCAGGGAAGCTGCTTTCACACAAAGCAGATATTGAAGCAAGAAACAAGGTACAGGCCAAGCAACTTTGTTGACAAATATTTGTTAAGTCACAAAGCATTTTTCTGTGTCTATCTGATACATCAGCATACATGTATATTGACAGGTATACATAAGGTTCTGTTACTATAGACACAACTCCAAAACCAAGTGAGGCAGATCTAGAAGATGATGATGCCCACCCATGGATAGGCCAAAGGTCTGTTGCCTGGTCACCTTTCCACCCCAGATGGCAAAACTGGCTGGAAGTGGGTCTGGTGGGGACTGGGTGCTATGCACGGGCTTTGGAAATGGGTGCTACGGGGGATGGATGGGACAGAAAGGGAGACTCCACATGCAATCCCCATGGTTGCAGATGGTTGGGAGAATCAGCAGCCTGCCAGGCCCGGGGCTCTGCAGACGCTTAAGGTTCTAAAATCAGGGCAAGGGGGTCAGGTCGTGTCTGACATCTGTGTAGGCATCCACTTGTGCTGCTCACCATGCTGCCCACTTGAACCACCGTGGGGGCTGCCCCAACAGGGAATAGCCCTGTCAAGCATATGCCATACCTCTGAGGGGTCATAGCTGTGCACGGGGAGCAGGTGAGACGAAGCCAGCGCACCTGCACTTTCCTCTGGATGGTCTGTCCCTGCAGCTCTGACAACCCAGAGTTCATTTGATGTCTTCGTTTTTCAATTCAGAGTCCACTTCCTTCGTCACCCATTTGGAGTAGGGCCATCAGCTCTTGACATCTGGGATTCAGGGGCCATTGATAGAACAGAACCAAGCAAGTTGATGTGGCCTGTAGAAAACTGTCCCCTGTAATGGAAAATGCTCGCCCAAATCCCCACAAGTCTTAATCCCTCAAATGCTGATGTTGCTGGACATGTAATGTTTTGTGATATCTCTGTAATAATAGATGATCGTGAATGTTTCTAGTGGTAGATAATGTTACTTAAATATGATTTAAGTAACACTACTCCAGAGATAAATATTATGATTACTAATTAAATTTTAAAAATTTAAAGCATTTACTCTACTATGTCTTAGAGTTGGGATATACAGGAGATTTTTTTTTTTTTGAAGGAGTTGCTTGAGATCTCCAGAGCATCTTGGTTTAAATGGGGAGCAATTCAGTAACTAAAGTAGTCATGGTAAATTCTGTGATGGAAGCAAGATTCTTGGAACCAGTAAATGTTCAGAGTGAGTTTTGGAGACAGTTTCACATCTGTTGAAATGAGAGAGAGGAACATCTTATTATTTATTAATTTATTGTTTTTTTTAAAGATTTACTTATTTATGCTTACAGAATGGGGGTACAGGCCAGAGGTGGAGGGGATTCACCAGAGACAGAGTGGGGAGCAGAACAGGCAGACTGACAAAGTACACTGCTGAGGGGAACAATGGCCGGGGATTGAACTCGTGCTGCAGTGGCTTCGGAGAGCTTCATAATGCGGTGCTTTAACCCGTTGTGCCACCAGGGAGAGCCCCTATTAATTTATTTTTAAGTTAAACATTTCTTATTTATTTATTATTCTTGGTACATTACCATAATTCACAGGACAATATACCTTATTTAATGACAAGAAAGAGACAAAGCAACCACAGGTAAAATAAATATCGACTTAATTGACATGCCATTGCTTTTATTAGTAGCTGCACTGTGGTTTTGACCATCCTGACCAAGAAGGGTTTCCAGTTACAGCCGCAGGAACTTCCCTGACTATGGGGTCATCATTCCTTCTGTGCAAATGTTTACATTCCTCAGTGGGTTTGGGGTGACTGAAAGTAACCTGTAGCTTCCCTGCTAGCAGCTTGCCCCTCTGTCCTGCCAGGACCGTAACCCTTTTCTGCTGAATTTTTATTTGCTTCAGCAGCTACAGTCACCACTTCCACACTGGAACCTAACACCAGCACAGGGACTGCCTGAGCTTCTCTCACCAAAGCTGCCACCTGCCTGGGTCCCGTTGGCCACAGTAACTCCCCAAGGCATTGTAATTCCCACCACTACCATAGTTATCACTATCAAGATGTCTTCTTCCACCGTATCCATCATATTGTCCACCATAGTTATCACTATCAAGATGTCTTCTTCCACCGTATCCATCATATTGTCCACCATAGTTATCACTATCAAGATGTCTTCTTCCACCGTATCCATCATATTGTCCACCATCACCACCTTACGCACCACCTTGGAATTCATTACTGCAGCTGAGTCATCGCTGCCGCATCCATCGTATCCACCCTCGCCGCCTCCACAGTCCCTGCTGCCACCCTCCACCACCGTGTCCTGCTCTTCCATCAACGTTCCCTGCATTAAGTTGCCGGATCCACCAGCCCTTGGTGACCAGCAGACTACATTTCTTGTTGAGAAAGTTCCTTTTCCAAGTCACAGTTATGCCCATTAATAGTGAATTTCTGAACTACAACTTTATCAGCTGTATCATGATCATCAAAAGTTACAAGAGCAAATCCTCTCTTTTTTCATTAATCCTTCATTAATCTTCTGTGGTTTCAATCTATCCTTCATTAATCTTCTGTGGTTTCAATCTTGCCATAATTTTCAAAATAGTCTCTCAAATTGTATTGCTCTTTACCTTTAATACCAACAACAAAAAAACGTCTTCACTGTTAAATTGGCACTAAATCCTCTCTAGAAACCCCGGTTTTTTTTTTTTTTAAAAGATTTGCTTATTTATGCATATAAGAACTGGGGTGTACGTCAGAGGTGTGGGGGATGAGAGGATTCACTAGAGACAGAGTGGGGCAACAGGCAGATCTACTGAAATCCACTGCTGAAGGGAGCAGTGGGCGAGACAGGAGAGGTCTGCTGGGCCCTCTGGGTCACCTCACGTGGCCGGGGATCAAACTAGTGCTTGAAGGGCTGCGGCTAGCTTTGCAGTGCTGCGCTTAAACCCATGGTGCCACCAGGGAGGGCCCTAGAAGCCCCGCTCTGGCTCCACTACCACCTGCCCATCACCCGTAAGGGGTAGAGCACCCATTGTTGGACCCACATCTTCCACATAAGACTCTCAAAACCAAAGGCCTTGAGTGTTTTGTTCGGTGGCTTCTCATCACCATGTAGTCGTGTATAAATTAATAAGAGGCTTAACTTACAGTTACTGGTATATAAGGAAAACTATCAGCACGTCGTCAGGTGGGAAGAGAAGCAGTTACTCTGGATGGGCAACATGAAGCACCCACATAGCCTGTAAGAGCGCCCCATTTCTCAAAATATTCTCTTACCCTATCATATGTGGATTCAAAGCCCAGACTCCCCCCCGGCAGTGGACAGTTTTCCCAACTGCCCTGGTTCCTTTGGGTCATGGGGCTCCATTCTGAAACCAGACTGGCCTCTGCACAGTGGGACCAGAAGCAGGGGGACATTTTAAGGAAGGAGCAGTGCATACGGGAATGAAGAGGGGCGAAGGAGAGGGCTCCCTGTTATTTAACTTCCCTATTATGTAGTTAAGTTCAGAGAATCTCTGGTAAGATTTAAAATTCAGTCTAAAAAAGCGTGATTTTGGAAATTATAAATTGTATTTGCTTTTTCCAGGCTGGCCTCACACCTCTTCTAATTGCTATCAATGAAGGGAAACAGGAAATGGCTGAATTTTTCATCAAAGAGGGGGCAAACATACACGCTGTGGATAAGTACAGACGGTACTGTTCGTTTTCAAAACTGTCGAACTGGTCTAGAGCAGTAGCAATCACTCAGAAAGGTTAAGTTAATAAGAGGGTTAACTTACAGTTACTGGTGTATAATGACATCTGTCAGCACGCCACCACATGGGAAAGGAAGCAGTTACTCTGGCTGGGCAAAGTGGAGCATCCAGCCACACTCGCTTTCCTTGATTATGTGGACTGACTTTACAGTCAGCCTCTCTGGGCCCTGTGCTCTGGAATAACTACATAGTTACTACATAGTTACTAACTACATAGTTACTACATAGTTACAAACTACATAGTTACTACATAGTTACTAACTACATAGTTAGATTTTTTTAGTTTTGTAAAGCAAGAACTTTGCTTTTTATCAGCATTAAAATTTTGAACTCTTTTATTGTATTTCTTTTACCTCTACTATACAGACACTTAAAACTTGCATATTAAGTAAAAATCAGAGTTGGAGTTTGTTTTTTGGATAACTCTGCTTGCAAGTGCTGCCTTTGAACGATCTTGGTGTTATTGATACAAGTCAGCAAGGGGCATTAAAACTGGCCAAGGGCAGTCCAAATAGTTTACCAGTCACTGTCTGAGTAGTTCACCCACGTGCATAATTGCAAGACGACTCAGGTTCAGAGGACAACAGTAATCGGAATTATTTAACAAACAAGGAAAAACAAAGTCACTGAGGCCACAAATGGCTGTTTACCTCACTCGAAGCAGTGCCCAGTGTTTTTAAGTCTTAAACATAAAGACTCCCAAGAGGGCACCTTCCCACCATGAGTGCCTGGAACATGTGTTAGCCAGAATACAGGCTGGGATCCAGCTCATGAAGACGGCAAAAGACACAACAGGAGATGATTCTGCAGCTACTGAGATGCCCCAGCACAACACCAGACAAGCAGCACTCAAAACAGCGGCTGGAGCAACAGAATAACCTAGCTAACGGCCCCCCCCTCCTGCAATTCAGGGAGGCCTGGGGCTCCGGCCCCAGGTCTCCACCTTTCTCTTCCAGGCTGTAAAAGCAGCAAAACTGGAAACAGTTTCAGGCTTGGCTACCTGCAAAGTCTCCAAACTTTTCTCCTCTATGGTGGGCTGCTGGAAGCCTCTCTGCATGAGACTTGTGGAAGATAGGCATGGTGGGGACAGAGATGTGTGGAAGATAGGCATGGTGAGAACAGAGATGTTTGACTCCAGAATCTTTGAAGAGCCAAAAACACTGAAATCCTGAATGCTAAACCTAATTAAGGCTGCTTCTATAGTACTTTGTATTTCTCATCAGAATCTCCACCCCCACGGGTACTTTGTGTTTTGCCTGGGGCTATGTATCCTTACCAGCACCCCCTCCTTTCAGAGGGCACCACCCATCACAGTCTTTGGCTCCAGCCCCCTGTTAGATATTTAGGTTATATCCCTAAGTATGAATTACTTAATATTATCTGATATTATGTACACAGGAAATTTTTCCTCTTTGCCATTTCTGTGTTTTCCCCATTTTTATTTTTAATTGGTATGGGTAGGAGAAAGAAAGAGAGCTTTTTTTAAAAAAAATAATTTAAAAAATATTATAGTAGTTTATTTTTACATCATTTTGTGTGAAAGAGAGCTTTTCCTGAGTGAAATTTTCCATTATGAAGACAAGTCGCATGCAAGTGATAAAGTAAAAGGAAATGGGCTTTAGATTCACAAAGCCTGGTATTAATTCCTTGCTTTCCCACTTGCTAGATGTGTGATGTTGGGAACATTACCCATCACCACCAAAGAAATCTCCAGATAGGAAAGGATAAAAATACAGCTGACCTTGACCATCATACTGGATGGGCCTAATATGTGAGCATTTTTGGACAATGAATATATTAGGGGAAAGTTTTATGAGCTTTACAACCATTTGAAAAACTTTCAAAGTAAGCAACTGAGAAATACTAAAATTTAGGTGTGTCACAAATGCACAATATGTATTATGAATACATAATACATTGATAGACCATTGACAATTTGATCATTTACTGCCATAAAATACACACAAATCTGTTATGAAACATTGAAATTTATCAAAATGCATGCAGACACACACAGATTGTAGGTGATACCATTTGCAATGGAGAGAAAAGTAAACAAATGTGAGGATGAGGCATTCGTTCATAATTGCATAAAAGTAATCGACTGTGTTATTGCTCTAACTTCTAGTAGTTTTATGCTTGGACAGTTCAAAGCAGATATATTCAACTGCTCAAGCATCTGTGGTCTTACCTCCTGCATCATTCAAGGACCAACCATAGGTCCTTGAAGTGTGGTTTTGTGTTAGTAAAACTCTAGATAGAGCATTTTGCTCAATGCCTAGCATATGCTTATCATCATTATTAATGGCAAATATTTTATATAAAATATAAGTATATACATATTGTCTGTATTTGAAATATTATCTTAAGCTTGAAAATCACTTTTACTTGTATGACTTCTAGCTGACTTGAAGTACAATATATCAGACTAAAGAAGGGGATTTTTTCATATAAATCTTCATCAACTTTAGATACATGAACTTAGTTAGCATAGTTTCTTGTCCATTGAGGACTTTTTTTTTAATTATTATTTTATGTATTTTTTACATCATTCTTCATTTTTATACAATGCATGCTTTATTATCTCAGGTGTAGTGCCCATGAAATTCCCACCACCAATTCACCTGCGCACCACCTCTATAGTCCTCTGTGCATTTCCCACCCTGTGTTGATCCAGCTCCCCTCTCCCCCACAACCCCACAGAATGTCTCTGATTTGTAGTTGATGTTGAGTTTGATTTTTTTTTAAAGATTTATTTATTTATACAGGACTGGGGTACAGGCCAGAGATGCAGAGGGTGAGAGGATTCACCAGGGACAGAGTGGGGAGCAGAACAGGCAGATCTACAAAGTACACTGCTGAGGGGAGCAGCGGGTGGGTCGGGAGAGGTCTGTCAAGCCATGTGGTCTCCTCCAGGGCAGGCGGGAATCGAACTCATGCGGAAGTGGCTTAAGTCTCTTAGTGCAGTGCTTTAACCCACTGCGCCACCAGGGAGGGCCTGAGTTTGATTTTTACGTTGCTAGAACTACTTTTTTTTCCTGACCCTTTATTTGCCTTCTGTACTCTCCTCTAATAAGTGAAACCACCCTGTATTTTTATTTTTCTTTCTGGTTATCTCACTGAGCATGATCTCTCCCAGCTCCATCCATGTTTCTGTGAATGGCATGAGTTTCTTTTTTTTTTTTTTTGATTGCTGAGTAATAGTTCGTTGTGTATCTGTAGCATATTCATGATCCAGTCATCTGAATCATGGGCATTTGGGTTGTTTCCATAGCTTATCTATTGTAAACCATTGAGGACTTTAGATTAACAACTTCTACTACGGAATGTCCTAGTGGGACAAGAGACTTCTTTTCAGCCTTAAGGGTAATTGATAAATGGACACTTGAATGCATCAGTGGTCAATTCAAACAGAAAGACATTCACTTGGTACAGTAATCAAATTAGCTACATAATTAACTGAAGTTCCTAAAGGTGAAATGATCTCTGTATTTTAGGACAGCCCTCATGTTTGCTGCAAAGTGTGAGGCAACAAGTCTAATCAGGCTGCTTCTTGAGCAAGGTATTGATGTCTCTTCTGAAGATGTCTTTGGAAGCACCGCAGAAGAGCATGCTATTAGTAGTGGATTTATTGAGTAAGTGTTTACATTGAAATGAAAGTTTTCACTGACCCTGAGGTGTGAAGTAATGTAACTGCTGCTTCTTATGTAACAGGTGAGACTCTAGAGTTTGGGCAAGCCGTGGTGGATGACAGTGAGTTAGTCGCATCCTCAGCCAGAAAGCAAGTCGAGGTTAGCCTAGTTGGGGGTAGCAGTGGGCACAGGATTCTTTCTCTTAGCACTTTTATTCTATTTATTTATTTTTAAAGATTTTATTTATTTTATGTAGAGAAACTGGGGTGTAGGCAAGAAGTGCAGGGGTGGGGTGTGAGGATTCACTAGAGACAGAGTGGAGAACAGAACAGGAAGATGGACTGAAATACACTGCTGAGGGGAGAAGCGGGGAGACAGGAGAGGTCTACTGTGCCACACGGGTCAGCTCCCTGGCCGGGGATTGAACTCAGGCCATAGTGGTGACAGCACTGAGAAGGTTAAGCATGATTCTAACAAAGAGCTGCTGGCTCAGAGTTGGATTAGGTAGACAAGGAGTAGGGGTGAAGGACAGGATTGACATCGTAGATTTCTGTTCTTGGTATGATTAGCTACTATTAACCGGGGCAATGGTTTTATCTGATTAAATGAGGTGATGTATTTATAAATAAATTTAGCTATAGATTATATGATGACTGAGATACCTTGAATTACAAACCACTAAGAGTGAACAGGTAATAACCAACCCCAATTCATAACATTGGTTTCAAACTACCATATTTGATTGTTAAAATGTCAGTACACATACACACTCACACTCTCAAAAACACACACACACCCTGGGTTTTACTTGGGATTCCAAAATTACATCCACAATAAAGTTCAAGAGCAAATATTTCTATTGTTTCTTTATTTGTGGTAATTTTATTTTTTTGAAGGGGCAAAGTTATTACCTCAATAAATCTTCTAGCAACCTTGTGAAATAAGTCTAGTTCCCATTTTATAGCGAACCTTTGAGCTGAAGGAAAATGAATCAGGCACCAACAAATAGCTCTTGGTATAGAGCTAGGGTGTCCCCTGAATTCAGAACACTTTCTATAATGTCAACCCACCTATCCCATGCACACACCCTCTTCAATTCACAAGTGCTTGATATTTTTTCCCTTTAAATAGCATACTTAGTAAAAAGTTGATAGCATTTACACATTTGAAGTACTAGGAATATCATTTCTGGCATTATCTTAAATAATCTAAGAATTTTAATTATTTCTATGTCACTAGTAATATAGTAATATTATTGATCACTTTTTTCCCCCACATAGCTTTCCCCAACTAATTTCTCAATTTAAACAAGAGCAGAGACTTAACACTTCCTCTGAAAAGAACAACCCAGGTAAGACTGCAGATAATGAATAACTCTTGGTGTCCTGCCACAGATAGCAAGTAAGAATGATAATAAAAGGTCAATAAAAAAAAAGTGCAGTTGCATTTATTTTTTCTTCTTAAATCACTTACTAGGCTAAACTTCACACTTATTTAAAAAATTAGCTGTAAGTAACTTGAGATCTTAGACAGAATAGTATTTATGAAAAGAAAATCTTTTATTTATTCTCTAGACCCCTGAAAATTCCCTGGTGTGTGTGTGTGAATAAGAAAAATAATTTTAAAGTAGGTTTTGTATGCTTCTTCTTAATTACTTAATCAAATATCGTGTTATAAATGATCTTTTAATGTTTACAAATGGATTATATTCAAAAAATGAATATTAGTTGTATTTTGTTTCACTAAGAATGAACTACATTGTGTAACTGGAAACTCAACAATACCTTTCTGGTACTATAAACAAATAGTAAACAGCAAGAGCTATGAAACTTAGTCAATGTCCTCTAATACCTATTGTTTTTGACAATTCCAACTGATAGCGCAGATATTAGCAAAACAATGCTACTGAGAAGCAACCTTGGGTTATTTTACATATTAACATATTATTGTCATATTAACAAGGACTCATGATTATCCACTTCATTCCTCCTATGTGAAATCAGAATTATTGCCTTTACTAGACAAGATGTTGGAGAACAATGATGACTATGATTTTATTACAAGATGCTATATTACCTTTAGCCAGAGAATATAAAAAAGACTATTCGAGGAAGACAACCCTGAGCTTAACAAATTATAATGAAATTACACAAATGTTTTATAGTAACAGCAATGTGACTGTCCCCCCCACCCCCCAGGGGTGACTCCTAGGGCAGGATGACCTGGTAAGGAAGCATCCGCCTTGGTTGACCTTTAGCAAAGAGTTTCTCTAGGTTGGGTTGAGAGTTACGGGAGCCACCATGATGATGGAATAGAAAGGGTTTTGGCTTCAAGTTGTTTATCATAGAGATGTTCTTGGTCAGTCTCCATGTTATTTTTTTTTTTTAAGATTTATTTATTATATATATGCTTACAGAACTCGGGTACAGGCCAGAAGTGTTGGGGGGGGTGAGAGGATTCACAGAGACAGAGTGGGGAGCAGAACAGGCAGATTGAAAAAGTATATGAAACATACAATTCAATATTTAATAATAAAAATATTTCTTGTGTTAAAAAAATAAAAAAGGCCCTCCCTGGTGGCGCAGCAGTTTAAAGCACAGCACTAAGAATCAAAAGCCACTTCCGAAAGAGTTCGATCTCTGCCTGCCCCGGAGGTGACCACATGGCGCGGCAGACCTCTTCTGACCGGCCCGCTGCTCCCCTCAGCAGTGTACTTCATAGATCTGCCTGTTCTGCTCCTCACTCTGTCTCTAGTGAAGCCTCTCACTGTCCCTGAACCTCTGGCCTGTACCCCAGTTCTGTCTGTACAAATTAATAAATCTTAAAAATAAATAAAATAAAATAAAAAACCTGCTGAGGGGAGCAGCAGGCAGGTCAGGAGAGGTCTGCCACACCATGTGGGTCACCTCCCTGGCTGGGGATCAAACTCATGTTGCAGTGGTTACAGAGAGCTTCATAATGTGGTGCTTTAACCCGTTGTGCCACCAAGGAGAACCCTTTTATTATTATTATTATTCATCAATTGTCTATTTCACACAACTATCAAGTATCATTTAATACTAAACTTTATTCTAATGTTGCAGAACACATACAATGAAAAATCACAGTCTCTCTTTCAGAAGTCTGGTGTTTTCATTGTCATTTTTGTTATTATACTTTGCTCAAGGTTTACTATGTCTCAGAATCCACTAGGTGCTGGTAATGGTCACTGCTTGTTCTGTTTCTGGTGGTGATGCCATGGTGAGGATTTGGAATTCTAAAAAGGTGTGTAGGATTTCAGTGTAGCATAGAGAGAGAGTAGAATTTATCAGGCAAAGAGCCCGAGGACCATGACCGGCAGGAGGAATGCCGAACTCTCTTACGTGTTTGTCAGAGGAACATCGGTGCTGAGTCTGCTGTGTGAGTGACATTTGCAGGATGCATGTACCGTTCAGTTTTGTTGGTGAAAAATGTGATGTAGAACTGTTTGGGAATGAGGTGACTCCCTAGCTAATGTAAGCTCTGGAGGACTTGGCAGTACTGTAGAAAGGAGTAAAGCCCACTTGTGGACCTTGGGAAATTTACCAGTAAGAGTATTCTTAACTGTGTGTAACAGGTGACTCGGGAGAGGCTCATGTGCCAGGACCAGGATTGTTTCCATAGTTGAGTGATGTCATCGATTCTAGTTGTCTCTCTTGCAACTGTAAGACTAGCAGAGTTTCATTATGACTCCTTTCCTGGCTGGCTACCAGCATCCTAACCTGAATTCCAGGTTCTATTCTCAGATGACAACATCTACAGGCTGGAATGGCTGCTGTTATTCACTCGTTTCTTTTACATAGGAAGGAAAGTTAGAAGCTTGCAGTAGACTTCCATGACACCTTATTGGCTGGGTGATGTCATATGCATATTGCTAAGCTAGTCACTGGTGAAGCAAAGGTGATTACTGTCATTGGTGGGGGGAAAGGACACCCTCAACGAACTCCACACAGGTGTTGTGGACCCCACCCCACTCCAGACCAAAGCCATCAAAACACCTGGAACTACAAATCCCATCATCACCAAAGGAAGGATTGTTGGGACCTGAGGGAGACAGGTTTGGTATAAAACCAGAAATGTGGGCCTCAGGGGGCCTCTTTTGGTTTTTTGGCTCTCGGGCTCTTGGCTTTTGGCTCAACTTTTGGCTTTTTGCCTGCCATGGTCATTGGAATCCAGGTCATTGGAACTGGTAGGACACATTAACCAGTTTATCTTCCTCTTTCTCCCTGAGTTATTCATTTCTCTATTTCCTATTCATTTGTAAATTAGCACTTTATTACCCCCTTTTTTTAAAATTTTTTTTTAATTTTTTTTTAAAGATTTATTTATTTGTGCATACAGAACTGGGGTACAGGCCAGAGGCTCAGGGGCGGCGAG
>NW_004567130.1:5169237-5170125 GCF_000260355.1 Condylura cristata | reverse complement strand
CTGGGGCACAGGCCAGAGGTTTAGGGGCAGTGAGGGGACTCGACAGAGACAGAGTGGGGAGCAGAGCAGGCCGACTACAAAGTTCACTGCTGAGGGGAGCAGTGGGTGGGTCAGGAGAAGTCTGCTACGCCATATGGGACAACTCCAGGCCACGCGGGGCTGAAGTGGTTTTAGCTTCTTAATGCGATGCTTTAACCCCCTGCGCCACCAAGGAGGGCCCATTTTACCCTTTTGTGTGTGTCTGTGGCTGGCTCTTATTGTAAGTCCCTTTAAGCCCACGCTGGTGAGGAAACACAGTCTTGTGTGGGGGCCCTGGGAAATGGGGCCCACAGTCCATGTGGCACTGGAAGAGCAGGGGCCAGGTGGGCCACTGAGGCCTGAGTGTCCAGCGGAGGGGGTGGGGCCGGGGCTGTAAGACCACACAAGACAACTTCTCCAAGTCTTTAGCCAGTTTAGGACGAAAAACCCATTACAAGGAAACAGATTCCTCGCTCCACTAACTTTCTGCTGTGAGAATCACTAGGCCATACTAACTGTACCGCTCTTCTGTCTCTGCTTCTATTTCCACTGCTGCTAGTTTAGTCAAACATGAGGTTTTACCTGAAGGGTCTCACAGGAAAAAAAATACTCACAATAATTACTGTTACCTCTCTTTTTTATATAAAGATTTATTTCTTTATTCATATAGAACTGGGGTACAGGCCAGAGGTGCAGGGGTGGTGAGAGGATTCACCAGAGACAGAGTGGGGAGCAGAACAGGTGGACTGACTGAGGTGAGCAGTGGGTGAGAACACCTTTTATTATTATTATTATTCATCAATTGTCTATTTCACACAACTATCAAGTATCATTTAATACTAAACTTTATTCTAATGTTGCAGAACACAT
>NW_004567130.1:5164782-5169137 GCF_000260355.1 Condylura cristata | reverse complement strand
TATTTCTTTATTCATATAGAACTGGGGTACAGGCCAGAGGTGCAGGGGTGGTGAGAGGATTCACCAGAGACAGAGTGGGGAGCAGAACAGGCCGAATGATGAAGTACACTGCTGAAGGGAGCAGCAGGCAGATCAGGGGAGGTCTGCCGCGCAGGGATGGAACTCATGCTGCAGTGTCTTTAGCTTTTTAGTGCTGTGCCTTAACCCGCTGCACCACCAAGGAGGGCCCAATTACTGTTATTTCTTAAAAGAATAAAACATGTAGGCAGCTCTCCTGCCTGCCCTTGACTTTGCAGGTGAATATTTCATGGAGAAAGAGAGGGAGATAAATTGGTAAATGCATCCTACCATTTCCACTGACCTGGAATCCCTAGGGCAAGCAGAGAGCCGGCAAAAATAAGTGTCAAGCCAAGAGGCCAAGAGCCAAGAGCCCCAAAAGCTAAGAGAGCAGGAGCCCCCCAAGACCCACATGACTGGTTTTTATACCAAACCTGGCTGCCTAAATCCACCCTCAGATCCCAGCATCCTCCTTTCAGGGTGATGGGATTTATAATTCCCTGTGTCTTGATCCAGAGTGGGGGTGGGGCCCACCTGTGTGGAGCTTGTTGAGGGTGTCCCAGTTTGTTTCTGACTCAAGGGTCTGTTCAGGATTCTAGTCATGTGTCTGGAGAGCTTCACTCATAGCTACCAAATTTTGATAAATATAATTTTTCTTTTCTTGCCTTTGATAAATATAAAGGAGGGGCCATCGTGTTTTTTTCCTGCAAAAATAAGAGTTCTTGATGCATTAATTGCCCACCAATAGTCTAATTAACATTCCCTCCAGTGCAGTCTCCAGGCATGATGCCAAAGGAATAGTGTTTTTTTAGCAAAGCAACAGTCTTACACCTTTACTATTCTGTACTTTTCAATTGTGATTTAAAACATATTTTACTTTTTTCTTTTCTAGTGCTTAAGAGTTCTGAAGAAGGCTCCGTATGGAAGTAAGACTTAAGGATTTTTTAAAAATGATGTTAAGTATGGGTATGCAGAGAAAATGAACTAACGTTTGTTGAGCGTTTTCAGTGGACTAGACACTATATTATGTGCTTAACCCTTGTCACCTCCTATCTTGATCGCAGTGGTTTGACAAAGAGACTGTGCTCCACAGCCTGCGCTTTACTGATTAGCAGCTGTGGTTCAGGAAGGCTGACGAGTTGGCCCATGACACTGTTGTTAACAAGGTTACTGACCATGAATTCACCGTCTGTGTCCCTGGCTCCAAAGTCCATCCTTTTGCCCCTCAGCACAGATCGAGCAGTAAAGAGACATGCAAAGGAGATCAACACAGAAAGTTCCGTGTAGTCACATGGTAACTTTGGGTTTGTGTTTTCCTAAGAAGACTGGTAGTCTGAGCATTTGTGGCAATAATATGGACAATAGCCGTGGTGACGAATGTCTTGTTCTACCCTAAACACCTTGGGGCAGATCTCAGCTATTGATGGCCAGGGAAGTAGAGGGCTCCTGTAAGTAGTACCTAATCAGGCAGTTCTTAGGTTTAATGAAATCTCCCGCCCCTGTTTTTCTATAAGTGAAGAAGACCTCTGGTCTATGCAGGGCCTACGTATTAATCATGTTCTGATAGTTGAAGTCAGCACCTACTTAGTTATTTCTGTAGGTGACCTTCCATCCTCATTTCTCCTTAGACGAGTACCCTTAGCTAGTTCGAAGTTCTGCTAGTAGGCTAGAGATGACTGAGCGACGTGTCAGTCACCCAAGGCTGGTGTCTCTTCATCATCTCCCTGTTTCCCCATGAAGCTGGCAGAGGAAGGATCGACTGTCATGTCAGTCATGGAGCTTCCGTACGGTGCTTGGCAACAGCTGACGTTGGGAGTGGGTGGTTAAGGTCCATTAACCTATTTTCCAGAAGTAGGGAATCAGAGTTCCTACTCCTGGACATCCTTGTTTCTGTGACCTGTTTTTTCATAGATTAAAGATTTCAAGGCTGCAAACTTTGTAGACTTTGTGTTGTAGAAGAGTGATCTTGGAGTGGGGCCCCATGGAGGAAGATTAGCCATTACACAGGGAAACAGCCACACCCACGGCACTCTGCTTTCAGAATCAGCTCCCTCTCTGGGTTCCTGTGGGCCTGTAAATGTGCTTTATGTCTTGCTAGGTAGCCCTGAGTAAAGCAGGGCTTAAATAGGAAGCCTAGTTAGGCTTTCTAATTTTGAATGTTTTAATTTCTCTGGGATTAGTAATTGTTCTTTCACTTTTGTAGATTTAACTTTCCAACGTTTCAGGAAACTCCCTGTACAACTTTAGGAGCAGAAGGAAACAATGAGGAGCTTTTTTTTTTTTTTTTAATTTATTTTATTTATTTTATTTATTTTATTACAAAGTTTATTTTTACATCATTTTGCACATTTTTTTTTTGCCATCTCGATTGTAATCCCCGCGGGTTTCCCATCACCAGATCACCCCTGTGCCACCACCCTAGTCCCATGCATTTCCCTCCCTCCCCCCCCCGTTTTTGATCCCATTCCCCACTAATGAGGAGCTTTTTTAAAGATTGATTTATTTATGCATACAGAACTGGTGTACAGGCCAGAGGTGCAGGGGCAGTGAGAGGATTCACCAGAGACAGAGTGGGGAGCAGAACAGAACAGGATTCACCAGAGACAGAGTGGGGAGCAGAACAGAACAGGCCGACTGACGAAGTACACTGCTGAGGGGAGCAGCAGGCAGGTCAGGAAAAGTCTGCCACACCATGTGGGTCACCTCTGGGATGGGGATCGAACTCATGCTGCAGTAGCTTTCACTTCTTAGTGCTGTGCTTTAACCCACTGTGCCACCAGGGAGGTCCCACAATGAGGACTTTTTAAGAACAGGTTTCCATGCTGGAGAGCCTAGGCTGGCATTTTTGACTGACACAGAGTAGTCTGACTCAGGGGCAGGGGGTGGAGAAGGAACTATGTATCTTTCTACTTTGTTTCAAGCTATAAGGTTTGTTCCAGTTCAGGTAACTAAAGTTAATTTACCCATTAATTGGATTTTCAGGACTTAGGGTGAAAATTCATAATTGCCAAATGCTAGTGATATATGGCTGTCAATTTTTGTTATAGGCACTAAGAGTTCCTCTTATTGAATATTTCATAGGTTGGGAGAGGTAGAAACAGAAATTGAAAGCTCTTTTAAATTAGAGGCCAAATTTTAATTTTGTCAAGAAACTTTATTCTTAATATATATAGCTGACATTTCATTTGAGTTTTGAAATGTAGAAATGAAACAATTCATTTGTGTGTGTGTTTTATCTCTAAAGTCTCTCCAGCAAGTTTAGCATAGATGATTCTCACCCCATATCAAATGATGACCACATGAGTTTTGAAATCCAGGTAAAGTGTCCTTATGAAATTAATTTTCCTGTGCAGAATTTAGTTTCAATTTAGTAGTTTCTGTGCTTTTCATTCATGTGTCACTGTTCCACCCTTTTTCTTTTCCTCAATCATTTGTCTTTAGTTTTTGATAAGCAGAATAGAATCAATTCATACTATTTGAATTCATCTAAATTAGATTCTACTAAACACTAAATGTCCTTGTTTTCCCCTACAAGAGGTAAGTCATGCAAACACATTTCAAAATATAATAATGAGTTCAATTTTTTTTTTGAGTTCAAATTTTTTAATATTAGTTTTTTCATTTAAATTACCCATGAGTGATTTTCTTACTTTAGATGCTATTTTTGAGTTAAGAGGAATTTTCTTCCCAAGGGCTCCTAAGGTTGTTCCAAATGTAAATTAAGTGTCCTTTCAGAGAGTTGCAAATTGAGACAAAAACACATCAACAAAGTAAGATACTTGTGATGTTAACGTTAACGGGGTAATTTCCAGGGGAAGGGGAGGTTCCAGATTCTCTGTCCAGCCCTAAGGGTGGGGACAGACAGGTGCTGAAACCAGAAAAGACCAGTGGCACACCAGTTACAGTGCAGCTCTCCTCAGCTCAGAATATAGGTAAAATAATTTCCAACAAAACAACCCAAAGTTACTATCCCCTCTTGGGAAAATGCCCAGCCAGACTGGGTTGGCCCAAATCAGGGCCACAGAGGCCACAGAGTTGCCCCTCTTGTAAGGCACCTCCTGGTGGGACCCACAGGAAAGGGGCAGAAAAGCCGGGCAGGTCTGGGAGGATAAGAGCAAAATCAAAATCAAGATAAAGGGGGCCAGTGTCAGCCTTCCCATGGGTTTCTCACCTGCATCTGTTCCAGGCATCTCCCTCCATGTCCCCCAAGCCCCTGGTACAAGTCCAAGGCCAAGAAATAAGTCCAGATTCTCCATATGTCTGTCTTTTTTTTAAAAAAAGATTTATTTATGCATACA
>NW_004567130.1:5152990-5164612 GCF_000260355.1 Condylura cristata | reverse complement strand
CCATGTGGTCACCTCCGGGGCAGGCGGGAATTGAACTCATGCGGAAGCGGCTTTAGATTCTCAGTGCTGTGCTTTAACCCACTGCGCCACCAGGGAGGGCCTGTGTGTCACATTTTAAACATGTTTTGAAAATATGAAATAATTTAGTATTTTTTTAAAGATTGATTTATTTATGCATACAGAACTGGAGTACAGGCCAGAGGTGCAGGGGCAGTGAGAGAATTCACCAGATTCAGTGGGGAGCAGAATAGGCAGATGGACCATGCACACTGCTGAGGGGAGCAACAGGCCGGCCAGGAGAAGTCGCTGTGCCACGTGGGTCACTTCCTTGGCTGGGGATCAAACCTGTGAACTTGTGCTGAAGCAGCTGCGGCCAGGTTTGTAGGGCTGCGCTTTAATCTGTTGCGCAACCAGAAAGGCCCTAATTTATTATGTTAAAAAATTATTCATTTATTCATACAAGAACTGGAGTACAGGCCAGAGATATGGGAAGGTGAGAGGATTCACCAGAGACAAAGTGGGGAGCAGAACAGGTGGACTGACTGAGGTGAGCAGTGGGTGAGAACAGGAGGGGTCTGCAGCACCATGTGGGTTCTCTCCCCGCCCAGGGATCGAACTTGGGCTGCAGTGGCTGCTGATAGCTGCATAGTGCTGACACTTAACCCCTGAGCCACTGGCGAGGCCCAATTTAAAGTAAAACCATAGCTATAAAATAAGAGGAACTTAAAAAGATGAATATCAGATCTTCCAAAAGAATTTGTTAAGCCCTAGCACCTGTGTTTCATGTTAAATGTAAAAACATTCTGCTCACTTAGAAATCAAAATACATTTTGATACATAATGTTTATTCTTCCTCCAATTTTATTCTTGCTTATCTTCATTTTGGAACTGTAAGTTTGTGAGAAAAGTATACAAATAAAATCTTTGGAATAGCAAATGACAAATTTCAAATTTTTAATAAACAAAAATGTTTTCTTCCCAAATAGTAAATATCCAGAAATGAAAGCACAGATAGTAGTCCAGTATAGGACACTCACAGGAAAGGGTGGTTATATTTGGTGGTAAGGCATTTGTTTGCAGTATAAAGCACAGCACCAAAAAGCAACAGACCTTTGTTATTTGAAAGAGTACAGCTTCCCCCAATTTCCTCAACTGAGCAGAAGCTTACCCTTCATGTAGAATTTTGGCATCCAGAGCAGGCCCCAGGAAAGGTCTGAGCCAGCTTAATCTCTAGGCTGGAGAAGAGTGTTCTCTTCAGCCAGGAGGCAGCCTTTCCATAAAGGGTATGGAGAGCATCCCCAAGTCTTCAGGCAAGCATGGCATCTGGGCTTCTGGGGGCTTCTGGCCAGAGCACTCATCCCAAGGACCTCCTTCCAGGGCCCAGGCAGTCCTATGGGGCTCTGTGGCCCCTGGGAGTCCCTGATCCTCCCCTACTGACCTCCAACTGGACTGGCCTCACCAGGCGCTGCGGGGCCGCAGGTTGGCCCCTGAACAGGGTGAGCCTGGCTGGGGGAAGCTGAGTCTGGCACCCAGGTGCCATCCTGGGGTGCGAAAGGACCTGCCCTGCTGGTCCCCAAGCCTGCCTTGTTTTAGGTTATTTTGATAAAGAAAATAATAGAATGGTGCCCTCCTTGATGGCACAAGGGCTAAGTCTTGGCACTATGAAGCTATCACAGCCACTGCAGCATGAGTTTGATCCCCACCAGGGAGGTGACTCACATGGCGCGGCAGACCTCTCCTGACCTGCCTGCTGCTCCCCTCAGCAGTGTATTTCACTTCATCTGTCTGTTCTGCTCCTCACTCTGTCCTTGGTGAATCCTCTCACCCCCTTCCACCTTTTGGTTTCTACCCCAGTTCTTGTATGCATAAATAAATAAATCTCAAAAAAAAACTATAGAATGGATATCCTACTCATTCTAGTAATTCCTAGAAAAGTGGCATTTGGGGTCTATTCGTGTTCTCTCTCATAACCCTCACTCCATGAGAATATGTGAGTCAGTGGCAGAACTGGCATTTGAATTACAGCTGATGACTCTAGAACCTGTGTGTTGTGTTAGATTATAGTGTCATAGAGAGTACTAGAATGATTTTATGAAAACTAATGCTGTTTTTTTTTTCTAGACGGCCCAACTCCAAAGCTTAAAACTGATGACTACTACTCAGCAATGCAAGAAAGACAGTAAGCTATTGTAGCCTGTCCATCCTCATTCTAGCCACTGATTTGAACTGATAGGTATCTTTGTGCATTTTTTACTTTGTTTTTGCTATCATAGAGGTGAAGTGTGACCATGTGACACCCGAAAATGCATCTTTACATGAGGACAATAACTCTAGTGTTAAAGTAGATGACGTGATTGAAATCTTCATTTCACCCAGCGATGATCAGGAATTTTCTCCTCCGGACTTTCCATCACCTGCACCTCTTCTAAATCCTCTCCAGCCTTTAGGACTTACAAAAGTAAGTCCTACTTTCTTTGAGTACCCTAAACTTATTCAGTACCATCCACCAGATCAGAAGGATGAACAATTTCCTAGACAGAAATGAAGGTCTTTAAGATCACAATCGAACACAAGTGTCATAGCAAGAGAAGTAGATAGAGGGTTGAGATTATCAAGATTGTTGAAAGTAAGCACTGTGAGGGATGCCTCTGTAGAATGGAAAGTCTAGAAAGACAACCAGATGAATAAGAAGCTGAGGAGGATGAAAGGAAAGAGTTCACTTAAGAAGGGCAAGGCATATATAAAGATTGAGTAAGAGGCCCTCCCTGGTGGTGCAGCGGGTTAAAGCACAGCACTAAGAAGCTTAAGCCTCTTCTGCATGAGTTTGATCCCCGTCTGCCCCGGAGGAGATACACATGGCGCGGCAGACCTCTCCTGACCCGCCCGCTGCTCCCCTCAGCTGTGTACTTTGTCAATCTGCCTGTTCTGCTCCCCACTCTATCTCTGGTGAATCCTCTCACCCTCTGCTTCTCTGGCCTGTACCCCAGTTCTGTATGAATAAATAAATCTTAAAAAAAAAGATTGAATAAGAGAGTCCAAATGAGAGACTTACTATTATAAAAACATGACATTAAAAAACCAAGTTGTATAGGAGACATTTTGCAAAGGTGGAGTTGGGAATGGGATAAAAAATGGGTGGGGGTAGTGGTGGGGGAGAAGTGCACTGGACTGTAGTGATGGCACACAGGTGATCTGATGATGGGAAGCCCGCAGGGATTACAACTGATATGGGAAGAGGCACAAAATGATGTAAAAATAAACTATTATATTTAAAAAAAATAAATAAATAACCAAGTCGTGAGGTTGAGTGAGAGCAGGAACTCTGTATTATAAAAAAAAAGAAAATAGGATGGGCATTATTGTAAATGACAGTTCGGACAAGAAGGCTAGGAAATGAAAACAATGCCACACTTTCTAAAAATTGATTGATGCATACAGAACTGGGGGACAGGCCAAAGGTGTAGGGGTGTTGAGAGGCTTCACCCCTCAAGAGACAGAGCGGGGAGCAGAGCAGGCAGAATGACAAAGTACACTACTGAGGGGAGCAGCAGGCGGGTCAGGAGAGGTCTGCCGTGCCACGTGGGTCACCTCCAGGGCTGGGGATCGAACTCGTACTGCAGTAGTTGCCACTAGCTTCACAGTGCTGCACTCTCATAAGTGACTTGCAGCCAGATGAATTGCTGCCATCATGAGGTGGTGACTGAGGGCGGCAGTTGGTAGCTGAGGACAGCACAGTCCCGAGAACCACTGTGCACACCAAAGGCCATTTCTGGGGGACTCTTAAGTGTCCTACTGTTTGCTTAACTTAATTTACTTAACTATCTTAACTGTATCATATAATTGGTGTAGTTGTTTTGATCTTTTTGAGAATAAAAAGAGAGGAAATAAGAAAGCCTTTGATTTAGTCTTTTCATTAATTAAAATTACTAGGTAAATGAGGTTCTTTATCTACTAAATGTGACAACGAATTTTTTTTTAAATAAAATATAGAATTATGTTTTGCTGGAAGACACAATATAGAATTATGTTTTATTGGATGGTTTTTTTGTTTGAGATTTACATATTCACACAAGGACTGGGGTACAGGCCGGAGGTGTGGGGGAGGTGAGAGGGTTCACCAGAGACAGAGTGGGGAGCAGAACAGGTGGATCTACAGAAACACACTGCTGAGGGGAGCAGCAGGTGGGTTAGGAGGGGTCCGCTGTGTCATGTGGGTCAGCTCCCTGGACAGGAATTGAACTCATGTTGCAGTGGCTGGCAATAGTCTGATAATGCTGTGTCTTTAACCCCTGCATCATCAGAGAGGCCTCTGGAGCGATTCAGATTTCTCTTTTGCTAACAGTATTTGTATGTACTGGACAGATGTATATATCTCAAATGAATGAAATCACAGCTTGAGACTCTTTTCTAATAAAGCTGCTTATTGTAGAACCATTATTGAAAGGAAAGATTTCAACAAAGTATGCAGAATGAACTCTGGAAGTTGACTTCTGCTTTCTACATATTATTCTATATTATTTGTATATATAATATTTCCAGCAACATAAACATTTCATATTATTCTCAGGAAACATTATTAACCTTAGAATTCCCAGTTATTAAACATAACATGTCAATTCTAATCTGCAACTCAGAAGCCCCTGACTTGATTGTCCCCTTCTTTCCTTATGCGAATGTTGGATCCTGATTGATAATTGCAGATATATTTAAAGACATTTTTAAAAAGATTTATTAACAAGCCAGAGGTGCAGGGGCAATGAGAGGATTCACCAGAGACAGACTGGAAAGCAGAACAGGCAGATCAGCAAAGTATACTGCTGAGGGGAGCAGTGGGAGAGACAGGAAAGGTCTGCTGCACCATATGAATCACCTCCAGGGCTGAGGATAGAACTCCCACTGAGCGGCTACAGCCAGCTTGCCGTGCTGCGTCCTAACCCATTGTGCCACCAGGATGGGCCTATTTTAAAGACATTTTAACCTTCACTTTGGCTATCAGTTTTATTAATTTTTTTATGCTAGACCCTTTCTCTACTCTTTGCCATCCTATGTGGACAAACATAAAATTAGAGAGATCTGTGTGTTGTTCACAGGGGAATAAAAATGCGAAATTAAAAAAGATAATAATATAATAGTTCATTTTTACATCATTTTATGCCTTTTTCCATCTCAGATGTAATCCCTGTGGGCTTCCCATCATCAAATCACCCATGTACCATCACCATAGTCCAGTGCACTTCCCTCCCCCCACTGTTTTTGATCCCATTCCCCCACAAAATGTCTCTGGTATATAGTTGCTCATTATTACCATTATTTTCTCCCCTGGTCCTTTATACTCCTGCTATGAGTGAAACCATACAGTATTTTTCCTTTTCTTTCTGGCTTATCTCACTAAGCATGACTTTTCCAGCTCCATCCATGTTGCTGCAAAAGGCATGTGTTGGTTTTTTTGATTGCTGAGTAATATTCCATTGTGTGTATGTACCACGTCTTTCTAATCCAGTCATCTACTTTTGGGCATCTAGGTTGTTTACATGTCTTTCCAATTGTAAATAAAGCAGTAATAAACATGGGGGTGCAGGTATCTTTGAATCAGTGTTTTTGTGTCTTTTGGGTAGATACCTAGGAGTGGGATTGCTGGGTCGTGGGGAAGCTCCATGTTTAGCAGTTTGAGGAACCTCCAAACAGTTTTCCATAGTGATTGGACTAGTTTGCATTCCCACCAGCAGTGCAGGAGAGTTCCTTTCTCTCCACATCTTCACCAACATTTGTTGTTGCTAGTTGTTTGAAGATGTGCCATTCTCACTGGGGTGAGGTGGTATCTCATTGTGGTTTTAATTTGCATCTCCCTTATTACGAGTGATGTTGAACATTTTTCATATGCTTTTTCATATGGCCATCTGCATTTCCTCTTTGGAGAAGTGTCTTTTTAGCTCTTCTGCCCATTTTTTGATGGGGTTGTTTATTTTTGTTGAGTTTCGTCAGTTCTTTGTATATCTTTGTGATCAATTCTTTATCACTAGTTGTGTGTGAGAAATTTTTTTCCCCAGTCAGTGGGCTGTCTGTTTGTTTTTTTCGTAATGTCTCTTTTGCTGTACGTCCCATCTGTGTGTCCTTGCCTTCACTGTCACTGCATTGGATGCTGTATGTTGTGTATGTCTTTGCTTCCATGTATCTTTGTTTCCCTTCTTATGTCTAGGTCTTTAATCCACTTTGAGATGATTTTTGTGTATGGTGCAAGGTAGGAATCAAGTTTCATATAAAAATGCCAATTTTAAAATAACATTTTGTACTTCTTCCTTACATCAGCATAGTCCTTCAAAATGGCACTTAATTCAGAATCACATAATGAATCCTTGGTCAGATAAGGATTTTTCTTTTGTAATTTAAAACTTTTCATAAGATTTTTAAAGATTAAAATTTAGAAATATTCTGAAAAAAAATGTGAAAAATGATGTAAAAATAAACTTTTTAATAAAAAAAAATTTAGAAATATTCTTGGCAGAGAGCCCTTGTGGAGGGTTGTGGGTGGGGGGGCTGTGGTGTGACATAAAACCTGAAAGGTGTGATCCTAAACTTCTAAATCATATGCAGTGTTATAAACCAGTGTTGCCTCAATTGAAGGCAAATAAATAAGTTGGAAAGAAAAAGGGAGGTGGTCTTTTAACATCTTGAACTGGTTAAAACTTTAAAAACTTAAAAAAAAAAAAAAGAAGCACATTGCTATAATATTCCAGAAGTGAGTATTTGCATAGACTCAGAAAGGTATATTTTGCAACAAAGTTAGAAAAATATGTGATCGAAAAATTGAATTCCATGTTTTCGTTTTCTCCCCTGCTCTTATTTTTATTTTCCATATTTCAGAGTTTTGTGTAAGTTTGCATTATTTAATTCTACAAATTTAGTATTTTCACAAATATAACATCGCAGGACGCAGTAAGTTCACCGCTCTTGCTCCAAATACATTTTTCCAAATCTCTCTTCTAAGTCCTATGGGTGCCTCAAATTTGATGGGTTCTGAACGGAAGTCACCATTCCTTGTGACATTTTTTTCTTTCCTGGCTCTTGGTCCTTTACTCTGTTTTTTTTCCATCCTAGAAAATGACCACTCAAATCCCGAAAAGGCCCCGCACTCGCCCCTCCCTGGAAATCACGCAGTCCAGCCCCAGCAAGTCCGTGCTTCCAGCGCTTACCCGTGTCCCTACCGCAGAGCCTAGAACCGTAACTCACTCCGTCACCTGCAGCTCTGAGCTGCGCTCTTCCAGTTTTGCTCTCACTCTGTGACACCAAATTGCCACAGTAACCAAAACAGCCCTGCTGATGCATGCTGTGCCTCTGCTCACCTACTGGCCGCTGGCAGGAGGGGAGAGGGCCTGTGCTAGAGGAGCCTGCTCTCTGGGGGTTGTCCCTGATTCTCGGCCATCACCTTCCCCACCACCTTCCCCACACTCTGGCCCGGGGTCCCCACATTACTCCCGTGCTCACATTTGCTGTGTTTCATACCTCGTTTTTTTTTGTTCTTTTTTTGTTGTTTGCTCTTCCTGCCCCTTCTGGAATGCCCGTCACCCCTCCCCTCTGTGGTTTCTCTTTCAAGAAACAGCTAGCTCACTCTTTGCAGCATTTGCTGAGCTTCCCGGGGACAGTGGCATGCTCTGGCCTTTGTGCGCTGAGGTACTTTATTCAGTTCTGCTGTGGACGTTGTGAGTGCGCCTTTCTGTTCTCATTTGTTTCCCTGCACCTTCGCCCCTCCTAAACAGAGGGCAGAATCCATCTGTACCTAGTCCGAGCTGCTCCCAGGTGAGGGCTGTGATCTGACTGATATAGTAAATCTTTGTGGTACTGACTGACTAAGTGGATGAATGAGGCTTACTAAAGTTGGGATTTTGTTTTGTTTTTATAGGAAGGAGCCACAGAGCCAGTCATTGGGAAAAAAGAAGAGCTTGGCAGTGAAAGTGCTCCCCAACAGCAGGCTGATAACTACAACCTGACTCACCTTGAGGGAAGACACAAAGATAGTAGACATGGTAAGTGAATGAATGTCTCTGAACATTGTCCTGTGTGTAAATGGTAATATAAGCAAATCTAAAGTGTAGTTCTAAATATAGCCTCTACATCCTTTAAATAATTTTCTTCCACTAGCTTTCTTCATCTGCATCCCAATTACTACCAACTTTCACTTCCTGAAGATCACCTGCCCTCTGAAGTTCCTTTCTGCTCTCATTTTTATTTAGTTGAAATATTCATGAATGCAGAGAGACTTATATGTGCTGTTTTAAAATATGTGATTTTAAAAAAATGTTTATTTTTACATTATTCTTCATTTTGTGCCTTTTTCCATCTTGGTTATAATCCCCGTGGGCTTCCCACCACTCATTCACCTGCGTGCCATCACCATAGTGCGGTGTGCATTCCCTCCCCACCCCACTTTTGATCCCGTTCTCCCCCCCCCACCAAACCTCCCCCTCCATAAAATGTCTCTGCTATATGGTTGTTCATTGTTTTTCATTTTTTCTTTATTGCAATTGCTTTTCCTCCCTCACCCTGGTCCCTTATGTTCCTATTAGTGAAACCAATTGCATATGCTTTTAAAATGCACATAATCAGCGTTCTCTTGTATGACTCTGACTGCATTTTCTAGACATTATGTCAGCATTAGGATCAGAAGAGGAAGATGTACAGTCACTTTGGGATCTTGAGGTACTGTCTTCTTTTAGCATCATTTTTAAATATAAGCGCTGAACAGTTAAAAGAAGATGCTTTGACTTAATATTGTCACCCCTGTATTTGCCATAGAATTATTTCCTCATAGACTATAACCAATAATTAATAAAATAATTATGTGTTAAAATACTACTACATCCTACAAGACTGCTAATTGGAAAGATTGAATTAATGAAACCAGTATCTAGTACCATAAGACTAAGGCTTCGCTGTCATGAATTAAGTTGATCTAAAAATGAAAGAATTTTTTCCTCGTCAACCTATGGCAAAATTCATGATTCTTTGTTAAACATGATTATGGTAAAACAGCTAGTGATTCAGAGAGAAACAGCTTGTATTGTAGCTTTTGCAACTTGTTTCAAATGATGATGCTTGAGTCTTGAATGTATGATTTTATCTGGATCATCGAGTAGCTCCGCAAGGAAACTTTCAGGACAAAGAAATGCACAAGAAGTGGTGATAAGCCTGTGGGATTATAACAACAACTTGATTGAGTCCTGCATTAAATGAAAGGCATTTTGCATAGTTTAAGTAGAGGGCATTGAGTAGCTGTACGACAGCCACACTTGTAGTAAAGTTCGTATAGTGTAATGATGGCCCACCGTAGGTGACAGGTGTGGAGACGGGAGCAGGCCAGCTCCCTTAGCGAGCGTTGGCTTCTGCATAGCCATCAGCACACATTTGAAGTCAGAAAAGATTTGCCTCCTGGCTTTGTCATGTACTGGCCACAGGATGTTGGATAGTTTGTTGACGTGGTTTGAATGAATGTCGGTGACCGCACTTGTAAACTGATAGACATGCCTGCCATCCAGGTAGGGGTAAGGAGCAGATGTAGTAACACCTGTCAAAGCACTGAGGAAGATCTAAAGGGTACATAGACGATGAAGACAATATGATCACGGTAATATTTAGTGACTTCTAAATATGAGGACATCTCTTTTAAAACCCAAAGGACAGCAATATGAAAAATGGAAAAGCTAAAACAGGCACTTGGATTTCTATTTTGGGGTCTGTTTAGTTTGAGTGGGCTATTATATAAGTGTAATATACAAGCTAATAGAATAGGAAATCTGAATAGTGTCTTTTTCTGGTAAAGAAATTTAAACTGTAGTAAAACAGAAACAATAAAATGTCCTCACGATTAAGATTCCAGTCCAAAAAAAACCTCACTAATAACATTTCCAAACATTTTAGTCAGACATTCTAATTTATTCCTCTGAATAGAGAAAAAAGGAAAATAAGCAATTAATTTTATGATACCAAGCCCTGTTCCAGGATATTTCAAAAAAGAAAACTTAAAGTCCAGTTTGTCTTACATGCTCAGATGCAAAAATCCTCGAGAAAATGGCCCCCAAATTTGGGTTTATTCTGGGAAGGAATAGACTGTTGCTTGATTATAAAATAATGTAATTCATCACATGAATAGCATAAACAGGTAAAAAATCAATCTTGGGTCCTCCCTGGTGGCCCAACAGCAATTCCCCTGCAGGCCAGGGAGCTGACCCACAGGTGCAGCAGACCTCTCCTGTTTCCCTTTGCTCCCCTCAGCAGTGTATTTCAGTAGATCTACCTGTTCTGCTCCCCATTGTCTCTGGTGAATCCTCTCACTGCCCCTGCACCTCTGGCCTGTCCCCCAGTTCTATATGCATAAATAAATAAATCTTTTTTAAAAATCTATCTTGAAAGGTGCAGAAAAAACATTTGACAGCATGTGAGCCCTGTATTTGAATTAAAAATGAGTCCTACTGGACCTCCCTGGTGCGCAAGGGGTTAGGACTCAGTACTGCAAGCTGGCCACTGCCACATTAGTGCGAATCTGATCCCCAGCCCTGGAGGTGACCACTTGGTGCGGCAGACCTCTCCTGACCTGTCGGCTTTTGTAAAAAGTCCTAGAAAATAAGTCTCACTGGAGATTTCCTCCATTGAGAAAAGCATCTACAAGAAACAGTGTGCTCTGTGGTAAATGATAAAAGTGTCCCCTAGAATTGACAAGGGGAGAACAATATTGGTCTGAGGTCACCAGTCCTGTTCACTACATTACTAGAGGTGCGTTTGCTCAGCCACCCCAGACCTGGAGCATTTCAGGATTTGGCAACAGCTCAGGTCTCTGATGTCACACACCCATGTCTCATGACCATTGCGCTCCCGGTGACACAGGCCTCCTTTCTACCTCTGTCTTCTGTTGCCCCAATGTCACTTCACCTCTCTCCATGTATTTCGCACCAAACAGCATGGGAAAGATTTGTCATAGCCCATCAGAAAACCACTGGGCAGGAAGGCAGAACATTTGCATCCCACTGTCCAACAGCGTCACTCCTGTGCATGCCTCGGAGAAATGTACGCCTGTGTGCCAGGAACAATCAGAACAATGTTCATAACAGCACAGGTCTTTTTTATATTATGGAATATGATCTTTTTTTTTTTTTAATGGTTGAATGGGTTATACGTTGTCATACAATAAAGCATACTGTCATCAAAATAAGTTGATATCAGCTCCCATTTATTTATGAAAAGAATAAAAATACTTTAAGGATATGGTAAATAGTCTCTCTCTCTCTTTTTTTAAATAATATAACAGTTTAATTTTACACCATTTTGTACATTTTTTAAAAAATCTCAATTGTAATCCCCATGTGTTTCCCATCACCGAGTCACCTGTGTGCCATCACCACAGTCCCGTGCACTTCCCTCCCCACCCCGCCCTTTTTTGATCCCATTCCCCACTCTACCCCCACAAAATGTCTCTGGTATATGGATGTTCATTATTATTATTTTCTCACCTGGTCCATTATACTCCTGCTATGAGCGAAACCATCCGGTATTTTTCTTTCTCTTTCTGGCTTATCTCACTAAGCATGATCTTTTCCAGCTCCATCCAAGTTGCTGCAAAAGACATGTGTTTCT
>NW_004567130.1:5138596-5149405 GCF_000260355.1 Condylura cristata | reverse complement strand
CCTGCCTTCTTTTTTGGCCCATTTGCTTGTAGGATTGTTTTCCATCCTTTTATTTTCAGTCTGTTTTTATCTTTTGTAGTTAGATGTGTTTCCTGCAGACAGCAGAATGATGGCTTCTGTTTTTTTAATCCATCCTGCAACTATGTGTCTTTTTACTGATGAGTTTAAGCCATTCCTACATTTAGAGATAATATTGATATACTGCCACCTACATTTGCCATTATGTTCCTTCTGTATTTTTATTCCTTGTTTTGAACTGTTCTTTTTCATTCTTCTGTTGGATTTGGTTTGAGGGCTTCTTGTAGTAGTTTAGTCATGATGAAATTGTGGAGGGTTTAGTCATGATGAAATTGTGGAGTTTCTGTTTGTCTGAGAATGTCCTTACTCTTTCTTCATAGAGGAAGGAGAGCTTCGCAGGGTAGAGAATTCTTGGTTGGCATTAATGTTTTGGAGTTTGTTGAGTATGTCCCTCCACTCTCTTCTTGCCCATAGTGTTTCTTCGGAAAAGTCTGATGTCATCTGGATTAATTTCCCTTTTTAGGTTATTTGTTTCTTCCCTCTTATCATTCTCATTATCTTTTCCTTGTCTTACAATCTTGGAATTTTTATTATAATATGTCTTGCTGTTTTTCTTCTCTCATCATGGTAGTTTGGAGTTCTTCTTGCTTCTTGGATGTCTACTTTTATCTTCTTCAAATTAGGGAAATTCTCTTCTATTATCTCTGTGAATATTTTCTCTATTCCTTGGCCTTTCTCTTTGCCTTCTGGGATACCTATAATTCTGATATTTCCTTTCCTAATGGTGTCATATAGCTCTTGAAGTGTTTCTTCATTCCTTTTCCTTTTTACTTCTCCTTCTTTTTCTTTTTTAATTCTCTGTTTCTGTGTCTTCGAGGATGCTGACTCGTCCTCCCATTTCATCTATTCTGTTTCATAACTTTTCCCAGCATTCTTTATCTCTTCTAGTGACCTTTTCATCACCTGCATTTCTTCTATTTCCTTTTTTAATGTCTCATTTTCTTTCTTCAGTTCGCTCATTGCTTGTCTCATATTTTTTTCATTTCTGTCATTCATTTCCTTGTTTGCATTCTTCAACTCCTGGATGGCTTGCCTCATTTCATTTTGTTTATTTATCATGATGATTCTGAATTCTTTATCTGGAAGGTTGAGCAGTTCTTCTGTTTCTTTGGTGGTTTCTGTTGCCTGATCTTTTTGTGTTGAATTTCCCCCCCTGTGGACTTGCTTGAATATTTGTTTGTCTTCTTTTCCCTGTTGTGTATTTTCTAATACTTTCTATTGCTGAGACATGGTGTTGCTATTATTGACTGGCATTTTTTTTTTATGTTCTTTCTGGAATAGCTGAGGGACTTCCAGACACTTCAGTTGTGGAGGGTATTCTGAGTTGTGTTATTTTTCCCAGCCCCCACTGTGTGTAACTGTGTCTGTTGTCTCAGCTGGTAACAGTCAGGGGACTCCTGTGTTGTTCAGCCTCTTCTAGTAACATGTTGAGGCCGTGTTTCTGGAAGGTGTCTGTTGATCTTTGTAGCCTTCAGATGTCCTAGGTTCCCTCTATGCTTGGTGTGCCCGTGGTGGTTATGATGAGTTAGAAGTGTAGGTCTCCCTGGAGCTAGGCCTTTGGCTGTGTTGGTGGCTGGCTTTGTTTATACTCTTAAGTACTGTGAGCCTTTCTGGCTCACAAGTCTTCAGGCCTCTTTTGTGGGGGTGGGATCTCCCCCTCCCCACAGGAGTGCAGGGGAGTGCCAGAGTCCCAGCTGAGCAGGCTGCCAGTCCTCCCTTTGAGCTTTCAGGGCTCTTTTTGTTTAGTCCAAACAGTCCCTCCCTGAGCAGTGCCTCCCCCCTGCCTGAGGTCCTCTCACAGAGCCCACCTGTATCTCTTTAACTCCAGGGTTTTACCACAGTTTTTGTGGGTAGATGTGGTAAGCAGGTAGACCCCTTAGCAAGTCTCCCCATTTGAGGCACTTCCTAGGGCCTCTCTATGTTGAATGTGCCCATGGAAGATTGTTAAAATTGTTGCATTATCCTAGGGTTGGCCTGTGGTTGGGTCCTGTCTAACTGCTTTTTTTTTGTTGTTTTTTTCCCCCTCTTTAACTCAGGGGCTTTGTGAGTCTTGTTGATCACACCTTAAGAATGGTGCCAAGACCTGACCAAACCCTAATGTTGCCTAGTCTCAGATCTCTGTTGTGGGGGCAGGAGATGCGGGTAGGGCTAGAGGGGCCCCAATTGCCAGTTCCTCTTCTCCACCTCCCAGGCTCTAAGTAGAGCAGTTTTTTTGTTTGTTTGTTTTTTGTTTTCCCGCCCCACCCCCACCCCCACAGCAGCTTGGGATCCACTCACCCAGCTGTGTTGTCTCAGTTTATATCCAGGGCTTTGTCGGGGCTGCTGGGGCAAAGGATGGCAACACTTCTGCAGCATATCCTCAGGTCTCTGGTTCCAAGCTGCAGCCTTTTCCCACAACCTGGTCTCCTTTCCCTAGCTGAGTTGTCTCAGTTTATCTTCAGGGCTGTAGCAGGGCTGGGGCAAAAAACTGCTGTAGCTGTGCAGAGCAGCTGCAGCTGCCGCTGCATTCAGTCTCTGCAGAGCTTCCTGGTGTCCGGGCACCTAGATTTTTAAAGGAGCCCAGCAAGTAGGAAGCCGCTGGCTTCCCCGATCAGAGTTGCAGGGTTCAGCTAATCCTGCCTGTGCGGCTTCCCTTATGGGAACTCCCCAATCGCCGATTCTCCCTTGGTTATCTTCCTTTAGTGAGTCCAGGAAATTCTCATTTGGGTTGAAACTCGTAGCATGTAATTCTATAGTCTGTTTTTATATAATCCCATGCAAGCTTGGATGTAGTCGTCTCAGCGTCTTTATTCTGCCGCCATCTTGCCTGTTTCCGAGCTGGTAGAGCTGGTCCTCAGTGGTGCTCTCAATTGGGTCTGCAGTTTCAGTGGTTTTTGCCTGTACCCAGGTGTTGCGGATCAGATTTGCAGTCTTTCCTCAGCCCGGACTCCACTGACTGAGCTAGCCATCCCCCTTCACCTCCAGGGCTTTGGCGTGGGGCCAAGCGGATCCTGCAGCCCGCCAAACTTCAAGCAATAGTATCATTTTAAATGTTCCACATTAGAAGGACCCCACAAATAAGACACCACTTGTTATAATAGTGAAAATAAAGTGTGTGTAATGTTTAACAAATGTTGAGTTTTTCATGTTCTTGTTACCCTAAGTGAAATGAAACCACTTCAGTTGTATTTTTTATATTCAATACCACATACTTCCGGTTTCTTATCATGCCAAGTATCTTTTAACACTAAAAAAAAATTGTGAATGGAAATATTTTCAATTTAGAACAAGTATACACATGAAAACATTCTTTATATATATAAATTTATTTATTTATGAATACAAGAACTGGGGTCTGGGGTGTAGGTGAGGGAAGTGAGAGGATTCACCAGAGACAAAGAGGGAACAGAAAAGGCAGATCTACTTAAAGACATTGCTGAGGGGAGCAGCGGATAAGACCAGAGAGGTCCGCCACACCTTATGGGTCACCTCCCTGGCCAGGGATCAAACTTGTGCTGCAGTCAGTGGCTGTGGCTAGTTTCATAGTGCTGTGCTTTAACCCCTTGTGCCATCAGGGAGGTCCTAAATACATATATTTTAAAGCCTGTTTATTTTGTTGTGGCATGTCATGTAGAGTTAGGCATTTTCAAGATAATTCTTTGTTGAAATGTGCAAGTAAGATAGCATTTTGTATATGTAAATATTTATGCTCAACTTATAGAGCTGACTACCACTGGAGAGTAAAGGTATATTTGATACAGGGAGCATAGGTGAGGTTTTCTCTTTAAACAGTTTGGTTTTCAATACAGGCCTCTCGTTAAGGCAAACATTTAGAGTTGGGAATTCAGATATTAAGAAGAGATTAGAAAATCTTTATGCAACTCACTAGGTAACTGGGTGGTCCCCATGGAAAGGCAAGGTTCCAGTTCTCTGACTCACCCAACGGAGGGTTTGGCTAAGTAGGGAGAAGAAGCTGGAGAGGAGAATAGATAAGGGAGGAAGGAAGAAATATGGGGAGCAAGAAGGAGACCTGGAGGAGGCAAATGGAGCAGAGAGACATGTGAAGAAGCTGTTTTTGCATCTTAGTCTTCTGTTGGCTGAGACAGATGTGAATGAGAGATCTGTGGGGAGGTTAACAGCAGCCTTTATCTTGACTTTGATTTTGTCCCCCTGTTCCAGACCTGCCTGGCCCCTCCTGCCCCTTTCTTGTGGGTCCCCACAGGAGGTCCCTAAATTTATGGCAGCTTTCTGGCCTCAGTGATCTTGCTTTGGGCCAACTCTATCTGGCTGGCCATTTCCCCAAAGGGAATGGGTAACTTCGGGTGGTTGATTCAGAAACTTTATTCTGTGTTGCACAATAATTGTATTAGAGTTCCTTTTAATTAAGATCTTATGCACTAGAGTATTGTTTTGTCTTGATGTGGCAGATGGCAGAACCTACTTAGAGAAGGCAGGTTTGGGGGTTCTTGGGTGCTCCTCTCCTGGCCCTTTAACAATTATTGATTTTAATTTTAACAGAGTATTTCTGGGAGTCTTCCAGAGAAGCATATTGATCATTTATCTGGAGCTGCAGATCAAAGAGAAAAAAATATATTAAGTGGACAAGTAGAAGGTAGGAAGTGTATTTTATAAAAAGCTCATTTGACAGTTTGCTTATCACATGTTTATATATATCCTAATATATATGTTCTAATATATATTCTAACATATAACCACATGTTTATATATATTCTAATAAACAAAGAGAAGCACCCTCTAAATAGATAGTAAAGAAAGGGAGAAGTGAAAAGGGAATAAGTTGTCTTATTAGGTGTTCCTCTACAGGAGTCAATTTTTAATTACATTTCCAGATCTTCTGAGATCTAAGGAAAGTCAGGAAATAACAAAGAGAAAAAGGGGGAATGAAGATTGGGAAAGGGAGAGAGAGAGGCAGGGAGTAAATGAAGAACAAAGAAGCTGGTGGAAGGTGGTAAAATAATTGTGGTAATAAAAATAAAAGTGTCAAAATGTAGGAAAAACTAAAGTGAGTTTCAAGCACTGAAGCTTGTAGAAATAGAACAAAAGTGTCCTCGCTCTTCCTGTTTTCCTCATTGTGGGAGAGGCTGGGGAGCTGGGGGCCGTCATGATGCAGGGCTGTTTTATCTACCATGGGTGAACAAAGCCCGTGTGGTCAGCTCTTCATGGAGATACTTTCATGCCATAGAAGATGGTGCCACGACAAAGGGTAGATAACTAGTTTTACGGTGTTTCATAAATATTCTTTTTTTTTCAAAGATTTATTTTAGTTATTTATGCATACAAGAGTGGGACTGTAGGCCAGAGGTGTGGGTGTGGGGGGTAGTGAAAGGATTCACCAGAGACAGAGTGGGGAGCAGAACAGGCTGACTGACGAAGTACACTGCTGAGGGGAGCAGCGGGTGGGTCAAGAGAGGTCTGCCGTGCCACGTGGGTCACCTCTGGGGCAGGGATTGAAATCATGCTGAGATGGCTTTAGCTTCTCAGTGCTGTGCTTTAATCTGCTGTACCATCAGGGAGGGCCCAAGACAGAATTTTTTAAAGAAATTTTTTTTCTACTGAGGCAATGTATATGATTCAGAGTTAAAGGTTCACATCTGTTCAGATGTCCATCACCAAGATGTCCACCACTGGGGTTCCCCACCACACAATCTTTACCTTAGATGTTTCTACCTTAGGTTTTGATACCTGAAAATATCTGTTTTGGAAACTGTACTTCTTAGTGATTCCCAGGGTTTAATCATTAGATTAAGATTTTTCCAAATTTTAAAATGCATCTCTGATTTGCAGTCTTTACCCAGAGTAAAACTTCACTGCTCATTTGTGTCTTAATGCTACTTCATCTTGGTATGGTTACACTGATGATCATAAGTTTAACTAGATGTTCTGATAGTGACTCTTTGTGTGTGTGTGGGGGGGGATCAGTGGGGACACACATTTTGATTATTAGAATAAAGGGAAGTAATCATAGTTTATGATAACTTGTATGCACATTCATTAAATACGGGAAGTCTGAACCTACAGCCTTACTGTCCCTTTCTGTGATTAGAAGTCATTGAAAATACCAAAGTACATTTTTTGAAAAAGATTTATTTATTTATTTATGCATACAAGAACTGGGGTACTGTCCAGAGGTGCAGAGGTTGAGAGGATTCACCAAAGATAGAGTGGGGAGCAGAATAGGCAGATGAACTAAAATACACTGCTAAGGGGAGCAGAGGGCAGGACAGGAAAGGTTTGCTGCACTATGTGGGTCACCTCCCTGGCCGGGCATGGGACAGATGCTGCAGTGGCCTCATATAGCTTCAGAGTGCTGCGTTTTAACCCACTGTGCCACCAGGGAGGGCCACCAAAGTACACTTAAGTGGATTGTTTCTATTAACATTTATAATATTAGAAGTTGAAAAGAAATATTTAAATAAAAGCATTCATATTCATAGCCATTACATTAACCATTACAGCTCTGATGTTATCACATCACATCACTTGAGAACTCAACTTTTCACTTATGAGAGAGTGAGAGAGAAAATGGCAAATGACATTTGTATTATTCTGAAGTAGATTTAACTCTTGGATCTCTCTCAATAGAAAGACGTTGAGATTCTTGTTTCTTACACATTTCTTGCTTCTTTTTCACTTGCCTGTATAATTTTGTTTACAAAATATATCCTTTTCCTGTCTCACAGCACTATGCTTGCTTTGGATATAATGTCAACCTAGACTGATCCTACTTTTACATGGAGACAATTAGGACATGAAGGTCTATCATTTCTCATTAAAGTGTAATGTTCGTCAAAAGCATAAAATTGAATTCTGAAGATATTATTGCACTGAATAAAGAACATCTCATTGTAATTCAGGAAGATTTTTATTAAAGTAGTTCCATTCATGAAAAGTTTCCCTTAAACCATGGCACTATAATACATATAATAATTTTATGTATGCTGAAACTGAATGAGTTAAGCATAAATTTTGTTCATGAGAAAATTCATACCCTGAAAATTTTTAATTACTAATAAAATTCTTTTTAAAATTTTATAATTTTTTACATCATTCTTCATTTTTGTACAATGTGTGTTTTCTCCTCTCAGGTGTAGTCCCTGAAATTCCCACCACCAACACACCCATTTCCATCACTATAGTCCCTTGTGCTCTTCCCTCCTGTTTTGATCCTACTCCCTCCTCCTTCCCTGAAGAATGTCTCTGATTTATAGCTGCCTGTTGATTTTGGTTTTTAATTTACTATAATTACTTTTCCCCCCCCGATCCCTTATTTGGCTCCTCTACATTCCTCCTACGAGGGGAACCATCTGATGTTTTTCTTTTCATTTCTGGCTCATTTCACTCATGATCCCTTCTAGCCCCATCCATCTTGCTGCAAATGACATGAGTTTATATTTTTGATTGTTGAGTAATATTCCACTGTGTGTGTGTGTGTGTGTGTGTGTGTGTGTGTGTGTGTGTACTACATAGTAGTATATATTTTGTAGAATATGCAGTGGGAATGCTGAATGAATCATGGTAAGTATTACTAGAAAGTAAGAAGAGAAAATGGTTCATTAAACTTATCTATGTGAATGTTAAGTAAAGGACATAGAAAATATGAGGGAGTAATTTGTATGATGTTGGGTGTTGGGAGAGAATTTATGGAGCTGCTTCTCTAAATAATGGATTTGCATCATTATTAAAATTTGCCTTGTTATTTACTTTCCAATAAGTGAAAACTTATTTTCAGATTTTTCAGATAGGGAATCTACTGGTTTGAAGCTCAATAAGGAAACTTGTCAAAGATCTTGGAATTTGAAGGTTGAGGACAGATGTCCAGTTGTACTACAGTCATTGACCCCAAATCAGTCAGCATCCACAGCATTAGGACAGACAACCTTAAGAGGTAAAGATGAGTATGTGTAATACAGAGAAACAAAGGCTAGGCAAAATTAAACCATTAACAAACCTGTATCTTATAACTACAATTCTGAGGTAGCCAAAAGGGAAAGGTATTGGGGTGGGAGTCAGGGTGTGGAGAAGTGGACCGATGGAAACTGGTAGAGAATGATTGGTGTTTTAGTGATGGGTATGGTGGGAAAATAAACATCTGTGTTTTACACTGCTGAGGGGAGCAGCGAACAAGACAGGCGGGGTCTGCTGCACCGTGCAGGTCAGCTCCCCATCTGGGGATCAAACTCAGGCCACAGTGTCTGCTGACAGCTTTATCATGTTGAGACTTATCCCTCTTTGCCACTAAAGAGGCCTCAAATTTGTTGTAGTAACCAAACTAATGAATTTATTCCCTCAATGCTAAAATTGTTGTTTTCAGTTTATATTAATCTTATTTTGAAATATTAAAGACTTTAAATCTTTAAATTTCAAAGTTCTGGCCATGAACTGAATTTTCCCTTGGCTAGGCACTTTTCAATATTGAAAGCTTATTATACATTATTTCTTAAATGTGTTTTATATACTTTCTTACATGAGTAAGAATAAAAGGAACTAGAGGATACAAGAAATGTAGGCATTCCAGTAGCCCACAGTGGCAAGGGAAAATGGAATCATTTTATTAGCTATTATTCTACACAAGTTTATCTAATACATCCAGTTTGTAACACTTTCTCTGAAGAGAAGTGAGTTGTACATTCAGCTGAACTGGTGTCACCACTGTGAATACTGCAGGACAAGTTGAGGAATATGAGAAATACCTGTAGTATCATGATAGTAATGATTCCCATGTCTTGCTTTAAAGACTAACTCTTACAGTCACCCCTCAGGGCTGTGATTGTTCTTCTGATGAACCATCACATTTCTCCCCATCAAGTGGCCTGTGCACCTTGGTGGCTTAGATGTGCTTTTCTACTTTAGTTATAATCATTTTGAAACGTAATCTTACTTTTGAAATCTCAACCACCTGTTTTCTTAAACCTACATACCTAGCTTTTTCTTTGGTGTCCTATTGCATTCATATTTCTTTTTGTGACTGTCCTAACCTAAAACAAACCAAGTCATCAAAATCTAAAGCAGTCACTTCCAAAGACAAGTGTGAGGATTGAGCTCCACACTGACCATGCAGGAACATAAGGATGACTTTATACAGAATTGATTATATGTTCTTTTTCTTTTAGATTCTCCTGAAAAGTATACTCACTTGGAGGTAATGATATTTATTTCATTATCTTGAGTTATTAATTTACAGATTTATGAAATGTGCCTTATTTCTTAATCACCTTGTTACAAAATCCATCCAGCCTACCATCAAAGGGAGAAATTCTGTTCCCATGAACACAGTAGAAGTGGAGGATGTGCAAACATCTCAATCAGGTAAGTTTTGCAGTAAAATTTGAGGTCTGCAAAGAAGTACAATTAAGTATTTGATAATTACAGTCTTCTTATTTCTGGTATTTTACCAAGCTTACTTGCAAGATTTGACATTAATATTGCAGTTATCATTATATGTATCCATGTTTCAATAAGAGATATTTACAGCATAAGAAAGAGATTTTTAATGTAAGTTTCTTTTAATTTTATTGTTTTCTTATTGAGGTAACAAATGTGACTCAGATGTGTAGGTTCACATGTGCTCAGAGGTCTGGTACCACACAATAGCCACCTCCAAGGCACCTGGATGCCTCCACCATGGAATCTTTAGCTCAGATGTTTCTCCTTTATGCTTTGGCTCCTGAAAGTTCCTGTTTTGGAAAACTATAGTTCTTAGGGATTTCTGGAATTTAATCATTAGATTCCAAGATTTTAAAGAATTTCAAAATTCATCCTTGAATTCTGATCTTCATGAATATTCTATTTAATACCATGTCAATTTGTGTTTTAACTTTATTTTAGTGTTGTCACACTGATGGTCTAGGTTGACCAGATGTTCTTATGTGACTCTGTGTGTATGCATACACAAGTGCACATGCATTTGTGTGGGGGTGTCTGATTATTAAAAACAAGGGAAGCAATCATACCTTAATGAATATTTTATAGGCACAAGCATTTAATACAATAATTCTCAAACTGTTTTTGCCTTTGGTACCTTTTATATGATTAAAATTATTGAGAATGCCAAAGCTCATTTGTTTAAATGGGCTTACTCAGTGATTGATTAGAAATTGAAACTGAAAACTTTAAACAGAATCACACACAATCCATTAGGCCTTAGAACTATGATGTTATCACATATTATTTCTGGAAAATTCCACTCTACACTTATAACGAATAAGAGAGAAAATAGAAAATAACATTACTGTTACTGTGAAATAGTTTTACCTCTTGGGTCTCCCTGAAAAGAGGGATCATGGGGTTCCTGGGATTCTCCAATGATTCTTGAGGACTACTGCTTTAAATTACATAGGAATCATGGATGTGAATTGATAAAGGGGCCTCGGTGATGAAATGAATGAGCTTTAAACTTTTACTTTACAAAAGCATTTCTTGTTTTTTCTTTTTCTCTCTTTGACTTGTCTACCGAAACAATATCGAAAAAATTGTCTATCGGACAATTTTGTTTAAAACATATTCTTTTTGGACTCACCTGGTTGTGCAAGGGGTTAAGTCACATACTATAAAGCTCTCAGCAGCCACAGCAGTCCAAGTTCAATACCCAGCCAGGATCGTGACCCACAGTAGACCTGTCTCACCTGTCTCACCCGCTGCTCCCCTAAGCAGTGGATTTCAGTAGACCACCTGTTCTGCTCCCCACTCTGTCTCTGGTGAACATCTTCTCACCGCCCAATCCTCTGGTCTATA
>NW_004567130.1:5121942-5138356 GCF_000260355.1 Condylura cristata | reverse complement strand
ACCAGAGACAGAGTGGGGAGCAGAACAGGCAGATCGACAAAGTACACTGCTGAGGGGAGCAGTGGGCGGGTCAGGAGAGGTCTGCGACGCCATGTGGTCATCTCCAGGGCAAGCGGGAATCGAATTCATGCGGAAGTGGCTTTAGCTTCTCAGTGCTGTGCTTTAACCCGCTGCGCCACCAGGGAGGACCTAAACATATATATTTTTTACATCATTCTTCATTTTGTGCATTTTCCAGCTCAGTTATAATCCCCATGGGCTTCCCATCACCAGTTTACCCATGTTCTTTTCTATCTCATGACACAATGCACCCTTTGAATGTAGTATTATCTTAGACAGATTCAATTTTTACAATCATTTCCAATTGGGTCACAAAATGCTGTCATTTTTTGTAAAGGCACGGTGTTTATCAAAAGTATAAAAATTAAATACCCTGGTGGCACAAGGGATTAACTCTCAGCACTATGAAGTTATTGGCAGCCTCTGCTGCTGAGTTTGATCCCCACCCCGGGGGTGACCCACATGGTGCAGCATGTCTTCCTGCTGCTCCCCTCAGCAGTGTATTTCAGTCGCTCTGCCTGTTCTGCTCCCCACCTCTGGCTCTGATGAATCCTCTCACCTCCCACCCCTGAACCTCTGGCCCACATCCCACCTCTTGTATGCATAAATAAATAATTTTTTTAAAAAAAGAAAATTCATATAATAAATAAATTATTTGCTCTAATCAAAGCTCTTATGGAAAAGAGAATATGGAATAGAATATGCTGAATTAATCATAGTTACACTGGGAAGTATTAGAAAATTAATAGTAGGGAGTAAACAGAAAGAGGAAATAGTTAATTAAAGTTCTCCTTGTGAATGACCATATAAGATGGAAAATATGAGGAAGCCAAGTGTTTGTGGGGGAGAGAATGACATGGAACTGCATCTCTAAAGAAAGGATTTACTTGAAAATTTGCCCTATTATTTATTTTATAATAAGTGGAAGCTTTATTTTCAGATTGGGATTCTACTGTTTCAGTGTTTAATAATGAGACTCATCCAAGATCTTGGAATTTGGAAATTGATGATAGCTGTCCAATGAGACCACCACTGTCACCCATTCCAACTCAGTCAGCATTCACAGCACTTGGACAGGCGACCTTAAAGGGTAAAAGCAAGATTAATGTCTGCAGCAGAGAGCCAAAACAAACCAATAAGCTCTGTCTGAAAATCTGAGGCAGCCAAGAGGGAGGGTTTTGGGGTGGGAGTGGGGCCCAGTGGAGCCTGGTGGAAAATGATTGGGGTGATGGGCATGGTGTGAAAATATACATCTGTATTTTTGAAACTATAACCCCTAAGCAAATACAACTATATAAACCAACTTTGTCTCAGTAAACATAATTGTTGGGGAAAAGTTATAGAAGCATATCACAATGCTAAAATAATCAATATGTACAGTTGGTTTTCATATTTACATAGAATTAATTATATGTTCCTTCTGATTTTTAGATTCTCCTGGAAAATATATTCGCTTGGAGGTACTTAAGTTTATCTTGAATTATTACTACAGATTTTTGAAATGTGCATTGTTTATTAATCATCTTGTTTAAAAATCTACCCAGCCTACCATTGAAGGGAAAGATTCTGTTCCCATGAAGGCAGTAGAAATTGAGGTTGTACAAACATCTCCATCAGGTACATTTTGCTATAAAAATAATGTCTGGAAAAATGTATACTGAAGTATTTAATATGAATACAGCCTTCTTATTTCTAATTTTTTCAAGCTTTTATGAATGAATGATGTTATATAAATACTGCAGGTATCAGTGTTTAAAAGATATTACAAGCATAAGAGATTTTTAATGTAATCTTTTCTTTTTACTGTTTTTTAAAAAGATTTATTTATTTATGCTTACAGAACTGGGGTAGAAGCCAAAGGTGTGCTGGGTGAGAGGTTGCATCAGAGACAGAGTGGGGAGCAAAATAGGCAGATCAACAAAGTACACTGAGGGGAGCAGCCAGCAGTTCAGGAGAGGTCTGCCGCACCATAGGGGTCATCTCCCTGGGCGGGAATCGAACTCGTGCTGCAGTGGCTTTAGAGAGCTTCATATTGCAGTGCTTTAACCTGTTACACCACCAGGAACAGCCCGGTACTGATATCCCTGGAAACATTCCCTCAGTTCAGACCTGCATTGTCTTTATTTTGCATTATTGCCTTCCTTCTAATTTGTTTCCCGTTATCAACGTGTATGCCTCTCAGGTCAGCGCCCTCCATAACATTAGAGAGAGCTATCTCAAGTGCAAATGATCCAAACTACTCATTCTTCAAAACACATGAATGCATCTGAAAATGACATACGCCCAACTTCATATTTAGCCCTTGCACTGTCTGCCCGCATTCTCACCACTGGTGAGGATGCCTGCCCCAATAATCCCTGTATTTTAGACAAATAGATGCCTTCTTGTATGATTCTCTCTATCTTGCTACAGCCTTGCATGTCCCACCCTGCTCCTGTCCTCTACCCCCTGGAGCCTGGCTGACTTTACATCTCAACTAGTCATCATCTCTAGGAAGGCCATAGTACTTAGCATGAACTCTGTAATTATTGAACGAAATAGATAAAATCTGTTCATGCAAAGGTGATTTAAGAGACTGTCCCTCCAGAGTTGGAATAAAGAATCCCCTTTATTCTGTGTAAAGAATGTATTTGTAGTTTTTGTGGGGAAGCTACAAAAATCTGTAAAGTATGATCATAGTCCCACAGAAGGAGATACCTACTTATCTGGAGAAAGAATCATCATGAAGGAGAACCTACAACAGGTTGCAGAATCTCAAAAAATGAACTTTTGTCAAAATAGAAGAAAACATTCCAGATTAAGGAAGGAGCTACAAAGATACATACGTGAGAAGGAACAGTAATTTGGAAACTGAATAACAATGCAGTTGAATTTTAATGTGTAGCTCAAGAGATGATAATATGTGGTAGGTAGTATAGTGTGAACTTATGCATTTATGTTGTATTTTAAAATTTTGTTGAGATGTGTTTTGTTTATTGATGTTCCGTGGATGAATCTGGAAATGAATCTTTGCAATGTTTGTATCTCTTGAACCAGTTGAATCAGATATTTCCCAAAATGGTTTGTGTGGGTGTGTGTAGAAGAATTGGGTGTGTAGAGGCCAGAGGTGAGGGAGAAGGCTTAAGAGGACTCACAGGAGACAGAGTGGGGAGCAGAACAGGCACATTTATGAGATATACTGCAGAGGGGAGCGGTGGCCAGACAGGAGAGGTCTGCTGAGCCACGTGGGTGAGCTCCCAGGCTGGGGTTCGAACTTAGGACCTTGTGGTAATGGGGCTGAGACTTAACCCCTAGGCCACCAGGGAGGCCCCCAAATGGTTTTGAATTTCTAGGTTAATTATAGGAATTTCTGAAAAAAAGAAACATTCAGTGAAACAGTAAGCTTAATTTAACTCTTAATTAATAAAATATTATATTCTATTTTCATAAATAGTAAGGTTTTTTATCAAACTGTTCTAAGTGGTTCATTTTAACTATCTACATAGAGTTGTCAGCAAGACTAGACCTGAAAGTGACATCAGAGGAAGTTCAAGAAAGTCTTGATAGCAGCAAAAATAACCACCCATGGGTATGTAAAAGTTTAAAGTTAAATTTCTGGTTTAACACTCTTTTCTATCCTTTATAAATGGGGCACAGTCCACGTAGAATTACCTTTCCAGTCTAATGTTATAGATTCAGTAGATCATAATTTAACATTTAGTTGTAATAGCATTTTAACTAGTTAAAAACGGAAAACAAGGTTAGAATAAATGGGGACTCAGAGCTAAGCTTTATCCTTGGGTGTGAGGCCCAAATTCCTGGACATCATTTGCACATCCACATGTGCAAAAGAAGGTAACATTTAAATGTTGAATCATATGATTAAGCAGGTGATATGGTGAATGATAACACAACGATGATCTCAGAGGTGCATTTATGCAAAAGGAGTCCTCTTGGCCCCCGGTTCAGTATCTGCAGTTGCTGAGATGAGAGATGTATTCTGCCTTGTGATCTCTGTGTAATCGGCCTCAGAGTCTGCTCCTTCAAGGAGCGTAAGGGGTCATAAAATTTGTTCGACTGTTATAAAGAAAATCACATGTTATAGGGTGAGACCTTTGTCATTCAAATACAAACAATAGCATAACTTTCTAACTTCATCCCCGTGTAGGAAATCAGGAAGCAATTTAAGCACTCTTTAACAGTAGCATTTTTAAAGAATGGTGGTAGCTGGTTAACAACCGTGTGTGATGAAGAGAAAGTACAAGTCTGTTGAGGTGAAATAGGTTTGGGTCTCTGCATCTGCTTTGGGTTTACAGGGTTAAGCCCCGCTACAAATGCATGTTCTCACATGCAGCCCACACCAGCACCCCAATATGGAGAGGCAAATGCTAAGCAAAATAGATCAGAAGTGTGACAGAGGGGTCCCCAGGAAAAATGGGGCTTCCACAGGTTCCCTGCCCCACCCAAGGGAGGGTGGAGCTGAGCAGGGAGGAGAAGAAGCTAGGAGGGAGACTGGAGAAGGAATGAAGCAGGATGGGGAGCAGGAGAAGACCTGAGGGAGCAGAGACATGTGAAGAAGCTACACTTGCTTCTCGGCCCTGGCCTGGGTGAGAGACCCATGGGGAGGTTGACTATGGCCGCGTTTACCTTGACTTTGGTTGTGCTCTCTTCCTCTCAGACTTGTCTGGCCATGTCTGACCCTCTTCTATGTCCCCGCCAGAGGTGCTTTGGGCTGGGACAGGCTCCCAGGCCTCAGTGGCCCTGCTTTGGATATTTACCCACGAGGGGAGGCGCAATTTTGGATGTTTGATTTGGAAACTTAATTCTTCCCCTTTTTCTTTGTTGCACACTAATGGTATGAAAGTTCCTGCCCATTAAAGGTCTCATATGTTTTATCTTAATGCGGTGCTTGGAGGAACCTATTTAGAGCGGGAAGGCTTGAGGGTGCTGAGCTATAACAGAAGAAAAAAGTTGATTTTGAGCTGCAATTGGGTTTTAAAGATGGATACCAATATACAGATATTATCCTTTCAAAGACAGAGTGGAAGAGCCCTAACCCCCAGCTTAAGCATTAAATTACCTTTGAAAATCACACTTTTAGTTTACCTGATTCATTTGTTGAAATTATCTGAGTCAGTCTTAAAAGATTTGTTAAAGCCCTTTTAGTGTCATTATGTGCTGGGCAATGCCACTTTGGGCTCTGTGAGTAAATCTTGAGCCTTCTTTCACTCACTCCAGCTGTCAGAGATAATGGAGCTAAAGTAGGCAATTACTTCTTTCCCCTCCAGCTACCACATGTTATGGCCACTGAAGGTGAAATTTGGCAAGCATTACTCATTTCTTCAGAATTCTACACTAACATCATTTGTCATTTTCACTGTATTCTGATAAACTTTGGCTCTGGTATTTTTTTTTTGAAGATTTTTTTAATTTATGCACACAGGCCAGAGGTGCAGGGGGTAAGAGGATTCACCAGAGTGAATCAGAATTCACAGAGTGGGGAGCAGAACAGAGGCAGACTGATGAAGTGCATTGCTGAGGGGAGCAGTGGGGAGACCGGAGAGGTCTGCTGTGCCCTGTGGGTCACCTCCCGCTTCATGGCCCTCCCCTAAACCACCAGGGAGGGCCTGGCTCTGATAAATATTAATGTGAATGTCATCACTTTCTTAAAATCTCAGGGATCCAAATAATAAAGGGGAAAAAATGCTAAAAGACAGCAGGGGGAACAAGGGGCCAGTGCAGAGAGAGACTATCTTCCTTTGGTCAGAGAAGCAACACAAGGTCATTTCCTGTAGCCTGACTTTGCAGTCAGCCAGACCGGTACCAGACAGGTGAAAGTGTGAGGCGTGAGAGTGGTGTGAAGAAGGGCACCACCAGTGCTCTCTTAGAAATGTGAGGAAATGCTCCGTTTACTCAGGGTGAAGCAGAAGTTCCAAAAATTTTGGTGAATTACAATGATAAAAATAAGCACAACAGGCCCTCCCTGGTGGCGCAACGGGTTAGGACACAGCACTGCAAGTGAGCCACAGCCATTTCAGTGCAAGTTCGACCCCCCACCCCAGAGGTGACCCGCCCGCTGCTCCCCTCAGCAGTGCACTTCATAGATCTGCTGGTTCTGCTCCCCACTGTCTCTGGTGACTCCGCTCACTCTCTGCACCTCTGGCCTGTTACCCCCTTTCTGTATGAATAAATAAATAACAATTTTCCTTAAAATCACACTTTTACTAAAGGTTGAGGAAGCAAAGGAACGGATCAAAAGTAGTGAAATGGGATTGTCTGAAAAAATATACGATGCTGCTGATGCTTTTGATCGATTCCTTCAACAAAGGAAGAGTGGGAACAGGGGTAACCAGCTGTCTTCTGTCTCGAAGGGTGAAGACTCTGAGAGGTAACCCTGTAACACTATTTTACAGTAGGTCGCTGCTCTTCTTCCACAAGCAAATTCTAATTTGAGCCAGTGTCATGATTAACAGATTTTGTATTTTCACTACAGATGCTCAACCTGCCTGGTAATAAGAAAAATGTAAATTAAAATGAGGTCCTGTATTTTGAAGTCATACTAATAAGTATTGTTATTGCAACAATAGTTAGGGTTAACAAGTGTAAGAAAAGGGCACTTTTTTGGTATTTTTTCTTTCGTAGGGTCACACAGATTTGCCATATACTGTATATGAGTTAGCCGTAGGGCTATGACCTCCCTACATATGGCGCCACACCACTCCCACCACCCAGGCAGTGAGAGTTTCTCCATCTATGCTGCTGGCCCTCCTCCGTACTTCAGACCTCTCGCTCCCCAGGAACATCTGACAACCTCAATTCTGCAGTCAGGTTTCTAGAGTTTGTTTTAATTTGACTTTGTCTTTTCCTTTGTTTTGTCTCTATTCCACATATGAGCGACACCCTTCATTATTTGCCCTTCTTCTTCTGATTATTTTCCTCAGTAAAATCCCCTGCATTTCCATTCATATTGTCACCTAGGGCAAGGTTTCATCTTTTAATAGCTGAGCAGTCGTCACTAGAGTATGGGGGTGTGGATGCTTATGTATACATTAGATTTTAATGTACCTGTTTGTTGTTTCCACTCACTTGATAATTGTAAATAATGTTGCAATAAATAGGAGAGTGTATATATCCTTAAATACAGTGCTTTGGTTAGAAACTTAAGAGTCGTATTTCTGGATTATATGGTTGAACTATTTTTAGTATAACCATTAAATATAATAGCTAAGTAATAGTTATATTATTTAACGATATCAGGAAACCTCCATAGAGTTTTCCATGGAGGCTGGACCCATCTACATTTCCACTGACAGTACTGGAGAGTTTGTTTTTCTCCACACCCTCACAGACACGTGATGTTTCTGGTCATACTTATGTGGGCCGTTCTCACTGGTGTGATATAGCATCTCCTGGTGGTTTATGTTTCTCTGGTGATAAATGATGATGAGCATTTTTCATGTGCCTGTTGGCCACCTGTATGTCTTCTTTAGAAAAATGACTAGCTTTCCTGCCTGTTTGTTGATTGGGTGTTTTGTTTCCTTTTTGTTAAATTGCATGAGTTCTTTGGAGATCTTGGATATTATCCCTTTATTGTGTGCATATATTTTCTTCTACTAGATTGGATACTTTAATTTTCCTAAATTTCCTTTACCGTATGGAAGCCTTTTAGTTTAAAGGATTCTCATTTGTTTATTTTTGCATTTGTTTTTCTTACTAATGAAATCAAGTCCAAAGATATTCCTGAAGTCAACGACCTGGAGTGTTTTGTCTGTGTTTATATATATATATATTTTATATATATATATATATATATATATATACACATAATATATATATACACATATATACATATACATACATACATGCATACATATTTATATATATGTATATGTATATATATGTATGTATTATGGTTTCAGGTCTTACAGCCTAATTGTTAATCCATTTTGGGTTAACTTTTGTGTATGGTGGGAGATAGTGGTCTACTCTCAATCTTTAGCTTATGACTGTCCAATTTTCCCATCATCCTTTATAGAAGAACATTTCCTTACCTCATAGTATACTGTTGGTTCTTTGTTATAGATTCATTGTCAATATAAGTGTGAGTTTATTTTTGGGCTTTCATTCTATTCCAGTGGTCTACGAGTATTTTTATTTCAGTACCATGCTGAAATATGTTTTGGCTGCCAGAGTTTTGCGGTTTTGTTTGAAATTTAGGTGGCACTCCATTCTTCTGTTTTTGTCAGCATTCCTTTGGCTATTTGGGGCCTTTTGTGGTTTTCAATTAAATTTTTATGATGTTTATTGCATTAAAGAAATCCAGTGAAACTTTAATAGGGAATTCATTGAATCTAAATATCGCTTTGGGTAAGATGGCCACTTGATAATGTTAATCCCTCCATAGTTTAGCTTGTACAGTTTTTTTGTTTATTTATTTTTACTTCCTTTGTTAAGTTTATTCTTAGGTATTTATTTCTTTTGATGTGGTAGTAACTGGCTATATTTTCTTGAGTTCTTTCTTTTCTAGTTCACTGTTTTAAATAAGAACACAACTGATTTTTGCATGTTGATATTGTAGCCTGTTACTTTACTGAACTGATTGGTTGTTTCAAAAATGTATTTTGTAATCTTAAAGCTCCTAGCTATAATGTACCTAATATTTGCATTCACAATGCAATCTCTAAGTATAATGGCTTCTATCCCATTTCCTCTGCTAGTAGCAAATTCTGTTTATTTTACCTATTCTGTAAGACTACCTTGTACTCACAACTTTTCATATGTCAACTCTGTTATTCACACTGTATCATAATTGAATATCTGTCTTAGAGGGAAATGACACATTTCCTTGCTATGGTTGCTATGTCATAACTTTTTTTGTGAATAAATAAATGAATTAAGAGTTGGAATTTTAAACTACAAACCAAGCTACCTAATGAACATTGATGTAAAAATCCTCCATAAAATATTGCAAACAGAATTCAACAGTGCATCAAAAGGATAATGCACCATGACCACGTGGGATTTATTCCAGGGATTGTTCAACATCCAAAAATCAATTAATGTAATTCAACATATCAACAAAAAGAAAAATAAAAACCACACAATCATATCAATAGATACTGAGAAAGCACTAGACAAAGTTCAGTATCCACTTATGGTGAGGCCCTTGGATAGAAGGAATATACCTTAATATAATAAAAGCCATATACAACAAACCCACAGACAATATAGTTCTTAATGTTGAAAAACCAAAAAGCTGGTCCTTTAAGATCTGGAATAAGACAAGGAGATATCCATTCTCAACATTGTTTTTCAATATAATACTGAAAGTCCCAGCCAGTGCAATAGGCAAGGAAAAGATATATAAGGAATCCAAAAGGGAAAGATGAAGCAATGCTATCACTATTTGTAGATGATATGGTAATATACATCGAGGATCTGAAAAACTCTACAGAAAAACTAATTAAAAGAATTAACCTGTTCAGTAAAGTAGTAGGATACAAAATCAACATTCAAAAATCAGTAGCCTTTCTATATGCAATCTGAAGAAGAAATTTTAAAAATCATTCCATTTACAATTGTACAAAAAAAAATCAAATCAAATGTCTGGTAATAAACCTAACAAGAGAGGGGAAATACCTATATAAAGAAAATTATAAAACATTGTTAAAAGAAATAGAAGACATCCCCTGCTCATGGATTGGCAGAATTAACATTATCAAAATGGCCATTCTACTGAAAGAAATTCACAGATTCAATACAGTTCACATAAAATTCTCAATGGCATTCTTCAAAGAAATAGAATAAATATTGATCACAAAAAAACTTGAATAGCTCAAGCTCTTCTGACGAAAAAGGTATCACATGCCCAGACTTCCAACTATACTACATGGCCATAATAGTTAAAACAGCATGGTACTGGAACAAAAACAGACACATGGACCAATGGAACTGAGTTGAAAATGCAGAAATAAATCCACATCTATGTGGATAGCTAATCTTTGACAAAGAAACAAACCATATGCAGTGGAACAAGATAGTTTGTTCAATAAATGGTGCTGGGAAAACTGGACCACCACAAGCAAAAGAATGAAATTAGACTACTACCTCAAACCATCTACAAAACCAACTCAAAATGGATAAAAGATCTGAATGTTAGACATGAAACCATAAGATATACAAAAGAAAATATAGGCAAAATACTACATGACTTACATCTCAGAAACATCCTTAAAGGCTCATCCCCAGAACCAAAGAAAGTGAAGGAAAAGATAAACAGCTGGGATTAGGTCAAAGTAAAAATCTTCTGTAAAGCAAAATAGATAATAACCAAACCAAAGAGATACCATACTGATTGGGGGAAAATATTTGTAATCCATACAACTGATAAGGTACTGATCACAGAATTCTACAAAGAGCTCACATGCTTCAACAAAAACAAACAATTCAGTCAAAAAATGGTCAGTAGAGCTAAAAAGATACTTTTCCAAAGAGGAAATGCAAAAGCTCAACAGGTGTATGGAAAAATACTAAACATCATTTATAATCAGGGAAATGCAAATCAGAACTGCAATAGGATACCACTTATGTACCAGTGGTCTATATTTAAAAAACTGGCAACAGCAAATGTTGATAAGGATGTGGAGAAAAACTCTCCTATACTGCTGATGGGAATGCAGACTGGTCTAACCACTATAGAAAGCTGAAAGGAGAACCTTCAAATTACCAAAAATGGATCTACCATATGACCCAGCAATTTCACTACTAGAAATCTATCTAAAGGATATAAAAACATTAATTCAATAGGAAACCTGCACTCTTACTATTTTCACTGCTGAACTTTTTACAATAGATAAGATATGGAAACAATTTAAATGTCCAAAAATGGGTGACTGGCTCAAGAAAATGTGGTATATAAACACAATCGAATACTATTCAGCGATCAAAAAAGATAAATGCCATTCACAACAACATGGATAGAGCTGGCAGGAATGATGCACAATGAAATCAGAAGGAAAGGAATAGGAGGAATATAAGGAAACCAAATAAGGGATTGTGGGGGGAAGACAAAACTTAGAAAGCACATATATACTTGAGACATTCAACCTGGGATGGGGTAGTGTGAAGGCTGTAAAACAAGACAAAGAGACTTCAGGTGACTTGGTGGTGGGACTTTTACGAGGACTGCACCTGAGAGGAGGACTCAAACATTGTACAAAAATGAACCATTATGTAAAATGTAAATCTATATGTGTGTATATATATTTTTTAAAAGTTGGTATTATATTTAAAAATTTTTATTATCAACAAAATTGCTATAAAAACCTTGATTTCTTAATGGCTTTCTTTAAAATAGTGGTCCTGTCTTGCCTATGAAGGAAGGAAAGAAAACTGAAATTAAAAAATGGACCACAAAAGCACCTGTGATTCCACCAGTATTTGAGAAGTCTGCCTCCCTAGCTGGTGGTGTACTTCAAGTGACTGATGACAGCAGTTTGAGTGAAATAGACTGGAATGATGAGAGGTAAGACCTATAAATTCCTTATTGCTAAGGAAAATAATTTAGCAGTGATGACTTTTTCTGGAAATAAAACAGCACAAGGTAGTTTTATAGGCCAAAGCAAGAGAATCTTCAGCTATGTGAGACAGAGTCTCCTGAAAGGTGATGAAGAGGAGTCATTTCAAAAATTAGTGTCCTTGAAGTCACATTGTAGTGAGTATGTGCCCCTTTAGAGAAGAGTATTTACTGGGAGAGCAATGAAGGCTTTGATAGCTTATGAAGAAAGAGGAGTTCAAAAACATTTTCTTTTATGATAAGATGGGGGAGCATGTTTCCTGTGGTTGAAAACAGCCCATTGAAATAGGACGTATTAAGTGAGTTTGTTTACTTTTCCAGTCTTAGAAGCTTGCTGATTGCATGACATTACCTGTTAAAGATTATAGAAACAAATTGTCCTTAGCACTTCTCTTCATATTTATTTTTATGCTAAGAGGCTATTCCTTTAGAATTGGTTCTGAAGTGGATTATTCTCAAATAATTGAATATACAGATGACTTCTTAGAAGTTCTATTATTATACACAGTTTAAAAATATTGCTTAATAATAACTATAAAACACTTAGTTCATACTGATTAGAATTTAATCATTCCTTGGTGATTTTAGCTACTCTGGTGCTTTTGATGGTATCATTATGATAGCTCTGATTTTGTAAGACACTCTAAAGCTTATCAGCTTATAGTAACCGTCATAGTTGCTTAGATCTGGGAACAAAAAGGAGTATTTTATGTACAATGGAAAAATAAACTATTAACAATCTATCACTTTATTATTTTGGATGAAGCTCTAAAGTATAAAAGCTGAGTTTCCAGCATTGTCATTAATACATATTATGTGCTTAATAAGTTGATGGTGAATGCATAATAAACAGTTGTGTGGATGAATCTGTTGGTGAATTTCTTTAGAAAAAAGAAATTATTAGTATACGTAGGCTTCCAATATTGCCTAGGTTTAAGTATCTCTATTAAAATAATGTGTGTAAGATTCAGAAATTATAATTTATAGTTATAGAAATGGAGCAATAACAGAGATTCATTTATTACCTTACCTAAGATTTCTTGGGTTTGAATTCTGAGTCTGCTGTGGATGAATTACTAAGTCTCTGTGTGACTAATTTTTTTCTTTGTAATATACCAAATAAGTTATCTATGTCTCATATTTGTAATGAGGATTAAAATGCCTTTCAGACACATAAATGCTTATAATGATAGAGATGCATGGTAAACCCTCATAAAGCTAACTAATATCATGTGTTATAAAAGGATTTTTCCACATAAGGACTTAATATTTTCCAAATACATTTTTGTGCCAATAAAAAACTATTTAAAAAGAAAAGAAACTGCTCTATCTTCCTATCAAAGAATGCAAGTAACAATGTTTTTCCTTTCTCTTTTTTACTGTCATCTTGATTTTACTTTGTTACTATAATTAGTAGTATATTTTTCTGTTCTCTAATGTTCCATTTGTAGTTTAATTTTCCTTTTAGAAAATTAATTGCAAAGGCAGACATTTTATATAAAAACAAAAGATTTAGATTCTTTATATGTATTTACTCTTTGCCTGTAATTGCTATTTGTTTTTTAGGTGTTCAAAGAAATCATCTAATGGAAAGAATAAGGTATAGTAAAAAATAAATTATAATAAATTACACTCAGTACTAAAAATACACTGTGAAGGCTATAGTGAAAAGCTAAAAAATCTAACTTAGTTGAAGAGATGTTTAGTTTGAAAAAAGAATTTAGAAACAGTGGATTTGATAAGGGTATCCTTTTGATAAAAATCAGCTCTTTTACAAAGTATCTGTGCACTTACTTTGCTAAAAAGATGGCTACCACTGTCTGCTTAGAGTATTTTATAAGGATTTAGTGGACTCTTTGAAATAGCATTATTTACTTGTAGGTCAAACAGCAAACTAAGTCTGCGGATGACCTCGATGACTTCATTCAGTCATCTGAAACAGCTTCAGAGGATTGCAAGTTGCCCTCCTGTAATTATAAGAATTTTATGTCACTCATTGAACAACATGGTGTCAATTGCAAAGGTAGGACCTTTGTGGAAACACTGTCTCCTTATTCTGCAGTGTTGAGGCATCACACTGCTGTGGGGCATAGATCTGTCCCCATGTTATTCACCTCAGAAATATGTTTTAAACGATTGGTGACTCTCTCCCAAAGAGCTTTGAGAAATCCCACTATACTTTTTTTTTTCTTTGCACCAGGGGAGGGCCCCAAAATTTTATTGATTTACCCCAGTGGTTTACAATACTATATACATTTTGGGAGTGTAGCTTCTATATACTGTATAGATAGAAAGATAGAATCAAGTTTATCCATTTTCCTACTGATGGATTTGTTTCCAGCTGTTTGCTCTTGCTGTGATGAATAGTTGCAACTCTTAGGCATACTTTGTGGGTTTCACTCCAGGATTTTGTCTCGGTTTGGCTTCTCTAGTAAACAGATTTGGAGGTTTGCTTGCAGGTCCTTACTGGGGAGTGCACTTTGGGACATCGCGTGTAAAAAATGATGAAGGATGATGCATCGGGTAGAGAGAGAAGTTAAAACGCAATGTAGTTACTACAGAAGCCTCAGTCCTTCCAGTTGTCCCACCCTGGGGGAGGAGGCTTGGCCCAAGACCCCTGCCTGGGATGGAAATCCCACTATACTTTTTGTTACTTTGCTCTGTCCTAGGCCTTTACTTGAAGTCAGGTTACCGTTATTTCTCTCCTAGAATGTACTGGAATATCCTCAGAGCTGTTTTCCCTGCCATTCCACTTCTGGAAACCTTATTCTTTGCCATAACTATGATGGCTACTGATTTTTTAAAAATTCAGACCTATTGTGTCACTCACTTCCTTAAAACCCAGCAATTACCTCTCATTTTCTGAGGTTAAAGGCCATCATCTTTGAGCTGCATTTTGTGTTACTTCACGTTCTTCTTTTCAGTGTGTCTCAGCCACTGTCTTTCCCACAATAAGGCTTTGTGTTTTCAACAGCTTTACTTAAATGGCACCTAGATAAATACATAACTGGATTGTTTTGACGTACATATACACAACTGAAACCATCCCACAATGAAGATAGTTACCTATCACCCCTCAAATTCTCCTTTCTTTATCCCCATCTTAAGAAACCACCGAATTGTTTTCTGAAGTAGTTGGACAGTCCCAATTCCATTCTCAATAGAAGCTTATGAGAGTTCTATACAGCTTCATGAACACTCAGTGCTATTAGTTGTTAAATGATTGCTGTATACTGAATGTTTCATTTGGCTTTAATATACATTTCCCCAGGAACTAAGAGTGCTGAACCTCTTTATGTTCTTTTTTGCCATCTGTAGATCTTTGAGTTGCCTGTCTAAATTTTTTGTCATTTTGCAAATTATGATTAAAATGAAAGCTTATGTTTTTACTAAAAAATATTAAAGTTCTAGGTCTTCATATGAATTTATGACCATGTGCTCTTTTTCACATATAATATGAAGTGGGGGTCCAAATTCAGTCTATTGCACACAGAGATCTACTTGTTGAGAGACTATACATTTTCCACTTCGTGCCAATCTGTCTTGTCAGAACAAGCCTACAGAATGGGTTTTTTTCTGACCCTATTCTGTTCCGTTGATCTCTAAGGCCATCTTTACACCAACACACTTTTAAAATTTGTGATGTTTAATATATGTTTATTTCCAACCAGTGTGTTTTATTTCCAACCAGTGTGTTTTTCATCTCTGACATATTTTTTGACTCTGGTTAGTTTTTGTCTTTCTTTTTTAAAATAGCATCCATGCCTCTTTATCTTTTTGAGCTTTGTTTTAGGACACGGTTCATTAAGTTACTTATAAACAGTTTGATCCCCCCAGCTCTTGCACTTATTCATTTGTTTGGTGAATCCTGAATGGTGTCAGCCTTGGGCTCATTATTCCAATGATAGAGAAAAGACCTTTCTGACTCCTCTATTCATGGTCCTTGGTTGAGTTTTTGAGCCTGGTTAGTGGGAGCAGATGCCTTTCCTGGTGCTGTGTGAGTAGCAGACAGTCTTTCCTTTACTCTTTGCAAGTGGGGTTTCCCCCTGATCTCAGGTTGTCTCCTCACAGGGCTCCAGAGTTCTTTGTCTCTTCCTCTCTGCTCTCCAAGCTCTGGCCTGTGACCTCTATCTGCTCCGGCTGTACTAGACTCTGGGTTGCATCAGCTCACCTGTGAGTACGGTGGACTTCACCTCGGTTCCTTCTTCCTGTCATGCCTCAAACCCCCTCAAGGCCCTGAGCTGGTGCTTTCACTAGGCTGACTTCAAGAATCATTGGTATTCATTGTCTGATGTTCTTTGTCTTGAAAATCACTTCCTCGTATATTTTGTCTTTGATTGTTTCAGATGGGAGGTAACTCAGTCCCTGTCACTTCATTTTGGCTGCAAATAGATGGCAACAGAATTCAGTGCATGCTCCAGACTGGCAAGCCTCCCCCGCTCATCCTTCCATCATCAAGTAACAGTCCCTTCATCAGGGATCTCTCCCCTGGGCCCATCGAATTCTGTTATGTCATCATAGAATTCAGCTTTCAATAGTATCTGTATAAGCTGATAATCATCATTTCATTTGTCTTCCTTCACTACATTAAGCTTTACAAGAACCAGGCTTTCCGATAGGTTATTTGCAGAGCTTAGTACGATGCCTTCCACTATATAGATACTCAATGTATATTTGTTCAATCCATATAAGAATGAATGTGAAAATGCATAGTCCTTTGTACACAGAAAGAACTTATGTATTTGATTTCTCCTTGTAATTCCTCTCTGATGCAGATTCTGTGAGCTTATGGAAAGTCCA
>NW_004567130.1:5114039-5120782 GCF_000260355.1 Condylura cristata | reverse complement strand
AGTATTATTTTTCTATTCGATGTCTATTACTGATTATTTTCTTTGAATTTTTTCTTCAACATAGTATTATTTGGTTAAGGTATAAGAACTTTAGAAAGTCTTTGACCCATATTCTAACTTGTTCTCAAAAAAGTTTAAATTAATTTACATTCCCTTCAACAAAGTGCGCAATGATCTTTTGCTCAAGAGAATTTTTAATTTTATGTAGTTTTATTCTTAACACTTTGCACAGACTAAAAGGTAAAGTAGAAAGTATTTACTGATTATTTAACATCTCATTCTCACTTAGAAAAAATTAATTCTGAGATCTCTGGGGAAGACGTATTTTAGTCTTTACTGTTTAACTAATTAACCTATAAATCACTAATTAAGGATCCTAGCCTAGCAAAAGTGATTTTCAATGAACTGTAAAACACAGAATGATCAACAAGATAATTTCCAAAAGAAGAAACATGAAAATAGTGGGGCAACAGTAATAGCCCCTAAGTTAGTCTTGGGTTGTAGCGATTTCAAGAGCGATGCTGTATGAAGCCATCAGCAGCTGGTCTGACACTGCAAGTCATTTTTAGTTTTATCTGTAATATTTTGTGATACTGACATTTTTTCCCCAGCAAAACAATTGTTTCTCTTTTCCAGTTTTATCTAAATTCTGTATCCAAATGGAGGAGTAATTATAACTATTGAGAGAAAAGTGTCATTTCAGTTCTTTACTGAATAATTTCAAATTCCTGTCCTAGCATATTTCCCAGGTTACTATTGACCAAAACTTACTAAGTAGTAGAATGTTTATTCATTGCCACCTCTCAGTATATACTATGAAGAGGCTGAACTGAGAAATTAAAAGTATCAACCAAACTACAAATAGTTAAGACATGGAAACAACCTAAGTGCCACTACAAATGACCAGCTTAAGAGGTAGTCGTCGAGATACATAGGCATGGAGGCGGCCATGAGAAAAGATAAAATAATGCCATTTACAGCCAAAAGGAAGGAAGTTGAGGGAGTAATGTGTAGTGAAGAAGTTAGAATGACAAAGGCAAATGGTGGTTATTTACATAGTGGATGATTTAACAAAGCACAATACCTATGAAAGCCAGTGGGTATTAATGAAGACAGTGAGACTCCATCTTAGAAGGAGGGGTGAGGGAGAAGGCATCAAAGGGGCATCATGAGATGGTGGTGGTGGGCAAAATATATCACCTAGAAAATAAAAAGTTCAAGAACATTGATAGGAGTTCAGGATAATAATCCAGTAGATTGAGAAGCAGTTCATAAGATGAACATATAATTTTCTAACAAAATGCATTTTAAAATGCTCATTTTTTTAAAAGTTTTTATTTATTCATACAGAACTGGGGTACAGGCCAGAGATGCGGAGGGTGAGAGGATTCACCAGAGACAGAGTGGGGTACAGAACAGGCAGATTGACAAAGTACACTGCTGAGGGGAGCAGCGGACGGGTCAGGAGAGGTCTGCCATGCCATGTGGTCACCTCCAGGGCAGGCGGGAATTGAACTCATGCGAAAGTGGCTTTAGCTTCTTAGTGCTGTGCTTTAAACCGCTGCACCACCAGGGAGGGCCCTAAAATGCTTATTTTTTTTTTTTTTAAAGATTTATTTATTTATTCATACAGAACTGGGGTACAGGCCAGAGATGCGGAGGGTGAGAGGATTCACCAGAGACAGAGTGGGGTACAGAACAGGAAGATTGACAAAGTACACTGCTGAGGGGAGCAGCGGACGGGTCAGGAGAGGTCTGCCATGCCATGTGGTCACCTCCAGGGCAGGCGGGAATTGAACTCATGCGAAAGTGGCTTTAGCTTCTCAGTGCTGTGCTTTAACCCGCTGCGCCACCAGGGAGGGCCAAAATGCTTATTTTTAATGGCAGAGAAACCTTGAAACAAGAAGAGACAAAAAGAAAACATGCTGACATAGTACATAAAAAAATTAAGGAGCAGTTAAGAAAAAAGAAAGAGCAGTTCAGTAAAGAAGTTGAAGCCAGACAGCAGCTTGAACTCAGGCTTCGCGCCCTGGACATGGAATTGAGGACTGTCAGAAATAATTTGGAGCAGGTAAATGAAACTTTGGTAAAAAAATTTGTGTTTCTAACATTATTTTTCTGTATTATTTATGATAGCCCATTCATTTTATGTGCATTATTTAGGTTTAAAACAATTAAAAGACATCTCATTCCGAATATGAAGTAAGACCTTTGTGACTAAAATTAACCTATTGCAATTCATGACATCGAATAGATTGCTTAATGTATAGTTTCTGAATGAACATAAGTTGAACTTAATCATAACCCTAAATGCGAATTTTTGCTTTTTTATTTTAAAATACATAAATGGACTTAAGCATGTATGGAACCACCTAAGTGAGGAAATTTAATTTTACAAAACAAGATCTGTGATTCATTAAGCTGTCATTTAAATGAAAATTTAAATTATCCTATGAGATAAAGATTTTTGTACTTGAGAAAGCTATTGCTTTGTTTTTGACAGCCAAAATCCTAATGAAACAAATTTATAGATTGTAGAACAAAATGTCCATAAAAGGCAACTTTTCCCAGAACAGAATGCCAGAATATGACAAGGTAACAGTATGCGCAATCATAATAGCTAGAAATGACTCATAAGAAAGCAAATCTGAGATATTATCTTAGTCATTCATTTTCAAATATGTGTGTATATTTGCGTATGTATATATTTTTAAAACCAACACTATACCCCAATGAAAATATAGAGGGTTTCTACTTAGAGAAACTGAGGCAAGCAAATGTAAGTGAATTTATTAAAGAATTGAGAGTGAGGACTCCAGCCTATGAATAGCCTCCAGACACCTCTGGGGAAGGTTTCCAAATTCTGTGCTTCTCAGTGAGACGCTACAGTTGGTGTTCTTGGTGTGAGGACCACTTAGGGAAACAGGAAGGCCTGAGTGTGAGTCTTCGTCTGCCCACTGAAAAAGAATAAGAATAGGCAGGTACACAGAAAGATTAATGAGAGAGGGAGCACACTCTGTGTGTGTGTGTGTGTGTGTGTGTGTGTGTGTGTGTGTGTAGAGGAGGAGAGAAAGGGGAGAAGGGGAGGGAGAGAGACAGGGAACGAGAGAGACAGAGAAACAGAGATCAGAGAGACAGAGACAGAGAGAGATTAATTGGTCAATATGTCCTACTGATAATGCTGCCTGAGCTGGGAATCTGGGTGCACACTGAATGCAGGAAAAACCAAGTTCCCCCTGGCTGACATATCCTCTTTCTTAGCACACGTGGCCATTAACCCCACCCTTTGTTTCCAGAAAACCCCTTCAAGAAGTCCAGGATAATGCTAGATCCATGGCATGATGGGAATTGTAATCATAGGTGCCTGGGATCTCTGGCCTGGAGGTGGGGCTGGAGTCCATAAAACAGTAGTGGGTGAGTTCATTCAGTGCATACCGTTCCCCCAACAATTTTCCCCTTTCAAGCTTTGTTATCGTTTCTATGGTGACAAAAGTCAAATGAGTGGGTTCTGGGGTGTACACCTCAGATCACAATCCTTTCTGGGGGCACCAGTGTGTTGAAGAGAGCAACAGTCGCAGGCATTGTCCAGGGTGGCAAAGTTCCCATTTCTGGAGATCATCTATCAGTCCCAGCCAAAATGAAAAAGAAATCTGAAGGCTTTAGTCAAAACAAAACGGCAAACACAATACCAGAAAAATCCCTGCAAGAAAAATCTTAAGACTGGTTCTACTTGTTTACAGTCATTTCCTCTCCACCTTAGTCCAGTTCTATTCAATGGAAGAACAAAACACTTTTGCGATCTAAATTTACTTCCAATGCATTTTGCCTATTTTTTGCACAAAGTTGCAGGGCAGAATAGCCAAGGAGAAATTTAGCAAGGGGGCTATCTTGAAATGTTTCAGGTGTTTCTACAGAGACACAGAAAATGCAGGCCAAGTACCTTTAAAATATCTATCTGATCTAATCTATGTATTAAGGCAAGCAAAGATTGTTAAAATTTACCCTCTCTCTTCTGATAACTGGGAATTGTAATACCATAAAACTCATTCTTTTGAGTGACAAAATTGTTTGGAGGCAACAGTTCCCAAAAGTTTTTTACAAAGAGCAATTTTTTTCTGGGCAAGTCTCTTCATAGAACCAGACAAGCTGCATCCTGACACTAGACTTGAGCCCCTTAGTTGGGGCCAGGGAGAGGGATTTATATATCTATATATTAATATTTTTATGGCATTTTTGGTCCATTGGATCAAGTGATTATATGCGTATTCAAATCCACTTGTCAGCTATCGTCCTCCAGTGGCTGCTTGCAAAAGTCTTTTAAAACTTCGCTAAGAATTTATGGACCTTCTATATTCTCTAAACTTTTGCTACTAACAACAGATATTCCTGTTTTGGGCAGTGATTAATAGAGGCTGGATAGATTAATAGAGGTTAGTCAATCATACCCACTGATGCCAAGGAGAAGGAGTATAGGCATTTCAGAGATGTGTTTTTGATAATAACCTGCCACTTTTGAGAAAAGCAAGTATTTTTTCACAAATAGTACCTTATTTCAGTATAAGGAGTTTTAGAAAACAATGATGTGTCACAATGCATACATAGTGATCATTTGTGCTTAGTAGTATTTTAATTCCTTGCAAAGTAGGTCAGTATATTTCCCCTGATTTCATATTTATACTATTTTAAACACTACAAAGAAGAAAGTGGCTGAAGCTGCCAATTACTATATGTTTTTAAAAGAAAGTTCAATATATTTTATACTAGTTGCCACTGGTATTCTGAAATAGAAGACTCTTCTGTATTTGTATCTTGCACCATGGAAGTAGCTGCTGTTTGGTATAAGAGCACAAGAGGTTTAGGCAAAGACCAAGGAAAAGTCCTGCATTTTGCTTACATGTCCCAGAAAATCAGGGAAAAGCTCTCCAGTCCTGAGTTGTAATATTGAATTTATTGATATTTGTGGCTCAGTATGAGGGAGGCCTCACTTTAACAGATGTAACTGGCTGTAAACATCTATAAAAGTAGAATATTAGGGAATTTCATGGGGGAAAAAGACTTTTAGGGAATTTAATCTATAAATATACCCATTCTCCTTATATGCCTTCTGGGTTATGAGAAACTTAAAACTTCCTTCACAGTCTCTGGTTTACATTCATGGATTTATGTTTTCAATTAAATTTTTGAACTTTGGAGCATTTGTGTTGCAGAAATCTTGACAAACTGATCTTTTTTTTTTTTTAGTTGATAACTGCTATTTCAGCCTTTATATTTTACAAACAAATCAGCTATATAAATAATAGGTTATATTTTAATTTTAATTTGAGATGTGATCAAGAGATGCCATTTTATTGAATGCGAACTAAAAATCTCTTACATTTTCCTTAGGTTTCTGGCAGCGATGAAAGAGAAAAAGACCTACTCCACAAAAACCACCTATTACGGGATGAAATTGTCATGCTAACACAGGAGATAGAGACAATAAAAAATCAGAGCCAGGAAAAGGAAAAGGAGTATTTTGATGAGATTGAAAATATAAAAGAAAAGAATCATAAGCTTAGAAAGACAATACAACTGAATAAAGAAACTTTAGCAGAAACAATTTGCCAGCATAGCCAACAACTGCATAGTCTAAAGGCTGAGGTTGCAATACTAAACTCTAAGCTGGAGAGTGAAAAGCAGAACAAAGAAAGGCTGGAAACAGAAGTGGAATCATGCCGTTCTAGACTGGCCATCGTTCTCAACGATCATAATCAGAGTCAAGCATCCAAGAGAGACCTAGAACTGACTTTCCAGAGAGCAAGAGAGGAGTGGCTTCATTTACAAGAAAAAATTAATTTTGATGTGGCTCAGCTAAAAGTCGACAATGAGGCTCTCTCTCAGAAACTTTCTAGCTCTGAACGTAAATTCAACAATCTAGAAATCGAGCTCCACCACACAAGAGATGCTCTCCGAGAGAAGACTGTAGCTTTAGAAGACACCCAAAGAGACCTCAAGCAAGCTCAGTGTCAAAAGAAGGAAATTGAGCACATGTATGGAAACGAGCAAGATAAAGTGAGTGACTACATCGCGAAGCAGGCAGCCTTAGAGAAGAGGGTGTCTCAGCTGCAGGGTGAAAATACCTTTCTTCGAGAGCAACTGGAGGACGCTCAGGACAAAACTGAGGACAAAGAGAAGATGCTGGTGAGGATACAAGACCAGTTTCTTTGCCACATTTTTTTTTTTAAGATTTATTTGTTTATTCATACAGAACTGGGGTACAGGATGGGGTACAGAGGGTGACAGGATTCACCAGAGACAGAGTGGGGAGCAGAACAGGCAGATCGATGAAGTATACTGCTGAGGTGAGCAGCAGGCGGGTCAGGAGAGGTCTGCCGCCATGTTGTCACCTCCGGGGCAGGCGGGGATCAAACTCATGTGGAAGAGGCTTAATGGAAAGAGGGAAATGGGCCTACCTAAAATGGGTATTTTGGAATGAAGAATCAATTAAGTGGATTTCCTTGACAGTTAATTCCAGATGTCCCTGATGAGTTGAAGTGTAGAGGTTGAATCTCATAGCACTTTTCCCTCAGTAGCTTTTAATAATACATTTTTAGTTGGCAGAGTTTTGCTTTTACTCATGGCATTTTAAATTCAATTTGGCAATGTTTTTATCTCAAATCATATATCCTTAGACTGTGCAGTTCTTTAAGGCCATGTGCTGCTCATGAAATCATAATTCAGGACATAGGTGTTTTTTTTTTTTT
>NW_004567130.1:5095431-5113902 GCF_000260355.1 Condylura cristata | reverse complement strand
CAGGAGAGGTCTGCTGCGCCATGTGGATCTCCTCCGGGGCAGGTGGGGATCGAACTCATGCTGAAGTGGCTTAAGCTTCTTAGTGCTGTGCTTTAACCCGCTGTGCCACCAGGGAAGGCCCAAGACATAGGTGGTTTTAACAAAACTTAGATTTAATCGACTCAGTCTATAAATCACCTTTAATATGCTTATTTAAAATTGTCAATGATACTCATTTCAAGGCTCTTGATTATCATTTGGACATAAGATCATCCAACATTAAGAGAACTGTACCTCTCCAAGATTCACTCTGGCTTCAGATCTGCATTTTCAGATCAGTGGGGCAGGGGTGGTAGACAGTCATGGGGAACAGGCAGGTAGTGAGTGGGGGAATAGTAGTGCCTGAGGCCAAGGTGGGGATGGAGACCAAGTTATCTAGGGTCTTGAAGCCATTTGGAATGATGTACTTCTCTTCTGATAGAAGTCTATCACAGAAGGGTTTGGGCAGAGGGTTGAGCATGTGAGGAACTCTGAAATTAATGTCAGACTCCAATAAAAAAGGGGAAACTTTCCCAGCGTGGAAATGACCACCACTAACCCCACCCGAATGCCTTTCTCTTTTTGAGACTTCAGTGGCTTGTAAAGTTTATCAATTGATCAGGGGCAAACACATGCGGGAAGCTGAATCTGAAGCAGGAGGATAACATCTTCTGAGTCTTAAACTGAATTCAGTAAACAGGCTTGTGTCTAAGGAAAAGAAGGGGAGCAGGTATTTGTCAAGGTGTATATTATTTCAAGGACTGCATATTATTAACATAATTTAATAATAAAGTGATTTATAAGATCAGTAACAGAAAGATCTCAATAGGTGATCATGAGACAACTTCAACAAGACAAGAGCTGGTTGATACCCTCAAAAAGCAATCTGTGTTAGAGCTTCACTGGAGGTCACTTTACATTATCAGATTAATTTAGAAAATGAGATATACTATTTAAAGACATTAAGTCAAATCAGAAGTCACGCATGTATTAACTTTGAAATATCTACTGTTAAAAAACACTGCATTCATAATTGTTTTGATTACTTTATAAAAAATATCTTTATAAAAATTATAAAAAATATCTACTGTTAATATTTAACTGGTTATATATAAAAAAATTTAGGATATTTTCACAGGAACCATTTTTGCATTTACTAATTCATTACAATTTTATTACCTTGTTAATGTACATTTTCTTCAAGTCTGATTTTAATTCTGCCATTTTTATTTGCAATTTTAAAATATTTATTCTTAAGAAAGTTAAGATTTATTATGCTTAATACCTCAAAGAAGTTGAAGATTTTTCCTACTAAAAAATACTTTTTAGTTACATTCCCATTACTATGTTGAGACAAGTCAGATAGAGAGGATAAATGTCTAACAGAATACCCCAGAAAATTGTCTTTTCCTCCTCCTCTTTATTTCTGTGAATGGATATAGAATCTGTGTATATTTACTTCATGGATTTCAGAATAATCGCACAGGATGGTGATTACACAAAACTGCTGGAAATAGGCATCCCCTTCATTTTCAATTTATTGAAATGCTATATTGTGAAAGCACAGAAATGTTCAGATCACGTATACTATGGACTCCTAATATAATTATCTAGATTCTCTGTATGTTTTAAAAGGAAACTTTATTTCGATATAATTTACACGTCATACAATTCAGTCACTTAAAATGTACGGTCCAGTGCCTTTTATTTGGAGTTGTGAAACTATCACTGCATTGATTTTTAGAACATTTTCATCACCCCAGAAAGAAACACTTTATCCTTTAGCTGTCGTCCTCAGCCCACCCCCTCCCCCAGCTCCACCTAACCCCCAGTCTCTTTTGGGGATCTGTAGATCTACCTTGGAGGTTTCATATAATGAATCATCTAATATGTGGACCTTTGAGAGTAGCTTCTCTCACTTAACGTATTTTCAGAGTTCGGTGTCACAGGTCACAGCTCCTAGCAGTACTTCCTTTGTTTTGTCGAACAGTATTCATTTATATGCTGAACCACTTATCCATCCATTAGTTCATGGGCCTTTAGGTGTATTACCTAACTTTTGGTTACTGCTAATCCTTTTATTGTAACCTATCAAAGTGGCTCTTCCATTCACCAACCAGGTGGCTCTTCCATTCACCAACCAGAAAGCCAGCATGGGGACCACAGGCACTCCTTTCACAGAGGCTTTTACGTGAAGCGCCAAGGAAGTGGACAGCTAGTCCCTGAAAGGAGTCTGCCCTGTGCCCCTGGGGGGTGCGGGCATGCGAGGAGGTGCGGCTGTCGGGGAAGGGCACTTGCACACAACCCCAAGTCCACAGAGGCACCAGGCAGTGTAGACAGCTACCTTCCGGTGTTTTATCTTCTACAGCAGAATGTTACTTTGGGCTTAACAGCTGGTGAAGACCAGCAGATGCCGCGTTTGATGTGATCAACTTGAGAGGAAGAATGGAGTATTTCATTAGAGGTGCAACGCAATTAATTCTCAGGGCTCCTGGGAGTGCAACTGGAAAATAAGTCCAGGGGCTAGAAGAAATGAGGGAGAACGAAAGATGCTTAAAATTCAATTCTGTTTAATTCTATGTGTGTGTGTGTGTGGGGGGGGTGGGCTCATTAGCAAATTGCTGTGTGGACACTGCTTTTATTTTTCTGCCCTTGGATTGTATCCTCTGAGTTCACTGGGTTGAAGTCACCATCTCTAGGCCTTTACTCATGCTCTCTTTTCCATCTTCTCAGTTTCTATTTCCCTTAGCTAATTCTGCGTCATTCAGACCTGGTTCACAGTCTCTGCCCTGTCAGGCTTTCTCTGACTGTTCTCTCATGGAACTTACCCTCTTCAGCACTTGGCATCTGATCTGGTCTGTGAAGACTAATCTAGCCCTTAACTTTGCATTATTTTTGTTTTTCATAAGAGAGAGCTTATCTTTCACATGTATAAATTACTAAGGTAGTATAAAATGTGATAGACATGTTATTTATCATTGCATAAATTAAAAACCTTTTAGTTGTTAAAATAAACTACTTTATTTTTATTTTTTAAAAGATTCATATATTTATGCATACAAGAGGTGGGGTGTAGGCCAGAAGTGTGGAAGAGTGATAGGATCCACCAGAGACAGAGTGGGGAGCAGAACAGCAGGTCTACTGACATACACTGCTGAGGGGAGCAGCGGGTGAGACAGGAGAGGTCTGCTGCGCCATGTGGGTCAGCTCCCTGGCCGGGGATCGGGATCCAACTTGTGCTACAGTGGCTAGCTGGCGATAGCTTCATAGTGCTGAGACTTTAACCATCAAGAAGGCCCAAGTTAACAACTTTGTACCATACTAATCATTTCTCCTTGGAGATACTGGCGCATTTATTCAAAGTATATTTCAAGCCATTAAACATAAAATTAAAAGCACTTCACTAATAGAGAATTGTTCAACAGATATCCAATTTCCCCCTCACTATGAAAAACCATTGAAATGAGGCAGACCTGGGATTTGCAGATTTGCAGCACTTGGCCATTTATAAAGCTTTGTAAATGTGGAGTGCCTGTTGTTTAACCTTAACCTAATGCTCAGATTACTTGCTAAAGCAGCCCAGCTTAAAAACTGGGGATGAATTGATGTGGAACTTTGACTTAACAGCAGAATCCAGTACCCGTGATTTTCGGCAGCCTCTGCTGGTCCCTGAGTTACTGCAGCGTCAGCAGGGCATAGAACAAGTTCTCTATGATATGGGCAGGTGGAGAAAGGAGAGTCCCGGAGCCCTCAGTGGCTTGTTCAGGCCTTCAATGATCTTTCTACACCATTTTGTAGTGAGGCGACCAGGCTGGGGGCTGGCAGGCCTCGCCCCAGGGAAATCTTTCCCCTTCCTGAGCTCCCCCCCAGTCTCTACTGCTCTCCACTGCTGGATCCTGGGCTGCTGCCGCCCTCAGGGCTGTCTCCCAGCACTTACACCCACACCCCACCCCAGGCGCTCCCGCAGGCTCGGGGATAAGTCCACAGGTATTGAGCACAGATGCTAAAGGCGGGAGGATGCCACTTGCCTACAGGTGCGCAGCTCAGTCTGGCTCTGTTTGCTGTGTAGCCGGTGAGCGTTCCTGCTCAGCAGAACAGGCAGTCAGTCAGTGGTAACAGGTGCAGGTGGGAAGCAGGTGCTGTTGGCTGGTGGGACTGTGGCGCTTCTCAAGTGCCGAGAGTCTACCCTGGGCCCCAGGCTCCCTCCCTTGCCGCTACTTTTGTTGTGTGAAGAAGGAGTTCAGCATCATTGGTTTAGGAGACCACTTCCTCAGGCCTGCCATCTGGCTAAGGTATCAAATTCTATTGGAACATAAATCAACTATAATGCTAATGACAAATAATTAGAGCTTTGTATGTGCCAGTTACTCCCCTCAGCACTTTATGTGTCTTTGCTGACTGGATCTTCCCAATCCGGGGTGGACAGATTGTAGGTTGGTCTCCATTTGACACAGGAAGAGGCTGAGACAGAAAGCTAAGTGTTACCTAAGGTCACACCCTAGCAGCTGGTGGCGCAGCTCCACCCCCAGGCCTCTTCTCGGGTGTAGAAATTGTCTCTCAATTCCACGAAACACCAGGTCGTTCTGAAAGCAGCACGTTGGCTTTTATACTCACTGGAGGCTCTGTGTTCATTTACATGTGCGGAAGTTTAAGATCAGTGCTGATGGGGGTTTGGAATACAAAGCGTTTACATCGATATTTTCTTATCCTTCTCCATCAGACCATTTTGCGAATGTGTACATTTATATGACAAAATATAGTCTACAAACTTGAATACTGTAGGAGAGGTCGGTGAATTTTCCTCTGTAGAACCAGAGAGAGAATGTTTTAGTCTTTGTGGGTCATAGAATCTCTGTTGTGGGCCTCTCTGGTGCAAGGAGTTAAATCTCAGCACGATCAAGCTTTTAGCAGTCTCTCAGCGTCTCTCAGCTTGTGTTCAATCCCTGGCCAGGGAGCTGACTCTCATGGCGCAGCAGACCTCTCCTGTCTCACCCACTGCTCCCCTCAGCAGTGTATTTCAGTAGATTTGCCTGTTCTGCTCCCCACTCTATCTCTGGTGAATCCTCTCACCCCCTGCATGTCTGGCTGACACTCCAGTTCTTATCTACATAAATTAAAAAATATAAAAAATAAAAAAAGTCTCTGTTGTAACAACTCTGCTCTGCTGTTAGGGCAGAGACAATTTGCAGATGAGAGTCTGGCTGTGTGCCAATACAGTTCAGTTGCAAAAACAAGTGGCAATGGGTTTGTACTGGGTGATTAGTAGTAAAAAGGTTCTTTTTTCTCTCTTTATTTTAGTTGCAAAAAGCACAGGATCAACATGCAGCATCCATAAGATGTATTGAGGAGATGCAAGATCACATACAAAAGTACAGTTTAAAGTCACACAGAAAATAGCCTAAGTATTGATAAGCATATAAGCAGCTGCAAGGAAAATGGAATTACAGGCTTTTTTCACCTCCCACCTCAGCCTTGCTTCTTCCCAGGTTTTGTTCCCCACATGTGATAGAGGGCTCCTGCGGGCACAAGCACAAGCACACACCCCTGTGCTTGCAGACACCTGAGCAGAGAAGCCAGCAAGCAGGGGCCTCTGTATATGCATACAGAGACCTGAGCTGAGGATGAGGGATAAAAGGGGGATCATAGGGACTGGGGCTCAGCTGCTGCCTCCCTGCCTGCTGGTCCGCTTATGAGTCTGGTCCCTTGATTCAGCATTAAAAGTCCTGTCAAATATTTACCAAAAGCTCCAAAATTCTCCTTTCATATGCTGGAATAGCAATGAGCCTGCCAGGCCTGGGGTAGTGCCCAAAGCAGAAGCGCATGATACTGTATCATGGTGTCGTCGACAACAGTGTCAAGCTGGTAAAACGTTCATAAGGCTTTGTGTTCTTCTGAAGTGGGTGAACTTGGCACATTATTTCTAAGTGGTGCACTTTATCTACAACCCCGCTAGGAAATTGGCTTTGCAATTTTTTTTTTAATTAAAAATTTTTTTTAAAGATTTATTTATTTGTACATACAGAACTGGGGTACAGGCCAGAGAAGCAGAGGGTGAGAGGATTCACCAGAGACAGAGTGGGGAGCAGAACAGGCAGATCGATGAAGTACACTGCTGAGGGGAGCAGCGGGCGGGTCAGGAGAGGTCTGCTACGCCATGTAGATCTCTTCCCCCCAGGCAGGGCACGAACTCATGCGGAAGTGGCTTCAGCTTCTCAGTGCTGTGCTTTAACCCGCTGAGGCAGCAGGGAGGGCCCGGCTTTGCAAATTTTTAAGAATTTATGTAATTGCAACTTCAAGTGCTGAAAAATTATGTGATTTTTCTTTAATCTCTATGTGAACGTAATATTTGTACTTTTTAGGATTGAAAAAGAAAATGTCAAGCTAAACAATACCATCAAAAAACAGGGGCGCAAAATTGAGCAGCTTCAGAAAAATCTGCTGAGTACCAATATGGTGAGTCAGTCTCACTGAAGAAGGTTATTTTTCCAGCAGTGGTGAAGAAGGTTCTATTTCTCCAGCAGAAATACCAATATATAAGCATGTTTGGATGATAGGAAAAGTCTCAAAATACAAAAATATGCATTGTGTTCCTATCACTGTGTCTTCCTTTTGGCCATGATTTTGGCTCTTGTTTATAAGGCTGCCATGACCACTGACAGATGCTTATCTCTTTGAGTTCCTGATGTAATTAATGTTTTAGCATTCTTTTTAAAGTTCCCAGAAATTTGAGTAATGGTTTAATGTATAATTTCTGATTCCTGTTGTAATCTAAACCCTTAAGTGAGATTTTGAGATTGAATTACATTTAATGTAAATTCTTCTCTTCATTAACAATGAATAGTAGGCCACTGTGCAAATATTCTTCTGAAAGGAATGCCTTTCTCTTTGTTGGGATTTAAAAAAAAAAAAACAGAGGGAGATCCCCCTCCCTCATCCACCCCCTTCCCTGCAAAATGTGTCTGATTATAGTTGTCTGTTTATTTTTGTTTTGTTATGCTTTTTTTTTCCCCCCCAGGTCCCTTATTTGGTGCCCCTATATTCCTCCTATAAGTGAAACCATCCAAAATTTTTCTTTTTCCTTCTGACTTACTTCAGTGAGCACAATCCCTTCTAGCTCCATCCATGTTGCTGTGAATGGCATTAGTTTATCGTTTTGATTACTGAATAGTATTCCATTGTGTATAAAGATCACATTTTCATGTTGTCATCTATTTGGGGGTATTTGTTTGCAATAAACATAGAGGTGCAGGTGTCCTTTTGAGTGAATGTTTTGACTAGTTTTCTGTGGGGATCTTTAGGGTTCTCTAAGTATAATATCATATCATGAATTAGACTATTCTTATTTTTCTCCAGCAGATGGATGATATTACTGTGAAACTGGAAACAGCATCTTCAGCCTGGCCTCATCTGGAAGCAGAAAATCAACTTCACCCACAGGAGTTATCTATGGAAGTAATGCAAAACAAATGTGAAAGACCAGAGAAGAAAAAGAAATTGAAACAAGTAATAGTAAACCACAAAAGTCCTGTTAAAACAAAGTTGGTAGAATGCTGTCAAGTGGAGAAGGACATGAGAGTAATTGAACAAACAGTACAGGATATAGAAGAAAAAGTTAAAGAAGTCAGTCTACTTTTACAGGTTAGTTTTTTGAACTTGAAAATTTCACTGCAAATTAAATTTTGGGTGTATGCACACATTGTATGTGTTTCCTCTACTTCCATTACAACAATTTGTTTTGGAAATTTCTGGAAGGAAGGTGCACATGTTTCTCCCTTTAAATATCTCATCAGTTTTCAACAATGTTACCCCTAAATCTATCTTTCAGTATGATTCTCTCGGAGAATCATTTTGTTTGGAATACCAGTTGTTATAAAATAAGACTACACTTAGGAAGAAAAGAATCTTGATTTAAAAAGCATAACATGCTCTTAGATTATTATTAAATTATGCTTTCTCAGTTACAATTTTTTAAGTTGATTCTAATATTCCTTGGATTGTCAGATAAAAACAGTGATTCAGCTTCATTGTTACAGTTCACACTTAATTCAGTTGACACTGATGAGGAATATTTTGAAACAGTTTTTGCACATTTGACATTGCTCTCTGAATCATTGATCAGAACAAAGGAAAATAAATATAGCTATTCAGATGATAGTCATTTTAAAATGTATCATTTCATTTGCTTTAGACAAAAATAACATCTCAAGAACACTTAGAGCAACTAATAGAGAGTCACAATACTTCAGTGAGAAGTCAGATGGAACTCAGTTGTAAAGTTCTGGAAACCGAAGTTTCCAGAATGAAAACTGAAAAAGATTCCAACAGAACAGAACTAGAAAGATACAAGCATCTCTACCTAGAAGAAGTAAAAGCCAGAGAATCTTTGGAAAATAGGCTAAGCAGGTAAGCTAAAAAAAGGAAACAGAGTGGGCCCTCCCTGGTGGCGCAGCGGGTTAAAGCACAGCACTAAGAATCTAAAGCCGCTTCCGCATGAGTTCGATTCCCTCCTGCCCCGGAGGTGATCACATGGTGTGGCAGACCTCTCTTGACCCGATCTGCCTGTTCTGCTCCCCACTCTGTCTCTGGTGAATCCTCTCACCCTCTGCATCTCTGGCCTGTACCCCAGTTCTGTATGAATAAAAAAAAAAAAACAGAGATCAGAGATCATAGAAAATAAATTTAGCAATTAGCCTCCAAAGCATAATTTTTTATAGGCCTAGCAGCTTCATGTGATTAGTATGAAGGGAAAGCTAACTAGATAATATAATTTTGGAAAAGTTGATAATCAGTGAATTTACCTTTATTATTCCAGGATGTCGGCATCTTCTCTCATTTTGGTTTTATTCCATTTAGTTTTTCCCCCCTTTATAATGTCATATAGTCAACCTGGTCTACTTAAACCAAACATTTTGAAACGTTAACACCTTTAGATGGAGATATTGTTATAAGTTGCTTGTAATAATTCCACAAAATAGAAATATTAATGAATTCATTTTGGGGAAGGTTATAGTTTAAACTAAAATAGTCATGTATTTCTTACTTGCTCTAGACTGGTAAATGAACTGTTTAGCTATGATCCTTACATTCTCAACAGAGGGTGCCATGAGACAAACTACCCTTCACAGTTTGTTTTTCTGCTCTACAGAAGGCAGCAATGAAATAGGGAAAGATGCTCCTGGAGGTAAAGAGTGGTATAGTTCAGAAAGTGACTACAAGTAACACTGTGATCCGCTTGTGGGGGTCTGTGAGAGACCCTACACCATTCTGGTAACAGTGTTAAACACTATTGCCTCTGGACTAGTTTAGTTCCTTTGGTCACCACTAGGGGGCCCTCCTAGTCTCTCTCAGAGGTTATTCCTCAGTGCCAATGTTTCATTTCTTTAGCGGCAATGAGAGGAATATAGAGAATAATAAAGGCAAACTCCTGAACATGTCCTCAACGGGTAGTGTACTCCTTTGATATCTAAACTGGATGTTGAGCTATGTTCATGGCTCCCTCAAGGATCCTGTAGGTGGCGCCATTCCGAAGGGAACAAGTGTTACCTGTGAAGGCACCTGCCTCCCTAGAGGCCTCCCTGCTCTGAATTCCTTGTTAGCCAGGACTCCGCCCAGAAACATACTTCTTTAAACATTTTTAAATTGCTAATGTAGACAATAAGGGGTCTCCAACATATTTTGAGTATTAAAACTCTTCAGCGGGAAATTCTCCTTAATGTTATGGATACACACACACACACATACACACACACACACATATACTTATATACATATATACATATATATATAACTTGTAGTATATATAATATATATATTAAGCAAATTTTTTTAGAGAAAAATGAAATATTAAATGCTTGGATTTTGTAATCTTCACAGGATGAATGATAAACTAACGAAAATCAGTAGCAAACGTCATATGGAGAAAATGCATAACAGATGTCTACTCAGCACTTTTGCTACCAGGCCCAGCACAGGGCCACCTTATGTTGCAGATCTTAACCATTTAGTGCCCTATAGCTATCTTACTGCAAGACAAAGTTCAACTGCCTATCCCACCTCCAACGCAGGGCTCTCAAATGACAGCAGAGGCACTTACTACAACAAGGTGAGTTATATTATCTCTTTAGCTTTGAGCTTTAAATTCTAATGCAGCACTCATTTGTGATTTCCAGCAATTCTGAATTGTTCTGTGGACTTATACATACGAAATGTAAGCCAAATATTAGTGCTAATAAAGTAGAAATTTTACCTTTATAGGTCCCTGGGTCACTCATTTTCAAGAGATGTGCCCACTACCAATGTTACTAAATAAATGTTACCAACTAACACATTTCAAATTTCTTGAAAATCTGCATTTAATTAAATATTAGAAGTCAATATTATTGTTTGAGAATGAGAAGTCTACACCTCAAGATGCTTTGGCTTTGCTTTTTAATTGGTTTCAGTGTGACTGTGGTTTACAACAATATTCAACTTTCCCTGTATACCCCATCCCTAAGTATCCAAATACCTAATCACATGTGGATGCTTATTATTTTAAGTAATCCAACTTTAATACATTTTATGAATTAAAGAAACTTATAAATTAATGACAAAATTGATTAGTTTTTGTCTTTTTTATGAGAGAACATCTGTAATTGCTATTGTACCTCTAACATTTTTATCTCAATTTTTATTAAATATGGTCCTTTTTCTGAACAACTATAAAGGACATCCCTAAATATTCAAAATCAAGCAAATACTTGATCTTTTAAAATTAAGTCCACTCAGGTTTTTATACATCACTGTCACTTGAATGAAGACTGAGGTAGCAATGAAAAGGAATCTTTTAACAACAACTAGTTTTCAATGTTATTATAATTTCCATTTCAGTCAATGCACAGTAGCTTATGGTTCTGATGGTGTTTCTTGATCTTCATGCAGGTAAAAGTAGCAATGGTCCATTTTAAATGAAGTCTCAGACTTATTTTTTTCATTTGACCTCTGGTCATAATAAATCATGATACAGCAAATCTAGGGCTTCTTAACATTGTAGCCCTATAGGGTTTAAGTACTTCAAAGTTGTGGAATTTTGGTCTATTGGTAAGAAAGAAAGAAAGAAAGTGAATATCAAATACTTCTGTAATTTGTTAAATGTTTTCTCCCCCCCAAAATAATGCATTATTTTACAAAAAGAGGTGTGTATTTGCATTAAAGCAATATAAGAGATTTTTGTGGAAAATTTTAAATTCATTTTGGAGAAAAGGATTGTTTATTTTTAGTATTTTTAGATATGTAGAAAAACAGTTCCACATATAGTTCCAATGTATAGATAGTCCCCCTGTGGGGCATTAGTTTGCCAAATCATGCCAGCTTTAATAAGGAAGGTTAAAAAGCTTTACTTTATCAAATACAAAGACATGTCTCCACAATGGCTATCAATGCCTCAAAAAAGTTGACTAAGTGTTGCTTGGGTGAGTTCTTTGAGTGTTTTACATATTAACCCACTATCAGTTGTGTGATGTATTTATCCCATTCGATAGGATTTTTTTTTTAATCTGCTAATACTTTCTTTTGCTGTTGTAAAGAGTTAGAATTTGAGATGTGCCAGCTGTTTCATTTTGTTTTGACATCTCTTGCCATAGAAGTCTATTATCTAAAGACATTTATATCTGTAATATTGTGAAAACCAATACTCATTTCTGTGCATTTGATTGTTCAGCTTTCCTATCTAAATCTGTAGTCCATTTTGAAATTTTTTTGTACATGGAATTAGAGAGTGATCCAAGGTCATTCTTTCCCATATGGTATCTCGTTTCCCTGCTCCCTATCTTAAAGAAACCACCTTTCTCCGTTTTATGGCCATGACTTCTTTTTTCATAAATTAGGGATTGATATATACATGGATTTATTCCTGAGCTGTTGATTCTGTTCCATCAATCTGTGTGTCTGCTTTTATGCCAATACACTATTGTTTTGATTACTGTTGCTTTATCATATAGCTCAAAATCAGGTAACATTTCTCCACTTTTCTTCTTTTTCTCAGAAGTGCTTTCTCTCTTTGGAATCTCTTTTTTGATACTGTATAAATTTTAGTATAATTTTTTCTATATCCTTGAAGAATATCACTGGCATTTTAATGGGAATGGCATGAGATCTCTGTAATGCTTTTGGTAAAATAATCATTTTGACTACTAATGATCACCATCGATGAATGTGGGGTATCTTTCCATCTCTTCATGACTTACTTGTTCCATATTTTTCCTCATTTATTGTTCGTGTATAAAAATGCAAAAGATTTTATATGTTACTCTTGTACCTCACCACTTTACTGTATTATTTTTATTGTTTTTAATATCTTTTAGCTGGTCTCTTCTGAGTTCCCCATTTATTATGGTTCATTGCCTGCAAATATAGTTCAGGATCTACATTCTTCTTATTTCTTGTTTTTGGCTGATTGCTCAAACTAAAAACTCTAATACTATGTTAAGCAGAAGTGGTGGCCCTTGCCAACCTTGCCTTGTTGCAGACCTTAAATAGTCAGCCCTCAGTTTTTATTGTTAAGAAAAGTATTGGCTGTGGGTTGTGATATACAGCCTTTATTATATTGAGGTAAGTTCTTGCTCTTCGAGTCGAGAATTTTTCTCATAAATTGGTCATATCAGTTGCTTTCTCAGCATCATTGATAATATTAAATGGAATTTTTATCCTTTCTTTTGATAATATATAACCACATTGATTTGTGCACATTAAGCTTTTTTTACATACCAATAAATCCAACCCAGTCATGGTGTATAATCTTTATAATATAGCATCAAAATTGATTTGATGGCACTTTGTTGAGAATTTGTGTATCAGCAGTCATCAGAAACATTGATCTATAGTTTAGGCTCCCTCTTGGGGGCTCCACAGGTGTCCTGGAGCACACTTGGCCCAGTAACCTCAGGAGCACAATCTCCAGGAAAATCTGTGCAACTTTCTGGAGCAGATGCACAGAACCCAGGGCTCACTGTTAGCCAGCTTCCGAGGACCCAGGAGCGCCCATCCTCCCTGCCTGGACTTGGCAGGATCCTGGGCAACCTGCCAGCTGGGTAGACTGCAATCTGAAAACCCACTAAACAAACTGATTTTATAAAGGACAGTTTTTCTAACAATTGTAAAATAATGTATTCAGTGTAAAATCAGATGTGAATTTTTAGTATCAATAAGGTCAAACATCCCCTTTTGAGATTATGTTTATTCAGTGGCCCAATATTTATTATGCTTTCTGTCAGATTAATCTAAGTGACAATACATCTATATGTTCTCTTTCTATTATTTATTTATTTGTTGTTTAAAGATTTATTTATTTATTTATGCATACAAGAACTGGAGTACAGAGAGGTTCAGGGGGTGAGAGGATTCACCAGAGATAGAGTAGGGAATGGAATAGGCATACTGACTGAAATACACTGATGAGGGGAGCAGCAGGCTGGACAGGAGAGGTCTGCCATGCCATGTGGGCCACGTCCCTGGCCAGGAGTCAAACTCTAACTGTAGTGGCTGTGGTTAGCTTCACAGTGCTGCACCCCTTGCACCACCAGGAAGGCCCCTGTTCTCTATTTCTAAAATTATCTGAAATGAGTAGGAATTTATTGTTTTTATGTGATTATTTTTCTACTTAGACAATTCCCAAGTAGGTCTGCTCTCCAAAGGTATTATTTAAAGACCAAATTTCATAAGGTAGAAATCATTCCTAGAAGTCATTGTGTTATCTCTTTTTAATTTAATCCCTGTAATATTTTACTTATTTCAGATAAAGCAAGAGTTGGAAGATGCTATAAATAGAGAACTAAAAAAAGGTATGTTGCAAAATTTGAGTTAAATTTAAATGGTATTGATTTCTGAAATAGATGATAGTGTCATCTCTTACATTTTTGTGCATGAAAAAAATCACAAATCAGATGAAAAATGTGGAATCATTCACATTAAATATATACTTACTGTTATTTATTCATCATGCTCCATTGCTTTTCAAAAATCAAAATAATAATTATGTATCTCTTTTTACTTCTGGCCATATCTTCCCTATACTTCTTCCATCCCTGTGGAACTATCAACCTGCACACAACTGTTCTCAGAAAACATGGGTTTTGTCAACTGCTCATGGCTCTAATAGTATTTTGAGGCCAAAACCTCTCTACCCTCCTCCCGTAAAATCGACACCCAGACTCCCGTAGCAGTCCACAGTCAAGCAGTTAGAGTTCATACAGCCGTGGTTTGGTGTGTGACATTTGGGCCTACAGCCACTTACTTTGTCGCTGTTTACATTTGTCTCCAGGGGAAATTCCAACACCCCTAATATTGATACTGTTAGGGGGAAAGATGTCCTGAATGAACTTTACAGATACAGGTTTTGTGGACTCCACCCCCACCCCAGACACCAAAATTACAAATCCCAGCAACACCAAAAGGAGGGGTTAAGGACCCGAGGGCAGAGTGAAACAGACATTTTGGGTTTTGGGGTGTAGGACCGGACATGATGAGTGGAGACTCTTTCTCTCTTGGCCTTGGGGCTGGTGGCTAGTGGCTTGGCTCTTGATCAGCCTCAGGGCACTATTGGGGTTCCAGGCCAGGTCAGGGGAACTGTTAGCATGCACTAGTTAGCTTGTATCTCTTGCTCTCTCTCTCCCTGGGTTGTTCCTTTTCTTTTTCCCTTGTAAATAAACCCATTATTGACCTTTTTTGTGTGTCTGCAGTGCAGTTAAATATTAAGCGCAAGGGTGAGGACCCACATTCACATTGGGTTGCCCTGTAACAATACCAGGCTGCAGGGTACCCTTAGCTGGCGAAGGCCCCGCTGCCCAAATGCTTTACCAAATACTGTCTGGGTTCTTCACCTGCACACACAATTGCAAGAATGCTGAGGCTCAGGAAATAACAACAGAGGGATTTAACAAACTGGAAAAAGGCCAGTAATGGCTGTTTGCTTTACCAAAGTCTTGCTTTACCCAAGTACTGTCCTGCACAAAGACTGTCATGATGGCGTCTCCCTGCGGCCGAGAACGGGCAGCTCCTCTCCCAAACAATAGGCCACATGTCTAAGATGGCGTCTTCCTGCCACTGCCAACCTGGGGCACACGGCAGCCAGGCTCCGGGCAAGGGTCCAACTCACGAGGGCAACAGAAGACGCGACAAGAAACTCTCCCTGAACTGCAGGATGCTTTGGCACAGCGCCAGATGATCAACACTCAGGACAGCAGCCACAGACACAAAAATGACCCAACAATTGTCTCACACAGCTAAGCCAGGCTGTTTAGACTGTCCCAGGCTCACATCCACTGTGTCCAGACGCCCTCATCTCCTGCTTCTGCCTTCTGCCCTCCACTTTCCTTCTGCCATCCTTCCTCAAAATCCCATACTCTTTAGCCTATTCTCTGAATCTATTTGTCTCACCAGCACCCCCCAACCCCCACCAGGGAGGGGCACCACCTGCAACAGACCTTGGCCTCAGTCACCACTGTTACATCCCCACTTTTAGATTTCATCGCTGTATCTATGGTAAATATTGGACAAACCCTTCCCACTGGCATAATTACAAACGACATTATACAACACAGTGGCACAGCTGCTGATGTCAGTATAGGAATATAAAATCCCAAATCAATTTAGTCCTTGCCAAATTATACAAGCTTATCTCTTGCCCTTGCTCGGCCTCCCCTTTAGCATCTAGCCAAACTCACTACTTAGAAAGCCACAGGTGTCCTTTCTTGTCTCCAGCTCTCTGTGGGTGCTTCTTTCCTCCATCTGGTCTACTCTGTCCTTGTTCTTATCATGGCCACCAAAAAGTCAACAAATGCGGACACAAACCTGGGATGTGCCTTCTCTGTTCCAATACTGCCGTGCAGTATATGAGTCTGAGTGGACATCACCCTTCTGTCTTCTTTTACAATTTACAGCTTGAGGTCATAGTTTTTGTAATTCTAGTGATTGTCATTGTAAAATAGCATTGCTTGCTGATTAAATAAGAATTCAGAAATCAAAAACTTTGCTACTTAGCCACACAGCAGTTGATTCAATGTGCAACTATGAACAAATAATATTTATGGTGATCTTATATTTTGTATTGGAATGGTACACGGATAAAATACTCGTTTTTTTTTAAATGATGTTATCATAGTTTACTACAACATATTTTAGACTAGAATATAATTCTGTTTTCCTTTCCAGCTGCTGATGAATATGAATCTGAATCTTGTACAGCTTCTTTAGGAGCTACTGATGAGTCCAAATTAAATCAAGATCCACTTTTGAAAGCATCTGAAGAATATGTAGAGATCTTAAAGAGAAAGTATATGATCTGAATGATAAATAATAAAAGTTAATTTTTGGATCTTTTTATGTAGCATTTTGATTCCTTCCCACTTGACATGTGGTATGCAAAACTCTTTATTAAAAGCGAATATTTTTATCATGTGTCTGATGAAAATTTGTATATTTTAATGTATGTTCCTTGACATCTAACAAATCTTTAAGTAAATTTAGTGAATGAAAATCTACACTATTGAGTTTTACATAACCAAACTGCCCAAGTACCAGTCATTTAAACAGTATGCCAATAACCAAGTTGTCACTTATCATTTAGTAGTGTTTATTGATAATACTTTAAAATTTTTATGTGTTTATTTTAACATGTATATTTTTTACATCACTTTTCATTTTTGTACAATGTTTCATTTTTTTCAGGTATAGCCCCTGTAGAAAATTCCACCTCCAAATCACCCATGAACCATCACCATAATCTCTTGTGCTCTATCCCCTGTTTTAAACCTCCTCCCTCCTCCTGTCCTCATGAATGTCTGGATTTATAGCTACCTGCTAGTGTTGCCCTTTTTTTTCTGATCTATTATTTGATTCTCCTATATCCCTCCTATAAGCAAATCACCTGATATTTTTCTTATTCTATTCCTATTTCACTGAGCATAAACCTTTTTAGCTCCATCCATGTTGCTGCAATTGCATGAGTTTATCTTTTTAGCTTGCTGAATAGTGCCCACTGTGCGTATATACCACATCTTGATCGAGTCATTTATTTTTGGGTTTAGTTGTTTCCTTATCTATTTTATATAGTGTTACAATGAACATAGGAGTGTAGATCTCCTTTCCAATTAATGTGTTTCTGTGTCCTTTGGGTAGATTCCTAGGAGTGGAATTGCTGGATCATAAGGTACCTCCATTTTTAGTAATCTGAGAGGTTTATTGATATATATGTAGAAGAACTAGGGTGTAGGCCACAGGCTTGGGGGTGAAATGATACACCAGAGACAGAACGGGGAGCAAAACAGGTGGATTTACTGAAATACATGGCTGAAGGGAGCAGTGGGCCAGACAGGAGAGGTCTGCAGCACCACGGGTGGCTTAACTCTCTGGCTGAGAATTAACTCAGGTGATGGTGTGATAGTGTTGATACTTGAGCCCCCTACTCCATTGGGGGCCCCCCACATTTTTAAAGTTTTTCACATCCTGCTGTTGTGACTTGCTAAGATTTGGATGTGTTATGATGTTATAGTGTCATAAAATTTGCCAAAGACTTTACATAATTGTTCTAATTATTAATTTTTGATTTGCTTTTTGGAAACAGTCTCAACAATTAGAAGTCTGAAGTCTGGGTAGAAAGACCTTTCCTTTCCCCTGAACCATTTGTAATATAGACATATCATTATCCCTGACTACTTTGGTGTTTACTACCTACAACTCAGTTTCTTTGACATACAGATCTTCACTATCAGCAAGTAACATTAATAATTCTATCATTTAATACTCACATTCAAGTATTGCATGTCGCATCTTTTACAGCAAAATGGTCCTGCTAAGATGCATGAATGGCCTTTAGTATACATGTTGTTAAGGTGAAGGCTATCCTAAAGTAACTCTGCAGAGTTTTGTGGACCCTACTCCAGCTTTCTGGACTCCACCCTACTCCAGTGACTGGAAACTACAGCTCCCAGCAGTACCAGGGAGAGAACTGTGAGGACCCAAGGGCGGAGCTAAGCAGGCATTCTGGGACTTTGGGGTATAAATAGGGAGCAATTTTCAACAGCTCTGGCAGGGGGTGGTGGGAGGTTGGCAACGGCTCTCTTGCTCTCCAGGGAAATGGCTGTCTCGGGCCTGTGTTACTGGGAGCTAGCAGTTTGTGGCTAGAGCTGGTAAGGTATTCTAGTTACCCTGTATCTCCCTCTCTCTTTCCCTGGGTTGTTCCTTTCCTTTCCCCTTTCTGTAAATAAACCCATTATTGACCCTTTTGTGTGGGCCTACGGTACAACTAAATTTTAAGTGCACGGGTGAGGACCCACAGACAGGCAGCCCAGTTCACACTGGGGTGCCCTGTAACAATGTAGCCTGGTCTCCTTCATCTGGGAATAGTTCTTCTGTCTTTCCTTGGCTTTCATGACCTTGAATCTTTAAAGAGTAAATACAGTAATGTAGAGCTTCCCTCAG
>NW_004567130.1:5092172-5093562 GCF_000260355.1 Condylura cristata | reverse complement strand
GGTCTGCCAGTGGCCAAGATGTAGCCAGAGGCAAGGGGATTCTCCTGCTGGGGAAAGTGACTTGAAGATCAGGACAAGCAGCTCAGGTAACAGGACTGCCAAGCCGGTAGGGAAGAGGCGGAGGTCCGGGGGAAGCGCCCCTCCTCCAGTCTGGCAGGCGCTGACTGTCTTCCCAGGCGGGCAGTGGGGTCTAGCGCCCAGATATCTTGATGTGCAGCAAAAACAAACACTGGCTACTTTGGGGACCCCCTATAACTACCCTATAGAGCACTCTTACACTGGTAAAATGATTTAATTAATGTGTCAGTAATCAAAGAAGGAAATTGAGTATGTTCAGCACTTTTGGTACCATTAGGTTAGATAGCATAGAATAGTGCATAATGAGAAAGATATTCCCAGACAGATCAAATCCTTGCCTAAAAATTCTTTGGACAAACATCAATATCCATTTATACTGATTTATATGTGTTTTTGTTCTGAGGAAACTTTGACAGGGGAAGATGGCTCTTGAAGGGGTTCTTGAATGGGAAGACTCAGTGTCTCAAAATGAGAGCCCTTCATAAAACAGGGGCCCTGGGGGCAGGATACCAGGATGGGCCAGGATGGTTGCCACCTGCCCAGTCTCTAAGCCAAGAGGGCTGCCAATCAGCCCCTCTCAACCCCAATACACACCAGGTGGCAGGGGACCCTAAACTGGCCAAGGCCTTGATGCCCAAATACTCCACCAAATGAAGTCTGGGTTCTTCACCCGCACAAAATTACAAGACTGCTCAGGCTTTGGAAATAACAACTAAGGATTTATTTAACAAACAATAAAAGCAAGAGTCACTGAGACCAATAAAGATCATTTACTTTACCCAAGGCTTGTCCAGTACTATCCTGCACAAAGGCCATTATGATAGCATCTTTCTATCACTTAGGATGTGCAGCTCCTCTCTTGAATAGGCCACATGTCTAAGATGGCATCTCCCTGCATCTGCCAACCTGGGGCACTTGGCAGCCAGGCTCCAGGCCAGTTTCCAGCTCACAAAGACAACAGAAGACATGACAGGAGATATTCCCTCAGCTGCGGGACACTTCACCACAGCACCAAACAAGCAACATCAGGACAATAGCTACAGTGACCAAATGACCCCCCAAAAAAAGCTGCACTCACTCAGCTGAAACAGGCTGTATCCATAGAAAATCCAGGAAACTTTTCAGTTTCTCTGCTACTTACAAAGCCTCTTGCTCTGGTCTCTACCTTCAGAGGTCTGCAGCAACCTTCTCCAAGATCTGCCTGATCCTGGGGCTCAAACCCACTGGCCCCCATAATGCTGAAGCAACACCCGATTTGGAGCTCAAACCTTGAATCCTGGAGCCTCAACAAACAACCACCTTCTTATCCCCC
>NW_004567130.1:5087692-5090617 GCF_000260355.1 Condylura cristata | reverse complement strand
TTTTCTTTTTCTTCACAGGCCAGGAACAGAGTTCACAGGCTGGAACCTTCTGTCCCTCAGTGCTCTCTGACCCTTGCTTTTATCCTCTTCCAGGATGTACCACAGTCTGATTGGACCATTTTTTGAATCCTGTAGCTGACTGGATCATTTAGCACCAATCAGCTAATACCTCAGACCTGATTGGTCCACTCCACAATCCAGAAAGTAAAGGGGCAGTTGCTGGGCTCTGAGGAGCAACTGCCACCACTGACATGTGGTGGAGCGGCAGGGTGGGAGAACCACTGGTCCCGCCACCTCCCACTGCTGAGGCAGTTGTGTGCCAGTAACATTCTTGTATTTGTCAAATTTTCATGAGCCAAATAAAAATATCAGGGTTACAATAACTGTATTGCTATCTTTTATTTTTGTGAGGAAACGTAGAGATTTTTATATAAGTAGACCAGACTTGCCCTTCCAGGTAGCAAAATGTGCATAAATTTCTCACCAACTAATCATTTTCTAATAGCTGAAAAGACAAAAATAAATGGAACAGAATAGAAAATGCCCAATACTCAAATATATGTAAGACTTTAGAAGTTGATACTGGTGATGCATTATTCATAAATGCTGCAGTAATTCTTGTTTGGGGAGAAAATTGGCTATATATTTTAATCTCATCAGTCTCAGATGGAATATAGATTCAAAACCATAAATATACAAAATGAGAAAAGGACCAGAAGGGAACACAAATGCTTATTTGTACATTTGTATGTTGACCATGGCCTTCCTAACAAGGATTCAAAAGCAAGAATTTTGAGGATTTGGCAACATAAAAAATTGAAAACTCTTCTGCATAGCAAATAATAGTATTAAGATAGTGCACTTGCAAAATATATTAACAGTATATTCACATCTGATATACATGTGTAAATATATATATATAAGATGTATAGGTCTTCACTGTAAAGAGAATTCTTTGAAATCAACAAAAAACAAAAACTAAACTTTATTTTGAAATTGGGCAAAGTACTTTGTGTATCTATGAGTGACCAAAGGACAAAGGAAAAATATTTAGTCGCCAGATAGGAAAAGGAATGTGAGTAAAGGAGGAATAAAAAAATATTTGCCATATACAGAATTTGTGAGGATGAGGAGCAATGGTATTGATACTATTATTTATGTTACTTTTGACTTTTCAAATAGGCAATTTGGAGATGAGATAAGCACATTTGAATATGCATTTCTTTTACCCATTAGTTAAATTTATTCTAAAAATACTTAAAGTAGAGGTAAGTAGCCATATTTTTTCCCATACATGTTTATAATAGTAATTTTATAATTATTTTTATCAGCAAATTTCACTACCCTCAGAGGATGTGACCACGGAGAGTGGCAGAGACCCAGATGTATACTGACGGCATTTTCTGGAGTCAGTGATTTTTGGCTCCCACCATACAATCTTCCAGAAGGCTCTTGTGGGCCTCTGATGAACGTGGAGGGGCCTCCAGCAGCCAAGCTTCTAGGGAAAAAGTTTAGAGGCTTTGCAATCAGCTGAGCCACTGAAACTGTTTCTGGTTTTGCTACTGTTCCAGCCGGGCAAAGAAAGCAAAATCCAGAGCCAGGCGCCTCGTTGAGCTGTGAGTGTGGCCATTTGTTGGGTCATTTGGTCACTATCGCTGTTGTCTTGACTGTCGCTTGTCTGTGCTGTGCTGGGGCATCTCCACAGCTCCAGGGGCTTCTCTTGCCCTGTCTTTTGTTGTCTTTGTGAGTTGGAGCCTGGCCAATAGTCATTCACCAACAGATACAAGGCAGTAAGGGGCACTAAACTAGCCAAGGACACTGCCCATATAGTTTACCAGTCACTGAGTTCTTCACCCATGCACACCCAAGCAAGACTACTCAGACTGAGAGAACAACATGGGATTTATTGAACAAACCAGGGAAAAACAAAGAGTCACTGAGGCCAAAAATGTCCAGTGTTTTCAAGTCCTAGACAAAAAGCAGCTAAAATGGTGTATCCCCACCACTGAGAACACAGAGTTCCTCTCCAGAACAACAGGTCACGTGTCCAAGATGGTGTCTTCCGGCCTCTGCCAACCTGGAGCAAGCGGCAGCCAAACTCCAGGAGAGGTTCCAACTCACCAAGGACAAGACAACAGGTGATGCTCCCAGAGCTGCAGAGACACCCCAGCACAGCACCAGACAAGCGACACTCAGGACAGCAGCTGCAGTGGCCACAAACAACCAACAAACAGCCACACTCAGGCAGCTCAGCAAGGCACCAGCTGCGGTGCCTTCTCTGCCAGGCTGGAACAGCAGCAAAACTGGGAACAGTTTCAGTCGCTCAGCTAATTGTGAAGCCTCTGAAATTTTCCTCTTAAAACAGGAGCTCCAGCTGCTGCTGACCACGCTCACGCAGCTCAGGGAAACGCCTGGTTCCCAGTCTTTGCCTTCTCTGCCAGGACACAACAGCACCAAAATAAAAAAAAACAGTTTCAGTTGCAAAGCCTCCCAAGTTCTCTCCGAGGTTGTCTGTTAAAGGTCTCCACCTTCAGAGGCCCACAACAACCTTCTGGAAGACCTGCATGATGGGGGTCAGCATCTACTGACCTCCCAAATGCTGACGACGCAAAAACCTCAAATCTGAAGACTGCATGAATCTGCCCCTTATGCAGTCCCTTGTATTATGAATCAGTCACCCACCCCCAAATGTTTCCTGGGGCAATGTACCCTCACCAGTAACCCCCTCCAGGAGACAATGCTTATAACAGTCTTTTGACTTCAGCCACTGGTGACAGTTTTGAGTTAGACTACACATTACCAGATTTACTCTTTGGTATCAACATTTTACCATTGTAGATTGATGATTTTACCGCAACACTGGAAACATCATCTTCAAGCTGTCCCTATCTAAATGTAGAAAATCAGCTTCTTCAACAGGAGTAA
>NW_004567130.1:5083622-5087277 GCF_000260355.1 Condylura cristata | reverse complement strand
AGCTGCCTTGTTGATCAGATAGAAACCCTGACTGGGGAGTCAGGGCCGATCTACATAGCAAACTATCAGCAGATGCACAGTTCCATCTTTCCCCCAGCCGCTGCTAGTTGTCCCTTTCTGTTTTACTTGCTCACATGATTAATGCTGTATGATTAGTACCAACAAGAAGACCAGGGTCTTGGTCTTCAGCAGCATCCTGCATTGTGTAGCCTGCTCCGTGACTCCCATTTGTCAGTGTGGTGTTACCCGAAACTTGATTTTATCGTTCTTTGGAATCAGATGTCATGACTATATATTTAAGAATGATTCAGCTTTGTCTTTATAATGAACTCACATTTAGTTCAATTTAAACTGATGGTAAATATTTGAAACATCACTTTTTCACATTTGACATTACTCTCTCTGAATCACTAATTCAGAACTAAAGGAAACAAATATAGCTACTCAGTTGATAGTCATTTTAAAAGGTATCATTTCATTTGCTTTAGTCACAAGCAACATCTCAAAAACACTTGAGAAATGAATAGAGAGTCATAATACTTTAGTGAGAAGTCAAATGGAACTCAGTTGCAAAGTTCTAGAAACTGAACTCTCCAAAATAAAAACCAAAAAAGATTCCAACAGAACAGAATTGGAAAAATATAAGTGACTCTACCTAGAAGAAGTAAAAACTAGAGAATCTGGCCTTCCCTGATGGTGCAATGGGTTAGAATGCAGCAAAACAATCACCCAATATTTTTCTTTTTCTTTTCTTATTTCATTGAACATAACCCTTTCCAGCTCCATCCATATTGCTGCAATGGCATGAGTTTATCTTTTTAGTTAGCTGAGTAGTGTTCTATTGTGTATGTAGACCACATCTTCTTGATCCAGTCATCTATTTTGGGTTTAGGTGTTTCCTTATCTATTTTATATAGTACTACAATGAACATAGGGTTGTAGATCTCCTTTCAAATTAATGTTTTTGTGTCCTTTCAGTAGATTCCTAGGAGTGGAATTGCTGGGTAATAAGATACCTCCATTTTTAGTAATCTGAGAGATTTATTGATGGATATGTAGAAGAACTTGGGTGTAGGCCAAAGGCTTTGGGGTGAGAGGATTCACCAGAGACAGAACGGGGAGCAAAGCAGGTGGATTTACTGAAATACATGGCTGAAGGGAGCAGTGGGCCAGATAGGAGAGGTCTGAGCACCACGTGTGGCTTAGCTCCATGGCTGGGGATTAACTCAGGTCTCAGAGGTGATAGTGTGATAGTGCTGAGACTTGAGCCCCCTACTCCATCAGGGAGTCCCCCACATTTTTAAAGTTTTTGACATCCGGCTGTTGTGACTGTCGCTAAGATTTGGATGTGTTATGTGTTTTTATAGTGTCATAAAATTTGCCAAAGACTTTACATAATTCTTCTAATTATTAATTTTTGATTTGCTTTTTGGAAACAGTCTCAAAAATTAGAAGTCTGAAGTCTGGATAGAAAGACCTTTCCTTTCCCCTGAACCATTTGTAATATAGACATTATGTCATTATCCTGACTACTTTGGTGTTTACTACCTATAACTCAGTTACTTTGACATAACAGATCTTCACCATCAGCAAGTAACACTAATAATTCTATCACTTAATACTCACTTACTCTTCAAGTATTGCATGTCCGTAGGCTCTTTCACAGCAAAATGGTCCTATTAAGATGCATGAATGGCCTTTAGTAGTCCAGTTGCCTGGTCTCCTCATCAGGGAACATTTCTTCATCTTTCCTTGGCTTTCTTGACCTTGAATCTCTTAAGAGTAAATCCAGTAATGCAGAACGTTCCTCAGTGTGGATTTTATGTGTCCTTAAGCTTCAGACCAAACGTTTCAGCTAGAGTATTACAGTTCTCTTTCATTACATCTGACCATATGACCTATAATTTAGATTTGCCCACTAGTGGTGATGTTAACCTTGGTCAATGACCTCAGTGTCTGCTGGGTTTCTCATTTGTAATACATTTTCACTTTGTAATGTAGTATTTTATGAGGAGTTACTTTGAAGAAATAAATATAAATGTCCATACTTTATTCATTCTTTGTATATGTATGGATCCAGATTTATTTCATTCAGTGGGTTATAATATTTTAAAGTTTATTTTTTAAAGAAATGACATATTTTGACAATATCTCTCTTATAAAAAAGAGCAATAGTACAAAGAATTCCGGTGCTGTTGCACAGAAGTCAACAGTTTATTATTTGCTTTACTCCCTTCTCTCACATGTCCCCATTTACAGAAATAAAGAGAAAAATAGATTTTACTGCTGAATCATGTGTAAGTTGCAAACATGATTCCTCTTTAGTCCTCTGCATCCTAATATCTATTTTCAGAAAACAGTAATTTTATATAGTCTTCTGTAATAAAAATTAGGGAATTAAAATTGGTACATTAACTCCAACTATAATCTTTCTTCAAGTTTTGCCAATAATACCTGTTTTCCCAATAATACCCTGTCTAGTCAGAGTCCAAAGTGATGTGATGTGTCCACTTACCCAGTTTCTTTAGCCTCCTTTAATTAAAGATAGTTCAGACTTTGATTTGCATGACTTTACATTCTGAAGGGTATTGGTCAGTTATTTTGTAGACATTCTTTCAATTTGGGCAATCGTTTTAAAGTAAATTCATTCTTTTTCTCAGCGGTACTTCTGTGCCCAGTTTCACCTGAAATCACCTGAATCCAGGGATCCACTTTGGTTCATCATCTTCTTAGATCTGGAAACCTCTAAGGGACACTTTTGTACACTAAGATAATCTGCTCTCTTTAAACGCGACCAAAATCTGATCCTTCATAAGCACTCAGCGGCCTGCTCCGTTGTAGGCACTGATAGTTATCACTCCGTGCAATATTTATGACATCAGGGTGAGACGCCATCAGCGTGTAGCCTACCGAGGCGCCAGGTATGGGCAAGGGACGGTTCACCTGTCAGCTTGAGCCCGCAAGGCAGCACACTGCCCTTCGTGGGGTGGAGCGCTCAGGTAAAAGCCAGGTCCTGGTCCGTTGGAGTCAGGGAGTCGCCACCAGACTGCTGGGCACTGGTGTCCACCCTCATACAGGGCAGAGGACAACCAGGGGCAGCCCACCGGCGATTAACAGCACTGAGCGTGGTGTCTCGTGGCGTTCTGGGGAAATTGGCCTCTGACCAGTGTACTCATGACCACTGGTGTTTACTGGTGTTGCTTGGCAACCGCTGGTCCATAGTGGAAGGTTCCAAAGGCGTGGACGTTCGCTTTGAGGCAGGGGCGATCCTCATAGAGCGGTGGGCTTATTGGCTCCTCGTGAAGCGCTGCGGTCCACTACAGAACAGCGGTTGCCAAGCAACACCAGTAAACATCAGTGCACTTGAGTAAGAGGTCAGAGGCCAAGTTCCCCAGAACACACCAGAAGTGTGATGTGAAGTGTCCCTGCCGGAGGCTCGAAAGGCCAAGCGGTGGGGAAGAGGGTTGGAAACTCTTTGAAGCCCCCTAGTCCACTACCATGAAAAGTAGGTTAGCCTGAGGAAGGGCTGGTGGGACCGGGACCGCAGTCCCACATCGCCCGTGTCAAGAGTGTCAACTCAAGGCAGCGTGGGTATGGCGACATTCATGACAAAGCTCTGGGGAAGGTCTGCCAGTGGCCAAGATGTAGCCAGAGG
>NW_004567130.1:5080947-5081492 GCF_000260355.1 Condylura cristata | reverse complement strand
AATCACGCCCCTCAAGTGACAGCAAAGGCATGTACTATGACATGATTGTAGGTAGATTATCTTTTTACCCTTGCATTTTAAATTCCTGTTAAAACTCTCAGTTGCACATACTAAATAAATATCAATTATGTGTGCTAGTGAAACAGACAGAATTTTTACAATTATATGTCCCTGGTTCCCTCATTTATCTTCTGCTAACATCATTTAACTAAACCAACACCCTTAAATTTTCTTGAAAGTCTGTATTTAATTAAATGATAAAAATTAAATATTATTGCTTGAAAACCAGAAGTATATACTTTGAGGTACTTTGGCTTTACTTTCTTTTTTTTTTTTAAGATTTATTTATTTATGCACACAAGAACTGGGGTACAGGGCAGAGGTGTGAGCGGTGAGAGGATTCACCAGAGACAGAGTGGGTAGCAGAACAGGCAGATGGACTGAAATACGTTGCTGAGGGGAGCAGCGGACGAGACAGGAGAGTTCTGCTGTGTCATGTGGATCAGATCCTGGCTAGCGATCAAACTCATGCTGCAGTGGCTTTG
>NW_004567130.1:5042961-5078872 GCF_000260355.1 Condylura cristata | reverse complement strand
AATACTTGTAAATGTTTATGATTAAGTGAAGAAAACAGATCCCTCATGCACTGTTGGTGGGAGTTCAGACGCGTCAAGATTCTATGAAAAAATAGTGTGGAGGTATCTCAAAGCATAGGAATAGAGCTACTATTTGATCCAGCAACTCCACTCCTAGACACTTACCCAAAAATGCAGAAACACTAATTTGGAGGAATAGATGCATTCTTATGTTCATTGCAATACTGTAATAGTCCAGCTAGCAAAACAACCTAAATGCACAAGAGAGACAAGTAAAGAAGTGATATAAATATGCAATAACATGGATGGAAAATAAGTCAGAAGGAGAAAGACAAATATCAGATTATTTCATCTATATGTGGAATATAGTTAAATAAAGGAAAAGAACAGACAAAACTAAAACATACATACCATCTTCGAATCTGACTTCAGAACTGAGACTACTGGACTGGTGGGGAGCAATGGTGAGAGGGCCCGATGGACTGCAGTGGACGGTTATGGATGCTTTGATGGCGGGTGTTGTACAATAACACACATTTGTGAGTCTACTAAAATGTATATAGTGTTGTAAACCAGTCAAATTTGCCTCCAATAAAGAGAAATACCAGAGAGAAGAGAGAGAAATTATAAAGTGAAGGATAAGGAAATATTACCATAGACATTTCTACAGGTGTGCATTTCTCCTTGTTGGAACTGTGGAGCGGGGTAGGGGGCAAATGAGCTCTTCTGAGTTCACAACACAGGAGTCAGATGGATGAGATCGACTGACTAGATTTATCGCTAAGGCGCAGTAACCTATTCAAGGATGTGCTTATGCATGCAACCAGGGCGACCTCACAATACTTCATCCTATATGGCACCTCTTCACACTACTACTGTAAGTGAAGAACAAAGGCTTGATGTGAGTCCAGGCTTTTGATGGCAGAGATGAGAAGAAAGTTGAATTCATGCACTTTGGACAGACACATCTTTTCAACTCAAAAGAAAGGGTGATTTACATGTTACATTATGTTCCTGAAAGGTAATATAAAATTCTTCCAAGCAATTTTCTCTTTTCATCCGGCATTGTGGCATTTATTCCACAAGGCCTCTGGAGCAGTGTTGTCACATTTTTCATTTTGTGAGGCCTGTCTACAATGGTCTTGTCAAACAAACGTGTTGTGGAAAAGAGTCTTTGACAGCACAGGAAAGCATGTTAGAAAACTTGTCTTCATCACTCCCGTGTCTTCTACATTGACGTGCTATCTAGACCCTGTTTGGGGCATAGTGAGAGGATAACTTGTATGAGGGAGATTTCAGTATGATCACTACAGGAAGGGACAATGGTTTAAAACATATATAGTTTAGGCCCTCTCTGGTGGCGCAGCGGGTTAAAGCACCGCACTGAGAAGCTAAAGCCACTTCTGCATGAGTTCGATTCCCCGCCTGCCCCAGAGGTGACCGCATGGCGTGGCAGACCTCTCCTGACCCGCCCGCTGCTCCCCTCAGCAGTGTACTTCATCAATCTGCCTGTTCTGCTCCCCACTCTGTCTCTGGTGAATCCTCTCTCCCTCCGCATCTCTGGCTTGTACCCCAGTTCTGTATGAATAAATAAATAAATATTTTTAAAAAAACATATATAGTTTAAAGCATTCCCCAAAATTTTATAATTAAATAGGTAACTATAATTATTCCAATGTTTCAAAAACTAGCTCTAATTTCTGGGGAAGACAGCAAGTTACAATTAGAGTTATTTTCCTAGTTTGCCATCCTAGAAAGTCATGAATCAGAAACTAATTTTGAAAACTGACTGTGTCCTGCAGTTTTCCCTTCTTAAAGCAGTTTTTTTAAAACCTTTGTGTCCCTAAGAATAAAAAAAATATTTCATTCATAATACAAAAAAGCAAAATCATTTTACTTAATTGGAGAAGGGTTGATTGCACTAATACCGCCAATAAACCAATCTGCCTACTCCTGGTTTAGATTAAAAATAACCCCCCATGTTCATTTATTTGTGTACTTAGCAGGTAGCCAGGCACTTCCTTCAAGAACCTTGAAGACCTAAACTTGTGCTCAGAGCCGGTGCAGCCTGGATCTGGGCCAGGTGTGCAGAGAGCAGTTCAGATGACCTAGGGCTGCCCAGCTGACAAACTTCTTCCCTACACGTTTGCACTGAGTCCCTTTGAGGAGACACTAGACTTGCCTGCAAGTGCCCAGGCTAAGAGATGAAGCCCGAGTCTCCCACAGCGGACTCAGTGCCCACACAGGCAGCATAAATACACAGGAAGACGTGAGATGCACCCAACCCTGAAGGGTTGGTCATTTGGCTAGAGCTATTCTTCTAGCATAATTAAGAAGAGCTATGTAGGGGAACAGGCAGGAAGGGCGCTGCAAGCAGATTTTCCCCAGCAGAAACAATGAGATGTAGGAAGGAGGCCCCAAAGCCCTTTCTGGCCCAGAGTCCCCCTCTCCAACGCCTCCCTGGGCATTGGGTGTCCCAGGAAGGCGCGCGCCTGCAGTACTGACCTCCACCGCAGGAGGGCAGCACTGCCTAGAGGCGCGGCCACGGCGGGCCCTGAGTCCCTCTTGGCGGCGACAAACGGAGGCTGGTTCGCGGCTCCCTCGCTCATTGGCCGTGGCGTGGGCTCTGCCATGTTGGCGGAAGTGGTGCCTTCAGTGCAGTGTAAAGCGGCTGCTGCGACTGTGGCGCCGTGCCCTTTCGCCTAGTCGCCTTCTTTGCCCGGCTGGTGTCTCGAGCTGAGAGGCGGCGGCCGGCAGGATGGAGAAAAGTAGGATGAACCTCCCCAAGGGGCCGGACACGCTGTGCTTCGATAAGGACGAGTTTATGAAGGTGGGCGCCGGGCTCCTCTCTTCGGAGTCGGGCCTTGGGTGGGCCGTTGCCGTCCTCACCCTCCGGGGTCTGTCCTTGGGTTTCTCCTGCCGAGCCCGGCCCGCCCTTCCGCGGCGTCTGCCTGCTGGGTTCGCGCTGCACTTAGCGAGTGTCTTGACGGGCTAGGCAGGTGCAGCCCGGAGAAAGCACTTTTGTGGAATCGTGCAGATTGAATGAAAACGCCTGCAAGTTCCGGGAAGGGGCTTGGAGCCAAATGTTAAAGCCGTGTTATTACCCGACCCTGTCACCACACTCAGGCAGGTTGCCACTGTCCTGTCAGACACAGGCTTGTTGGCTATTGCCCTGTACCTAGAAGCTCAGTATGTACTGAACAAGTTTCAACCCAGTTTAATACCGACCGTGGAACCGGTGGGGGTGGGGGGAGGAAAGGCATATAACGTCAAGGTTTTGCCTAGCAGTCATCGAAAGTTCTGGAATGAGATTGGGATATTTTTACAGATTTCGTTCCAGTACAACAGAGCGAACCATAATTATCCGCTTCTAAAATTGTTCTGCTTGTTTTCATAAGGTGATCTGATGGTGTGCAGGTAATTTTAGGACATAAACCTACGGAAAGTATTTTACTGATAATAGAGGTTCATCAGGCACACCTTTGAAATTGTCCAAGATTGGAGTCACAGCTCAGAGGAACTTTTTCTGCTTACTTGCTGCTGCTTCTGGATCTGCTCTTAAGCTATCGCCTGTTATCAATCTGTCTGCCTATCTACATGTTTAATTTGTGCGTGTTGAGAGTTTTTACACCAGTTAACTCGTTTTAGTGTTAAAAAGTTAAAAACTTTGGCACAGTATGTCTTTAAAATTGTGAGTAAGTTAAAATTCTTACTGCTTTTTAAATCATAATGTTTCTTTTTCTAGGTTACTTATCTAGTGATACTTGCATTCACATGTAACCTTCCAAACTCTGATTTTAATTAAATATTTACATCTTCTCCAAATATTTTGATCTTCTCCAGTGCCCATATCATTTTTAATATGTGGGACTATCTAGACCCAGCAATATGTAGTTCTTGTTCTTGTACACTTGTATTTCTGCTAAGCCACTGTATTAAGAGGTTCAGCTTGGATGGGAGTTCTGAGAGCTGAAAATGAACTCAAGTTGCAGAAACTTTTTTGTACCTCTGGCCAAGCGCGAACCTAAAGTGAGGGGTGAGGGGAGAAAGAAAGAGCTAGGGATATGTGATGGGACAGGTGCATTGGTCCCCAAAAATCAGGGGCTTTGTTCTGACTTCTCCCACTTCAAGAATCCCCCAGTGCAGAAAATGGTTACCTTGCCCATCTGTTGTTGTCTTCTTCAGACTTCCTTCCCAATACCAGCATCCCTTCTGACTCAGTAGCACCACCATCTTTTTCACGCTGAGCTAAGAGAATGCCTTTTGTGAAAGCAGCTTCAGAAAGTAAAATCTTAAAATGTAAATTCTAAAGTAGAACATAGGAGTAGGAGAGAGCAGGGGAAGTGACTTGAATGCCCGTAATTATTATTTTGTGACTCTTCAACCTATTAATGTGCTTAACATTTTATAATACTGTATCAGTCTGGAAGAACATCAACAGAGTAGCTAATGTGTATAAAATGTTACTGATTTTTCTAAGTGGGACCTGGAAATAAAGATTATTTGCAAAATGATAGCAAGGCATCATAGCAGTTATATTCCATGGCAGAAAGATTGGATAGGGGATCTTGCTGCTGGGGTTATATTTCTACATTTGTGTCTCAGCACATGTGATTGGATAGGCTTTGTGCCTGTGGGAAAGTTAACCAGTACCAGAGTTGCATTAGTAGGTGTAGTCAGTTGATCTGAAACTGCCATTAGTGTGTCTCACATGATAGGTCCTGCTGGGGCAGTTGCTCATTCAGTAACAGACATTCATTGGTCACCTACTATGTGCACTCAGCAATCCAGACATGATGGTGTGGGCATAGACAAGATCAAAATACATGATTTGAGCACTTGCACTGAGTATGTATGTAAAGGCACTCACTGTACTTAGTCCACGGTGATTGGAGTGTGAGGAATGAGACTGGGAAGAGAAGGGGTGGATGAGGTGAGGTTGCAAGTTGTACTGGGCCCTGTGCACAATAGGCAGATATAAAGCAGTGACTGTGTGATTATATCTTATATCCAGCCGGCTGGTAGCAAGAGCCTGCTTAAAAAGTTATTTGAATGGCCCTTAGGTGGTCTGTTAAGAAATGCAGAGGAGGGGACAGCTTTGTGAAAAAAATTTTGGTGCTCAAAAGTCAGCCATGGCAGATGGGCGAATCACCCAGGGCAAGGTGATAGAGCACTGTTAGTTTTATCATTCTAACAAAAGGACAGTTCTTACAGAGGGTTGACAGCCAGCTAGTAGATGAGATAGGACACAGATACTAGTGGGAGGAGAGAAAGTGGCAGGCTTTATAAATTAGACCTACTTACTGAGATGCACAATTGAAATTGTACATGACTTAATTGGTTTTACAGAAAAACAGATGCAGGAGCTCAAGTAGGAGCTCCTTTGCCTTGCTAATAACAGTCCTAGTTTTGTATCTGCAGCCATTTTCTTTGTCCTCCTCACCTAGTATGTAGAGGAGCTTGCAGTGGGACTGTGACTCCACAAGGAATAGAGCACCACCACCTCCCCATTGAGGACGCTGAGTAACGATGAGGGGGACTTGGGTTCTGCCACAGATATAGTAGCTCGTGACTGTATAATTCCTTGTATTTGGGGAATGTTTTCCTTCTTGGCATTTCAGCATGAGGCAGCTTAGAGAATTTTGATCTTTTGAAAGTTCTGTGGAATTTTCACAGTATTAAAGTTATCAATAATTTGGGTCTTTGATAAACTTTAAGTGGCTAATTCCCAGTTCTTTTATTGACCATTGTTTGCCACCCCTGAGTGCAAATATTTACTAAAGTAATAAAATTTAAACTTTATTTGGCTTTAAGTCTGGTTGCTGTCCCTGCTATTTAGTTAGTGGTTGTTAAATTGCCTGTAACTGTTAAATTGCCTGTTTTGCTGGTTTTTGGAGAGTCTAGAATAGGAAGGAATTAATTTATCTAGAAGTTGTGACATCAAAACTTCCAGCCACTAGGGGATTTGTACTTTATCTGCATTCACTATCTTTTTTTCTTCTAATTTCTGGGTTTACAGAGTGTAATTCTTGACTCCTTCTAGATTTTCAGAAATAGTAGGAAGCATATACTTTTTTTAAAATGCACTTTTTAAAAATAATATGTTTATTTTTACATCATTTTGTGCATTTTTTTTCATCTCAGTTGTAATCCCCATGGGTTTCCAAACCATAAAAATGCACTTTTAAATTGCCTTTCTTTTTTTTAAAAAGATTTATTTATTTGTGCATACAGAACTGGGGTATAGGACAGAGATGCAGGGGCAGTGAGAGGCTTCACCAGAGACAGAGTGGGGAGCAGAACAGGCAGATCAACGGAGTACACTGCTGAGGGGAGCAGCGGGCGGGTCAGGAGAGGTCTGCTTCCCCATGTGGGTCACCTATGGGGCCGGCGGGGATTGAACTCATGAGGAAGTGGCTTTCGATTCTTAGTGCTGTGCTTTAACCCACTGCGCCACCAGAGAGGGCCCTTAAATTGCTTTTTAATTATATTTTATTTTCAAAAAGTAATATTCCATCTACTTTAGATTTTTTTTTTTAATTAAGGAGCTATTTTTTAAAGAATATTTAGAGTTCCCTCTTCTTCCCTTCTTTTCTCCTTCACAGTTTCTGCTAGTATTAAAATCTTTTGTTACAGTGGTATACTTGCTATAACTGATGAGCCAATAGCTATACAGTATCATTACTTGAGGTCCCTAGTTGATACAGGGTTTGCTTTTGGTGGTGTCAGGGTCTTGGGATGTTGACAGATGGGTACAGTCATGTATCTGCCTTTACAGTATCGCTCAGAATAATTTTACTGCCTTAAAAGCCCCCTGTACATAGTCCACCTGTCCATTTCTTCTCTCCCTGCACTTCTTTTCTCCTTTGTAGCCACTGCTCTTTTTACTATCTCAAAAGATTTGCCATTTCATGAGTGTATGTGTTTGGAATCATATGGTATATAGCCTTTTCAGACTGTGTGAGACGAAGTGAGAAACACTTCCCTGCCCAGCTTCAAAGAATGCACTTTGTTGATGGTCTTGCAAGATTGGGTGTCTGTCTAGAAGGCAGCGTGATGAAGGGCATTTGTGTTAGCTTCTGTACTGCTGTGCGCGGTCCCTTCTCCTTTCCTCAGTATTAATTGAGTACTTAGGGTTTACAGTCTTACCTGGATATCACCTAAATTTCTTTTCACAATTGATAGTAGACATTAAACCTTTTGTTTGTTCGTCTAGGGCCATTTGGCCTGTCTTAGGTTATCTTTTTTTTTTTTTTTTAAGATTTATTTATTTGTGCATACAGAACTGGGGTACAGGCCAGAGGCTCAGAGGCGGCGAGAGGCTTCACCAGAGACAGAGTGGGGAACAGAACAGACAGATCGACAGAGTACACTGCTGAGGGGAGCAGCGGGCGGGTCAGGAGAGGTCTGCCGCGCCATGTGGATCTCCTCTGGGGCAGGCGGGAATCGAACTCAAGCCGAAGTGGCTTTAGCTTCTTAGTGCTGTGCTTTAACCCGCTGCGCCACCAGGAGGGCCCCTGTCTTAGGTTATCTTAGTGAACCTTGGCTTGGTTTTAACATTTTATTTTACTCAAGAGATTTCCAGATGTAAATGGTGTTCTGCATTCCTCGGGCTGCTGAGAAAGTAGATCTTAAAACATTCTCATCACAGGAAAAAAAATTGTAATACGTGTCTATGATAGTGGTTGTTAAACTAGATTTATTGTGGCAATCATTTATTTTGCAATAATACAAATATCTAATCATTATGCTTTACTCCTGAAACTATTATGTTATGTCAATTGTATCTCAATTTTTTTTTAAAGATTTATTTATTCATACAGAACTGGGGTACAGGCCAGAGATGTGGTGGGTGAGAGTAATCACCAGAGACAGAGTGGGGAGCAGAACAGGCAGATCGAGGAAGTACACTGCTGAGGGGTGCAGTGGGCGGGCAGGAGAGGTCTGCTGTGCCATGTGGATCTCCTCCGGGGCAGGCGGGGATCTATCTCATGCGGAAGTGGCTTAAAGCTCTTACTGCTGTGCTTTAACCTGCTGTGCCACCAGGGAGGGCCTGTATCTCAATTTTAAAAAGTAATTTATATAGTCAAGAGAATCTTATCCCCCCACCCCCAACACACACACACACACAAAACAAAACAAAACAAAACAAAAAAAGGTCTGGCAGAATATGAATCATAATATTAAATAGTGGAAGAAATCATGAGTTCCCTATAAAACATCAGAGTGTAAGTTTTTATTCTCTTTGGTATAATTCTTTGTTGGTTGAAAGTGTTACAACGGGGCCCTTCCTGGTGGCGCAACAGGTTAAAGCACAGTGCTTTGAGGCTGTCTGGCATTCGACTTGGGGGAACATGGGGGTCCCACATGGCAGACCTCTCCTGGTCTACCTGCTGCTCCCCTCAACAGTGTATTTCACTCGATCTGTCTGTTCTGCTCCCCACTTTGTGGGGAATCCTCTCACCCCCCCCCCACACACACTTCTGGCTGCACCCCAGTTCTTGTATGTGTAAATAAGTAAATCTTTTTTTTAAAAAGAAAGTTTTACAATGTATACAATGTAACTTTATAAATTAAGGGGATCAAGCCACTTTTTGAGAAGAGTTAATTTGAAATGCTCAATAAAAAAAAAAATAAATAAACCCCTGTCGAGTTTAGGTAACAGAGAATGCTCCTTTGTTAGGATCCCCCTGGTCGCTACTTTGTGGCTGTTCTGACCTAGTCTTTTAAATGAATAGAATGTCATTACTGTTTTAGTAAAGCATAATGATTACTCTCTATATATGTACATATATATATACACATATACATACACATACATATATACATATATGTGTAAAATGTGATATCATTGCAGTAATTTTTTCGTTTCTTTTGGTTTTTGTTTTCAGGAAGATTTCGATGTCGATCATTTTGTGTCTGACTGTAGGAAGCGTGTACAGCTGGAAGAACTGAGAGATGACCTGGAACTCTACTATAAACTTCTCAAGACGGCTATGGTTGAACTCATAAATAAGGATTATGCAGATTTTGTCAACCTTTCAACGAATTTGGTGAGACCTTAAATCCAGATAGACCCTAGTAGTCAGTATATTTGCATATGCTCATACATGTTTTCTTTCCCATTTATATTCTTAAAAGTGCTGAATGTTCTTAGAACCCTTTCATTAATTCCCCCCCAGCCCCCCACCCAGGAACTTGAAGATACCACTAATTTCATTAACACAAAAATAGGCTTTTTGGTGTACATTTTTTTGTTTACTTTTTAACTCGCTTAAATCCACTAGTTTATTTTTAAATTAGTTACTGAGAATTCGTGTAGAGGAAAATGTATCAGTGTTTTTATTAGTTTCTAAGAGATGACTGAAATCTCACTGGTTTATAGTAATTTTTAAGGGCAAATTTCCGCTGCTAAGGAAATGTTTAGTTTACTTAAAAGCTCATGTGCTAGCCATAGCCAGGCTGGGGAATGTGGGCCAGATCTTTATAAAGGTGGCTTGGTTATATGAACATGTTAAAGAGGTTTATGGTAGTCATTCCTGTTGTTTGTTTAAGTGGGTTAGAAATGCTTGAGGTCTAACCCATGCAAAAATGTCTTCTTGTTCATGTAATTGGTTTTTAAATCTGTCCAAAGAGATGCAGGAAGTATGCATCTCCATGGGAATTTCAAGAACTATTAAAATCAATGAGTCATATTTGCTTTTGGGAAATATACCACTTACATAAATTTCCTGGGAGGATTAGAAACCCAGAAAAATTAAACTGTTTCTGTACTATTTAATTTGGGTTTTCCTGGAGGGCTATTGTAATGTTTATGATAGAGTTCATCAGACTTTCTCATCAAATGGTGAAATAGCTTAAATTACAGACAGATAGCTATTCACCTAATAAAAGTTTTCAAATTCATGAAAATTTGATCCAAAAGCAAGTTGTGCATAACGAGCCTTAATTTTCCTTACTTATATAGTTTTGTGTATGTTAGCAGATGTTTTCATGTTGTATGAGTGCTATTTAGGACAAAATAACTTTTCTGTTTTAAATTTTTTTTATTGAGATAAGATTGATATGCAACATTATTTTACTTTTAGATAATATATATTTATATGGTATTATAGTTTCACTCAATAATTTAATATTTGTAGATACTAAAAAGAGGCACCACAAAAGCTCTAGTTATCTGTCACCACACAAGTGACAGGTTTCTCTGTGTGAGTACTTTTAATATTTACTTCCCTAAAAACTTTGAAACCTGCAATACTGTGTCATTGACTACCCACGCCATGCTATACATAAGCATTTCTGTTATCTAACTAGTTACATATTATCTGTGGTGGCTCATTTTTGTTGTATGGAAAGAATCACCTAAGTCTGTTACTGCTTTGATCATGGCACAGCGTTTGTGATGCGTTTGTGCACCCTTGGTTTTGCCTGTAGGTTGGCATGGACAAGGCCCTCAACCAGCTTTCTGTGCCTTTGGGACAGCTGAGAGAGGAGGTCCTGGTAAGTCCCCAGATGCAATGGCAGCCATCTCTACAGCCTCTTAGACTTGTCTTTTCTAACCAGGATAGGTAGTGGTTGTTTCATGGTCCATGATTACTCGCCTTCGCAAGAAACTGTTAAATATGGGTCTCTGGTTTTTGAAAATGACAGATTTTCAGCATAGAGCTTTAAAATGTCAGGAGGGCCCGTCCTGGTGGCGCAGCAGGTTAGGACACAGCACTGCAAGCAAGCCGCTGCTGCTTCAGTGCAAGTTCTATCCCTGGTCTCAGAAGTGACCCACCTGGCTCTGCAGACCTCTCCTGTCTCGCCCGCGGCTCCCCTCAGCAGTGTACTTCATCGATCTGCTTGTTCTGCTCCCCACTCTGTCTCTGGTGAATCCTCTCGCCCCTGCACCTCTGGGGCACCCCAGTTCTGTATGCATAAATACATAAATCTTTTTAAAAAATAAACATAATGAAAAATAAATAAATAAAATGTCAGGAAGAGGAGAAGGCTGTTTCAAAATTCAACTTATGAATCCCACCTCACTCATATGTTGAGTGGTCTTTAATCTATAAATGATTCATATAGTTTAAATTGGTAATTTTATAGGTATTTTCCCAACAGTATTTATATGTGGTTAGGTTTCTACAAAAGCTGTTTACCTCCTAATATAACTGAAGGATAGTATGTATGTAACATAATAAGCATTGTGTTTTAATATTCTGAGAAAATCTCTGCTGAGGGAATGGAACTTCCCACTTCGAGCCATCGAGGATAGGGATTCATTGTGGGTGAACCACAGAGGGGAAGTTTGGGGGTCACTTTGAACAGAAAAGCGTGCTGCTCTATCTTCCCCTCAACCCCTAAGATTGTGTCAGCATCCCACTTCCAGGCCTGTAGCTCTGAGGCCCTATCACAAACTTTGTGCACTGCATCATCATCACCTTTGTGTGTCGCCACTAGCCCACATCAGCTTGTGTGGCCTTGTGCTGTCAGCCCCTGAGGCAGTGCCTGGCACATGGGAGGCACACAAGGTGTGTGAGACACAAGTGGGAAAATGGCAAATATCAGAAACATCAGTGCTGGGAAGGACAGAAGAATGGTAGGCAGGAAAGAATTCATCAAAGAAATGTCTCAAGGTAGGCCTCCAAATCATCTAAAGTTTTGCTTGTTTATGACTTGTTTGAGTTTTCCAAAAGCTTGTTAAAGTGTTTCTTTTTGAAAGCTAGGTGGTGTTTTTTGTGGTCCTCTACTGGAGTCCACACCCACCTCTGCATGACTTTCATGCCCTCATTTGGGTGTGCTTCCTCCTCTGCTCAGCCTTGTAGCCTGTGGTGTTTCCTTCTCCTCAGCCTGTTTTTATCTTACACTCCTCTCTCCACTCTCCCCTGGAGGGAGGTTCACCTGCTGCCTTCTGTTCTGAATTCGGAGACCGGGCTCTCCACACAGGCCCTAGTCCTTTGTTGTTACCGCCAGTTGTCTTTATAGACACGTTTCCTAGGTCAGCAGTAGACCTTTCTTTCTTTTTGATGCCCACTCAAGAAGCTACTCTTTGAGATTCTAAGGTCATTGAGGGCTATTTCTATTCTGTTATTCGTTGACCTCCTCATTGACTACCACAAAAGCTGACAATTATGTTTATTGAATGAATTCCTCACCTTTCTCTGGACTTCTGTTATTTGTTCAGATTGTTCTATTTCTGTTACTTTTAGTTAGTCCTAATTTCTAGTTATTTCATCCTTGGCTTTATTAATGAGCTGTTAGCCATATCTCTTCACCTGTGTGTGACCTGTCCTTTTTCTTAGCCATCCTATTCTTTTTGTTACTTCTGCTCTCCAGTATTTTGTCCAAACAACATTTCATCATGACATAGCAGGACTTAAACATTCTCTGGTTTCTGGAGTGTGTAAAATCTAAATATCTTAAGAACTCGATTAATTCTTACACTGTTACTTCTTTCCAAAATGAATCCTGCAGTGCCCGGGGTATGACCCTTACCAACTCTGAACGTACTTAGTTCTGTCTTCTTACAGTTTGTCTTTTAGGAACCCCTCTCCACCCTTGTCAGCACACACAGGTTTTCAGAGTCAAACCCAAGTTTTATTTTCCTTCCAATTCTCTTGTATTTTGATTCAGATTATCTTTTTTCTACCCTGACTACCGATGACATTGACTATAGATGTATTAGTATTCTTTTGATTGCTAATCTCATGTGACCTGGTCTTTGCGTGTCCTTTTGCTCTGAATCATGGGTACTCTCCATTCATATTAGATTTATCTAATATGTTTGTCAGTATCTGTGTAATACTGCCTATTAACATGTGTGTAATTGAATTAATGTGTAAATTTCATAATGTTATAAAACAATTTCTGTAATGCAGTTTCTTTATTCTTTTGAAGAGTCTTAGGTCATCTGTCAGTGAAGGAATTCGGGCAGTAGATGAAAGAATGTATAAACAAGAGGACATTAGGAAAAAGAAGGTACAGTCAAGTGTCTTAACATGGACGCGCTGTGGCATGTTGGGGTTGAGGTGCTTTCGTGCATGTGACCTGACTTACCCACTTGGGGTCTTTGTCTCTGAAATGGGAGGATTCCTTTTATCTCCAGGGATCTGAAGTGCAGCAGGACCAGTGAGGGGCATGGTCTGAGTTAGAGCCTGGGCTCTTTTTTATTTCAAAACTCTTTTGTATATGTATCTTCCTGCATTGTAGTATCATGTTACCTATTTCAATAAGAATTTAAGCGGTCAAATATTTAAGATTTCTCATTTGTCCCAGAAGAAGAAGTAATAACAGCAGACATAGTGAAGTACTTTACAGTTTAACAGATATATAATCTCTCAGCATACCTATAAAGAGATATTTGTATTTTAGAGATTAGGCAATAAGTGGGGTTTTCTGAAGTAAGCTCTTTCAGTTACATTTCTGCTGTAGGTTTACTCCTTTTAAAAAGTAGCATGTTACAACCATATACCAGAGACATGTTGTGGGGGTGGAGTGGGGAATGGGATCAAAAACGTGGGTGGTGGGGAGGGAAATGCATGGGACTATGGTGGTGGCACACGGGTGATTTGGTGATGGGAAACCCGCAGGGATTACAATCGAGATGGGAAAAAAAAAAAAGTGCAAAATGATGTAAAAATAAACTTTTGTAATAATTAAAAAAAAAAAGTAGCATGTTACGCTCTAATTCTGCCATGTTTATTCCATCTTTTCTCCTCTCCTTAATGCAGTCCTTTGTTTCAATTTTGTTTTCTAGCTTTATAAATACAATGATAGAATGGCAGAGTAAGAGTTAAAATTCAAAACTTCCAGTGCTAGGCTGGCACTCTATTGTCTTCTAAATTTACTTATATTTTCAATCTCAAGGGTGATAAGCCTATTAGAGAACTTCTGTTTAACTATCCTATGGACCTCTTCTAATTTTTTGTCCCAAGGTTTCAGAAATGTGCATTTCTAGAAAAGATTTTAGGTTTCCTGAGAACAGGACTCTTGCCTGTTTTTTGTTCACTCATATCCTCCAGCTCATAACAGGTGCTCAGTAACTATATAATGAATGACTGTATCTTTTTGTTCTTTTAAGGATTAAAGTGTTTGTTCTTCAATCGCTTTAATAATATTTGTAATCTTTAGTGAATTGACCTTTGGCATATCGGTTAAGTGAGTTTAGTAATATTTGTAATCTTTAGTGAATTGACCTTTGGCATATCGGTATAGTGAGAGGATAAATACACTCAGAAACTAAAACATGTAAAGAGAGTCATAAGGAAATAAATGTAGCACCAGTAGAGAGATTCATTTAAGATGGAAAGAAAAAAGGAATGGGAGTGGAGAATATGAGAAAGGATAAGATCAGATCTAGTTTTGTTTTTTTACTTGTAATCTTTCAGTAGTATATTGAAATTTGCTTGATCCATTTCAGTAGTATATTGAAATTTGCTTGATTTTGCTAGTAAGACAAAATTTAATTTGCTTTCTTGGGAATTCAGTGTTATATAGAAATATTCAAAATGCAGAATGTTCTAAATGGCTTTTGGCTTTGTATTTTCCTGCATTTAGAATGGGGAAATAAGATAACTAAGATTAACTTGCATTAACTTTTTTTTTTTAATTTTCATTTTTATAGATGTGTGTATTAAGGCTTATGCAAGTTCTTCAATCTGTTGAGAAAATTGAAAAAATCTTAAATTCTCAGAGTTCTAAAGAAACATCTGCGTTAGAAGTAAGCAGGTAAGAATTTTGTTTTATTAAATATCATGTAAATTAATATATCATGCCCAGACTTGGGGTTTTTTTGCATTGAAACTCATTTCTGCAAAAACAAACAAACAAACAAAAAAAACAAAGACCAAGTCTTTTGAATGTAGCTAAAGAAAAATGGGGTGCATTGGCATGACAAGGTTTCTATATGTTGTTAGAAAATCTTTGTATGCATAAGCCGTGGTTCTAACACATCACCTTAGGGGTGTCATAGGCAGTTTGCTTTCAGTGGAAGTTGTTTTATCCTTGGGATTGCCGTACATATGGACGAGCAAGATTGTTTTTTAGATATGCTAAGTGTGTTAGCTTTGATGTACCTTGAGATTTAAAATACACTAACATGCTATCATTAACAGCACTCTAGGCCACATTTAGCTGGAATTTATAAATAGGAAAGAAAACTTATGAATAAGAAAAAGATGACCATTTCCTTTGTGACACTGTGACTGCCCTATTAGGTTCCTTGTTTGAATTTTAAATCACCCAAGTAGATAGATGAGTGACTGAGGTAGTGAGTTGGTTAGATGATATAAGCATCATGGTCGAGCAGAAAGAACTCAGATTTGGATTACCTGTCCCAGCTAGGGTCAGAATACTTCACCTTTCCATCTTACCTGCCAGTCACTGAGGCACTGTCAGTCAGGATCCAGCAATTACGCCCTCATTTCCGTCTAATAGGGTCTTCTCTCAGTCATATTCATAGCCATAACATTTTTTCAGAAATAGTTATTGGATAATCTGTTGTAAAACCAATTGTACCTGAATTGAATATGCCCGTAGTTCAAAGTCTTGATCATATTATAAAGACAGGTTGGATTTCTTAATTTTAGGAACCAAAATTTTAGATTCAGTATATGCTTTGAGTCAGTATATGCTTTATGTCTCTCGTTATATGGATTAAGAAATGAGAGATCCAAAAGATGTGGTAAATATATACAATGGAATATGACTCAGCAACCAAAAAAGAGAAACACATGTCTTTTGCAGCAACTTGGATGGAGCTGGAAAAGATCATGCTTAGCGAGATAAGCCAGAAAGAGAAAGAAAAATACTTGATGGTTTCACTCATAGCAGGAGTATAATGGACCAGGCGAGAAAATAACAAGAATAATGAACAGTCATATACCAGAGACATTTTGTGGGGGTGGAGTGGGGAATGGGATCAAAAACGGGGGGGTGGGGAGGGAAGTACACGGATTATGGGGATGGCACATGGGTGACTTGGTGATGGGAAACCCACGGAGACTACAATTGAGATGGAAAAAAAAAATGTAAAAATGTAAAATAAGCTGTTAAAAAAAAAAGAAAGAAAGAAATGAGAGATCCAAATAGAAAAGAATTCCTGTCCTAGTTCTCTAGCTTTCAAAATCAAGATGTTTTAGTAATGGTCATTTCCTTTCATCTTTGTTTCTTCTGCCCACTGCGCTTGTATTTTTACCTTTTTCAGTCTCCTACATTTGTGCTGACCAGTGACTTGGAGCCTGAGTGTCTGTCACTGCTCTGCTTGTGTTGCCCTCTGCAGCACTGGCAGTCCCTTCAGCTTGTCCTCTCTCAGCAGCCAGGACACCTGTCTCCCGCTTTGCTTTCCATCTTTGCCCTTTCCTACTCTGATCTTCCGATTGAAATACCCAGTGATTTGATTTCTATAATACTGCTCTTCGCAGTGTTCCATTTTTGTAGTAGGCATTTTTGCTCTGGGGTCACCATCCATCACCTTTTCTTCAATTTGAATCAGCAACTTTGAGCTGTAGGGAAGGTAAAACCAAGGGGCTGCAACTGAAGAGTGTATATTGCAGGCTTGTTAGGCCAGGATACATTTATTAGGTGACTTACAAATAATTAGCCCACAGCAGGTTTTCAGAAAAGAGGACTTAACCTTTTGGGTAGCTCATATTGGGCAGTCACTCTCCCTATAAACTTGTTTGGACTCTCCAGATACAGGACAGACTAGGCTATCGACCATCTCAGTATGATCTTTCCTAGTTCCTCACCGTGTGGTTTAGCTCACTGACCTGTCATCAGATACAGAATGCCTTCAAATAGCCCAGCAGGTGCTTCAAGGTCTTTACATTTTTTTCTTACTTTGTTACTTAACTTCCTTTGAGTGGCATTGATGCTTTATATTATTTATATTGTTTGAGTGGCATTGATGCTTTCTATTTATATGCTTTATATTGTTCATGGGAGGAAATAATACATTTATTACACTTTGTGGCAGGTACACAATGTGTGTCTTCTTGCTGGGACCCAGGGCATAAAGATTTTTTTTTTCAGCTGTTTGGTAAATGTAAACTAATCCTGTGTAAAATGTAAGCTATTTTGACATATTTCATTTATTGCTGCAAGAAGACCAGTTTTACTTTATTGAGGAGATGAAAGTATCGATAATGTCAGAAATGTTAGTGGTAAAAGAAGGGAGAATGAGACTTGTAAAGAAGTAGCAGAGAATAGGGTGTCATAAGTGGTTAAGGCCTGGGTGAGAAAAGGGAGTGAGGTGAAAATGGTGATGAGTAGGAGGACACGGGGGAAGAGGGTAGAAGTGTGGAGACAGTGTACCCACACCACCCTAGCCCAGCTCCCGCTTCTCGTCAGTGCTGTTGCTGAGGCCTGGCAGTGTCATGGCTTAGACTTTAGGACTTGCCCACAGCACTTAGTACATGCTGTGGTAAGGCTCACAGTGAAAGTTGCTGTTAGGAAAGACGCTTGAGCTTTCACCTTGCAACAAGGGGGCCAAGGAGGAACATTCTCTCAAAAAAGTTAACCCGTGTGTGTTTAAAGCATCACCATTGATGATTGTGTGATGTGTTTTCTTGGACATTGAAAAAAAAAAACCTTTGGAATTAATTATCTGTAATTTTCTCTACTAGCCCACTTTTGACTGGCCAAATTTTGGAGCGAATTGCCACAGAATTTAACCAGTTACAGTTTCATGCTGTTCAAAGTAAAGGCATGCCTCTTCTGGACAAAGTCAGACCAGTAAGTGTTATTTTAGATTTTTGCAATTTGTTATTTAGGAATTTGCAGACTGATTTTGATTTAACTTAGCGATGCCCCCTAATCAATGTTGTATACAGGATTTTGAAGCTAGCTTGAGTATTTTCTTTTGGTTTTTGTTTTTGGGGAACTCTGCTTCGTAAGTTTTACACCTTATAGTGTATAAAGACTTGTACAAGCATATTCTCTGAATTATAAGAGTAACTGGTTCTGATTTCATATAAGTTACACAGTATATAGTATAGAAAATGTATCCAAAAACTTCAACTAGACTTGAAATTCATGATGTTTGGTAAACTTTGTAGCTTAAGAAAATCACTTTTACCCCTCTCATCCTGTAATTCTATCTAAAACTTATAAGGAGATTGTGGGGGGGAAAGAGAGATTTATTGTTATTCTCCAGGGAAAATTAAGGTTTAATTTCCATGTATTAGCTTTTGTGGTATTAAGAGATTTGTTTTATATAAGTAAATATATATACATATATATATTCACATATATATATATATATATATAAGAGATTTGTTTTATATAAGTAAATATATATACATATATATATTCACATATATATATATATATATATATATGCCTACATTTTAAAAATTGTGCCAACTGGAACTTCGTCGCTGATCTATTTGTTTGCAGCGTATAGCTGGCATTACAGCCATGTTACAGCAGTCTCTGGAAGGTCTCCTGTTAGAAGGTCTTCAGACTTCTGATGTTGATATTATACGGCACTGCTTGCGGACTTATGCCACAATTGACAAGACACGGGATGCAGAAGCATTAGTTGGCCAAGTACTTGTGAAACCATACGTCGATGAGGTGTGTGCACTTCCACGTTCAGAGAGTGTCTGCTCTGTTTTTGACACCTAAATGGGTGTAAGGGATAAAAGGAAATACAAGAGCTCTCTGTAAAGATTCTCATAGTTACTGCACTGTCAGTTGTAAGGAAGGGTTGGTTGGTCTCTGTTGGTTACAAAGTGCGCATGCTCACCAGTATTTTCTGGTAATCCCATTCACCAGGGATTATCTTAATTTTGTGGGGGTGAGGACCTTGCCTAGGAACAGGGTATGCCAAAATGACTTTGGTTTAGGTTGGATGGCTTGTAAATTACAAAATTGTTAAAATAGTTTGTGCACTTTTGATCTAGTGTGTAGATTAAAATCAGCGATGGCAACATTGTGCTGTGTACTCCTGTAGAGGAGTGGGTGGAGAGCTCTGAACAGGGGCAGTGTGAGAGGGAAGTCGTCATAGAATAAATGATATTTGGCCTAAGTCTTGAACAATATGGAAGAGTCTGTGGCTGGAAATGTGGAGGATAGCAGGGGGAAATAGTCAAAGACAAAGGACTTTTTAGGCAAACTAGCAGAGAAATACCTTAAGTCCAGAACTTGGCTTTTCATTATCTTTCACCTGTTAGTATACAGTTAAAATGTAGGCGGTAGATACAGTTTGCCTTTGAGCAACCGGCATATAGTCGTATCAGATGAAGTCGCCAGTTGCTGATAGTTTCCTCCCTCACAAATGGCTGTTTCATACAGCTCAAGCCAGCAAAATCACAGAGCCCATCCTCAGTGTTTGCAGACTTCCCTCTAGTCAGGGCCTGTGTGAGTCTCCTTTGTGTGCAGTAAATGTGATGCTTGTTACCATGACTTCTGGGTGAAAGGTTACAAAACCGTTTTTTTAAAAAAGGTGAAAACTGAATCCCACTGATAAAAAGTTAAGGATTAACTTCAGTAATCTATCAGCTTCATTTGGATTACTAAGAAATAAATGATGTGTCCACCCCTCTGTCCTGGTGCAGTACATAGCTGTCTCTGGGGGAGGAGGTAGAAAAGACATTATTTATACTATTTATTGGAAAGTAAAAGTAATTACTAATTTATGTACTTATTTGCATTGAATTGAATTTAATATATTATTGAAATGTTTGGATTTTCAGTGGCATATGAAATAAACCATGGCCACATTATTATTTTGTTGAAATATATATGCTTATTTTGTCATTTTTACCTCTTGACTCAGAACCTTACCACAAAGAGTAAAATGTATTTTCTTTCAGCCTTCTTGTCTCAAATCTTTTTTTTTATCTGAGTGATGTAGAAAACACAGGAAAGGTCAAGATAGTATGGAGCTGTGAGCTTTCAAACTCAGAAGGGAAGTAGATAAATGTGCCTGGATTTCAGCTTCAGGCTAATCTCTCACCCAGACTGTCTCCCCCAAGGTCAGGACTGTGCCCTTATCCTATGAGCTAGTTTTGAATGTGTTGTTTTTTTTCTTTACCTTACTGTTTTAAAAAACCTGCCAATTGGGGAGGAAGGTGGGCATGAGGAAATGTATTTTTAAGGTTTTCTTTATTCTTTTCTTTGTAGCATGTGTTCGTACTTACAGAAGCTTTTGTAAAAATGTATATTCCTTTTAAATAGGTGATTATAGAGCAGTTTGTTGAGTCGCATCCAAATGGCCTTCAGATCATGTATGAAAAACTCCTGGAGTTTGTTCCTCACCATTGCCGCCTTCTTCGGGAAGTCACGGGCGGAGCCATCTCAAGGTAGTTAGTTGAAAGCGCTCTGCTTAGAACGAGCGCAGATGGTTGTACCTGTGGTCAAAAGCAAAAATAATGACTAATATATGCTTATTTGTCATTGAACTGAATCTAATCTATACTACAAATATTTGAACTTTCAGTGGCATATTAAACAAACTATAGCCGCATTATTACATCCGTGGATGATTGTACCTGTTAACTAACAGTGCACGACTGAGTGCTGACTGGTGTGAACTGCTGCTTGAGTACTTTCTAGTTTGTTGTTACCACGGTGTTAGGAGGTGGAATCTGTAGCAATAGATGAAGCTAAGGCAGAAGGCAATCTCTCGCCAATTCAGAGCCCATGCTTTTTTCATTTTTACTAATTTGAACTCAAAATTGATTTCCTTGCACTATTCTAATGCTGTAATCTGTCTATAAATACCAGTTCAGTTTAATTCAAGTTTTATACTAATTGTGTTTAAAGTCATCTTTAGCTTTCCCTCCTTCTTGTAATTCTGTGACTACCCAACTTAGTGTCATAAACAGCTGTTACTTTTCACCACTGCTGTGGTCCCAGTCTGTTGGAGACTTTGTCCCTGATCACGGATTATTGGGGGACAGACAGGCAGGGCCTCAAGGTGGGAATGGGCATCCGCGAGCAGAGATTCCTAGAAAAGGGGGAAAAGGGGGAAAAAGGGGAGCAGGCTCGAGGAAGACACGGGAATGGGAGTTGGGTGCAGGTCTTCCTGCTCTGCCTTCAGCAGAGGTTTATTTTACACATTTCAAGCAGGCAGAGGGATGACATTAGCATATGAAATGAGCTGAGATCACAATCACCTTTTTTCTAAGAATAGTCTGGGGTCGCTTTGACCTTTGTTGAGATTATGACATTTTTAAAATCAATCTATTAAGGTTTACAAAGTTTAAGACTAATATTACTATATTTACCACAGTGAAGATTAACCAAAATTAAGTCCCTTAAACATTATCTATTACTTAAAGGCTTTCATTCTCATAGAGACATCCTAGGGGGTAAAGTAAAGTGAGGGCAGGAAGAGGAAATTTCTTGTAAATCAAATTAAGGTAAAGTTCTTTGAAGAAACTTGCTAAAAGGTTTTAAGTGAGTTTCCTTGAGGTCTAGACAGTAGAAAGCATAATTTGCTCTGAATAGGAGACATAGGTGAATTTCCTTATCTAAAGACTAGATAGTAGAATCCTGAAAGACTAGCCAGAAGACTACCAGAAGAATACCTTTGAAGTGCAGCAGGTAGAAAACCTGACTAGCTCTAAAAACAGGCAACCTGGATGAATTTCCACATCTAAAGGCCAGACAATAGGAAATTTGAGTAATTCTTTAGAAGCTGAATAGAAGTCTAGGTAAGATAGTAGAGTGATAAGATTTGGGTTTCCATCCATCCGACAGTGAGAGAGACTTTGCAAAAACAGCCCTTTTGCGTTTATTTATCAGTCAGTAGTCAAGTCACTTGACTTCAGGGGAATTTTTCACCCTGGTGCAGTGCTTGCTTATCAGGGCAGACAGACCTTATGCGGCTGTGGCAATCCAGTTGTAAGCTGAAAGTTGCTCAGAATATTTTGATATTATGATTATACAAAAAAGGGAGGTCATAATACAAGTTAGCAGTGGAAAATCTGATTTTGCAGAGCTTTTCCCGATCTACCTGGAAACTGTTGGACGATAGATGTTGCATAGCTTGTGTCACCAGTCCAGCCCTTGTCACGTTTTGTCTAGAGTGACAGGCTCCTCCCACCACCTGTACGTCTGCCTCCTCTCTCCCCTCTTTAGCCCAGCACTCTGATTTTCACTCTGCCCGGCATTCTGAGATTCAGAGGCTCAGCCTTCTTCCTGAATCTTTAATGGCTTCTCATTGCTTATGTGGGAAAGTCCAGACTTCTTGAAGCTCCCTCTGAGGCACTTTGTTCTCTGGCCTTGGTGGCCCTCCATTGTAGATTTCGCAGCCATGTGTGCGTACAGCTTCTGGTTTCCTTGTTCCCTGCCTTTCCGTTCTCTTTGCCTTTCTGTTGCGCTGTCATTCTAATGACGTCCCAGCTCAGACACCACTTCCTTCAAGAGACCACCTGGTATCCTAGCGTCCAGCGTCTACCTTGTGGGGATGCCAGTAGATGTTTCCCCTTCTGCTGATGGCCGATTTCCATCTTAGCAATGCGCTCACCCGCCGTGCGGCCCACACCTTCACTCCTTTCTGCACAGTATCAGAAGAGAGCAGCTGCCCGATATTTGCAAAGTCACTTAATCCATTTTCAGCATTAGAAAGATAAGGCCCCTCTCCTCATATATAAGCAATATATTTGGTCTTGAATTTATTCACTGACTTTTGAATTACCCTGTTTCCACTGTATGGATACAGATGAAGCCTGGTTTATTTAATAACCATGACTTAGTTGGATTTGAATTTGGGGTAAGAATTTAGTAGAATGATGATGTAATAATTATAAAACAACAAATCGTTTGTTATGACAAAACTGATCTTGGTCCTGAAAGGTCAAGTTCCAAAGCTCTCTGAGTGTGGCAGGTTTCATGTAGAAGCTCCCAGAATTCTACCTTAGTTGGTCCTCTTCATGTTTCAGGCCCCATGGTGATGCTGTTCCCGACCTTCCTTCACCCAGTTTTTCTGTAGTAGGTTTGCTTTATCCTTGACACTAACGTCTCTATTATGTCATAGATATAGGAGACAGACACAGATACGGGTCAGTTTCAAGATGAGGCTAAGATCAGTAAGTGAAATAGAAATCTAGAAACTACTTGACAAGTAGTTTTTAAAAGAAGATTGAAATATGTTTTATGCTGAGGAACTTTACTAAAAGTACCATGGTGGATTTTGGTCTTCATAAAATGGATTATAGTATATTTGGCTGAAATTTTGCTCTTATCTTACAGTGAAAAAGGGAACATTGTTCCTGGATATGATTTTTTGGTGAATTCTGTGTGGCCAGAAATAGTACGAGGATTAGAAGAAAAATTACCTTCACTTTTTAATCCTGGAAATCCGGATGTGTTTCACCAGGTACCTTTTCCTCCATTGTTTTGATTCTTGAAGCGCCTAACCTGAGGCTATAAAATAGTCATATTATCTTATGCACAGCCTTTTTTGTAAAGACAGGTATTTTGAAAATAAACATTGGCGTTACTAAGTGAATGAACAACTGAAATACATTGTTTTATAGAATTTTTAACTTCTGGTACCTTAGGAAGTATTCTAACTTAAAATGTAAAGTATAATTCAGTGAAGATGTAATTTAATAATTGTGTTATTTTTGAACTTTATTTAAAAATATACACTATATTTTCTAACTTTAGAAAAAAGATAAAATCTACCCTCTTGGAGATTGTTTTCCATGAAAAATTAAGTTCGTATCTCTGCTGAATAATTTTGAAATAAAAGTATTGATTGTATTGTATATGTGGTCTATAAGTGTCCTATATAATTTAAAAGGTTAGGAGACTATGCTTACTTTTTATAAAACAAAGTCATGTTATTTAAAAGATTTCATGGTTGAATTATCCAGTGTATATATCCATGTATTTGTTTTCTGCTGTACTGAAATTGGGGCAGTCAGGAGAACAGGAAGCCAGATGGTAGGCTGGGACAGCCTGGGCTTTGAGACAAGAGAGCCACCAGAAAGCCCAAAAGGCTGAACGGCCAAAGCCAAAACCAAGGGCTATAGCAATACAACACCCACACAGTAGGGCCTACGGGCTGGAGCCTAACAAGGGACAGTGCCCGACAGGAGGGCAGTCACTGTCTGTTGGTTCTCATTGGCACTCACAATTGCAAGGGACCTCGAGGAACAACCACCAGGAGGTTTATGTTCCAGATAGCATTAACGAAGAGCTTACTATAGACACAAGCAGCTGGTTATCTAGTGATGGTCACTACTGGTCCTCCACAGGCAGTGTCATAGATACCAAGTGTTAACAGCTCTTTGTGACACAAATAGTTCTTTGAGACACCAGGCTTGGGCCTTTGGTACTCCTTTCAGGCACCGTCAGAGACAGGACCAGAGGCCCTGACAGAGGTCTTCAACCTCTGGAGGTCAGCCCCTGTATATTTCTTTTGTCTTTGAAGGTCAGGACAGAGTCTTCCCTTTTGTTGTTCTTCCTTTGGAGGCCGGAAGCATCTTCCTTCCTTCTTTGGAGGCTGGAACTGTCTGTCTTTCAACTCTCACCAACCCTGGCTTATATTCTCTTTCAGGGTGCCCCACCCACAAATGTGTTTGGACCATTTTTCAATCTTGTGACTGATGGACCATTTAGCACCAATCAGCTCACAGCTCACACCTGATTGGCCCATTCCACAATGCAGGCAGTTGCATAAAAGGGCTCCGAGGAGCAGCTGCCACAGCTGGCTTGTGGGAGCAGCAGGGTGAGAGAACCACTGCTCCTGGGGCTCCCACCGCTGAAGCGGCTGGGTTCTGGTAACAGCACCATTTTTTAAAGGGAGACCCTAGTGTCAACGGTGAGAAATTGAGATTTTGGGGGCCAGATGGGCTGCGTTTCTGCCCCAGTCCTCCTGATCATTCTTGATCAGACTCATGGTGCCTGTTTTCCTTGTGTTCCCTGGTGGGTTTTGATTTTAGATTTTTGGTTTTCTTTATTCATTCTGGTAGTTCTTATCTTTTAATTAATAGTTTATGAAATTTACAATGAGTATAGTAGCTAGTTTATTGAGGTCTTATTTTGTACTTCCTATTTGTCCCACTTTCTTTCCTCATCTTGCTTAGCTTCTTCCCTTCTCTTCCTTACTTGTGGACTTTTCAGGGTATTTTTCATCTTATTTTGTCTCCTCTACTAATTGGAAATTCTGTTCTTTATTTCTGTGTGTCTTATGTAATCTTAGTGGTTACTTAGTCCTAAACAGTCTAGGAAGCAGCACGGTGACACCAGCCACCCGCTCATAGGATATATTCTGGTCGTAGGGTCTGATTTCGACTTTGGTTTGAATCCCCCAAATTGGGTGTCTTAATTACTTCATATGGTCATTATTTTCTGAGAATTATCCCACATATTTATCTTTATTTTGCATACCATTCCTTCTTGGATGCTATACCTTCCTTCTTGGATCATTTCTGAAAGGCAGAACACTTCCTAATAGGATCTGTTGATAATTCATCTTTTATAGTAGAATCTCAGTTTGTGTTTGTCTGAAAATAACTTTATTACTTTCATGTTTGAAAGGTGTTCTACCTTGAAATAGAATTCTCAGCACTGTCTTTTGATTTCCATTATGAAGTCAGCTATCAATGTAGTTTTTTTGGTTTTTTTGCTGTGTAGTTAAAGCCTTTTTATTTCATCTGGTAGGTCTACTTATTATGGTGTTTGGGGTTTGGTTTACTGTATCTGAGGGTTGGTGTCTATTCCTTGTTATGAAAGAGTTTTATCCATTATGGCTTCAGTTTTCCTTTTCCCTATTCTGGTAATTTCTTACTGGAATTCTTGCATAAGTCTCCTCACTTTATGCTTCTTACTCATTTTTTAATCTCTGTGTCTGTCAAATTCTTAACAGTTTCTCAGAACTTGTCTTCTAGTTCACAAAGTGTGGCTTCAGTTGTGTCAAATTTCCTTTCATCCATACATTGAGGTTCCAATTTTAAATATCCTAATTTTCATTTCAAAGTTCTATTTGCTTCCTTTCTGGTCAGTGTGGTAACGTGTAAGGCCAGGGGAGACCTCAAAACAGGGAAGACAAGAACTTTATAAACTCTTGTTCTAGAAATATGTCTGTTCTCCTGACTAATTGACCCATGTCACAGTATGGGACCAGTATGACTGTTTGATATCATAGAGTTTTTTGTGATGGTGGAAGTATAGAATTTTTGAAAAAAGATGCTATAAGCAGAGTGAAATAATAGTCTTAAACATCAGCAATTTAAAAGCCTTTACATTTTGCTTTTCTCTTTAGAAAATCATATTGATCATACAAACATCAGATGTTTCCATTCAGAGATAAAGCTCTGTGATGCTAATTTCTAAACCAATCCTTAATGATGATGTGATAATTTCTAGCAAGTATTTACTAGTTTCTTTCAAGAAATAAGCTGAATAATATTTGAAATTCCATAATCATTGCTCAAAACCACTTGAAAATAGTTTAAAACCTGTAGCTTTTTTCCTGCACCAAAATTCCTGTCTGTGCACAGGCATGAGCATATTTGGGTGAACAGTTTGGTGACCTGGTGACCCAGAGTTGAACCCCTCATAAATAAGAAGTAAGTGGGAAGCCCAGCCGTGTCCGTCCTGGAGCCCCGGCATTTGATAAGACGGCCCATGGACGAGCATTTCCCAGCAGCTGCTCTCTTATTTGCCAGGGTTCTGTTTGCTCTGTTCCTGGCTTTGTCTTTTGGGCCAGTTCTTCTGAGACCACAGAAGAGGAAATGTGGTTTACAAAATGAGAGATGATAATAAATAGTAGTTGCCTGGAAAGGTAGTTCTGTGAGTTAAATCACTTAAAAAAAAAAAAAGATTTGTTTATTCATTCAGAACTGGGGTATAAGCCAGAGGTGCAGGGGCAGTGAGAGGATTCACCAGAGACAGAGTGGGGAGCAGAACAGGCAGATCGGCAAAGTACACTGCTGAGGTGGGTCAGGAGAGGTCTGCTGTGCCATGTGGATCACCTACAGAGTGGGGATCGAACTCGTGTGGAAGTGGTTTTAGCTTCTCAGTGCTGTGCTTTGATCCACTTTGCCACCAGGGAGGGCCCCTAAATCACACTTTTTCTATGGTTCTGTTTCTGTGTTTCAAAGGAAAAATACATCATGACTTTTCTAATAACAGCAGTACAGTTTCAAGCACAGTGTTAAATAAGTACTAGCTGCTCTTAATGGTGGTGGTAGGTTCCCTGATCTCTCATTTTTAAGACACAATAATCACTCATGTGGTTTGATTCTTTCCTTTTCCTCCTTAAATTATTCTACTTCTGTTGGAGAGGCAATGAAAATTTTACTCCAGCATAATCTGCCATCTTTTCCAACTTCAGCTGATGGGCTCAGGGTACCCTGGAATGTGCAAACCGCCATGTGAGGCGCACCGGACTGGTTACCTGGTTTCCTGAGGAGCTTGCCCTTACAACCTTGAGCATGTCACAGAAGCACTTCAGGCATTACATGGACTTTAAGTGGGAAGCTGGGAAGGAAGATTCCTTAAGTTTCCTTCAGCTCTAGAAACTATTACTCTATATGTTAACCACCTTCATCTTCACTATCGTTCCTAGTTTGCTTTCAATGAAAATTCCACCTGTTTGTTCTTATTTTAGAAATATACCATAAGTATGGGTTTTGTAAGAACATTTGAACGGCAATGTGGATCTCAGGCCAGTGTGAAAAGATTACGAGCACATCCTGCCTATCACAGCTTCAATAATAAGTGGAACTTGCCTGTCTACTTCCAAATAAGGTCAGTAATTTATTCACTTCCACCCTTGCAGAATTTGAATACTAGTCAAGGATGTCACCTCCAATCGGCCCCTTCTTTGTGATCATGTTGTGGCCGTTGGGGAAATAAAATTTAATGTAGAAATGCACAAGTGTCATGATTGCCAACGATATGGCTTGTACAACAAAAAGATGTTTTATTACTTGGCAGTTAGAGAGCTCAGAACTCTAGACATGGAATGAGCTGGACTCCAAACCCAGCCTCACTCCTGTTTGTTATTTCCTCATTTGTCATGAACAGAAACTGTCTAGTGCTCTTTCCTTCCATTTTCCCAGTCTTCTCACCTGTCTCAAACAATAGATATGTCCCACATCTGTTGATTCTGCATGTGTTTTCCTTATAGGGATGGGGATACATAGTTTTAAGTATTGTTTGCAGTTGACTCCTCTGTCAAGCTGTGAGAGCCCTAGTTACCGGTTTGGTTTCCCTTGTAGTGCTTGTGACATTCATTCTCTCTATTCTAGAAAACAGCAACATTTTTCTTCTAGATAGCATTACTGTATCACCTATGCCAGTAAATGGTGCTCTGTTCTCCTTGGGGAAGTTCAGGATAAAGCCTTGATATACATTCCATTAGAGAAGTAGGTGATCATACCTGTGCAGATTCTCTCACATGAAGTCATGGTACGTAGCGCCATAGAATAGCATTAAACACGCTAATGTTTTAGTTAGCTCTTTTTTAAAAAAAATCATAGATTTTTTTTTTCTATTTAAGAGGCTGGATATTTTCATTAATTATGATGCAGTTCTTTTCTCCACACTTCTGAGGGAAAATTACAGATAAAAATAAAGGAACCTTGTTTGTAATTGTTTGCCATGATTGAGAATTTATGCAGTCATCTTCGATAATGAAATCCCAGCTATCAGAATGTCAGTAAAGTGATGTTTCACACAAAATTCTGTGTTTGTCCTTAATTATCCAAGGTTACATCATCATGCAATTTGTCTTCCAGTCAGAAATTAAAGGTTTGTCTATATAAATATTTGTGATCTGCATTGGGAATAGTTCCCTAATAATCAAAATAGAGCAAGAAGCCCTTTTGATTCATGAGCAGAATTTAAAACTGAAGTATCATTTCACAACATAAGATTATAGTAGAGGAGCAGCATTTAAATTTTACCTTTTATTTGTAGTCTCTTAAGAGTGTGACTACTGTAGAACTTTAGGTGTTTCACACTGTGACATCACCCACTTCTGTCTTCTGCTGCTGCTAAAGTTCGTCTTTCCAGTCATTTTCTGCAGAAGCCATGACTCCATGCTTAGTAGTCTTGAGCTGCCGCACTACATCCTGGAGCTTCCACAGCTGTTTCCAGCCCCATGCTCCGGGCTCTGCCAGGCAAGGCCCAGGTGACTGTGACATCCTACAGTATCGCCTGAACTGGGACTCCTCTTATTATAGGTTCCCATAGCTGGTTATGAAGCCTTAAACTGGTCAAACACTGCCCGTTCCCAGAAAGACTTTTTCACCTTCACAAAATGTTAGCCTTAAACACTCAAAGGATTTGGTTAACTTTCTTTTGTTCTAAAAATTTATGAACAATTTTAAAATGTTTGTGTTGTGAAGTTTTGAAGTATTTGTTTTTTCACTAAGACAATAAGCTTAATTTATATGGGCCTATTACATTGATTTATGTCAGGTACCAGACTGTTTACTCTGAGGGATGTAAAAAGTCCTGCAAACAGGTGGGGGCAAGCTGTGTTATGATCTGATTCACTCAGGGGCATTGAAGGGAGCCTGATGGCAGTGGGCAGTAATGTTTTTGACATGTTTCTATGGAAATATTACTCTCAGTAAAGGTCTGGGCTCCTGCATCTGACTCTGCCTAAGTGCCAGCCATCTTCAGGGGAGAGGCAGCACCCCCATTCTGGAAACGCGTTGGGATCCCCTTGTTGTTACCCTATTGTGCCTCCAGTCCTTTGCGCTTATTAGAGTGTCGGAAAGTCTTTTTAGGACTTAGCTTCTCACAGAAGAAGGTAAATACAATTGTGACCAGAACAATCTCAGGTAGTGAGTGGATACCTGGGAGCTGGTTTGTTAGCCCCTTAAACACCAAAGCCTGACTTTCAAGGCTTTTCTAATTGTACTCTTTCTAGAATGCCAAATGCTTCCAGTGCATTTATATATATATACGGTGCATATTATATTCAGTACGTGCTGAACATAATGTATTTACTCTGACAGGATGGAGATTCTGTATGGCATTAATGTGCTGCCTATCCCCCCCTCAAGTATGTATCTCGCAAAGGAGAGATGTGTGCTCTGGAGTCCCTAAGACTACAGAGCAGAGAAAGTAACACCCATTACTATTATCATTACTGTTTTTACTTTTTTTTAAAGATTTATTTATGCATATAGAACTGGGGTACAGGCCAGAGGCTCAGTGAGAGGATTCACCAGAGACAGAGTGGGGAGCAGAACAGGCCAACTGACGAAGTACACTGCTGAGGGGAGCAGTGGGCGGGTCAGGAGAGGTCTGCTGTGCCATATGGTCACCTCCGGGGCCAGGGATTAAACTCATGCTGAAGTGGCTTTAGCTTCTTAGTGCTGTGCTTTAACCTGCTGCGCCACCAGGAAGGGCCCTGTTCTGGTTTTTATATGAATACTTTGGTAGAACAGACCGTGCTCTGTGTGGAGAAAAGAGAGACCTTCTCTAAGCCCAAATTTAAAGAATTTAGATGTTTGTCTTTGGGGCCTCCTTTCTTATATATCCCGTGAAGAGTAGAATGATATTCCCTTGATGTGAAATTTATTTTCCAAGTTTCACCAAAGTATCCTCTCACTTTTGCCATTTTCCAAAAAATATAATCTATCACGTCACTCCTAGAAGTGGCTGTTGCTGAACATCGAGTTGGGGAGGCACAACAATGTCAAATGAGAGCGATTTTAATTTTTTGGCTCTTTCCACTTTGTCACAAGTGAAGACATCACCCAGAATCGTGCTATCTGTGGGAGAGGCACCAAGGCCACAGCTTGCTACGTCAATTTCTTGTACTTCATCTGAATGTTTTCTAGAATGTCTTAGATGTACCTGTGATTTTGTGTCCCTGTCTTTACTTACTGCTCAGGAATGCCAGTTTGTCCTTCCCGCCATGTAGCTTCAGGCGTTTCTGCTACGTCCAGATGTGCCACTCACTCTAGAACCACTTTCTCACTCGGGCTCATTGACGCTGCTTGCAGTTTCTCCCTGTGAACACAGCGCTGTGTTGGTGCTCGAGCCCTTTTGCATTGGAGCTTACTTCCTATATTTTGTGTAATTTTCTTAAAGATTTGCTTGTTTGTGCATATAAGAACTCGGGTACAGGCTAGAGGTGCAGGGGGTGAGAGGATTTACCAGAGACAGAGTGGGAAGCAGAACAGGGAGACTGACCGAAATACACTGCAGAGGGGAACAGCTGCAAGACAGGGAAGGCCTGCTGCGCCCTGTGGGTCAGCTCCCTGGCCTGGGATTGAACTCATGCTGCAGTAGCTGTGGACAGCTTCATAGAGCTGAGACCCTTACACCACCAGGGAGGCCCAATTGTGTAGTTTTTGTTTGTTTTTTTTTTAAGATGGAATTCATAGTTTGAGAGTGAGAGCTACATGCGGGTTTGCTCTTCCCACTCTCTCCCTCCGCTCCCCAGCCCCCACCCCAGAGCAGTCTCTCCTCTCTTCATTTTGCTCAGGGTCACTGCTGCTATGCTTGACCTTGAATCCAACACCCTCCTCTCTCATCATACTTTCCTGGGCTCCTCAACTGCACTGGAGAGACTAGCCTTTTGTACACTCCCCCAGGCAGCTGAAGAGCCCTTCCCATGTGGCATACAGGAAGCCGTAGGAAACCAGCCAGCACTGATGGCTCCATTGGGGTCTGAGAGAGTTCACCTCTCACCCGGGCCGCACCCTAGTTGAAGACAAGACTGCTGTTTTATCTGAAGTGCTGTTGCTTTAACTTTTCAGACAGCTTCCTTAAGCTCACTCTCTGAACTACTATAGAAAGCATAAATGTGCTCTCAAAAATCCAGTAAAGTCAATTAGGTAAGTTGATTTTCAGTGTGTCTCAGATTTTATTGCTAGAAAGGTAAATAGTAGGTGATCAGAGTGTGCTGGTACAAAAGGCGGAAAAGTTTATAGATAGGAAACAAAATACTACATGAGCCGCTGGTGTATAAAAATATACAGAAGATAAAGTTTCATTTCACAAAGTCATAAAATTGCGTTCCTATCAGTTACTGAAACAGAAGTCAGTTCCAGGATGATCTGAATGCCAGGTGGGCCTGCTGTCTACTGAGGAGAAAGCAGCTTCCCGGAAGCCGCCATGCAGGTACCTACCTACCCAGTAGCAGGACCGATGGGACCAGCGCCGAGGAGGCTCCGTGGAGGTTCCAGAAGACCAGGCAGCATCCTGCTTGTGCCTTGGATATTTCAGTGGTTTTTCTCTAGCTGCAAACAGTACTCAGAATGTGACTTTCCCATTTCTTAGTTTGGGGACACTTGCTGGTGATAGAGCTGATACAGTGGCTTAGGCAGGCCACTGTCTCATGGCCTTGAAGGGATGACATGATGAGAGCCAGGTAGATTTAAGAGAACAATGTTGTTTTTTTTCGTTGACCCGTCTTTACCTGTTTCACACACATTCCCTCCCGCCCCTTACACAATCTGTTCTCTGTATCTTAAGAGTTTGGGGAGGGACCTCCCTGGTGGCACAATGGGTTAGGACAAAGCAGTGCAAGCTAGCACAGCTGCTTCAGTGCAAGTTTGATGCCTGGCCCCAGAGGTGACCCACATGGCGTGGCAGACCTCCCCTGACCCGCCCGCTGCTCTCCTCAGCAGGGTACTTTATCAGTCTGCTCGTTCTGCCCTCACTCTGTCTCTGGACCTGCACCTCTGGTTTGTACCCCAGTACTGTATGAATGAATGAATGAATGAATGAATGAATGAATAAATAAATAGTTTGGGGAAAATGACTTCTTGATGGAGACTTAATTGCAGTAATCTGTTTAGTTAGAAAAGTTTGCAGTTAATTGTAATACTGATTAGCTGCAAGCAGCAGAGAAAACCTGCCCAAGAGTGACTTAATCAAGATAATTGATTCCTGCTCAGTAACAAAAAGTCTGGGAGGACAAGCATTCTGATGTAGGCGGGGCAGCCCTAAGACTGGACTTAGCAACAAGCCAGTCGAAAAATTTGCTTTTACTTAGGAAGAAAAAAGAGTGGACAGAAAAAGCCATCTAACCATTGTCACACTAATCTGTGCTCTTGTTTTTCTCTCAGATTTAGAGAAATAGCGGGGTCCTTAGAAGCAGCACTTACAGATGTTCTCGAAGACGCTCCAGGTAACTTCCCTAAAGTGACAGGGTGCCCTTATTAAGTTGACTGAGCTCACAAAGGCACCTTAGGCATGTTATCCTGCTGGTATGTTCACCTTTTCCTCTAGTTCATTAATTAATTCAACTAATTTTTTAAAAACTAAAAAATTTTAAAAAGCTTAATTCAGCTTTTTTCACCAGGCAAAAGAAGTCATTAAAAGTGATTAAAAGGATGCTTAACGAATACAGGCAGTTTACCTCATTTTCATAACATGTCAAGGGTGTGCTTACATGAGCAGCCCATTTTAAGCAAACTGACTATGTTCTTTTGGCCTTCCCGGGGTGCCTTGTGATGGGACCTCATGCCCTAGACCTCCAGAGCCCTGGGTTCCTGTCCTGTGATGTGGCAGGTGCCATTGTCAGTAGGCAGACTTCCAGATGTGTTGGCTTCCTTACAGCCACATCGATACAGGTCACGCCTCAGTGCTTGCGAGAGGCTAACGTAATGGCGATTTGTATAGCCGCATGGTCTGTAGGAAATGTAAATGCCTGTTACTGTCTCTGCAACGAAGTCAGACTGAACTAATTTATCCTTGAAGGTAGTATTCATCTGTCTTTGCCAAATTGGCATATGCAGTTGACTTCCTGTATATACGTAGTATATTCAGGTAAGGGTATAGAAGCATAGGCAAACGAAACAGGACCATTTCCTGTTTAAATGTAAAGTTTAATCCCTTTCAGTTGACTGCCACTCCAGCTCATTTGGAATAAAATAACCAACAAATAAATTATTTCTGCCTGTTGTATACATTTAATTTATATAGAAAATCTGGGAGCTGGAACCATCAAATTAGAAATGCATTGCTGGGAAAGTTGTAGTGACGCAGGGAATGGCCGCTTGGTCCCCTTGCCCCTCCCCTGACAGCTGTGTTGACTGCGAAGAGCTGTTCAGAATGCTTTCTTCACTCTTGAATTACACAATGAAAATGCCAGATCTTAGCCTTTGCCTGCCTGTGCTTCCTTAAATGTATGTGTTTTTTCCTCTAGCTGGAAGTTCCTACTGCCTTTTGGCTTCTCATAGAACGTGGAGCTGCCTCCAGCGGTGTTGGGCAGATGAGATGTTCTTGCCACTGCTGGTGCATCGTCTCTGGAGACTCACGCTGCAGATTCTGGCTCGGTACTCTGTGTTTGTCAGTGAGGTGAGCGCTGGCCGGCGGCTCATCCGCAGTCAGGGCAGAGAGAAACGGCACATTGCGCCCTTGCACTAAGATATTTAAAGGCCATCTTGTCATGAGAGGGTGCTTGTGGGAGACTAGGAACTTCAGGGTGTAGCCAACTCTTCTCTGCTTCTGTGTTTCCCTTTTATTCTTCCTGCAAGTGTTGCCTTTAGTGTGTATGTTACTACATATTCCTTCTCGGTCTTATCAGAAAGCACAGACTTACAAGTTCATTTTTCTGCTCAAAACAAGAATCTTTGAAATGTCTCCAAATCAAAACAAAGAGGTTCATTTTCAAAAAATCATTAGAAATAAAAATAGACATATTTTAATAGGATTATTTAGCGGGTTATGAAATATACTCATTGAGATTTAAAAATAGTACAATTAATTTTTCTTTCAACTGAGGTTATCTTTTCCCTTTCCAAGTAGTTGAATATACTGAAAGTCTACCTACGATGATGTATTAGAAATTCTGCACAAAGCCACAGCTGCATCAGTCCACCAGGTTCTGCCTGTTCCTCACCCAGTGCGTCTGTCTCAGAGATGCCCGGCCTCTGTGAGCATCTCAGAGGTGGGCGTCTCAGAGATGCCCGGCCTCTGTGGGCATCTCAGGTGACAGACGTGCACCTGGTTAGGGCAATGTGACGAGTGAAAAGAGGGGTATAAGTTCTGCAGAAGGATAAACGAGGAGGTACCATTATTCACTGAAAAGAATTCAATCTGCGCTCACTGGCTTGGGAGGAGAATGTTGTCTTGCAGTGTTTTAATGGAAAGAGGACTGGCTTTCCATCTGGACAAAATCAAGTCTGGCTTTGCACTCACTTTTTAATATCGTGACTTTAGGGAAATTAGCTCTGTAGTCTTAGATTCTTCATTTGTAAAATAGGAAAAGTGTGCCCATATACACAGTTGTCACAAGGAGTAACAGATTTGTTCACAACAGACTGTTGACTGAAGTACCTGTCAAGCTAGGTGCAAGATCTCTTTCCCTTTTGCCATCTCTCTGCTCAGAGGGGTCTTAACAGCTGACCTATCAAGCCATTCTGAAGACCCCGTGTGATCCAGGACACAGTGGGTTGGTACAACTCTTCAGTTAGGTCGATACCTGCTAAGTTTGCTTTCTGACTATCCAAAAATTAATCCTCTGATGTCTTTATGAAATCGTTTTGCCCTGAATGTTCATTATTCCATTCTTCTTAATGCTAGTATACTTCTTTTTGGTTTTCCCTTGTAATGATATGTTACCAAAAAAGAACGTTTTTGTTTACACTATTTCAAGCACAGTGAAATTTGGATTTTAATTTTTAACCCTTATTAATTATAATTATAAATTCATTAACTAGAGTCAGTAAATTATTTACCTAGTATAGTTAATTTTAAACAACTGTGGTGTTCCAGGAATCATTTTTCCTCTGGTTTATTTTACTCTTTCTATCACCAGAAATTAGACACAGTTAACAAAGGGTAAATGTCAAGGGCTTGTGGCGGGTCCTCATTCCTAGAAAGTCATGGTGTTTTCATTTTGGTGAATTTACTGAGTGCTTATAAAGAGCGTTTTCATGGTGAGTTGACCCACGTACATGGATGCTAATGTATCTTGCTCATGGAAAAGTATTAATAATTGAAATCCTTTTTCAGCTTTTACTCAGGCCCATCACTAATGAAA
>NW_004567130.1:5011130-5042488 GCF_000260355.1 Condylura cristata | reverse complement strand
TGGGGATGTTACAGGATCAGTGCAAGCCTTGCTCTACTTTTTCCACTCGACTCTGCAGGCACAACCTCTAGTGTATCGGATCTTAATTATTTCTAATTCACCTGCCCAAATATTTCTCGGTGACATTGAATCTCAGCATACTTTGGCAGTACTGAACTATTCAAACTTTTTCCTGCTTTTACTTTATAGGTCCCATGGTTTTACTTTTACCTTTAAGAGAAATTTGCAGCAATGAATTTGTGTTTGAACATATGCCGCCTCCTGCAAGTCTTAGAACTGCTGCTTCTCATGTTGTTGGGGTTCTGGAGAGTGAAGTGTTAATTTAAAATTTTGCTTTCTTATGAAAATTTCTAGAAGTCCCAGGTTTAGGACTTTAATAGTGGCCTAGGATCTGTAGGTCTAAATAGAATTGTTTCTTCCTTTGATTTGTAAGAAGTAACTTAATATATAAAGTATATATTTATTTCAGCTTCCAGAACTCTTGGAAACAATCAAGCCAAAACTTGAAATGATTGGCTTTACGAATTTTTCTTCCATCTCAGGTAAAGGTGAATCTTTAGACTCAGCAAATCTTTAAATAAAAAATTATTCAAAATCAGATTTTAGAAACTATAATGCTTTTACACGACCATTTTCTTCTCGAGTTGCAAATGTTCTTGGTTGTTTGTCTGTTCTGTTCTATGATTATAACTTCCCTAAATGAAATATTTTAATTCTTAGTAATTTAATGTGATTTATTGTAGTGCACTCTCTAAATACTCTGACAGTATTTAAAGTTAAATTTACATCTGGGCCTGAATTGCGTGACTGAACACACTCTTTATGCCCGAACAGAGGCCCTGGAGGACTCGCAGAGGTCTTTGTCAGCCCGCGTCCCTCCTGTGAGCGAAAGGATCATCCAAGACTTAAGTGACTCTTGCTTCAGTTACCTGAAAAGTGCTCTGGAGGTGCCCCGGCTCTACCGGAGAACCAATAAGGTCAGTGCCATCCACTGAAAACAGTTTCCAGGAGGGAAAAGAGCAGTTAGGAAAGCCAGAAGGAGGCAGAGCGAGGGATAGACTAGCCTCCAGGGGCGGCCTGAGGAGATGTGGTCTGTCTGCTCTGCCTGCTTCAGGGAGACGCACCTGTGAGAGCTACCCCGAGACTGGGTAGGTGGGATTGATAGCTGGACTTGGACGAAGTGGACTTTGAGCCTTGAGGAATAAGAATCACTTCAAAAGAGCAATTTGACCAAGTATTTTAAAAACATTTTAAGTCCCATACTTCATATCTGGAAGGAAAAAAAAAAATTGACTCTGCCATGTTCCTGTCATCCTGGCCCTGGAGTGCCTGATGTCGCTTGTTCTTTCACTACGCGGGATTTGACAAGCGGCACTAGGAAATAGTAAAGGCACTTCGCAGGTGAAGAGTCGAGTACACACTAGTGTTCAAACTGAAATTCTCCTATTTTCTCACTTCATTAAAAGATTAAGATTTAGGGTATTCACTTTCATCAGTGTTTTTAATTTTCACTTTTGAACTCTTAACATGTCTTTATGTTCTTGCTAAATCTCAGTTTTCCCTCTGACTTTTTCCCCCGTTGTAGAGATGGATTTTAGGCAGTGTAGTGCTGAAATTATTCTCAGGAACTGTGGGGAATATCCCTGGGATTCCCAGAGCTCAGAGCCAGGCCTGTCTACTGTGAGGTACTTTTCTCATTTACCACAGTACACAAGCAGGCAGTGGTCACTCCTGAATGAGACCAAGCTAAGCTCTGTGGCCGTTCTCCTTTTCCTTTTACAGCTGGACAGGCAGTAGAATTATGTCTTCTAGCCAGAGTTACTCGCCACCTAGTTTCCTCTTTCTGACCTGGCTTGAAGCTGAAGTTGGAAGCGGGAAAGAGCGAGGGAAAGCCGCATCCATCTTCCCTGGTGCTTTACAGGCATGTCCTGCTTTACTGCCCTTCACGGATATTGCCTTTACTCATTTTATAAAACCTCTACCAGCAAAAAGGTGATCACTCATTTGAAGTGATTCAAATGGTGGTTAGCATTTTTAGTCATAAAGTGTTGTTTAATTAAGGTGTGTACATTGTTTTCTTAGACAGTGCTGTTGCACACTCTGTAGCATATGACACATAATTTCTGTGTGCACTGAGAAACAAAAATTCATGGAACTTGCTTTATTGAGATAGGTGATTTGTTGCCATGGTGGGAACTAACCTGCTGCATCTCCAAGGTGTGCCTGTATTTCTCGTTTAGTAATTTACCAGCTTTCCTTCTCTGCTCAGTAGCTGTTGCATTTACTGAGTGCTTGCATTGTGGGTTTGACTTGGTGCTGAACCCTGACGTACACTCATTATTCCTCCTGCACAGTGGACGTTCATGTCCTTACAGAGGAGAAGTTGAGATACTCCCCTAGGTCTTTGCTCTCAAACAGTGCCCTGTTGAGCAGCAGCGTTCACATCACCAGGCGGGGGCTTGTTAGAAGAGGCACCCCCAAATCATGCCCTCCTACCCCCCCCCAACGCCACTGAAACAGACCCAGGATTTAATGAGGTCACCATATGATAGTCAGGGAAAGGGCGTTACAGGAAGCAGCACTGGGCCCCCCAGCACTGGGGAGCTGGGCTGTCAGCGCCGGCTCAGCCCTGAATCCAGTTGGGCTCTCAGCTTCATCCGCCCCGCTTGCTCTTTGCGCCTTTCTAATACTTGAGTGTTTCTTTGTGAACAGCGTTGTTGTTACTTTTGGGGTGGGATGAATTTGCCCATGCCCATGTCTCAAAACTGGTCCATCAATAGTTTCCTTTTGAACTGAAGCTTTGCACAATGTATTGTGTGTTTTCCATGTACCGCTAACCCCTGAAACCTTATTCCAGGAGGTGCCAACTGCCGCTTCTTCTTATGTGGACAGTGCTCTGAAGCCCTTCCACCAGCTCCAGAGTGGGCACGGGGGTAAACTCAAACAAGCAAGGATTCACCAGTGGTTAGAAGGCGCTCTCTCTGAGAGCACTCACAAGTAAGTCATTTCAAAGTGAACTCTTCTGGACATCCTTAGAAAGGCTGTGAGTCAGAGATCACGGAGGCCCTCACAGGTTGCTTGCGGAGGGGGTAGTGAGGCGGAGTCTCTGTGGCTGCATGAGTCGGGGAGTCGGCGCTCTTCTCACCTGCATGCGTGAGCTATGCCCGCCTGAACCCTACCCCACCTGAAGCTCTTCGGGCCACCTGCCTCCCTGACTGGGGCCAAGCTGCCAGTGCTCTCCTAGGCCCTGGCATCTCCCAGGTCACACACCCACCTTTCCTGCCCTTAGTGCCACTTCCCCTGACAGCATTCTACAAGGCCAGGCAGTTTATTCATTTAAGATACTTTCTTTCCTCTGCTGTCCTCCAAAATGGCCATAATCATGCCAGATGTTCAAAGAACTTACATTGTAATCAGGGAAGAAAAAACATACATTTTTCAGGTAATTGCAGCTGATTAAGGATCAATGTTTACCATCACCCTGTTAATGATTGTCTCTTACTTCTAAGGTTTAAAAGGTACTTGTCAGTTTAGAACATAAACATGATTATCTTATTGTTTTTATGGGAAAATGTGTTCCAGATGCCAGGTAGCCAGCTGGTAAACATAGTTTTGAAATACAACTCAAACTATAATTGGAAATTATATTGGGTATATTATGAAGACAATTTTGCTTAAAAAATTGAAATGCTTTGTGTTTCAAAAAATGGGTTGTAAGTAAACTTGTTACTTGCATTTGGGGAATGAGCTACTACAGTTGCCCCCATTGATAGAGGAAAGAGAGTGGACCTGTGGTTTTCTCTTACTGTTCAGTATGAAAGCTTGAAACAAACAGTGAAAATTTCTTAAGTTCTGAGTGAACACAGTGCTTGGGAGTCAAGGTCCTGCTTTCTTTCTGTCTTAAAAAACATTAACTGTTATAGCTAATGTTTTTTGGAGATGAATTATGTTTTCAAAATTTCTTCTTTTGTCCACAAAGCCAGCTTACTTAGTGTTAGACACATACATCCTGTCTCACCAGAAGTGTATCTTGTGTTCAAGGTACTATGAAACCGTGTCAGACGTTTTGAACTCTGTGAAGAAGATGGAGGAGAGCCTGAAAAGGCTAAAACAAGCCAGGAAAACCACGCCCACCAACCCAGTGTGTTCCAGTGCCGGTGGCATGAGCGATGACGACAAAATCAGGCTCCAGCTGGCCTTAGATGTGGAGTACCTCGGGCTGCAGGTAACCCGCGAGCCACAGCCCCAGGGTTCAGATGGGCCCAAAGATGCTAGCAAGCCCACGACCCATGTGCTCAAAGAAGGGTTTGGAGAGCCCCTAAATACTTGCAAGGAAAGGATTTGGACCTTGGAGTTAGGCAAAGAGAAAAAAAGCAGGCTACTGCCGGTTGCCTTTGGGAGTCCAGTGAGTGACTGTGGCGCAGTGACCTGTGCACCAGTGTTCGCGCTCTCAAAGCTGCGGGAGCTGGTGCTCACGGTACAGCTCGTGGCCTGCTGGGCCACCACCTAGAAAGTGCCTGGTCTATAACGGGCGCCAGCCAGGGTCTGTGGAATGGTTATTGGTTTGAGTTAGAGTAACTAGGAAAGCACTGGGCTCTTGGTCCCTCCGTGTGGACCTTAGGAAATTGAGCGCCACTACTTTGCTTCTGGGTCTCTTAGGTTTTCTGTAAAATTGAGGTTTTAGAGAGAGAGGTGTGTGGGTGAATATTGATGCATATGTCATCACTTAGGAGTTGGGTATGGATTACTCATACAGCCTTTCATTCAGAGTCCCCAGGGTGACTTCCTAGAGTGCTGTAGAACTTGTTGATGTTCAGTAACTGACTTTCTTTACAGCAGTAGGTCCTTAGGGAAGATCTTTGTGCTAGCGAAATAAAGAAATCATAGCCTTTCCAAGAGAAGATGCCTGGTTTTCTAATTAAGTTTTCTCTTCACATATCCGTGAAGTCTCAGTTTCTCTGCTTTGAGGTGAATTTGGAGATCTACCTTGACAAAAGACCATTGCCATATTTCATTATTTCACAAAAGAAACCCAGTCCTTTCACAAGCAAGAAAGTTCATTAAAGACTCATGAAGAGCAAATGGGCAAAAGGAGAAAGGGACGGGGGAGGGGAAGGCAGAGGGAAAAGACTCCTCCCCGCCTCAGCACACTTAGATTCTCAGTCTTCTGCAGAGCTTTCCAGGTTTCCTGACGAGTGTGTTTTTGGTTTTTGTGTTTTGTTTTGTATTTGTTGTTAATGCTGCAGGAACAGGGTGTACTGTATCTCAGCTACCAGAATCATCCACTGTAGTTGCTTTGCCAAACTGTTCTCAGGGCACCAGCTCCTAAGAAAGGGTTGTTGACATGTTGAATTAAGAGCTCAGGTCAGTGCTTTTGAAAGTCTTCACTTAAAAAAATAGTTCACTTTCTTGGTGCTGTGAATTTTCCAGTCCACAGAAGAGACTCTTATCCTGGTGAGACCCTGATTGGATGAATTTCCATAAATTAATACATTGGCGTCTTAGAAAGCTGAGTGTTTGGCCCCCAGAGGGGAGGCTTTGTACGGGTCCTCCTTCACATTCACGTCACTCATTCCCCTGGCCTCTGCAGATACAGAAGATGGGCCTGCAGACGAAGGACATACGGAGTTTCCCAGCCCTCGCAGAGCTGGTCATGGCTGCCAGGGACCAGGCAGCAGCAGAGCAGCCTTGAGCTTCTGGAAGAGCCCGGGAGCTAGCGAGAAGCCGGCCGTGGCCTGCAGGGCGAGAGCGGCCCGCAGCTCCGAGGGAAGAAGTGCTTCCACTGACACCGCAGCAGCCAGGCTCCCTCTCCGCTGTTTGGGTCACCTTTCGCCCAAAAAGATCACAAAAGCCTTTTTCCGTTGTATGGAAGAGTGTTTTTAAGACATTTGAAACTTTCTACTCCAGTTTACAGAGCAAATTATTTTATTTTTATTGTAAATCTTAGTGAGAAAGAGCCGATTTCTAAAACATGACTAAAGTACACATACACGACTGAATGTAAGGTGGTCTCCCGGCTGCAGGGCGTGGCCGCCTGGTGGAAACGTCCTCTGGGACCGAAGGTAACTGTACTCGCACTTTTTAAGGAGTCTGTAAATGGCAGGTCTCCGCCCTCTCACTCGGTATTTAGAAACAGTGCTTCTGATCGCGCTCATCAGCCAGACCTGTGTCAGGAGCTAGAGCCAGTAGGGAAGATTTATTTCCTCAATAAAGAAACGTTTGCTCAAAGTGTGTCTACCTCTGGTGGTCCCTGCCGACCTGGCCCCCAGTAGGCAGTGCCTCTGGGCGGTCCCGTATGTCTTAGCACCTCCTCCAGATAGGTGGGAGGTGTGGCTCGGGACAACTGCAAGGGCACCGCCCCTCAGAAGTCAGCTTGCCACACTTCCTGGCTGCTCCCAAAGGAGCAGGGAGAGTCGGGGTTTTGGCAAGAAGTGACATCAGCTTGTTGCTAGGCACCGACTTCACCTGGTGCACCGGGCTCAGTGGCACCTGCCTTTCTACCCAGTGGTGGTTTGATGAATGTTTATTCCTCCAACTTTGCATTTATCTGCACTTCAGTTTCTTTGTTTAAAGGTCACATTTAAGGAGAAAGAGGAATAAATGAAAGAATTAGCAGATGCAGGGGTTGGCAGGAATGACATTTTTAGCTGCTGAGGGGAGCAGCAGGTGGGTCAGGAGAAGCCTGCCACACCTGTGAATCAACTCCAGGGCTGGGGATTGAACTCGCAATGAAGCAGCTGCAGCTAGCTTGCAGTGCTACGCTTTAACCTGCTGTGCCACAAGGGAGGGCCTCTGAAGGCCTCTTAAAGGAAGACTGTTTTCACTGTTTGTGGTGCCTTACTTCACATGGGAGATCTTCTCTCACCAGAAACCAAAATGCATTCACTCATTCACCGTGAGTGAAAAATCTAGCCTTCCTCGATTGGGAGGCCTTTTCCCCAATTAACACCTCAGTCTCAGGGAAACACTGTACTGAGATGTGCAGCTATTCCTGGCGTAGACTATGCCTCTTGATTGGCCAATAAGCAGCATGTTGGATGGCAGTAAAGGTTAATACGGAGTGAAGCAAGTGCTACCCTCAGTCAACTTTAAAGTAAACCACGTGCTGCTTATTCTCAACTAGTCATTTTCAGATTGAATTTCAGAACAATTGGGACTCTCATCTTAGTTCTCCTTAATGTTGAGCTAAGTGGATCCATCTTTGAGATGGCATTTTGATAGCTAAAGTTTCCTGTGTGATTCAGTTGATGGAGTAGTGAGAACCTGATCTACTCCCACACCTTTAATCCCTAAAAAATGAGACAAATGTATGAAACAACACTGTTCGAGGCACTGAATGATGGCAAAGCATGACACAGAAAGTAAACAGTGCTGTGACTGCCCAGCATCCCGCGTGCAGGCTGTTCCCAGCTCTGGAGCACCCAGGAGCTGGCGACTCCCTGAGCGGGGGGGATGCCGTGGAGCCTAGAACTTGGAAGAGGAGGGCGGAGTAATGGGATTCCCAGAGGGTGATTTGTTTGTCGTGGAGGGAAGATTGGTGCTCTGTGTGGGAGGTTATCAAGGCCAGGAAAGGGTTCCCAGATAGGAGCAAGCAGATTAATCCCCAGAGCTCCAAGGAACCAGAACCAGCCATAATGGGAAGCTTGTGATACCGGCCACAAGGGTCTACAGAAGGCTGTAGCTGCACTAGTGGAGCCAGATTTGCCTAAATCAAAGATTGGGCTGGACCCATTAAGCCAAACTTAAAAGGGAGACTTTCAGTAGTGAACTTTATTTATTTATATAGCTATTTACATTATTCATTTTATAACAATGTTTACTCTTCCCCTCCCCCACCTGTCATCACCATAGCTCCCACATTCTTCCCTCCTGATCCCTCTCTGTCCCCCTGTAGCAAACTCTTAACCAAAGAATGAGGTGACTTGAAGGACAGGATGAGGGCCACGTCACACCCCCACCTCTTTGAAGAGATGGACTCGCTGACATCCTACATCCACTGTGTTGGGGAATCCCTCAAGTCACCAGTGTTTCTCTGCTTTTATTGTCACTTCTAAAAATCACGTGAGGAAAATACCACGCAAACACCCGCACACCAGTTTAGAGCAGCTTTATTCATCATTGCCAAAAATTTGGAAGCAACCAAGATGTCGTTCAGTACCTAAGTGTTACGGTAAACAATGCTGCATCCAGACAATGGAACTTTATTGAGCACTAGAAGGAAATGAGCTATCAAGTCACAGGAGACACAGACACAGCAGAACCCATGGAAGCACGCCACTAGTTGAAAGAAGACCTCCTGAAAGGTTCCAACTATTACATTCTGGAAAAGCGAAAGGATCCGTGGTTGCCAGTGGCCAGGCAGGGGGTATGAATAGGTGAACCATGCACAGAGGACTCTAGTGCAGTGACACTACTGGGTTGTCAGTCAAGTCACCATGCACTTTTGCAACAGGTGGCGCTTGCACGAGTCTCCATTTTTTGAAGAACTAGAGTCATTCGCATCTATGTTATTTGACAGTTGATAGTTCTAGCTTTATTCTAAAAGAAATTGAGCAATTTGGTTGTTTTAGAGATTTTACAAGAAGAGGATAGAAGATCTAACTGCATTTTTACCATCTTTTACTATTTTACTTCCATAAAGGGAAGAACACCTGTCAAGCTTGTGAAAAGTTGCATAAAGTTTACGGTAACAGTGCGCTACGAAAATGTTAGTGCATAAGATGGTTCACGGAATTCCATGATGGTGATTTTTATCTCAGCAACACTCCTTGATCGGGGAGGCCCACGGAGGTTGATGACAGAAATGGCAGTGATCGAGTCAAACCCATGTCACACAACACGAGAGAGCAGAAACTGAACATCCACGAGTTGAGAACTGAAAGTTCATTTGATGGTGTGAATAAACACTGGTATGCTCGTTAAACATGAGGAAACAATTCTCTCTGAAGCTACTGATAACTGGTGATATGAAGTGAATTGTTTCCAACAATGTGCGTGAGCAAGCTGGTCTTGGTCCAGACAGGATAGTTCGCCTCAAGCAACATTAAAATCAGATAGTCATCAGAGGAAGGTTACGCTGTTGGTGTGGTGGGATTTCAAAGGTGTATTTTCAAGTTCCTATCAAGGAACCAAGCAATCAGTTTGAATGTAACTGTTCACAGTTGGACATTTGAACAAGTCCACCACCCAGAAATGTCCAGAGCTCATAGGTCAATCAAAGGAGTTGTGATCCATCACGACAGCGTGAGACCACACACACATTTGACACCCATCAAAAATTCCTGGAGCTTGTATGGGACGTGTTACCACATGCACCACACTTTCCTGACCCTGCACCATCAGACTGACGACTGTTTCGTTCTCTCCAAGCCTGCTGGTGTGTAATAATGTTCAGTTCAGGTGAGGCTAGAAATCAGCACCTTGTTGTCACTTTTTTTGCCACAAAGACAGGTCTTTCTATGAATGAGGAATGATGACGCTCACTGAAAGATGGCGAAAGGTTATCAAACAAAATGGGTAGCATATTGATTGATTTTTGATCTTTATATAAATAAATGGCCTTTGAAAAATAGAAAAAAAATATGTTATGGCTTTTCCAATCACCCCATATGCTGTATGCTATAATGGTGGGATAATGTCATGGTCCATTTGTCCAGGCCCGTAGATATGCATCAAGAGTGACCCCACTGTCCTCTGGATAGTGACATGTCAATGTCGATTCATCGACTGTGACAAGTGTCCCACTCAGAATGGGGGAGGTTTTGTTGGGGGGAGGGCAGGGGACCATATGCGAACTCTGTACTTGCTCAATTTTGCTGTGAACTTAAAACTGCTCTAGAAGTATAACGGCCCGGCGAGAAAATAATAGTAATAATGAACGGCTATATGCCAGAGACATTTTATGGGGATGGAGTGGGAAATGGGATCAAAAACAGTGGGGGAAGGGAAATGCACCCAACTATGGTGATGGCACATGGGAAACCCAAGGGAATTGCAATTGAGATGAGAAAAGGCACAAAATGATGTAAAAATAAACTATTATATTATTTTTTAAAAAAAACTGCTCAAAAAAAACAAAAGGTGTGTTAGAGAAAAGTCACTTGGGTGATGATCAAATCCGCAGTCTACCTCTAAAACCTTCAGTGCATGTTAAGTGACCTAAATTTTTCCCATTTTAGAACGTCAAAAGGGTTCCTAACCCGTGTGCCCTGTGAAATCCCCAGCAGGCTCTGCAGTAGCCACTGCCGACCACACACACAGTTAGGACGACACACGCCACGTACTGCACGTGGAACACACGGACCACCCTACACTCGACACACACTACACGCTACACGCTGCACACGCCATGCACATTATACGCATCACACACATGCACTCTACACACACCACATACATAACCCTCTGCAGACAACACACATCCCACACTACGCTCACACCACACACTATACAACCATGAACTTCTCCACTACAAAGTCTGAAGCAGCCTCACGCTGGTTTGGATGGGGTTCGCTGCCAAATGAGTAGCCAACAGAAATCGTTTTCATTTTCTAAATGTGGTGAGATGCGGGAACTGCTACTCACCGGCTGCTGTGAGAAGCAACCCCCACCAGTGCCAGGCCCTGCCAAAATCTCAGATGGAAGGCGAGGACTGAATAGTTATTTTTCTATGGGTAAGCACTCTGCCACTCCAGGGAGACAGGACTTTCTGAAGACGTATTTCAGGGAAGCAAACCCCTAGAATGAATATTTTTGTTTTGAGTGAAATGTTGGAGCTTTGTATGCTTAGAACGTCCTGACCCAGTTTCCATTTACGAAAGAGCCCCAGAACCGAGGAGGCTGGTCACATTCACTCCCAGCAACTGCTGAAGCCCGTGGTGTCTGGCAAGCAGGGGAAATCCATTAGTCCACTGCCAGTTGCTTTAAAATAAAATTTAAACCCCAAATGTTCTCTTTCTCTAGTTGTGAGAAGCAATGCTCTTGTCCATACTGGAGATTCCAAATCCTTGATTTACAACCCAGGATGTCATCACTGGTGGGGGGAGGTGCAGACTCAGGTGCCCAGCACACAGCTACCGGCACAATTGGCACCCCACTGGTATTTGTAAAATGAAGGGGGGTGGGAAAGCTGCTCTGACTCAAGTCAATACACAGGGGGGGGCGGGGGTGGAGGGGTGTTCTTCATTTGCAGCTGTTTCAGGAATCACAAAAGAAACGAGAAATGCCAGGGTACAGGTCTGACTGGAGGATGAATCCTCTACCTGAGAGTGGGTCCGAGCAGTGGGGCCTATTTGGGGAGCCCCACCCCTTCTAGAAGCCTGTACTTGGAGTGAAGATTCTGCCTATGACTGCAGTGTTTCCTCAGCTCTAGCGTGCATTGGCCTATAAACATGCAGGCTTGATCCAGGAGGTCGGGCTGGGGCTGTTTGCATTTCTCATATACTCCTGGGGGTGCTGTTGCAACTGTGCTGCCTGGTCCAGGCACCTACCCAGCCACACACTGAGCGCCCATCACGGCCCTTTGAGGGTGGAAGTTCCAGGGAACGCTGGGTGTAGTGAAGACAAGCCCAAGTAAAACTGGTGCCCCGAAGACCCCCAGGGACTGCCCCCAGGTGAGGAGAGGCCCTGCCCAGGACTGATGACCCCAGGCAGGGGCAGGGCCCCTGGGGGCAGCCGGCTGCAGGCAGCAAAGAGAGCAGGGCTCTGGGGCAGTGTTCCATGCATCCCCACGGCAGTCACTCCTGTGTCCATCTTGGGAGGGCTGGGGGTGATGAGGGTTCCTTTGCACCCTGGAAAGAGGTGAGTAGTCATGTGAACTAGAGCTGTCATTACTTCCTATGGCCTGTCTGGGGGGCTCCTGGAAGTGATGGGAAGGAAAGGTGCCAGGAATTGAAAGTCCTCCCAGCATCAGTCTTCACCTTCAGCTTTAAAGACAAGTGGGTGCAGGCTGTCTCCCAAAGGGAGTGCAAACTGAGGTGCTTTCCGAAACTTCCACTGGGGGCATTTCATCACCTCAGGTGTCAATGGCCCTGGTCAGCTCACTGGCCTTACTGAAATGACAAGCTCTAGCCCCTGAAGACAGTGCTGAAGGGCAGAGCCCTCCTCACTGCTGGGCCCGTGGCCCACGTCACAAGGTGTGTTGCCCACATCACATCACTCTCAGTCTTCACGTCTTCCCCCATCCCTCTCTTATCAGGACATACGTGATTGCATCGAGGGAACCCCGACCCCTCGAGCTCCTTGCTTTTATCACATCTGCAAGGCCCCCCTGCCATGCAGGGTCACTGTCACAGGCTCTGGGAACTAGGCCTCGTGCAGACCCGGCGGGCCGCAGTTGAGCCACCGCAGGGCCCACAGGACACCTGCTGCACCCTGTGTGGAATGCGACTCCTAGGTGTGCCGGGGGTCAGAGTCTCGTATGGACGAGTTCTTCCTCATTTATCCCCTCAAGCACTTTCTGTTTCACACATAAGGGCAGCGGGGCTCATGGACGGTAAGTGACGTGTTCCCAGGCACACAGTGATAAACATTTGGAGCAGGGCCTCCTGCCCAGGCGCCCAGCCTGCTGCCTCCCGTGTGCCTGGCATAACAGAGCATAAGCTTCGTCAGGCTGTTCACGCCCACCAGGCTGCTCAGGACGAACTCTTCCCTTGGCACTGGAGCTAGGGAGGTGCAGGGGTGCAGTGAGGAAAGAAGTTGCTATTGAAGGGTGATGTGCTGGGCTGGCCCGGCGCAGTCAAAGAAGCAGCCCCCCATCCATCCTCACAGCTCCCTCCAGTGGGCTCTGGCCCCCGGAGCATAGCTAGGGTGGAGGGTCAGGCCTGGGCACGGGAGGGCAGTTCCCACCCAAACAAAACACGGGCTTCTGCTTATGCCCATGAAGGCACACGAGAAAGAGCTAGGTCCGCTCTGCCATGCCCGCGCCTACCGCGTGCTTCCCAACTCCCTTCCGTTGCCTGTGCCTCTCAGCTCTTGTCACTAGCTGGCACTGAGTCACTTCAGGACTTATGGAGGGCAGGAAGAAAGAAGGCTTTGTGTGTGTCATGAGCATCCTCGCCCTCTCCAGCAAGCTGCACGGGCCTGCCTGGTGTCTGCGTCCCTCAACCCTGCCCCAGATTAAGAAAGTGGGGTTCTAAGCCTGTGGGGGGCACAGGTGCAATGTGTGCCAGAGACTGGGATGTGCACATGTTTCCAAGAGAGTTTTCCTTCTCTACTTCCGCTGTCTCGGCACAGAGTGAGCAGCTGTCACCCCGTGTCCCTGGAGGGGCATGGTGCTGGCCTTCGGTTCCTTCCCTCTTACAGTTCCAGAAAACACTTTTGATGGATCGTCCATCAGCTAAATTGCAAATTTCAACAAGTCCTGGAATAGTCATTTCACTCAATGTTGTTCCCAGCACCCCAAACGATGTTAAACAAAACCACGATATTTGAGGATTTGCTAGCAACATAGGTCGTTTCTCTTAAAAGTCAGTTTCCGTAGATGACAGAGGAAAACTTTCTGGGTGTGTTCTGCTGCTAAGTGAAAAATGAAGTTTTCCCTTTTGCTCACAGTTACAAAGCATTTATTAATAACACAAAGGTTAAGCAGCCACGCTGTTACATTCTAACAAATTCAGATGGCTCTATTTTTCATATGTGTTTTTCAAAAGAGCGCACATATCGAAACTGGTGGTAGAGGAGAAAAACCAAGAAGCCAAAAGACAACTGAGGTGAGTCACGCTCAGGTTCAATAAACTAAATAAAAACCTAAGGCAAATGTATATTTTAATTTTTAAGCCTAATGTCTGCTCCCAATTTAAAAGGAAGCCGTGTTGGCTTCACAAACAGGTTGGTCTGTTGGAACTCTTCCCAGAATAGTAGTCTATGCTAAACCTGCTCGCAGGCACCCACCCCTGCTCCCCAAGCTAGACCCGAGGCAGTTTCCGCTGCTCTCACGCAGCGCCTGCTTCCAGAAGGCTTCTTCCCGGCTCTCAGCTGCCTGGAGGGAGGGGTGGGAGACAGCGGCTGGGCCTCCCAGGGCTGCCTCACGCGGTGCCCAGGGGGTTGGTCACGCGGCCCAGGAAGTGGAGAGCAGCCGAGTCTCGCTCGTAAAGGGCAAACAGGAACGGGGTGTTCATGGTCACCTCCAGTGCTTCGGGCCTGAGTGGTGGCTGGGCAGACTCCGTGGGCTGCTCTCCATCGTCTGCTTCTAGTTCAAAAAGGACGCTGTTCAGCACCTGCAAAACAGCAAGCATGGGGCTCACTCTCGGAGGCCAGGGGGAGTGGGGGGAGGGTGCAGGGTGGCTGTGCGTGTTGCCCAAGAAGCACACATGCCCCTCAGGGCATGCTCACATGCTCACTCCACCCAGCTCACCTCCCTAAGGCGCCCCTCAGCCCACTGGGGCTCCACATCCCAGCCAGCTTCAGATGTGGCCCACCCATGTTTGGGTCAGTCCACATATTGAGCCCAGTCAGCACAGGGCTCTCCCTGCAGTGCTCTCCAGGCCAGGACTGAGACACCCCATTTTCTCCTCTGCACCTCCCCTGGTGTCCGGAGCATCCAGACTCAGCTATCTGTACGCTGGCAGCTGCCCAGCCAGTACACTGAGCATGTCCCTGTAGCAAGGTGCCATATGATCGGGCACTGGCCTGGGTCACTGGCTCTCTAGATGCTAGCAGCACCCCTGCTTAGGCCCCAGGGAGACCCCAAAGCTATCTCAGAACATATGGTAGGGAGGGCTTTGCCATGCTCACCTGTCCCTGCAAAGCCCCAGTAAGCCCCAGCCACTTCTCCCCCATGCAGAGGTGCACACCCCGCCATGCTCTGGCCGCCCTCCTACTCTGAACTTCCTGCGGAAGCTTCCTCTGTGGTCCTTTCCCCTAAAGCCCCCTCCCTGTGGAAACAGAACCCATGTCAGGCCCACATGGTACCTTTCCCACTCTGACGCTGGCGTCACTGATCTTGCCCAGGTTCGCCTCGGCACCCAGCAGGGTGGGCAGCTTGGACTGGGTGAGTAAGTCCTGCAGGTCATAGGAGCCTCGTAGCACCAGCTGGGGGATGGTCAGGCGGATGACCCTGGCGAAGTGACACACAGTTAGGAGGGTTTTCAGTGGCCCACTGTGAGGTCTTGGGCTGTATCATGGGAAGCCCGAGAGTGTCAAATGTCCCCAAGGAAGGGGAGTTTATGTCGTCACCCAGTTAGGTTTCCTTGAAAAAACTTTCAGCAACAGATAGAATAAAATAACTCATGTCCTCTGAAACCCTCTGAGGAGGATGCACAGCATCTAACAGCAAAGAGCTCTGGGTGACTGAGTGTGAAAAGTTGTCTTTGCTTTATTTATTCAAGTTAACTGAAGGTGTACGCCTTGGATAATTAACAATTGCTGTTATCCTAATAGTGCTGCCTGTCTTACTATCTACCTTTGGCAGTGTTCTTGATGGAGAGACCCCTTGGAAAATAGAGACATGGGACAAATGAACAGCGTCAGCCTCTGTGCAGAACCCATTGCTTACACCAACTCCGTGGACCTGCACTTAGAGCCTCTGCCAGCCCCTGGCATCCCAAGCCATGGTTGTCTCCAGTGATGCACAGAGCCCTACAGGCCGACAGTCCCCTCTCCATGGCTATGGTACCCCCACCAACCAAAAGGTATAAGTGACCCAAATGGATGGATGCATAGATAGACAAAGTGTGGTATGCCCATCGAATGGAATATTATTTGGCCTTAAAAAAGGAAAGTTTGATGCATAAGTGAGGCTGGAAGGCAAAACGCTAAATGAAATTTCAGTCACACTAGGACAATTATTGTCTGACTCTACTTATGTGAGGCACCTCAAGCAGTCAAGTCCATGGAGACAGAGTGTAGAGTGGTGGGAACAGGGGCTGGAGGATAGGGGCGGCCAGGTGGAGAACTGGTGTTTACTGGACAAAATTTGTTTGGGATAATGAACAGATTCTAGAGATAAAGGTTGGTGATGGCTGCAAAACAACATGAATGTGTTTAGTACAATTAAACATGTAAAAATGGCGTAAGCAGTAAAGTTCGTGTTACACATTTACCATGATTAACAATAATGATAACCACAACAAAGGAACTGGCCTCAGCAGGTCACCAGTGTCCCTTGGTGCCCGACAAGCCTGGTGCAAGCATGGAGGGAATTTTTTGTTCCATCACCACAGGAAAGAGGAGAAAATAATTTGGGCAGCAAAACAAGGGAGATCTGGATTCAGAGCAGCACCCTAAGAAAGCTCCATCCCCAGCCTCCGAGAGGGGTCCAAACTCTGGAGATGCAGCTAATTGTGTACGTATGTGGGATGGCAAAGAATATGCAGTGGAGAAGGGACAGTTTGTTCAACAAATGGTGCTGGGGAACCCGGGTGCTAATGCAATCAGGGAGATGCAAATCAAACCACAATGAGATACCACCTTTCCCCAGTGAGAATGGCACATACTAAAAAAACTAGCAACAACAAATGCTGACGAGGATGTAGAGAAAAATGAACTATCCTACTCTGCTGGTGGGGCTGCAAACTGGTCCAATCACTATTGAAGCTGTGTGAAATTCCTCAAAATACTAAAAAATGGAGCTTCTATATGACCCAGTAATTCCACTCCTAGGAATCTACCCAAAGGACTCAAAAACATCAGTTCAAAAGGATACCTATTCTCCTCTGCTTACTGAAGCACAATTTACATTAAGCAAGCTATGGAGACAACCCAAAAGCACAGAAGTAGATGACTGAATCAAGAAGATGTGGTATATTTACCCAACGGAATATTACTCAGCAACCAAAAAGGATAAATACATGCCCTTTGCAGCACCATGGATGGAACTGGGATTATGCTCAGTGAAATAAGACAGAAAAAAAAGAAAAATATCAGATGGTCTCATTTATAGGAGGAATGTACAAGAACCAAATAAGGAATTGCGTGGGGGGTGGGGTGTAATCATAATAAAGTAAAAATAAAAATCATCAGACAACTATAGTTCAGAGACATTCTGTAGGGGAGGAAGAGAGAGAAGGATCAGGATAGCAGTGGGAAGAGCACAAGGGACTACGGTGATGGTGCACAGGTGAACTGGTGTGGGAATTTCACAGGGAAATCACACATTGTACAGCAATGAAGAATGATGTTTCTCTCTCTCTCTCTCTCTCTCTCACTCTCACACACACACACACACACACACACACATTTAAAAGGGCCACTCCCACAGGGCTTGTCGAAATACGTCTCGGTCTCCAGTCTGGTGGGTAAATATAATCACAAAGAAAAGCATGCTTCCCCTCTCCTGGACCCCTCCAGAGTGCAGACACAGAGTTGATATGGTGAGAGAGAGAGATGATAGATGCCGGGGCCAGGCCTCCCACTCTGGAGCACCAGCAGGCCTGTGCCACCACGGGTCTTCCTGCTCCCTGGCCAGGCACAGCCCAAACCTGCCACGTGGCATCCTGCCAGGGACAGAAGGACCCACACACTACCCTTCTGCAGGGGGAGCAGCCCTGGGGTTCCAAACAGTTTCTGGGAGACATACCGGGGAGACAGGTTCTTCATCCACATCAGGAAGTCGTGCTGGAAGGCGAGGGCCTCCACCCTGCGCAGGTCGGAGGGGCAGTGGGGCTGGATGAGCAGCAGGCAGGCGTTCTCGCTGAGCGGCACGCGGGTCATGGACAGGTTGTTCTGTGCATCATTCCAGTGGCGGAAGGTGCCCGTGCCCGACAGCATGGGGACCGCCACTGAGGTGCTGTTATCCACCCAGAAGTCCTGGGGCCCAGGCAGCCGGGAAAACCCCTTCATCTTTCCTGGAGGCAAGAGGAGAAGGGGCGGTGAGGCAGTACTGGGGGCGGCAGCTAGAGACCTAGGGGGGCTCAGGGCCCTGCCCCACCTCTCTCCCAAGCACCCCAGGTCACCCAGAGCACCCAGACCACTCTGTACTTCCCAATCACCGAGCCCAATCTGAGCGCATTGGCTGGCAATGTTGAAGACACGGGCGTGTGGGAACCTGGGACTTCACCTGTCACCTCACTGAGGCCCACAGAGGAAGCCCTGAGAGCTCAGGGAATGGGCCAGTCGCAACCAACCGGTCAAATGCCAATGATACGACCTGGCCGGAAAGTCATGGTCTGCCACGTCACTTTTGTTTTTTAATACATTTTCTTTCTTTCTTTCTTTCTTCCTTCCTTCCTTCCTTCCCTCCCTCCCTCCCTCCCTACCTACCTCCCTCCTTCCTTCCTTCCTTCCTTTCTTTTTAAAAGATTTATTTATTTGTGCATACAGAACTTGGGTACAGGCCAGAGGTGCAGGGGTGGTGAGAGGATTCACCAGAGACAGAGTGGGGAGCAGAAACAGTTCAACCGCCAAAGTACACTGCTGAGGGGAGCAGCGGGCGGGTCAGGAGAGGTCTGCCACGCCATGTGGTCACCTCCGGGGCAGGCGGGAATCGAACTCATGTGGAAGCGGCTTTAGATTCTCAGTGCTATGCTTTAACCCGCTGCGCCACCAGGGAGGGCCCTGTTTTTTAATACATTTTCTTTTTTAGAGCAGTTTTAGGCTCACAGGAATCTGAGGAAGCTATTCCCCTGCTCCTACTCACGCTTCGACTCCCCCATTATCAACATCCCCCAGAGAGAGACATTTGTCACAACCGATGGCCCTGCATTGACCCCGCATCATCCCCCAGCATCCATGGGTCACACTGGGGTTCACACTGGCTGCTGGGGGGTATTACACGCTCCAGTTCAGGACAGGTGCAGCACTGCCCAGGGGAGCACCTGCGCCCTGCCCCCGTTTGCGCCCTCTGCCTGAGCCCACTTCTAACCTTCACTCAGAGCCAGCCCTGACGGAGTGCGGACTGCGGACGGCACTAGTGTTCCCCCACCTCACGGGCCTAGAACGCAGGGCACCCTGGCATGACGGCTGCACTTCTCAGTGCCTGGGATTGACAGCCTAGGGACAGACAGCCCACCTGGTTGTGCCCAGCACACTGGGGCAGAGGTGATGCGCACCACTTCTCCTGGACCTGGAGGACAGGGGGAGCTGCCCGCAGAACTGGGTCTCTGTGTGACCATCACACCCACGCACCCTCTCCCTCTGTGGCCCTCTCCTAGAAAGACAAGGTGCCCCCGGGCATCTGGCCCTGGAGAGTCTGAGCAGAGGCAGCTTGATAGTCAGGGTGCACCCCCTTTCTATGGAGCCAGAGACCTCCCGGGGCAGGCGGGCCAGCGTGGGAATGGTGGGAGCAAGCAAGCCTGCTGGCTGGCTCTGACTCCTGGGGCCCTCAGAGGGAGGGGGAGACCAGGGGCTTCCTTTTAGCTTGGACCGAGTAAGTGTGCGCCCACTCCCATCCTCTCCAGGAGGGTGGGTGAGCAAGCAGCTGCAGCACCTCCTTCTCCATGGCCCTACCGTGGTGGGAGTCCCACGTGCCCAAGTCTGCCCGGAGGTCTGGTCAGTTTGTTTAGAGGGAAAAAAGATATTGTTCCATCAACGAACTAAAGCAATAGAAGGATGCTGCCTGCAAAGAGACATTGGAGTCTAGAACAGGCGCTTCCCCTTCCTTCCCACCCACCTGCAAAGCTCAGTGCCCTGCCCTCACCCAGAAGTTAAGTAAATCTCTCAGGGTTAAGTCAACTGGTGTCTGGAAGCTGCCAGGGCAGGCGCCCAGCTGGAGTGACAGCAAGCGCTGGACGGAGGCCAGCCTGGAGCGCGTCGGCTGCCAGGCCCCTAGTGTGGCCTGGCCAGTAGGCAGTGGTACCAGAAGGGGCACCCCAGAAACAGACACACCGTGGCGGGCAGGACGGTGTGCATGCCCACTAGACAGAAACTCGCAGAGGGAGAGCTTCCAAAGCAAGAGCAGAGGCCGGGACGTGGTGGGGCTGGACGAGCACAGGGCTTCTGTCCTTCTAAGCGTCCCCCTCCTCTCCCTCTGTCTCGCTCTACCAAATGAATCATGCAGACAGGCGCTTTTCCAAAATGAGACCTCATTTTGGAAAAGTGGTTTTCTGGCTTTACCTTTTGGGGGGACATGACGCTGTCCGTGAGTTTCTCCCACAGCTCCCCTGAGGAACATTGGGCCAAGCCCGTGGGCCCCCTGGCCGCCATGGAGTGTGGCCTCGAGCTGGGTGGCCCCTGCACTGGGCTCTGCTGCCGGGACCTGACAGTGCTGGGTCCTGGGCGGTCTCGGCTCTCTCACTTTCCCCTGCACCCCAAGGCAGACTGACGCTGCCCAGAGCTTTCACAGACCTCAGGGGTATTACAATGGGATGGGCGCGTTACCTGCTGGCTGCTGGCTCATTTGGCTGCCTGTCCCCCACAAGGGTACACATTGTCTCCTCGTCATCAAGGTCACACCTGAGTCTCTGCAACGCCCCTCACACGTGTCCCCCGACCTACCCATCCATCTGCAAAGTCACTATTTTCGCACATGTTCCTGGGACAGTTTTTGCAATATTCCATAACCTTCCCGGGCACCTCCTGCCTGCAATCCACACAGCACAGGCTGCCGGGATGACCTCTGAGTGGGCTCTTCCTCTCCAACACCTACTCGCCAATGAACTCCCAACCTTCCCAGCACCACACACAGTCTTGAATTCTGGCCCCCGTCCACCTTTCCAGGCCTGCCCGCTCGGGTCCCACGCTCTCCTCAACTCTGGTCAAACAAGGCTGCTCCTGTTCTTGCTCCTCATCCTCAACTTGGAAGCATTTGCTTACTTGCTTGCTCTCTTCAAAGCAGCTCTGTCCCCTTGTCGCCCAGCCCCTCCGTCCCCTCCCTAGCAACCCTCTTCTGGGTGCTCTGAGCCCCAGAGAACCTTCTTACCACACCTGCCTCTGCCGTCTTGTGGTCCAGGAACTCGCCCACAGATTCATCTCCCTTGTTGAACAAGTAGCCCGGGCTTGGGACCTGCACTGCACAGCCTTCTTACTCGGCACGAATGAGAACCCAGACCAGAGTCTCACAAGTAATAATACCTCAATGACTATTTGTTGACTGAGCTCGTGTCATTGGGATTTCTCGGTAGCATCCCTCCTAACGGACGGGAACCCCAGCTCTACTGAGCGAGGAGCTGAGCCGGAGGGTCAGAAGCTTTGGGTCTCCTTCCCAGAGTCCCCCTTTGTGACTGCCATCTTGAGCAAGTCACTTTGTCTCTCTGAGACATTTGCTTTGCCAGTAAGTGAAAAAAGTGGCAACGCTTCACTGCATCACAAGGGGATTAGTGACGAAGGTGAAAGGATGCAGCGTAGTAACTGCACAGAGCTGCTCAACCAGGGCGCCCACTGGGTCAGCCTCTGCCATCCCCGCTGAGGGGGTCTGCAGGTACTTCCTCACGTCCACCACCCTGCCATCTCCGTGGCCTGGCCCTACTCATTCAGACCACAGAGACTGAGAACTGCCCCCTGGCAGAGCCCACGGAGGGTTTGTCCTACCTTGGAAGTGGACATAGGTGTTGAAGAGCAGGGTGCTGTCTGGACTGACTCCGGTCAGGGGTCTGTTCATTTTCCACCCTGTCACTGCCTGCATGAACCTGTTGATCTTCTCGGCAGCCAGATCCGGGTCCGTGGACAAGTCCAGGGAGCGTGGGAGAGTGACCGGGGCAAAGGGAGCCAGGCCCAGCACAAATGGCTGCTTCAGGCGCAGCCCCGGCGCCGTGAACAGTCCCACCACGGTCGACAGGAGCAGTCTGGCCTGGCCGTGAGCCCCGCCCTGGGTGACCAGAAGGCCCTGGATGGTCTGCAGCGCCGAGAGGACCTTGTGCCCATCCAGCCTGGAAGTGCAGCCCTTGTTCTCCCCAGGGACACCCAGGAACACCTGCAGTCTGCTGGCCGTGGGGTCCGAGGCGCCCAGGTAGAAAGAGGCCAGGGTCCCAAAGAGAGCAGTGGGGGAGAACACGGCCCCCGCAGCCCCGCCCCAGGCCTCGCCCAGCAGCTTGTACATGCGGAAGCCCATGAAGTTGAGCAGCATCCCCACCTCCGCGGCCCTCATCTTGTCTTCTGCCTCCAGCTTCTTGGTGGCCAGCACCAGCTGCTCTCGCAGCGCCTCTTCATTCACAGGGGATGTCTTGGCCTGAATCGGGACCGGGGCGAAGGCCGGGTGGCTGGGTGTCTCTGCATGGGATTTCTCCAGCTGGTCGCAGCTGCTCTTGCTGTAGACGAGGAGGTGGAAGGGGTGTATGTACACCCGGTCCCCGGCAGCCAGGCCAGCCCAGCTCAGCAGGCAAAAGACGGCGGCCAGCAGACGCACGCCGGCAGGCGTCATCTCTAGTCGGGGCGCTCGCTTCTGCGTACCCTGAAATACCATTTTGTGATGGTGAAAGGCAATTATTAACTAGTCGCTAACCAGACTTTTAGTTTTTCCCATATTCCTTGCACCCATTTAGCTCAGGAGATGTTCCCGGCCCGTCCACAGACAACAGAGAAGAAGAAATGGAATCAGTGCGCCATGGAAGACTTCTACAGGGTCGAGGTGCAAAACCCACGTTACTTGGGCCGAGCTGGGGTTTTGCAGGGCTTTGTTTAGGAGGGGGTTGATTTCATTGTAGTTAGATTTTATAGTGGTGGGGATGTCTTAATGTTAAGGAGATAGGCAGATCTTAAAACTGAGTTGACCATTAGATCAAGTAAAAATACCAATGTCTTCCCAAGCTTTGTGAGTGGCTGTTATTATTACCTTGTGTTAATCAGTGGCATCATGCTTCGGTCAATAATCAAATAATCAAATATTTAATAAAAGAATAATGTGGAGACATTTGAATTTGTCTTTAAGGGAAATCTTTGAACAATCGAGGCTCATGATATTTATGCAAAAAATTAAAAATTCATACATTGCAGTCCTAATCCCCAGAACCTCAAAATGTGTCCATATTTGGAGACAGAGTCTAAAAGGGCCATTTAGGTTAAATAAGGTCATTGGAGTGGATTCTAATCCTGTCCCATGTGTGCCCTTATAAGAAGAAGAGATGAGAGAGAGACCGTGTGAGGACACAGGGGGACAGGTGCTGTCTCCCCGCCAAGGACAGAGGCATCAGGAGAAGCCAACCTTGCTGACACCGTAGTCCTGGCCTTCTAGCTCCCAGCTCATAAGGGACCAGATCTCTGCTGGCCAGGCCACCAGTCACGGCACCCACTCTGGCAGCCTGAGGACAGTAGTATGTGATAGAGGGTTCTGCCTCTGTCCTGAGAGTCAAAGGTGTCCAGACAGCAGGTCCGTGTGGAGAGATAAGTCAGTGGGGCAAGAAACGTCCAGCCTTGTCCTTTCAACCAGGAAAGACCCACTTCCCTCCCCAGCTGAGGTGTGTGATTTAGGGTAGAGATTGTTCACGTAGGCCTTATCTCATCCTCGCTAGTCATTTTGCTTTCATGTCTGCAGACAAAGAAGTGGACGTTCTGAGAGGTAGAGACACTCCCAAGGGCACAGAAAAAACACAGAACAGAGAAGGGATTCAGACCTGCTTTTACTCTCAGGCTATTCTCAGTTCCAGGCCCAGGGGACTCACCTGAGAAACTGTGGGGGCTGTGAAGGCCTGGGTCTCCACCCTCACCCCCAATTAAACGGTCCTGGAGTGTGGCCTGGGAATGGGCTTTTAATCTCTCCCTGGACATAGAGTGTACAGAATCCAGCACCAGGGGTTCAGCCTGAAACCCGGGCATCTCTCATCAGACTCCACCCCAAAACAGCTCACACTGACACCCACAGAGCGGGAGCTCCAGGTGGCCCATGAAGCACCAACAGCAACAGCCTGACAACAGGTCTGCACCAGGGAGGTGATGGCGTTTTAAACACTCCCGGTCCCTGGCTCGGTTATGGAGCCGTGGTTTAGAGTCGCCATCGCAGTCCTGAGCACAGGTGGCCAGGGGTGAGTGCGCAGGTCTCCGACACTTGTGCCTTCAAGCCCTGCGACTGGGGGCAGCCTGGGGTCCCGGAAGGGAAGACGCTCAGCTGCGCTGGCCACGCAGCTCCTCCTCCCACTTTCCTCGCTAGACAGGGCTCCTTTAGTTCCAAAACATTTTTAATCAGATTTTAGTTAATTAATTTTTGTGTGGAAGAACTGGGGTGTAGGCCAGAGGTATAGGGGGTGAGAGGACTCACCAGAGACAGAATGGGGAGCAGAACAGGCAGGTGGCTGACATCTTCCGCTGAGGGGAGCAGCAGGGAGACAGGAGAGGCCTGGTGCGCCCTGTGGGCCAGCTCCCTGGCTGGGGATGGACTCAGGCCTTAGCAGTGATGGTGCTGAGACTTAACCCCTTGGCCACCAGGGAGGCCCCTCATTTCTTTTTAGTGCTGTTTGTGAAGTACCATTATTATACATCCTTGCTAGTGTGTGGTCAGTGTGGGACTGTCCCCAGGTGGAGGCGCCACAGCCCTGCCGCCACTGAAGCACCACAGTCTTCCACCATAGTCCACTGTGCGCCCCAATCCTCCTGTTTTACCCTGTCCCTGCCCTTCTAAAAGCCCGGTTTTAAAGTTTGCTTTTGTCCGACCCTCTGTTTATTTTCCTGTGTTCCTCCTATAAGGGACACAATCTGGTATTTACCTTTGTCTGGCTATGTCACCCAATATAAGCCCTCCTAGCTCCGTCCACGTTGCTGCAAATGCATGCGTTTATCTTTTTGACTGAGTAGTATTCCACTGTGGGCATATGTTGTATCTTCTTGGAGCAATCAGGTGGTTTCCCAGGTCTAAAACTTATCCCGCTTCTCGCTCCTTTCTTGTGAAGGGTAAAGTAACTCGCTTACCATGTTACTCTTAGCCTCCTCAACCTCCCGATCTCTAACCCCAAAGCACCCCCCAGAACAGCTCCAGGGCCTCCCCGGAGCTTCGGGATGGCACCATGGACTCAGAGCTATGTGAGTCTTTCCTGCCCATCTGTGCCTGCCCAGGAGCCCCAACTTAGGCAGGCCGTTCTGTAGGCACCCCAACTTAGGCAGGCCATTCTGTAGGCACCCCAACTTAGGCAGCAGTTCTGTAGGCACCCCAACTTAGGCAGCAGTTCTGTAGGCACCCCAACTTAGGCAGGCAGTTCTGTAAGCACCCCAATTTAGGCAGGCAGTTCTCTTTCCTTTCCCTGATCTGGCCCCCCATACCTGCTCTCAACAGACGGCATTTAACCTCAGTGTATTGCGTGTTTGCTCTGCTCTTGTCAGCAGCTGGCCAAAAGAACTTTGACTTCTGACCTCAGCCTGACCTTCCTGCCTGTGCCTGGACTCCGTCCACTGTTCCCATAAGAAGCCATATGACATGGAAAAGTGGAACATGAAATCTCCCCATGAGGCATGCTAGTTCATGCCTCATATAAAGGTCAAATCAACTCGAGTCACCAGACCTGTGCAAACCCAAGTGCAAACCCGTGGACCTGAGTGAGGACACCCCCCTGCAGTCCTGAGGGTGGGGCCTTTTGGGAACACGCGGGGAAATGCAGCCCCTGTTTTGCAGCCCTGCACGGCAAGGCAGTTCCAAGTGAAGCAATTCCATGAATCATCTTCAAGGCTAAGGCTGTTGTTTGCTCTCAACTGTGACCTGTCGCTGCACCTTCATCCTACGTCAGCACGCAGTAGGGTCTGAGGGTGAAGGGGCCTCTGGGTGCCCTGGCCCTCTCCCTCCTGGACCCCCTCTTTACAAGCCCCTCCTTCTAGGCGCCCCCATTCCTCGTGGTTTAATGATCATGGAGCAGGTGGCAGCTCTCGCTCACGTGATGCCCACTGTTGCCAGGTGCTGCGTGGGGGCTGCTCACGTATCAGCACCTTCTGTCCTCACCACAGGCCTCACCTTCCTCATGAGGCTGCCTGGACACCCTGTTTCATGAAGCGAGTGTCCCCACCGTGCCCGGCACCGTGAGCGCACTTACTCTGCTCCTCTCTCCTTTTACCAGACACTGGTCACCTCGTGACACTGTGCATCATCTGTCTGTCTGTCTGTCTAGCAATCTACTTAGTTACTGTGTTCAACAGCTGTTGTCTGCTTCTCACACACTGCTGTGTTCACTGACGTATATACCACATTTCCAAAACTGTGCCTGGGACACCGTAGGTACTTGGCTAGTCACAACTACTATCACAGAGTAGCTTAACCACACCACTGTTAAAGGAGTCCATGAACGTCTCTGCAGAGGAACAGGGAAGCTCAGTGAGTTGATCAACATCACCCGCTAGGGATTCAAATCTAGGCCCCCGACTCCATAGTGCATCTGCATAGCTTCTTGAACAAATAATAAGAATTCCCCTTTTTAGTTGACACTCACATTAATGGAGCCTTCTAATTTATACCAAGTTCACAAGACCAGGCGCTGACATGAGTCCTATTTTATGCATGAGCAGCTAAGATTCAGGGAGACAAAGTGACACACTTGACTGCTTCGGACCCCAGTTGCTAGCCCAGGCCCAGAGGCAGCTGTGCCCCAAGGAGACCAACCTCACCTGAGCCCTGTGGGGCCCAGCCCAGCCCAGGACTAGCCGAGCCCGGCTCCACCCTCTGCCCTAGCTTGGCTGCATACAGGAAGAAAGGCTGGCGGACTCTAGGCCACCAGGACTCCTTTCTTGCTGGCCCCGGCGACCCTGCCTTGCTCAGAAGGGGAAGGAGGAACCGGCCGTCCTGCCCTAAGAGTGAGGAGAGGCAGCACCTCTGGTGAAACCCAGGTGGGCCCTGAGGCCCTGAGGGGCAACAGCCCATGTCTGGACCTCTGGCATCAAGAAGAGGTGGCCTCTGAGTCTTCGGTGTTCAGGACCACGGCGAAAAAGGTGACCCTGGATGTTGGTTTCTAGGTGGATTCAGGCACTGCCTTCCCACAGCGCTTCCCCAACTCCCAGCCCTCTACTTCCTGAAGACAACCCAGCTGTCCCTAGAGAGCCTAAAGAGCAGGGGGACGGAGCTCCAGAGGCAGGCGGTGGCTGGAGAAGCCTCACTTACCTTCTGCTTTAGTCCGGAGACACAGCAGCCTCTTCCCTGGCTGCCTGGGAGGCCTATTTATATCTGCCGGGTGGGGATGGAGCCGTTCCCAGACTGTTCTGTGACTGGGCTTGGGGGGAGGGGGTTGCATCAGTTGGCCAGCCAGAGGGGATGGAGGCCCCAGACGGGCCTCCCAGGCGGAAGGAAGCCAGAGCCTCTCTCATGCTGGGACTCCTTCCAGGAAGTCGGGGTGATCGATGCTCGCTCGCACTGCTTGCTGAACAGCAGGAGCTGGTACACGGTGGAGTTACACATTTACTGAAGTTCGCCGGGGCTGGTGTTGCCATTCCTGGGCATGCAAACATCCCACTTCGGGGTGTGAGGTATCTCTGCCCTGATGTGATGGCCAGAGGCAGCCACGCAAGCCTGAGCCCCCTCAGGATGTGCTGCTGTTGGTGGACCCAGGGACCCAGTGCGGTCAGGGGGGCAGGGAGAGCAACGCAAAGGTGACCTGGGGGTGACTTCTGACCTTGAGACCTTGAGCAGCTCAGCATTTGTCCAAACAGCAGCAGGGCCTCCTCCACGGGAGGGCCTCTGACAGGTCGGAGAAACACACAACAGAATAAAAGCGCCTTCTGGAAGCCTGTGCTGGAGCCCGGAGACGGCACAGCCAGATGGAAAGACACCAACAAAATGCTTTCAGACCGTGGGAAGGAACAGTCTGTAAGCGCGGGGGAAGGTTCCAGGGAGAAATGCCTCTGGAGTCAAACCTTAAGGGATAAACAAGTTGGATTCTGAAGTTGCAGAAAGAGAGTTTTCAAGACAGAGGTTTTTATGCTGCCAGCAAAGAGGTGGGGAAGCGTGGGGCTGGCTTGGAGGCCACGGGCAGCCAGGATGCCAGAAGGGAGGTCAGTGATGGCCACGAAATGGCCGCTCTTCCCCGGCTTGGGAACACAGGTGTGGGCACTGATACTTCACCCAGGGAGAGTTAAACACGAAAAAGTAGAGGGAAATCGAAGGGCAAAGGGGGTGGAAAAGCATCGGCACAGAAGGGCAGGGTGATCCCCAGGCCTGTGTCAGCAGCAGGGGCCGGTGTTCCAGAGGCCAGGGTGGGGTGCAACGGGGTGGGGGGCGGATTTTGAGAAGTGAGGAGAAAGCACTGGAAAGAAGTTGTAGGCAGTTTGTCATGCTGGCTTAACGCCGTCTGTGCTGAGACATCTCCATCCAAGGAATTCTTGATCTTTACTGCTCAAAGCCAACAGTAAATGGGTCCTGAGCTCAGGAAAGAATGAGATGGTTTGAGAAGCCAATATGACAGGCAGTGAGTGGGACAGGTGGAACCACGAGCTGCTCTATAACAAAGTATAGTAATGAGAAGAGGGGTTGGGAAGCCCTATACACTCAACTTGGAGTCAGAGGCGTGATTACTATTCAGAATCCTACTTAAATGAGGCTGGGAGTCCAGGCTCGTGTAAATCGGCAAAGTTCAGGATCCGATAACATTCTTTGCATCTCCCAGTGTTTCCCAGACTGGTGGAATTGTGGAGGTGATCCTCCAGGGGTCATGGTGAAAATTAGGGAGGAGTTCCTGATCCATGAAAGCTCTCTCCTAGCTCCCGCTCTCTGTTGTTGATGCCCTGGAAGCATTGCATCATGGGGCCCTGCAGCTGGAACAACAGTGTCATGCTTAGAACAACAAGCAAAATTCTACAGCACCTTCTTTTAAAGTTCTAAGTTCTGTAGTTCTTGGGACTGGCAGAATGGCAGCACCACAGCCTGGGGGCTCCCTGATTCCTCTTTCTCCCCTTCTCTGCACTGCCCCAAGTTGTACCAGGGGTTGACCAGATGTCTGAGTAGCTCCTATTCATTGGATCACCCTTGTTGGTAGGTGAGGGTTTCTCTCGTTGTTATGAAATGACAGGATCACATAAGATTGGGCAGGAAGGATGGTCCTAATGTGCATCTTTTTGAATGACTCTCATATACAGAACTTCAGAAATCTGAGCTACCAAGGGCCCACCGCCACCCCTTGGCTTGAGCCCTGTGTGTGCCTCCTCCGTATGTACCAAGCATCCTCTCTGCTCTCTAATTCGGGGACACAGGTGGCAAAAGATATCACCCTTACTGCCCCTGGGCCTTAGGCCACCCTCCACAGGTCTGTGGCCCTCTGTCTGCCTGTGTCAGGCTGTCCCTCCAGGGATGGCCATCCTCTCTCTTCCAAGGACTTTCAGTATCATAGTGGTGTTATCTAATGGGTCCTTGAAATCGATGTCCTTTCTTGCATCAAATCAATGCAGTAACACTGTGAATGCTCTCCAGGGCTGGTCTTGAGCAGGGCCAGATGAAGGAGGAACATGCCTTGGGACAGTGAGACCGCTTTTATTCCTGGGGCTGTGGCTCCTCATCTTTCAGTGTTTATGAAAGCAAGCTTCAGAGATGACAAGGCCTGTCCAAGTTCATTTCAAGTTCATCCCAAGGCAAGAGAGGTCTCTATGTCCACACAGAAATGTCTCTCCTAGTAATGATACATCCCTGGAGAGTGGGGCGAATAAGGCAAGTGATCATTGTTACATTGGACACATGAAAGGATCCCTGCTTCAACTCCTTGCAACATTGGCTAGTGGCTCTTAATTAGCTCCCAAAGCTCACTATCAGCTTCATGTATCTTTTGTGCAAGATTTTTAAGCTCATTAAAATAAGTCAGAAAATTGCTGAAGCATTTTATCCAGAATGTAAATTATTCTCAGAAGGAGCATTCACTCAAGCAAACCAGGCTTTTAACCCAGCTCAGCATTGGGATGATTTTCTTTCTTGCCACCAAGCCCTTGCTCAGACTGGGACCCTGGAATCCGCGTGGATAGGGCCTGCCACACTAGATCATAGTGATGTCAGGAGGGCTCCTTGAGCTAATAACATTTGGAGGTCAAGTTTATTCTGAGATCAGTGAGATGAGCTTTGTTCTCATTGGGAACTCCTACTTGCCCATCTCTCACCAGTCAGCTAGTCATGGGATAAGCACACAGATTCCGGCTCCAGAGTCAATACAAGCAAAGCAGGAAAGTAGGAGATGCTTCCATATGTATGTGACACCAGCAGACCTGGTACCAGCTCAGATAAAGTAAAGGAAAAATGAAGGTGACCCAGTGTCAAATTTTGCTTCTAGGACAAAACTCATTGCCTCCTGGGGGACTTATTTCTGCTTGGATCAGAACAGAACATTAATCTTAGGATTTGTGTAAACCCCGTGAAACTGAATGCATCGTTCACAGGAAGAAGGGAGGGGAGAGGTTCACTTTCTTACATCCCAGTTTTTCTTTTAAAGATGTTATTTATTTCTGCATATAAGAACTGGGGTACAGGCCACAGAGGTGCTGGGATTGAGGGGAGTCACCAGTGACAAGTGGGAAGCAGAACAGGAAGCTTGACTGAAACACACTGATGGGGAGCACTGCTGAGGGGAGCAGTGGGAGAGGCAGGGGAGATCTGCTGTGCCATGTGGGTCAGCTCCCTGGCTGGGGATGGAACTCATGCTGCAGGGGCTGCCGACAGCTTTATGATGCCTTAATCCCTTGCACCACCAGGGAGGGCCCCATCCCAGTTTTCATCTGTATGACAAGGACAATACTCCTGAGTTCTCCTCACTGCTCTTCTGCAACAAGGAAGCTGGAATTGGAGCTCTCAGTTTGTAAAGGGACTCGTTAGGGGAAAATCTATTTCTTTCCATGAAGGAGCACTCAAACACAAAGAAAATTTTCTCTGTTAGTTCACATAGGCTTTAGCCAATTCACAAAATAGTCCTAGAGTCCCCCCCGTTTTCCCTGGGTTGATTGGCCGGCGGGGCGGCCGTTTGGCCTTCTTGCCCTTCTTTGGGCCTTGCCTCTCCAGACTGCTGCATAAGATGACTTTGCTCATGGCGGTGTAGCTGCTCGTTCAGGTGCAGCAAACCACCTGGGAGTAGGGACAGTGGCTTAAGATTTAAAAAGTCGAGAGAAATCTGGTGATTGGGACATGTTTCCGAAGTTATAGCTGAATAGATGGCTTTTCTTGGCCACCAGTTGCAGTGGTATAAATAGGAAATCGGTTGTTTGATTCTATCAATTTAAGTGCTAGTTGACATAATTCATGAATCCATTTCCAGGTTCTTATGAAAAGTGGTAATAAACTTGACCAAACTCTGTTGGACCCCTCCGCTCCCCCAACACCTTTTTCCTTTGTCCATGTTCACACAGCAGTTGAGAAAGGTAGTTCTTGTCTAGCCTCCTCTGGAATCATGAGTGACTAGGTAAGATAGTTCTGGCCAATGAGCCACAAACAAAACTCTTTTGAGCTCAGCATCAAGGAAACTATTACCCACTCCCTCCACTACCTAGAAGAATGAAAACTAGGGGGATTACTCAGATTTAGGTTTATAGTCAGAAATAGCATTTCTAGCCAAGAAAGTGATCTATATGACAGGGTAGACATCTAGTTACAGAGCGTGTGGTTTTTCTTTTTTCTTTTTTTT
>NW_004567130.1:4987542-5010685 GCF_000260355.1 Condylura cristata | reverse complement strand
TGATTTTTTTATTTTTAAGATTTATTTCATTTATTTATGCACACAAGAACTGGAATCTAGGCCAGAGGCACGGGGATGAGAAGATTCACCAGAGACAGAGTTGGGAACAGAACAGGCAGATCTACTGAAATCCACTGCTGAGGGAAGCAGCTGGAAGGACAGGAGAGGTCTGCTGCGCCATGTGTGGGTCAGCATCCTGGCCAGTGCTTGAACTCATGCTGCAGTGGCTGTGGATAGATTGATAGCGCTGAGGCTCTAACTCCTGTGCCACCAGGGAGGACCTCTAAGGGCTAAAATTAAAATTCAGGATAAATACCCATGTGTTATCCTACTTATTTTAAAATTTATATCCTTGTAGATTCTCCATATATCTGTAATAAATGTCTGCTTTTCTCCTCCTAATCTGTCTGATGTTAATCCAATTGCTCTATCAGTACAAAAAGAATCCAAAAGGGTAGAAAGGGGGGAATTTCCCCTCAAGGCTTTTAATAACAAGTACACTCCTGAAAGATTGGTTAAAAAAATTCATTTCTGATGAGCATTCTCCATTTATAATAAGCCATGGTCCATCATGGCAATAAAAGGATACTTTTTTAAAACAAATAATACAATGAACATTCCCTATCCCCCCAAACTGGCAAACTGTAGCCCTCAGGACAAACTGGGAAAACCATTTGTGTAAATAAAGTTTTATTGGAACATGGCCATGCTCATTTGTTTACATACAGCTTATATTAAACAAAGGAGTTGAGTAGTTGCAACAGAGAACATATTAAACAAAGGAGTTGAGTAGTTGCAACAGAGAACAGATGACCTGCAAAGTTTAAAATATTTAGACTTGACCCTTTCTGGAAAAAAGCTTGTTGATCCCTTAAGCCTTGTGCTAATGACACAGGTGATAGATCTATGCTGTATATTGTCGTGTTGTTTGAAAATTAGCTGTGGAAACATCTACTGCGTTTACAGCACTTATTTAATGTCTAATTTTACCATTTTATTCTTACATGAAGAGAGGATCATTCAAGAAATTCTGAATATATTGAGACAAAAATAAATTACATACATATTTTATCCAATTTATAATGAATATGACAGGTAGAATAATCCACACAACTACCTAGATAACATACAACTGTACATTATAATCTTTGTCACCCACTGAAAATTAATTTTGAGAAATTCTGTTGGCAAAATTCAGATCTGCAAAATTTAAGTCTGGACATTGAACTTGACCACAGCTGGGGACTAAAAAAAAAGGAAAAAAGGAGCCTTTGGATCTGACCAAAAAAAAAAAACTCAATGGCAAAATAAATACCCATGTACATACAAGAAAGCTAATTGATTAATTAGCTCTTAATTATAAACTTCTAATGGAAAATAATTTATTACATTAAAATTTTTGAAAAATAAAATGGGAAATGTTTCATTAACTTTTCAAAAAAATCAAAATGATTTAACAACATTATATAGAAAATAAGGAATTAAATTCACTTGGTGGATTTTATTTCAGAAAATACTTTTTAAACAAAAGTTCATCAGTAGTCATGTAAAGCTGAGTACAACATTCTTATGTTAAGTGACAAACTGTTCTCCGTCTGCTTTGTGGGTGCCTCACTAATTCAGGGTTGGCCCAGACCAGCCTGGGGTGCCTTTTCTGTGTCATTAGTCTGATGACATCACAGTGTTATTTCTGAATCTCTTTCCTCCATTCAGATTTGCCTACATTTAAACTACTACAGCAACGTGGCCAAACACCATGTTTGCTCTGGCACATGTAGTTGAGAAAAGTCTACAAAAGACAGTTCTGCTCACCATTTCGTAATTTTTAGATAAGAAACAGCTGTCTAAGTGGAAAATGTTGTCACCCTTTTCCCACTGATGCCCCAGAGTTGATGATAGCAATGTTCTCCTTGAGGGCCTGAGGTACTATCTCTTGCAAAAACTGAGTTCCGTAAATAATATTTACTTAAGGATGAGTTCTCTTTCTATGGAAAACATTTTGCAAAGAAAGATGGAAAAAGAAATATTAGCTAGTGCCTTCCTACAGCAAACAGGAAGGAGAGAGAATGCAGAGTGTACGGGAGGCAGGCATTGCTGGACTGCTCAGACAGGATGCTGTCGGGGCCAGTGACCATCTCAGTGAGACTGGAGTCCCTGATCACCACTGAGGCCTCCCACAGGGTAGAACTAAAGGGCTTGGTTTGTTTGAGAATTGATGTGAGAAGTACAAATACTTTGCTCATTTAAGGATGAAGGAGATCAGCTCATGCTTATAAATGGCTTCGTGGTAAATGGTCAAATTAAGTGGACATAAGCCTGACCTAAGAGGTTCCACTACTAGCCCAAGTAGGACTATATTTAATTTGCACTCACAGTGTCTGAAAATGAAACAAAACAAAACAAAAACATTTAACTTGATACATTAATTCCTCCACTACATCCCTTATTCACACTGCGTCTGATGGCTGGCTGGAACTCTTCTAGCTTCCTTTCTAAACATCAAAATGTGCTCCAAAATTTAGTGAAGAATATTCTATGTACATTTTTCAAACTAAAAGAATCATAAAACTCCAGAAGACCCCCTAGGATCAAATCACCTTATTTTTCCTCTGGTTTTCAGATTTGTCTGAAATGAGGAGGGGGAGAGGGAACTAACCACCATGTCTTCCCAGTTCTTGTCTCCTCTCTCAACACATTCCGTTGGATCTCGACTGTCTCCAAGAAGATACCTTGCCCTCTGCGTAAGGAATAAGGAATTTGGGCAAGGAATCTGAAAGTCCCCCTTTACCTGTATTCCAGCGGGTCATATCAAGGCTAGAGTCAAGGCTGCCATCTCAATTGCCTGCATTGGTGATGATGGATGTTGGGACTTGACTGCAAGGTTACATGAAATCGCCAATCAGTGGTCCTTGGAGGAACCCAAAGTCATACCAGTGTGCTCAGTTAGGACCCTGATACCCAGAAAGGACTCCCTCCCTTTCTAAAGAGTCTAGGCAACCCTCAGCCCAGATATTAGCGACTGGCCCCCGCCCCTTCCTGGAATTGATTTCATGCCTGAATCCCTTTGAGTAACCCCTCAGACCAGGGTAGAGAGACTTGGCATAAGCCAAGGACCCAAATTGTCTAGGTGCTTGCTTTACTATATTGCTAGGAAGCAGATATCCAAATGCATCACTAGATCATTCCACTATGGTAACCAAAACCATCAATCAGACTGTCAACAAATATTCATTAAGTGCATATAAACAAACAAGTTACCATGGAGATTAGAAATTTGAAAAAGAATATTACATATAGCTTTATGCCATTAATGTGAAAACTAAATGATAAACTTTTCTAGCAAAATTCAAGTAATCAACACATGCTCAAAAGAAACTGAAATGCTAACAATAAAATTGAGGACAGAGAAAGTTTAGTCAACGTTCTATCCCCTGAAAGATACCATCCCTGAGTGGGAGAATGGCAACTCTCATACAGCTTTGCCCTAGTGCTGGGAGAATAAGATATATTCAGTTTTTTCATATTAAGAAACTCTTGTCAAGCTGAGGATGCAGTATTTACACTACTGCAAAAAAAAAAAAAAAACAAAAAAAAACAAAAAAAAACAGCAGCGCTGACCACCTGACCATGCTCATTTTCTATGTAGAGCCCTCCATGGCTGTCCCTGGGAAAAACCAAGCCTCACTTTCATTCTCCTTCACAGGGTACATAAAGGGACTTGGCGGTATTTGTACTCTAGCTCTTTCCATGCAGGTATTACTTTTGCTATTGAATCATACACTCTTTTAAACTGAAGTTGGGGAACACATCTGGCACATATTTATGTCCCCTGCACCCTCCCCAGTAGAAAACCCCCATCTCCTGGATTGCTGTGAGGATTCACTCAGTCAGGTTGGAGAAGAGCCTGGTGCAATGTGCACAGCTGACGTGCAGCTGCCCTCCCTCCGGAGCACTGTGCTGGGGTGTGGTTCCCAGCAGTGGGTCAGGGCGGGAGGACAAGGTGCCCCGAGTCAAAACAGCAGCTCAGGCAGACTTCCCTCCAGCCCCACTGGGAGCCTCAGGCCCTACCTTGCGCATTTCCTCTCTACCTGCCTCACAGGCCCACCACAGATCTTGGGCCTCCGCTTTCCACTCCCTCCCTGGACTTTGGCCCACACTCAGCAAGAGCCAAACAGTCTCCAGCTGTATCACAGACAATGTGTTCCACCCACCCAGGAGGGCCCTGTGAGGCCAAACACTAATTAAAAACAAGAGGTTCTGTTCTCCTTATTGACACTGGAGGAAGAGTCTCCTACCACCATTTTTTCTCATAGAACTTACTTACAAAACGCATCGTAAATATGCTCTCTCGAAACATAAACTTTAGGGAAGATAACTCCTTATCTCCCTTTCCTGTGGGCCGCAGGGTTGAGGTCTGGGGCTGCCTCTCCTGGGATTGCAAGAACTCCTGTTACGAAGATGTCAGGAGTTTGTTTTTCCTTTGCAGAAGGCCAATAAACTAACCCAGATGGTCACTTCCATTACCAGATAAAATGAGGGTCAACTCTGTGTGAAGAATGGCGCCTGTCAAGTCTTCCTGCTTGAAGATCTTATGTTAGGGGGAAAGGATGTCACCATTATTGCTTATCTTGAGAGCTGTGTGTGCTGGACTGTGTCTGCTTGTTTATACAGAGGGAGAGATTCCTTTCTGTCTTGGCAATCTGCCCTGGATGCCCATCACCTCCTAGTTTAATGTTTATTCCATAATAGAAGTCTTTTCTTTCGCTACCTCTTTGTGGAGAGGATTTCTGGGTTAGGAGAAGATCGTGTGTTTAACTAAATGTCCCCAACATGCCCCACAACTGTTTGCCAGCTGCACACGTTTCCCCAAGATGTCCCACCAGCCTCCTGACTAGACTCTGCTTCTCCTCACTCCCCTCAATGTTATTTACACAGTTCAAAATGCCTCTCAGAGAAAAACTCCAAAGATGAACCACTGTGATTATAGAAAAATCTAAGGAGCGTCCCACGGTGCCTGCCTGCGGCCCTCGCTACCTTCTGCATAATGACCGTCATCACATGAAGTTACAGTATCTGTGTTTTGGGTTCTGCACAGTGAGTTCCCTGAAGGTTGATTTTGTTCACTGCAAATATTCCTAAACCTAGAACAAGATCTGGCCAGAGGTAGCTGGTCACAAATCTGTGTCTGGTGTGTTATGCCAGCTCTGTGATTTCTGTGAATTGGTACCTAGTATGAATACTCGGAACTAAGGTTAACAAAAGGAATTTGAGAGGCATGTATACCCACTGCAGGCATGGAGGGGCTCAAACAATGGCTGGATTACTAAAGGTCAACCCCCTTTAGTGAAAATCTCTCCCACTGGAAATGATAGAATGTTACTATCAGTTTCTAAACTCAGACCTTAGCTAGTTACTAAACACACAATGGTATGTCTAGCCAAAACAAACAAACAAAAAACAAACCAAAAAAAGGACATTGGGGGCCCTCCCTGGTGCAGCGGGTTAAAGCACAGCACTAAGAAGCTTAAGCCACTTCCACATGAGTTTGATCCCGCCTGCCCCAGAGGTGACCACATGGCGCGGCAGACCTCTCCTGACCGGCCCGCTGCTCCCCTCAGCAGTATACTTCGTCCATCTGCTTGTTCTGCTCCCCACTCTGTCCCTGACAAATCCTCTCACCATCCGCATCATTGGCCTGTACCCCAGTTCTGTATGAATAAATAAATAAATCTTTAAAAAAAAAAAAAAAAGGACATTGGAAGTCCAAAGCTTATGAACACAAGTTCTCCTGAAAAAACCCACCAGCCCCCCACTGAGTGCCTAAGGTCTTTGGGTTTCCCTTATCACAAAGGGATTTTTTGTACACCCCGAGGTTTACAACTCTGTATGCTAGCATGGCATTTGTGCTTTTTCTGTGTGAAAACAGGAAGCCTTCGAAGGACTTATTAGGGGGAAAGGATGTCCTGAATGAACTCTGCAGATACAGGTTTTGTGGACTCCACCCCCTACTCCAGCCACTGAAACTACAACTCCCAGCAACACCAAAGGGAGGACTGTGAGGACCCAAGGGTGGAGCTAAGCAGCCATTTTGGGACATTTGGGAATATATAGAGGAGCTATGTTGGGCTCTGTCTCTCTCCCTTGGTCTTGTGGCTGATGGCTGGTCACTTTGCTCTTGATGAGCTTTCAGTCCAAGTCAGCGGAACTGGTAGGATGTTCTAGTTAACTTGTATCTCTCTCTCTCTCTCCCTGGGTTTTTCCTTTTCTTTCCCCTTGCAAATAAACCCATTATTGACCTTTTTTGTGTATGCCTGTAGTACAAATGAATCTTAAGCATGTGGGTGAGGACCCACAGACAGGCAGCCCAGTTCACATTGGGTTGCCCTGTAACAGGCTGACTTTTTTTTTTTTAAAGATTTATTTATTTATGCATACTGAACTGGGGTATAGGCCAGAGGTGCTGCAAGGATTCACCAGAGACAGAGTGGGGAGCAGAACAGGTAGACTGACTGACTTTTCTTCTGGAGAATTTGGCAATGAAGTTCAGACAGGGTAAACTCAACCCACTGTGTGTTACTTGCAAATGGATTTCCACAACTGCTTCACCACAGGCTCTCTCTGGGTACAACACCTGCTTTGATGGGGCCTCTAGAGGGATGAGCCATCTCATCTCAGCTCTGCTGAGCCACTTCCCCAGCCCTCTTCTACCCGAAACTGACTCTGCCCCTTTTCAGGGATCACCACCCCTATTGCAAAGTGGGAGGCAGGGTTCAGGAAAGAACTTGGATTCACGTTTGTGGTAGCACAAGAAGTGGAATTCAAATCTTGTGAAGCTTCTTATCCACTCTTACATGTGGCACATACATTTCTCTTACAGGCTGTCCTCTAACAAGGGAGTCCATGGAAGTCACGAGTTTGCCTATGTGTGTTATATCTGTTTCATTTAAATTCCCATACTTAGTTCACAACAGCCAAAGGGTGGCTTCCATCCAGGTATCTTTTGGGGGATGAATGGCACACAGTGGAATGTTACTCAGCCTTCAAAAGCAGGGAATCCTGACACATGCTACAACGTGGACTTTAAAGACATCCTGTTAAGTGACCACAGTTAGACACAAAAGGACAAACTTTAAATGACTCCACTTACCTGAGGCACATAGAGTGGCCATAGTCTCAGCAACAGCAAGGGATTGGTGGGGCTGGAGACAGGAGAGGGGTATGGTTGAAGGTGAGTGGTTTACTGGTTGCAAAGTTCCAGTTTGGGAAGATGAAGAGCTGTGGAGATGCAGAGATGGTTGCAGGGCACTGCGAATGGACTTGAAGACGCTGGACTAGAAATCATCAGGAAGGTAGCTTTTTTGTTATATGTAACACACACACACATCATACACATACACCCCTATGTCAGGGCAAAACCCTGTGGGAAACCCTAAAATAATTTCAACTACCTTCAATGAAAAGTTTAACTCATAGCCTGCAAACAATCAGTGACACTTATTCCCAGGCACATATTCTCTGGAGGAAGAGGTTGGTACCAGCACACACTGACACTCGGGCCTGCGAGCGCTCAGGGCTATCGCCCCCTAGTGGGAGATAGCGAATATCACGGCCGTGGGAAAGCACTGCCTCCTTAAACAGCAGCCCAGAGCCCGGAGCCCTCCTGAAGGCTCCCATCCGCCCTCTAGAGTGAGAATGGTTTCTCTTTGACAGCGGGGAGGGGGAGGGGGCAATGCTGGTCCCCTTCCTCCTTTGCTTCTTGGAGTGAATTAGCAACTTGGTGTCACAGGACAGGTGTCACTGGCTACTTTAAATTAATTTGTAGGCCATATTTAATATGCTTATCTTCCTTTTAAATTTACCTTTAATTTTTTTTTTTAATAGATCCAGCTCACCACCCAAGGCAGCACCTGTCTGTTGCAGGCTGCCCTGGCTTAGATGATGCTGCACCCAGAAGGTTCCAGGCCCCAAGCCCCAGAAGCTAGTGGACCCTTGCTGGGTGGTGGCCCAGAACAGCTTTTGTGACCTGACCTTAGTTAAGCAGACGATGGGAAAACAAAATGGGAACTTTATGGATTTGGCACTGAAAGATATTTCATCAGCTTTCAGGCTTTGGAGTTCGCAGTGTAGAGTGGTAAGGAGCATACACTGTAAGGAACTCAGGTGATGGAATCCAGTCTCCACCTCTCCCACTCCGACAGGGACATTTTGTCTTGCTCACAAGAACCCAGCCACCAGGGGGCACCCTTCCTTGAGATCCAGCATTGCTTTTAGAAGAGATCACTGAATTTTAGGTATTCTTTGCAAGCAACATTATCATACATCTCAAAAAAGGCCAAATCTACTGCGTTGTGGGAAAAGGCATGGCATATTTTTTCATGACCTTTTTGACAACCCAATAGGATAAATGGATTATGAGTTCACCTAAAATATATTTAACCCTTAACTTTTCAATTGGTGCACCCTGGTGGCGCTATAGTTTAAAGTGTAGCACCACAAGCTAGCAGCACGGCTTCAGTGCCAGTTCCATCCCTGGTCCTGTAGGTGACCCACATGGCAGAGCTGACCTCTCCCAACCTGCCTGCTGTGTACTCCCTCAAGCTGCCTGTTCTGCTCCCCACTCTGTCTCTGGTGTATCCTCTCACTGCCCCTGCACCTCTGGCCTGCACCCCAGTTCTGTATACAAAAATAAGTAAAATCTTCAAAATAAATAAATAAAATAAAATTGTTATTAAAATTAATTCAGTCTTGATACAGATATTACATAGAGGGAAGTGACATTCTTGTCCTCCTGTTCCCCACCCCACACCCAGCTCCAGTTGGGTCCTGGGCTGGCTGGAGGACTTTCCAGCCCTGTCCCGCCCTCTCTGTCCCTTGGGAGGTTGACTTACAGGATTATGTCTCAGGGCTCCCTGCGCAGGCTCTCAGCCCGTCCCTGCAAGTGTGGTCAATTAACAGGAAATGCCTGTATTGACCACACCCACCAGGCCACAGCTGTTTTCTCAGGGTGACTCCACCCTCCCATGCCCCTCCTATCCCCCAAACCGGGACTACTCTGTGCCCTTATCCCTGCAGATGGCAGTGCCTGAGGGTGTCCTGTTACTCCAAGTCTCAGGGATCTCGCCAATCTATTGTGGTTTTCCTGCCCACATCTTGGCAAAGAGTTAGTTAATGGATGAAACTCTTCATTTACTCCATTGAGAATTCTGTCTATTCCTTCCTAGGACTTCGACTTCACTATTTCAGAAAAAAAAAAAAAAAAAGCCTCACCTTTATTCAGGGTAGTTTAGAAAAGCATAGCAAAGCTCTAAGATGACATCCTAAATCCAAAGAGTTTGGATTTACTTTTCCTTTTGGATTTACATAGATTTACTTTCTTGCTACAGTTGGGAACACCCAGGTTTAATATCGTTTAGTTCCTAAAACTGTTTTTCTGCTGTTAAGCGTATTAAACAATTCATTTCTTTACATGAGTACTTAACACTGAGTACTCACTTTGGGAACTTGACTCACCTCGAGTCATTTTTATCTTGATCAGAAGAATTATTTCAAACACTTTTGTTTCACCAGCATCTTGCCATGAATACGGTCGCCAAATACAAGTGGGGACTGATCAAGAAATAAGTTGCTCGGTGTTCAGGGTTTAATTAGATGATTTTTGTCCCAAGACATATTTTTCCTATGTGATCAGTCCAGTGCTGTTATCCTTCCTAAAGGGATCGTGGGCGCAGCTCTTGGGAGCCAAACCACCACGTGAGAAGCCCTGTTTCCTGGTAGCCACAGGTCCCACCCTGCACGACTGGAAGGTTCCAGAGACTGGCATGGGCCTCCGGACTCCTGTTGTTCATGGGTAGAGCCTGTAAGTCCACCTCCTGCTGAGGGCCAATTCCTTACGCTGGGATTGATTCCATTCACCCCACTTCTGACGCTGCAAGAAGATGGGCGCATCCCATGCTCTTGAATCTCTCTAAGTTCCTGATCATTTCCACGCTGGCTTCTTAGTCTTTCAGTATCTTCCTGGATTCCCCAAGCCCTTTTAGTGTCTTTCTGCCTAATGTATACAAATCAGTCTGTAGACCTTAAAGGAGAATCCAGATAAATACAGAGTCATATGAACAGAGCACCATCTGTAGATGATGGCTAAAACTCTTCTGTGGAGGTTTATAATTATTGTTATGATTAAAACTGGAATCACATTTGCAGCTACAACTTTACAAAACACCAATAGGGACAAAGTGAAGCACAGAATTCACACATCCTTTTTTACAGACTGATTTTTGGAGATAGGATTCATGTATGAGACAATTCACCTCTTCCAAGTCTACTATCCAATAATGCTTTATAAGTTCACAGATGTGTGCAACCGTCATTACACTCAACTGAATGACAATTTCATCGACTCACACAAAAACTCCTTTAACTATCATCACCCCCATCCTCCCATGTTCTCCCCAACCACTAATCTACTTTCTGTCTTGTTAAATTTTCCTGTTTTGGATTTTCATAGAAATGGAATTATATAATGTATTAGTGGGCTGGGCCGCTATAACAAAGAAGTCATAGAGTGGCACCCATTTAAACAACAAACATAGTTCTTACAGTTCTGGAAACTGGGAAGTCCATGATCCAGGTGCTAGCAGATCTGCTTTCTGGTGAGAACTAGTTTCTTGGTTCACAGGTGACTACCTTTTTATTGTGTCCTCCCATGTTGAAATGGACAAGGGAGGAATTTTTCCTATTTTATTTTTATTTATTTGTCTATTTTATACTTACTTTTTATTATTCTGCATTTTGTACATTTTCTCATCTCAGCTGTAATCCTCGTAGACTTCCACCACCACTTCACCCATGTGCCATCACCATAGTCCCGTGTGCTCTTCCCATCCCAGTTCTGTTCCTATTCCTCCTCCCCCATAGAATGTTTCTGTTTTACAGTTGATAGTTGATGTTCTTTTTTTAGATTATTACAATTATTACATATATATATATATATATATATATATATATTTTCTTCTTGATCACTTACACTCCTGCTATGAGTGAAACCATAGCAGCATTTTTCTTTTTCTTTCTGGCTTATTTCACTAAGCATGATCTTTTTCAGCTCCATCCATGTTGCCACAAATGGCATAAGTTTATCATTTTTGATTGCTGGGTAATATTCCACTGTGCATATGTACCACATCTTCTTGATCCAGGCATCTATTTTTGGGCATTTAGGTTTATTTCTGAGGTAATAATGGGTTACCCACATCAGGTATTTCTACCACCGCACACCTATCACCAACTCACCCATATTCTGCCACCATCACCCACTGTCCATTGTGCTTACTTCCTTCTTTATTCTTTTTTTAGTATATCTGGATGATTTATTTATTAATTATTTCTATAGGGGATTTTTTTCCTATATCATTATTCATTTTTGAACAATATTTGATTTCTCCCCTCAGATTCGTAATTCCCATAAATGTCCCAGCACCACATCACCCATGAACCATCACTGTAGGTAGTCCCTTGTGCTCTTCTCATTCCTGTTTTGATCCCTCCTCCACCACTCCCCAGCTGTATGTCTCAGATCTATAAATTTGCCTGCTAGTTTTTTCTTGATTCTTTGTTTTGCTTCCTTATATTCCTCCTGTTAGTGAAACCATCTGACATATTTCCCTTCTCCTTCTGACTTATCTCACTGAGCATGGTCCCTGCCAACTCCATCATGTTGCTGCAAATGGCATGAGTTTATCTTTTTGATTGCTGACTAGTACTCCATTGATCCACTTGTCTGGTTTTAGGCATTTAAATTGCCTCTATATCTTAGCTCTGTAGTAAATTGCACTGAAATAAGCATAAGAATGTAGGTTTCCTTTTGAATTAATGTTTTTGTGTCCTTTGGTAGATTCCTAGGAGCAGAATTGCTGTGTCATGTGGTAGCTCCATTTTTAGTAATTTGAGGGTCTTCCACACATGGGCAAGGGAGTCTTCTTGAGACTAGTTTATAAGTGCCCTAATCTCATTTTTAAGAGCTCAACCTTCATGACCTAATCACCTTTCGAAGACACCACCTCTAGTGAATTCGGGGGGAACACAAACATTCAGTCTATAGCATATGTTAGGTGACTAGCTCCTTTCACTTACTATAATGTTTCCATCAATACTTCATTGTTATTAATGCAAATTCCACTGTATGAATGGACCATATTTTTTACATCCATTCATCAATTGTAAGCACTTGAAATTATTTCCACCTTTTTGATAATGTAAACAATGCTGCCATGCACACTTGAACAAGTTTTTATATGAATATATGTACTTAGTTCTTTTGGGTCTATATTTAGAATATCTAGAATTATCTATAATTCTAGAATATATCTGGAATTACTAAGTCACAGGGTAACTCTATATTTCATCATTCAAGTAGCTGCCAGACTGTTTTCTGTAGCATTTTTGCATTATTATAAAAGTCAGTTGACTGTTGGTGGCTTTCTAAGTTTTCATTTCACAAAAAGCCCAGCTAGCAAATTCCTTTTGCAAATTTAATTGTACATACTGCTGGGGAATTTTATGAAAGCCGACTAGCTTTCCCCTGGCCACTGATCCACTCATGCATAGTGTTTCCTGTCCAGTGCCACCTTTCCAAAGGAGGAGACATCATTTAGGAGAATCTGAAAATGGTGTGCCAGAAAGAGGAACAGGAAAGCGGAAAAGATGAGAAGCATGAAGAGATGTTGACCACACACCTTCACCACAGGAGAAAGGCGGGATCAAATAAGATCTGTGCTACATAACTAACATGCCCTGGCAGTGTAGGAGAAAGAACAAACGAGATCATTTTAATTAGATTAGTTCTTTTTCCCAAAACCACATTGTACAGGGGGAATATAAAAAAAAAATCTCTAGACTGTAAAAAATTACATCTCCTGCTCTAGAAAAATTTCAAAGTACCTGAGATGCCAGCTGTAACTCAAGCAGATGAGCCTCTTAATTCTCTGAGCCCACTTGTATATCTCAACAGCTTCATTAAATCCTATAATTAAAAATAAAATGTGCTCAGGACCTCCCTGGTGGCGCAAGGGGTTAAGTCTTAGCACTTAAGGAGCTATCTGCAGTCAGTGCACCGCGAGTCCTAACCCCGGCCAGGGGCTGACCCACATGGCCCAGCAGACCTCTCCTGTCTCCCTGTTGCTCCCCTCAGCAATGGATTTCAGTGGATCCACCTGTTCTGCTCCCCACTCTGTCTCTGATGAATCCTCTCTCACACACACACCTCAAGCACCTCTGTCCCCCCAGTTCTTATGTGCATAAGTAAATATATCTTTTAAAAATAATAAGTGATCCATTGATCACAATAAGGAACCTGTGAGGAGACGGTATTTTTGCTCTGATGACTGGTTTGCCCCTGAATCTCTAAAATCGCAGCTCTGCCCTCATCTGCTTGTTTGCTCAGATCTGACAGCAGGAGCCCCATCAAATATCCCAGGGAAGCCCTGGCAAGTATGTTCCTTGCTGAATCTATCCCTTTCACCTCTCTCATAGGACACCTGTTCTGGGCGTGGCCGCCTCTCACCTGGACACCGGCCCAGGCTCCTGTCTCAGTCCACCCTACTCTCTTTTCTACCTCCAGCCTGTTCTCCACACAGCTCACGCTGGGACCACTTACCTTGCCCAGACCCACAGCGCCGCCACGACCCCCTTTCACAGAGCAGCAGACAGCAACCCTTGCGGCAGTGCCGAGAATTTGCATACCAGCCAAAACCTAGTGATGAGCCTTCTCCACAGCCATGTCCCACCAGTTGAGTCCTTGGATAGTGGCCGTGCCCAGGTAAAGGCTTTCGTGCTGGGGCTTTGCTCCCAGGCATCACAGACCCCCCAGGCTCTCTTCTCCCATCTCACAGCCCTGCCAAACACAGCCGGCTTACCCTTTACCACCGACCTCCGAAAGAGACTCAGAGAGCCCTCACTGTGCCTCCAGAGGTACAAAGGAGAGAGAGGGGAGGCTTCATCAGATTGTTCTGCTAAGGGGAGGAAATATCAGTCAGATTGAGGAGGGCCCCTGTGGGGCTCACAGGACTCAGAGCCATGCATGTCTCGAGGCTGCTGACAGAGCAGAGTGTATTGTGAGAAACATACCACTCCTTGAGCAAACCCACAGACCATGCCTACCGGCAGATGGCGTTGCTACAGGCCTGCCACACCTCCAAGCAGGGCATCTGGTCAACTCTGCAAAAAAGTGAAGCTTGGAAATTCAACCGAAAGACTCAAGAGCTGCTATGCTCTCCTGAGGTGCTGCTTCGCTCTTCCTCCAGCAAAGGCCCCACAGCCAATGCTGCTGAGGCTGAGCTGAGGGAGGCTTGGAGGTGTGGGTGCAGCCCTGAGTTCAGGACAGCTCCCTGCCTGCTCCTCTCTCGGGGTGTCCACCAAAGGACAGGACTTGGGCGAAGAGCCATTAAAGGAGAAGCCTCCCTAAGAGGTGTTCATAGCATGTGGGGTATGTCAGGCTAAGTGCAAGTGAGCCTTGAAATTTCAGGAGAAACTGTTACCACTCCCTTAATGATCTAGAAGAATGAAAACAGGGAGTATTACCCAGATTGACAGGGCTTTTTTTTTCCCCCTTCCAGAAATAACCCTACTGTTGGGGAAACCTGTCTATCAGACAGGGCACCCTGCAATCACAGAGACCCTGGTCCTTTTGTCTCGTGAGGACCCCTCTTCTCTCCTTGACGGGTCAGGCCCCCTCCCTCTCCTTTGTTCAGGAAATACACACTCGTGTTGTCCTGTTTACTTTGGCATTTACAGCCAAGTGAGTCTCCACACATCTGCAATTAAACTTACTTCCTTTTTTCCTGCTCATCTTTCTGATACTGCTTTGACTCATGGGCCAGCACAGAAGAACCCAGAGATATGGGGAAAATTCCTCTCTGCTCTATATCATGAGGACTAACCAGAGGGGTCACGGTATTCTAGGGGGGCAAGGCCCGAGAAAGAAGGGTTGAAGTCCTCAGTCCTGGGGAGCAGGGGGAAGCGAGCCCCAGCAGGCACCTGGAGGACCGCTAAACCCTCGGGTGGGTTTTCCACACTGAGGCACTGATGCTTTTGTGACAAGTGACAAATGCGGCCCTCTAACTACTTGGTACCTAAAATAAGCTTTTTTTTTTTTTTAAGATTTATTTATTTATTCATACAGCACTGGGGTACAGGCCAGAGATGCGGAGGGTGAGAGGATTCACCAGAGACAGAGTGGGGAGCAGAACAGGCAGGTCGATGAAGTACACTGCTGAGGGGAGCAGCGGGCCGGTCAGGAGAGGTCTGCCGCGCCATGTGGTCACCTCCGGGGCGGGTGGGGATCAAACTCATGCGGAAGTGGCTTTAGCTTCTTAGTGCAGTGCTTTAACCTGCTGCGCCACCAGGGAGAGCCTAAAATAAGCTTTAAATAAAAAGCCTGGTCCTCCCAGTGTCCAGGAGAGACCAAGATGGACAGGACCCCTTCCTGGAGAGGAATTTGTAATGGGAACAGAGTAAGCACATGAGTTCCCAGAGCTGGGAGAGGCTCCAGCATTGAAGAAACCCTTTTCCACCCTCTCAACTCTCTGACAGTGTGGGGCTTCGCTTCAGTGTTCTTTCCCAAGGTGATGAGGCATATGAAGGAGAAACTCATAGAAATCAAGGCTGTGATCATTCCCCCAACTGAGGCGTCACCAGAAATAGATGACCCTGGTGTCTCTGCACCTGCTCCTTAGCTGTTGCCTTAGTCAGCTTGAAACAGAAGTGACACAGGACACTGGCAGCTCCACCATCTATTGCAGAGAATCCTTCTAGAATCCTCTATTGGGCAAAGAACTACATTAAGAGTGACTTTCACCAGGGGTGGACACAGGAGGCTTAGAGAGTTGTGTCTCAGGGAAGGGGCTGGGACAGAGGGGAGGGGAAGAGAGGAGCGGTTGGCCCTCCCCCTTCAGCCGGAATCTCGGATTTCTCACCTCACTCTGCAGAAGCCTGCGGAAGGGCCCCACCAGAGCCCCGCAGGTGAGACTGGGCATTCACCCCATTTCCGATGCCTGTCCTGGCCCTGTGAGTGGACAGGCAGGATGCACCTGAAAGCGAATGGAACTAAGCAAACATCCTGGGGCTGAGGGTCATGTACAGACTCGTCTCAGATTTTTCTCTGAAGGTTCTTGTCTTCAAACACCAACTTTGATTACAGAATCACATGGAAACCACACAGAAAATGTTTTAAAGCACTTAGAACACCAGGGCCTTCACATAGCACTACAACTTCTATTAAACTCAGCCCTCTGGGCCCTCATGGCGGTACAGGCATTAAGTCTCAGCACTATGAAGCTATCTGCAATCACTGAGTGACCCACATGGCGCAGCAGACCTCTCCTGTCTCCCTGCTGCTCCCCTCAGCAGTGTGTTTCAACCGATCTGACTGTTCTGCCCCCCGACTCTCCCTGGTAAATGCTCTCACTGCCTCCCCCCACCACTGCACCTCTGGCCTACACCCCAGTTCTTATTTGCATAAATAAAATCTTAAAAAACCGTCCTCCCTCTCAGCCTTACTTCTCTGCACCTGTTGAAGTGATCCAAGATACACGTGAGGGTGGCAGGTGTGGAGGGGGCTGGGGCAGTGCAGTGGTCCGTGGGCACCAGAGGGCCAGTGTGGGCATCAGGAAGGAGTGCTTCCTGCTGTGGCGTGGGTACCAGACTTGCGCGGTGGGGCGCTCGGTGACACTCCTGTCGGCCAGCTCCTCAGTCTCAGCCGCTCTTGCCAGCCCGTGCCCACCTCCACGCTAGACTAAGGCCAGGCCACAGGCGGGAGCGCCTCCTTTTCTTTTCCCACGGAGTCTTGTCCTGGCACATTTGTTGCTGTTACTGCCAGGTGCTTGTGCTCTAGTTTGCTTAAGCTTTTCTTTGTCTCCGTCTGGCCCGCAGCAGGGTGGCTGGGCTTTGAATATGTCAGCCTGGGCGTCCAGTAGACCTCTGGGGTGATAAGGCGGTCTCCGTCCTCCAGGTGCAGGAAGCGAAGATTTATTTCCTGCTTTTAGGGAGACAGATAATGGGCCCAGCATCGTTCTTGCGTTTGCAGTTTCTCAATTGTTTTTGTTCACAGTAGTCAGCTGTGTCATGGGCACCAGGGCAGCCTGTCCAGTGGGCTCCAACACCCCCCTGGCCACACAGCACAAACCAGACCTTACAGCCCAGAGAGCCCAAAATATGCACTATCTGGCTCTGTACAGGAAAGTTGCCCCTGCTCTAAGTCAAAATTAGATGGTGCGTGAGGGCTGTGTGAGCTCTGATCACAGAGTAGGTCCCATAAAGATTCGCTAGCTTCCAGCTACAGGCTGGGATTCTCGAGTGCCCCAGAGCTCGCTGGTGACCAAGCAAACACCGCCTGCCAGCAACTAGGCCAGCAGGGCTCCCCACCCCTCCTCAGCAAGCATCCTCTCTCCCGCTGGGGCTCCCTGCATTAGCCTGGGCGCTGCCTTGCCCAGAATGGGCCGGCCCCTCAGCTCCCGGTGGGCTTGCCGGCCTGCCTGGAGGGAGGAGGCTCCCTCTGCAGTTTACCATCAGGGCGTGCCCACGGCCTGGCAGGGAGGTTCCCAGGCAAACAGGTGAGACCTAGAGCCATTCATCCCAGGTGCCCCTGAGCTGGCTCCCTCTTGACTGCCCATCGCAGACCCGAAGCCCGGCGGCCTCTTGAGGACAGCCATGCCTTATCTCTACCAGACCCCCGGGCCCCAGAAGCCTCCAAGTCCCAAGGACGCTCGCATCACCCACTCCTCGGGCCAGAGCTTCCAGCAGCTGAGGCAGCAGTGCTTGCAGAAGGGCGTGCTGTTCGAGGATGCCGACTTCCCGGCCAACAGCTCCTCTCTCTTCTACAGCAAGAAGCCCCAGATCCCCTTCGTGTGGAAACGGCCAGGGGTGAGTGCAGCCAGAGGTGGGGGCGGCAGGGGAAAGAGGGCAGCAGGGGATGGGGGGGCAGGGGGAAGCTGTGCATAAACCTGCTGCTGGAGTCCCCCCCCCCCCACCCCAGGAAGCCCGTGCTTTGATGGCTGGAAATGGTGTGCAGGCAGCACAGAACAGCCAGCTGACGGAGGTGGGGGTCAGGGAGGGATTCCAGGGCTCCTGCTGCATCCGGCCGGGCTCTCTGCCCCCACGAGGTCAGGACTCGAGCCTGGAGTGTCTCGGTAGCGTGAGTGGAGGTCAAGGCTTTATGAAGGGTGAGTTGGCAAGTCCCAGGCCCACCAAGGGGGAAAGAGTGGGGGCAGCCCAGCCCCCCACACCGAAGCCGTGTCTGTCAAGTGCTCCAGAGTCCAGGATGCTCTGTGTGGACGGGGCCTCACAAAGCAAGTGTGCAGTGATTCTATGATAGGGGTGTACAGGAAGCACAGGGTCCCCCAACACAACCCACGCCAGCCCGCCCCTAGCAATCTGGGCGATGGTCCCAGGGGTCCCAGCAGGTGCCTGGGACAAAGAGTCATATTTACTGTGCTGGGTCAGTAAGCTCAGCCTCGGACTGGGCGGTGCTGGCCCTCATGCCTAAGGGGTGGCAACCCACCTGGGAGTGCCCCCATGGGGGTGGGCTGCAGACAGCAGGGAGAGCTGGGACACAGGTGAGACCCTGCCACCCACGTGTCCTGTGATGGTGCCCCGCCACTCCACTCCCCATGCCCCAGTCTCCTCCCCTGTGAAGCTTGACACTAGTGGCCTAAGTAGAGACAGCGCTGGGCACGCGGTTGCAATAGATGACCACGTCTGTCCTGCTGTGGGTCCCGGCATCAACGTCGTCATGGTCACTTGCTCTGAATCTCACCGGGTTTGCCTTTATTCTGTCTTCCTACATGAAAATAATGAAAATGTTTTAAATGTATAACCTGTCTATTTAAAACACACACACACACACACACACACACAATCCTGGAACTCCAGGGCAGAGGTCAAGGTACATGCCGGCTGTTTATGCAGCTCTTTATTGCTGTTTCCTGACACAGGGTGTGTGTGCGCATGTGCACTTAGCTGCTTCCCTGTCGGAGACCCTTTGTTCCCCAATCACGGATTACTGGGGGGCAGAACAGGCAGGGTCTCAAGGTGGGAACGGTGTCAGAGAGTAGAGATTCCTAGAAAAGGGGGAAAAGGAGAAAAAGGGGAAAGGGGAGCGAGGAAGACACAGGAATCGGAGTTGGGTGCAAGTCTTCCTGTTCTGCCTTTAGCAGAAGTTTATTTTATACATTAGGAGCGAGCAGCGGGATGACATCAGCACACGAACTGGGCTGAGAGATTACAATCATCTTTTTTTCTAAGAACAGTTTAGGGTCGTATTGCCCTTTAGCTGAGCTATAACATTCATTATTCTTAAAATCAATGTATTAAAGTTAAGATAGGTACATAAATTCATAAAATTTAAAGCTAACATTGTTATATTTACTACAGTGTTGATTGGCTAAAATAAAGTCCCTTTAAACCTTAAATGCTATTTAATGATCTTCACTCTCATTGAGACATCCTAGAGGGTAAAGGAAAGTGGAGGGCTAGGGTGGAGTCTGGGCTGGAGATGTGAAGGGGGATAAGGTGAGGTCTGACCACGGAGAAGTTGTAAAAGAGGATAAAGTAAGGTGGAGGGCTAGGCTGGAGGAGTTTTCAGGTAGATAAATCACTAAGGGAGATAATAAGATTCCTGATTTAAAGACTGAGCAATAAAAGCTTAAGTAAGAGAGTAGAGTGATAAGATTTGGGTTCTGGTCTGGGCAGTAAAAGAACTTTAATTTCTTTTTCTTTAGCATGTTCTAGTATTGCCTTGTCTTACAATATTGATTTTGTTATAATTGTTTTTCTTAATCAGCCAGTTGTAATATTATTTTTTGCTTTCTAGAGGAATTTCCTATCTTGGGCAGTGCTTGCTCACCTGAGCCAGGCAGCCTTATGAGGCTAAGGCAATCTGGCTGTAAGCTGATGGTTGCTTAGAATATTTTGATATCACAAAAAGGGAGGTCATAACAAAGTTAGCGTGGAAATTCTGATTTTTCAGAGCACTTCCGTCTCTATCCAGAATATGTCAGTCGATAGAGATTGCATAGCTTGTATCACTTTCCATTCTCCCTGATTCGTATGTAAACTGCTTCTGGTCTTCTAGTATTTTCCTAAACCTGACAAGGCTATCACTGAGTGTCTCAGGCTTTCTTTGGAGACATTCTAGTTACTTCCTTCCCTCCCACTGGCCTCCCTGCCTCCACTCTTAGCCCATGGAGCCACCCCCTACTGCCTGCAGGGACCATGCCAGCCCCGGCTCAGCGCCCTCTCTGGGCTCAGCACTGCATAGCAACAAGGCCTGGAGTCCCCAAGGCCCTCACCCTCCCACAGCCTCTCTTGTCCCCGCACCCGCAATACTCTGTGCCCCAGCCTCTCATGGCAGGGGAGCCCCAAGCACATGTCCAGACCCGGCCCTAACCCCACCCCCTCACTGCTTCTTCGGAATGGAGAACTTGGTCTCATGCTCGGTGACCCTCCCAGGGAGGCTTTCATCTCCCCCAAGCACACTGGGTTGTTTTATTTCCAACTTATTCTGTTTTTTAAAGATTTATTTATTTGTGCACACAGAACTGGGGTACAGGCCAGAGGCTCAGGGGCGGTGAGAGGCTTCACCAGAGACAGAGTGGGGAGTAAACAGGCAGATTGACGAAGTACACTGCTGAGGGGAGCAGCAGGCGAGACAGGAGAGGTCTGCCGCACCATGTGGTCTCCTCCAGGGCAGGAGGGAATCGAACTCATGTGCAAGCGGCTTTAGCTTCTCAGTGCTGTGCTTTAACCTGCTGCGCCACCAGGGAGGGCCCCAACTTATTCTGTTTTAATGAAACCAAGTGTTGCCTGTGGCTCCCCCCTTTAGAGCGGTTCTCCTGTGAAGCTGGTGCTGGCTTTCCTGTCAGAACCCCATCGCACCCTGAGCCCCCTGCACAGTCTCCAACATTCTACATTACATCAACAACAGGCAGTGGCTATGACTGGGCAATACCCAACCCTATCCCATCCCATCCCATCCCATCCCATCCCATCCCATCCCATCCTATCCTATCCTACTCTATCCTACCCAATATACCTGGATTAGCTCCCTCAGTCCCTACGAGCTGGGCACTATTATCATCCTCTACCAACGCAGAAACTAGAGCCATGAGCTTTCCATCTCCCAGCTCACCCTCAGCAGCGCCAGGGTCCTGTCCAGGCTGGTCACAGTGTCAGGCTGGAGTGGAGCAGATCTCACCACCTGCAAGCAACATGGTGGAGCTGGGCTATGCCACGAGCTGCCTCAGCCAGCCCTCCCACACCTTCTGCGGAAGACAGCACTTCCACCCTACAGACAGTGTCACAGCTCGTTGACATGTGGCCCCATGAAGGCCCCAGCCCAGTGCTTTGGGTGCTCTGGAGCTGGGAGAGTCCTTCAGAGTTATCTGGCATTGGGGTGACAGGCCTGTGTGTGTCTGCACCCCTGGTTGGTGAGTCACTGGATGCTGTAAGCCAGCCCCACCCAAGAGGTGGTAGTGTATTCAGTAATCCCCAAAGAGCAGGCCCTCTGCGCAGTGGGAACAAGCCATGCACCTACAGTGGGGGCACCCCAGCAGCCACATGGAGCCCTGCTTTCTCTTCCATGCAAAGTGGTATCACTGCTTCTGTGAGGGCTGCTGCAGGGCTGGTGTGTTAACACGTGTGGAAAAGCCCAGCAGGTCAATAAGCCATTGCTCTCCACCCCAGTGCCCTCACCCCCACACAGCGAGGAACCTTCCCTTGCAGTCTACACTGCCACCCCCTGGCTAAAAGTGTAACCTACAGAATGACAAAGCCTCTGCCAAGTTGGAATTACCCCAAGATGAAAGCTGGCTGCAACAGGCCTCCCTCTTCTGGAACGAGGGCCGCCAGGACCTCACAGTGATCTCAGAGCCCCAGATACCGGCTCTAGGCCATGACTGTCTTCACTCTCCTCTCAGGGTTGCCCCCAGATAATGGGTGATGCTTCCATCCACATACCAGGGCCCCTGAAGCTCTTGGGCTCCTCTGTTCATCGTGAAGGGCATGAAATTCTTTCGTTTCTTTACTCAGATAAACTGTGTTGCTGTCTGGCCTGTGCACCTGTGTCCAGAATCTGTCCTGCCCTTTGCTTTGTCTGCAACTGAATCACTCCCAGAAACACGCCTTTCTCTGTTTCCTATTCAGGTGGGCTAGGGGGTTTACATTACACCTTCCAGACTTCTGTAAGGTCAAGTGCAAAGGCTTGGGGCTCTTCTCGCAGGACAGAGGTTCAAGTGCCTTGGAATGAGAGCTGGGGAGTTGAGGTGGGGCTACACGGAAGTGGTAAGAGATGCCAGGGTCCCTCCAGGAGACCTCTGATGTTTGCATTTCTGCTCAGAGGTGGCTGGTGCATTTCCCAGCAACACTGCTCAGCTGTCTGGTGGGGCCGTGGGGCGGGTGCTCTCGCTGGCACTACCTTCTTGTCAAACACAACTGAGCTTGGGTCGGGTGTGGTTCACAAAAGCAGCCAAATAACAAAGTCAAGCAGACATCAGCGTGGTGGGACATCAGGGGCCCAGGCGAGGGCTGGCCCCGGGTGAGGTGGGCTCTGGGGCAAGAGTGGAACAGCAGGTTCAACACAGAGAGCTGCAAGATCACTGCCAGACTCTTCCCAGGGGTGAACATGAGTGAGGTGTCGTGGGTCTGGGAGCTGGGTGAGGGGGAGACAGAAAGCCCAGCACAGCACAGCCAGGTGGGACTGATCACTGTTCTTCCCATCTACCCACACCCATCCTCTTTCTTCCACATAATTTCCTCCCTCATTTCCCAGCCTAAACCCAGGCCACCTCCGCTGCCAAGGCCTCTTATCATTTTGCCCAGGCTGCTGGCTTCTGGGACGCGTGGCTGGGAGCCCCTACACAGGTCTGGCTCTGTGTGTGGCTCTGGTGGCCCTCACAAGCCGTGGCCCTTGTCCTTATGTGTCTCTCAGCCCTGCTGCACAGGGGACCCACAGCACTGTAAAGCACAGGGGCAGCCTTCTGGCCTCATCAGAATGTGGCTTTTCCCTTTCTTTCTTTCTTTTTTTCTTTCTTTCTTTCTTTCTTTCTTTCTTTCTTTCTTTCTTTCGTTCTTTCTTTCTTTCTTTCTTTCTTTCTTT
>NW_004567130.1:4974728-4987239 GCF_000260355.1 Condylura cristata | reverse complement strand
GCCACCAGGGAGGGCCGTGGTTTTTCCCTTTCTAAATGAATTACTTAGTGGAGAAAAGCATGTGTGAGCCCCCAATGATGTTCAAGGTGAACAGAGGCCCTGAGAGGAAACATTCCGGACCTTCGCCCTTGGTCTTCCAGAAACCCCCTCTGGTGGCACAGACACCCCCTCCTGGGGCCTCGGGCTGCTGTCTGGGTGCACTTCCAGTCCCTCCAGTTTCAGGGAGCCCTGGTCTGCAAAGCTCAAATGGTGTTTGCATGAACAAACGTACTCCCGGGTCCTGCCCACTCATGAAGGACCCAGAGCATGGAGACGATGCATGCTGCACGTCCGGCAGCCGGCTCGCGCCAGACTGGGTCCCACAGGTCGCTCGCCTTTGCCCTCACACATGTTTAGCACCAGTGAGGCTCACCTCTGCCAACACGCCTGCTCACCTCTCACCATACCCTGCTCCAAGCACACAGCACACGTCCACGGGGCAGCTCCCCTTTTAGTACAGTCACGCACGGAACCCCCACCCCCGCCCCCGGGCTGGGCCACAGAGGCGCCGCTCACAGCAGCGCTGGGTAGACGGGGAACACATCAAGGATCTCACCTGATAGTGTATTTGTGCTCACTTGATGAGAAGTCCAGTTTTCACTGTTTGCACTTACCCCCATCTGTCCACAGTTTGAGCATTACGATAAAACCCTTGGGGGGGGGACCCCATTTGCAAGAAAAGAGCTGGAGGCGGGGCTGCAGGCTCAGTGGGTGGAGCCAGGCCAGCAGAGGGAGGGAAGGGGACCCCCACACCCACGGCCCTTCTGGAGGGAGCCCATGTCGGGCCCAGCCTGCAGGGCAGGGTACACCTGCCTTCCGAGTTCATCTGCCTTAGGAGTGAGTCGCATGGCATTGCTGGTGAGGCCCATTGTGACTCTGCAGATAGGGGCTGGGCCAGGCAGGCAGAGCTGTGGGGCCTCCTGGGGTGCCCTGTGAGCCAGGGGTCTCCTGACAGATTCTGCTGTAATTGAAGTGGGTGGTAGGTGTGTCATGTGACAGACGAGGATTAAGCGGCCCAGAGCCCCTCTGCGTGGGGGGGCCAATGACATGTTCCTGGCTTGTAGCTTTCCACCCGCAGGGCTCAAGCCAGCAAATGCCCCGGGCACCAAGGTCAAGGACAGAGAGCACCGCTGTGCTCATGCGAGAAGGCCCGAGGCCAGCTCCCCTTGCCTCAGTTGCCCTTCCTGCTCTCTGGAGATTAGGGAAAGTTAATAACAAGCTACCAGGGGCTCCCTGGAACCAAGGGAGGGAATTTGAAGAGTTGATGCTCAGGTTGTCGGTCAGACCCCGCCAGGCCTGGCTTTGAGGTGTGCCGGTGGCATAGCACCCTGCAGAATTTCTCCAGGCCCAGTCTACTGGGATGTTTTACCCCAAGAAGCCCACGCAGGGCTCTCTCCACCCTTGCCCTGCATGCCCGTGGCCCATGAGACAAGATCGCTGAGCAAGCACCATCATGGTCTTTCCTTCAAAGCCACTGGCATCTTCCCGCTGACCTTTGGGGCCCAGCAGAACTCTCCTTGAAGTTGGCGGGGGAAGTTTCTGTCTCCAGCCCTGGTTTCTGGAAACAGATCGGGAGTCAGGCCTTGCTCATCCTGCCTGTCGGCCATGCCAAAGTGCTGGGGCATCCATACGGGTTGGCATTTCCTTGGCGGTTCACGATTTGCTATTTCCTCTTCCTGGACCTTCACCTGCTCGACCACCCGCTTCCCTGGGAGCTGCTTCCAGTTCGAGCTAAGACAGCCCCCTCCTGGGCCACCCTGCTGCCTTACCACACCGCCACCCTGAGCCTCCGCTCCAGGCCCCCTGTCTAAGGTCAGAGCCCGTCCCTCACAGCCCCATGAAGACAAGACTGCCTCTTGCTCTTTGACGAAAACATGTGAATTTCATATAAAAGCTTTCAAAGACCTTTTGGCTAAAGTTTACACATATGCCTCCATACTGATACAGGCAGGAGGAACCCTAAACTGGCCAAGACCCCGCTGCCCAAATACTCTGCTGGTTACTGCCTGGGTTCTTCACCTGCACACAAAATTGTCAGACTGCTCAGGCTTAGAAAATAACAACAAAGGGATTTATTTAACAAACCAGGAAAAACACAAGTTACTGAGGCCAATAATGGCTGTTTACTTTACCAAAGTCGTGTCAGTGCTGTCCAGTCCTGCACAAAGACTGTCATGCTGGCGTCTTCCCGCCCCTGAGGGTGGGCAGCTCCTCTCCCAAATAGGCCCCGTGTCTCAGATGGCGTCTTCCTGCTGGTGTAGACACCAGCAGCCAGACACAGCCAAGGGCGTAGCAGGAGGTGCTCCTTGGGCCGCCAAAATGGCCCAGCACAGCAGCAGCAAACAGGTGCTCCTCAAGGCCGCAGGTGCAGCAGCCAAAGGACCCGGCAGATGGCCACACTCACGCCTGGCTCCGGTCTCCTACTTCTCCAGGCCACGCTTCAGCAAGATGCCTGTCTCGGGGGTCCTGTGTGCTCCAGGCCACACTTGAACAAAATGCCTGTTTCTGCGGGCTTCCCTTTCTCTGCCATGCCTAACAAAGTGTTTCAAAACAGCTCGGACAAGGCCGTGCACGTGGCCTCTCCACGTGGCCCGCACCACAAAGCCCAGCTCTGCAAAGCCCTCGCGGAGATGCTTGGGGCCGGCTACCTGCTACAGCCGCGGCTCGGCCTCCCTCTCTCCTGCACGGATCTTCTCTCTCACGTGTGTGCACAGCTCCCTTATATACTTTTTCTGTTGCTCCACCCTGCTTCTAGCACCGTTCCTGGACACTCCATTTTTTACCAGCAAACCCCTCCAGGGGACACCACCTGTAACCGTTTATGGTCTCAGCTACCAGGATCAACATCCACACATAAATATTATACACACACGACAATACGATTGTGTATAATGCTTATAATAACATACATCATGCATTTAGGTGAAGATACATGAAAGATAGATGCACATCTCACTATATGGTATAGGTGTATAAAATGCATATTTTTTCTAAAAAGAAGAAAGTTGGGTGGGGATGGGAATTCGTGTTTCATTCTAGGCACTTGCACAGAGGACGCAGCCTGGGTAGGAGCCGGGATCACAGCCCGCAGCTCTGGAAGCCGAGCCCAGGGCCCGAGGGCCTGGTCATCCTTGCTGCGTGGCTGAAGTCAGCTTTGCAGCTGGCCAAGGCTGGTCTCTGGGGAGAGGACAGCACCGCTGGGCAGGCAGGTGGGTCTCCCTGAGACAGGCTCAGGCTTGCTGGCACAGAGTCACTGCAGCCTTTCACCTTGCCATGTCCCTCCATGGGGAAAAACAAGCAGGGAAAACCTTCTGCTGCAAGAAAGGAGCGCCAGCCGCAGAAGGGGCGAGGGAGGAGCAAGCCTCACTCAACAGTGCTCTCCTTCCTCCAGGAAATAGTGAAAAGCCCAGAATTCATTCTTGGAGGGGCCACCAGGACTGATATCTGCCAGGGGGAGCTTGGTAAGTGGGGGGCAAAGGGGGGGGGTGCGGGCACACCCAGGCAGCAGGTGGTTGGCCAGACTGCTCGTGGGACAATGCGTGAGGTCTGTGAGCTGCCGTCAAGGCCCAAGAAGCACCGCACAGGTCCCCAGAAACTCACAGCACAGGGGTTGGGGGGACACTACTACCACCATCTTCTGCTCCTCTCTCCTTCCCAGCTGGCCACGAGCTTTGCTGAATGGAAGCCAGTGGGCTCCACATCCCTGGCACCCTGTTCCCCACTGGTTTTCAGAGAACAGAAAGACCCAGAGGCTCTGGTCTGACTGCTGGCTCCCATCAGGTGAACTCAGCCACCTGCGAGGCTCGCCCAAGCACGCGCTGCTTCAATCTTCCCAAACACTCTCCCAATTTTACAGATGAGGAACCCGAGATGAGGACAAAGTAAACTATCCGAAGTCCCAAACGTGAAAGATATGCAGAGGCAGGACTCCAAATTCCTCTTAACCACTCTGCCACACTGCCTCTGGGGTTTGTATTTTAAGGACCGCCTTCTCCCCTCCATCCCGGAGGAATCTGACAAAGACACTCTACTAGGAGCCTGAGCAGACCCCAAGTTACTAACAGCTGAGGCCACCATTGTGGTCTGAGGGTGAAAGAAGACATACTGGAAGCTTCATAGCAAGTGACAGTTACCTCACAGAGCCCAGAGGTGAAACCTGGAATGATGATCAATGACCGATGCATAGATAGACAGACAGACAGACAGATGAATCATGATGTATAGCTAGATGATAGAAGATAAACAGGTGATTGATAGAAAGGTAGACACATAGACAATGGACATAGAGACACAGACATAGTAGATACCTAGAATTATACACTCTAAATATAATCTTCACTTCAAAAAAATGTGTTCAGACTGGTCTTCATTTTCTGAGGCTTAGCACCCCTGGAGACTCTCCCTGTTCTCTTCAACATCTTGCTCTCAGTTGTCAATCCCATTCTTCTTCTACCTCCCCTCAGCTGTCCCTAGCTCCATCCCTTAGTGATACTTTCTTAGGGATTATCATTCACTAGAAAATCGTTGATGAGTCTCCTTTGTTTTTATCAAAGTTTTGCTTCGTCACTTTGGTATAAGCCTGTTTTGGAATTACAACCTTAGTTGGTAGTTGATTATAAATATAATTTTGTGGCACTTTTTCTATATCTGAATACTGTACATAGCATATAAGTGAAGGAGGGTCTCCCTGGTGGCCCAGGAGTTAAGTCTTAGCATTATCACTTCCGGGGCCTGTGTTCGATCCCCAGCCAAGGAGCTGACCCAAATGTCACAAGTGACCTCTCCTGTCTTATCCACTGCTCCCCTTAGCAGTGTATTTCAGTAGGTATATTGTTCTGCCCCCACTCTGTCTCTGGTGAACCCTCTCACCACCCCACATCTGGCCTGTACCCAAATTCTTCTATGCAAAAACAACAACAAACATGAATGAAAGACAATAATAAAATGGTCCGCTGTGAGCTGCTTCCCCCAAATAAGCACTTGACTAGCACTAACACTTCCTTGCACCTCCCTACCAGTGGCCATCTGCATGCTTTCATCTGACAAACTGACTTTTAGGGGCACCCTCACCCAGCAACATGCTGGAGGTGGCCAACCCTACCCATTGGCACAGACTCAACAGCAACAAAAAGTTTCATCTCTTCTGCATTGTTTTCCCTTGTTTTCAATTGTTTGAATTGAATAGATAACATTGGCTTCTAAATTTCTCTGTTCAAAAGCTGAGCACATTTCTGGCCAAATTGTCTCTGCAACAACCAAAAAAGTATTGTGTGGCAGTGTCCCAAGTCTAGTGGCCCACAGAAGTTTCCAGAAATGTCAACTCTAGGAAGCCACACTTGAGTTCTAATGAATTCGAGTGGCCTGATGGACTGTAAGCAAATAGAATTGGGGTAGAATGGGGAAGTGCTGGTGGCTACATAGGAAATTCTAAGTGTCTGCTCAGCCTTCTTTCATAGGTAGCATGCAGAACTCTGGGGTGTGCATCTGAGGCACCCACCCCATTCTCAGCATGAGCTCACATGAACACATGAACACACATGGAGGTCAGTGCAATGCAAGCTTAAAACACTGCTTGATGACTGCACTCATTGTTGTGTCTTCCCCTGAATGGAGGCTAACTTGAAGATTACAGCTGGAGAAATCAGATTAGTCTACAAATCTTGAAAACGCAAGATAAGTGAAAGTAGATGCCCGTGGAGCTATTATTACCCACAACTAAACCAAGTGTAGCCTAGGGAGGCATAGGCCCCAGAAAGGTGCTTCCTCGGCTCAACAGGGGACTAGTTCTGTGCTCGCCCAAGTGCTCCAGGCCGAGCAGGCGTGAGAGGTGACTCCCTGGCTCCGCTGACATTAACTCTTCCAGCCCCGGTCTACTGCCTGTCACAGAGCCGATGAGCAGTAGAGCACACGTGAGACCCACGTACCCATGATGCTGCCAGCACACGAGCTGTGGGTGGTGAGTGGGCAGAAGAGCTAAGAAGGGAGGCAGAGGGAGAGATTTGCTGGTAACCTTCCCATATTTCAAGATACAGAGAAAGACATGGCACACTGGGCATGGCCCATGTCACCTGAAGGCATAGAGGTGTCCTGTTTAGCACAAACCAGCAGTGAGAGTTGTAACAATGACTTTTCCTTACAGGCGACTGCTGGCTGTTAGCGGCCATTGCCTCCCTGACGCTTAACAAGAAAGCACTGGTGAGAGTGGTCCCCCACGACCAGAACTTTGGCTCTGATTATGCTGGGATCTTCCATTTCCAGGTAAGAGGGACAACGCTTGGTCAGTGATCTTACCTCCGCGTGCTCAGCGTGGTGTCAGGTGTTTCTGTGGCTGCTTGGCCATCCTGGGAGTTGGGGGCAGGAGGGCGATCCTACTTGTGTGGGAGCTGCACCTCAAGTCACTCTTTGTCATGAAGCAGCCACTAGGGACATCCTGTGAGGTCCTCTCATAAGGGACATGTTCAGGGACACAGACACAGGCTGAGCCAATGGAGCAGGGTGGAATCCTTGAGGTTGACAGTGGGTGCTGGGGTGGAATCCTTGAGGTGGACAGTGGACACTGTGGTGGAATCCTTGAGGTGGGCATTGGGGTGGGATCCTTGAGGTGGGCGCTGGGGTGGAATCCTTGAGGTGGACAGTGGACACTGAGGTGGAATCCTTGAGGTGGATGCTCAGGAGGCCCCAGCAAGGCTGGAAATAAATGGCTTCTGCTGACCTCTTCTCTTTGGTTGTCTCTTTCTTCTTACCTTGGGCTCTCTCGGGCCAGACGAATGAGAAGGAGCCACAGAGACACTGTCTGGCGAATGCATGTGGGGCCTGCCTACATCATGCACACACCAGCACATGCACACCATGTGCACGCAGTCCCGGGCACATGCGTGGGAAAGGACGCATGCACACCCCATCCCATCCGCCCCCCTTTGCACACTTGGCCCAGGTTTCAACCTGGCTCAGGACAGGGGTGCAGCCTCCCCCTCTTCCTCTGTGTAACTGGCCAAAAAGTCAGCCGTAGGAGCACAAGCTCCAGGCCAGGAGGGACACGGGGGAAGAAACACTTAAGACAAAACCTGTAGCTGGGTGGCGGAGAGGAGTAGAGAATAGAACGTGAATGTGCAGCGGCAAATCAAACCTTCCGAAAGAGAGCGGGTAAGAGGGCCCTAGAGTGTCCCCCCGGCTCTGATGGGGCTGCACAGAGCCTGGGAGCCACGCAGTGCAGGCAGGGTGCTCTGTCGTGGCTTCCTGCGCAAAGCACAGCAGAGCCCAACACAGACCCACGTGCAATTTTCCTCCAGATCAGAGGGGGAAAGCAAGGTGACACCTTGGACAAAGGGGGCTGGGCCTCCTGGGAGACGCAGCCCTGACCTTACCCCACCCCCACCCCTGACAGTTCTGGCAACACAGCGAGTGGCTGGACGTGGTGATTGATGACCGGCTGCCCACCTTCAGGGACCGCTTGATCTTCCTCCACTCAGCGGACCACAATGAGTTCTGGAGCGCCCTGCTGGAGAAAGCCTATGCCAAGTGAGTTGCCCAGCGCCCAGCCCCCTGTCCCAGGGAGGCCAGTCCCCCTCCCTGGAGCCTTTTCAGGGACCCTCTGTGGTGAGGGACCCTGAGGCGCTGGGACTATCTATTTGGGGCCACCTGCCTGGGGCCCAGTCAGGGTTGGAGGTGGGAGAGGAGAGGCTGCTACAGCTGCCCCTCAGGCCCAGGCGCGCCTGTCCTCACACACGGTGACGGCGACCCCTTCCTCTCTGCACGCCAGCCCGCCTTCACAGACGCTAAGGTGGAGGGGTGCATTCTGGCGGCTTCCCAGCACGCACAGCCAGGGCGGAAGATCACACAGAGTGTTGGCCAGTGGAGACTGAGATGCCGCCTCCCGCCTTCGGAATTCTCCTTTAAAAATAATGTTTAATTGTAAATTGATGGTCTTAACTATGTTTAACTGTATCATTCAACGCCTTTGAGTTCATTCACACTGTTAGGCAGCCGTCACCCACACAGCTTCACCAGACTCGACTCTGCACCATCCAGCACTACCACCCCACCCCCAGCCTGACCATCACCTGCGACTTTCTGTCTCTGGACTTGACTAACCGAGGAACGCTGGCCAGTAGAATCTAGAAAGTCATTTCTAATCACCATGGAGTGGCCAGACCTCCTCTGGTGTCAGAGTCCAGCTCTGACAAACAGGCAGTCAGGGGTCTTTTTCCTGAAGGGTGAGGCGTCCGGGGAAATGATCAGTTGAGGCAGACACTGGCACTCTAGCTGGTGCAAGTATCTCCTGCTGAACATCTCAGCGGGTCTTTATTTATGTGTTAAAGCCGGCAATGAGATGACATCAACAGAAGTATCAAAGCAAAGTAAAAATAATCATTACATATTTTTTCATAGTCACTTGGAGACGCCCGTGGCTTCATACTAGAAAGAAACTAATTTGATCATCTTAAGAAAAACATAAGAAATAATCAAGGCTTCTAAATGTCCCTACTTTCCCAGCAAAATCAATCACCTGGCACATTTGGTAATGTTGAACCACCTGACTAACTCCCTAACGTAGATTCTTATCCCTACATCCTATTGTTCTAAAAATCATTTGTTCCTAAGAATATCACTAATATATTGTCTTCCTTGAAGTTCTACTTTTACAACTTACCATTCTTATCTCACTCCTATAATCATCGTCTATCTTAGTCTGGTCTAAGCTAAGGGTATCTAACCACCATGTCACCTGCGAAGCATTGACCTTTAGAGCACACCAGAAATTCTACTTATGCCGCAAACACACCCCCTGGTGAGATTCCAGTCACCCGCCACAGTTAACAATTTTGTTTCCCATTGTCTTCAGGGCCACAATCTGTTTTTCCTAGCCTCGTGCAATGTTAATTCCTGTTATGTATTACCAGTTAATACCTTAACCCAAGTTAATTTAGACAGGCCACTCATATAACCGATTTTTGGCTATTATTAACCAAGAACAAATGAGGAAGCTTCAGCAGGCACTGCTGTGGAGAAGCCCATGGTTTCATCTTCTCTGGAGGTTTAGAAAACCCCTCATCTTCTCGGGAGTCCCCCCAATGCCTGGACCATGTCATAGACAGCATTGGTTGTGCGGCCTATGTCACCCTGGCACTGTCAAGCTTCAGCCCAGCAACTAGTCAGCCAAACCCCACGATAGCAGAGCCCCGGGGCTCAACCTGGATCTCTGAGCCATGGACATCTGTCCTCAGAGACAGGAAGCAGAGGTTGGCCATGTTTCTGCCTCCAAGTGGGTATATACGTGGCCAAATAAAGTGAAGGTCAACTAATCCTGCTATCAACAGGACAGGATTAAACCATGAAAGAACCAAAGGCTCCCCTTTGCCCACGGGCCCACCTCTATCTGTGTAAACACCTTCAGTGCCACTGACAGGCTGGGGTGGGCAGAGGGGACGCTTTCCAGTCACGGTGGGGCCACACAGCCCTTGGGCGAGTCCCACCCTCAGGAACCGGCCCTGTCTAAGGCCAGCTTCTCTGCTTGGAGCTGGGTTGGGCGTGGCTTCATTCTCCAAGAGTCCAGTCAAAGGAACCCCTCACCCCCAAACACCCAAGTTGTGCAAAAGACTGGAGTCAGTTAGTGAGATTTGGAACCTTGGCCTCAGGAAGAAGAGTAGAGTCTAGGTTTCTAAAGAAGATGGAAAATGAGTTCATAGAAAGATGTACAACATGATTTGTCATTAGGAAACTGTCAATGAAAACAACAGTGAACACTGCTACACACCTCGACATTGATGTAAAACTCATGCAGACTATACACACCTACACGGAGACATGCGTATAAAGTATGTGTACACATGCACAGCCCGTGTGTAGGTACGCGTGGGCAGACACCTGCAGACAAGCTGTGTGTGTGCAGTACATGTGTGGTTGTGTGACTGGTACCTGAGATCAAGAAGGAAAAGATCCTTAACCCTCTGTCTACACAAATAATCCCTTCTAGGTCAGGGGCTATGAGGAGAGGGAGACTCACTTAAATATCACAGCAGTCCTAGAAAGGAGAGTGCAAACATCCCCCTTCTTTGCAAATCATGGTTGTGAGTCCTGAGTGGGTTTGCACAAGAACACTCAGCTTGAAAGAAATGGGCCTGGCACTTGAACCCGCAGTCAGTCAGGGGCCAGTGTAACCCACACCAGGCTGCCTATCTCACAGAGACTGCTTGTGCCTTCAGAACATCAAGTAAACCCCAACTCTACTTCATTCACACCTTCCTTCCAGCCACCCAGCCAGGACAAGCCTTGGGAGTGGTGGCCCATTCAGTTAGAAAAACTCTGGCTAAGGGCGCCACCTGGTGGCCATCCTTACTCCCTGCAGTCGTTTCTAAACTGTGCCTTCACAGGTTAAATGGGAGCTATGAGGCTCTGAAGGGGGGCAGCACCATCGAGGCCATGGAAGACTTCACTGGGGGTGTAGCTGAGACCTTCACAACCAAAGAGGCGCCAGAGAACTTCTATGAGATTCTAGAGAAGGCCCTGAAGTGGGGCTCCCTGGTGGGCTGCTCCATCCATGTAAGTCGCCCACTGGCCTCTCCCGGCCTGCCCTGGGCCAGAGTCAGAGGTGTGAGCAGTGGGCTGAGCACACACAGGAGGGGGGCACTTCCGGGACTGGGGGTGTCAGCGTTTATTTATTTTAATCAAAGCAGAAGTTTCTATTTTGTGCCTTTCAAGTTACAAAGCTCAGACATCCTGGCTGTAGCAGGTAGAACAATCCCGACAAATTTCTCTCCCTTTCTCTACCCCTGGGGTGCTGTAGCCCCTTCTCAACTCTGTCCTTGCTCACACAACCAGGTACACACACTAAGGGACACAGAGCTAGGTTTGGTTTCATGAAGGAAATCCCACTGTTTTCTGAAACCTTTTTTTTTTTTTTTAAGATTATTTATTCATGCAGAACTGGAGTACAGGCTAGTGGTGCTGGGGGTGAGAGGATTCACCAGAGACAGAGTGGGGAGCAGAACAGGCAGATTGACAAAGTACACTGCTGAGGGGAGCAGCAGGCAGGCCAGAGGAGGTTTGCTGGGCCATGAGGGTCACCTCTGGGGCCAAAGATCGACCTCGCACTGAAACGGCTGCGGCTGGCTTGCAGTGCTGTGCTTTAACCCACTGTGCCACCAGGGAGGGCCCCTGAAAGCATTTTTATGTCATACATCATGAGAAATACGTCAGTAGATACCTAACAGTATTTTTTTCAAATTTCTTTATGTACATATACAGAGTTTTGCCTAATATAGCTGTGAAACTTATTCAAGTTTTCTAGAATTCTTGAGTGAACCTTGGAAATTTGTTCTTTGCTACTGGAACACCATTTCCTTGTGTTTGCAAGTTGGTGACACAGAGTTGGTTGTTACATTGGGCCCGTGTGAGGGGATGATCAAGTAGTTCTCTGGGGGACCAAAAAGTCAACTCTTTTCTTGGAGATGAGGGACTTCTGGGGAGAGTCTTGGAATGACTGATTGTCTCTGCTAGGAGGCGTCCTGTGGAACAGTTTGTAGGTCCCCTTCTTGGGGAGCACAGGGCTGGGTCTGGTCTGGTAGGGGAGTGACTTACATACTGGGCGCAATAGTGCTATTTTCATGTTTTAGGTCGGAAATACTGCAGAGTCTGAAGCCCGGACGCCTTCTGGTCTCATTAAGGGCCATGCCTACACCGTGACGGGAATTGATCAGGTGGGTGACATGAAGTACCGCTGATGGTGCAGGGACAGTCATGACAAGCTCATCCTTTTCCTTAGCGCACTGAAGCCTAAACTACTTTCAGGCATGTCAGAGACTGTATCATCTAGAGGAGGCAGCTAAGATTTAAAACAGCAAAACAGGGAAGAAAGCAACGTGTGTTTCCATCATAGCCCCCAATTTGTGCGGCAGGTATGGGAAACTGATCTCTGTTTTTCTTTTCTTCCCTAATTCCACAGCAAGACTGTGGTAGGGTTCTCTAGAGAAAAGGCTCATTAAAAAGGGTGGGGGGCAGATACACAGAGCTCAGCGCCTGGCTGGACAAAGACCGATGCAGATGTGCTTGCAAGAGGGGCTGAGGCTCGTCGCTGCTGCCGCCTCACAGCCAGGACTGCAGTGGCCCCTCAGTATCTGCGGGGATCGGTTTCGGGGAACGCTCCACCCCTATGGGTTCCAAAGTCCACAGATGCCCGAGTCCCTTAGAGTAGCTTCTCCATACCCAAGATTCGGCCAACAATGGAAGAGCCAGAGTTGGCTGGATCTGAACTTGAAGCTCTCTGATAGCATAAAAGCCAAGAAAGTGGACCAACTCGTTCACCTTCGTACTGTCTTTTCATCTGTTGTGTGATGTATATACGTAGACACCTGTGTGGGTGTGGGGGGGGAGCATATCTAGATATCTAGCTCCTGCTCTCTCTACATACATATGTATCATATGTGGCTCTCTCTGGATATATATCAAATTATATATATATATCAAATTATATATA
>NW_004567130.1:4951540-4974515 GCF_000260355.1 Condylura cristata | reverse complement strand
ATATATATATATATATATATATAAAGAGAGAGAGAGAGAGAGCGAGTGCTGGGGAGGGGCAAAGGGGGAGATTTACTGTGAGGAATTAGTTCACATTATTCTGTCAGGTGTAACATGGAGTCCCGAGAAAGTCAGTAGTGCAGTTTCAGACTAAGTCCAAAAAGCCCAAGTATCAAAAAAACCAATGGTCCAAGTGTCAGTCTGAGAGCAGAAGAGGACCAGAGACCCATCTCATCAGCCAGGCAGAGATGGAATTTTCCCTTCCTCAGTCACTTTGTTCTATTCAGACCATAAGCTGACTAGATAGGATATGCGCACACGCACAGTCTAACAATTCAAATGTCACCCTGGAATGCCCTCACGGATACTTCCAGAATAATGTGTAATCAAATATCAGGGCACCCCCACCCGCTGGCCCAGTCAAGTTGTCCATAAAATTAAACACCCCAAGTCCTATTCTCTGTAGTGAGAGTTCAGGGTAGGGATGTTCCCAGGGGTCACTTAGACCCCAAAAGGACCACTCTGGTGAGTGCTTGGCTTGGAGGAGCCTTGTTAAGGAATATGAGGGCAAGAGACATGGAGAGGGAGAGGGAACACAAGACACCATGGGCTGCACTTCTCGGGTTCAAGTTCGGTGAGTTCCAAAGGCCTGGCTTTGCCCACTCAGGGCCTCTATGGGATGAGTCACAACCCATGTGTAGGGCTCACAGCACCTCTGCCACACTCCAAATGCAAGGGGAATACAGAGTAGAGGGAGGACGCCCCTCACCTGCCATCCAAGGTAGGGGTGCACTTAGGATCTTTGGGGTTTCGGTATCATACTGCCTCCTTTTCTTCTCTGTTGGTCTGTGCCTTGCTGGTCACTCCCTGAGTAGGCCCATGATTGTGAACATTCTGTCTTCTAGATATTACTAGACGCCTCCCATTACGTCTGCCCAATTGTCTTTGCCTTCTCTGCGCCTTGCCGGACCTTATTCTCCCAGCACATTTCAGTCTGTGACCCTCTTGCGTGATACCAGCCCCATCTCAGACTCCAGAGAGGTTTACTGTATTGTTTTCACACATCAAAAATACAATCTCTGCCACATGCACGAGGGTAACCTGCTCTGAGAGCTCAAGTTTCTGGCTAGCTGGTGGGGGGAGCCTTGCTTTCTCTTTCTCCGAGGCTCTCCTGAGCTGCGCAGGTCCTTTCCTGCCCAGCAGAGCAAGGTCTGTTTACTGGCCCCAGGCGGTCGGTGTGGACAGCTCAGACACGTGGGCAGATCCACATTGGCAGACCCCCCAGAAGGCACCCAGAAGGGGAATATTGGCCATAGAAGTGGTTTCTATTTTTTGTTGTTTAAATGCCCAGTGCTTATATATTCATCATCCTGCTGTGAGTAAGAAACTCAAGATGAAGGAGGCTCACTGCGCATGTCTGAGAATTTCTCCTCACCTCTCACTGTTAGATTCTGAACATCCACAGATACATAAGCCTCTTGGGAAACTCCAGTCTAGACTGTAATTTGTTCATTTGAAGATTCATGTCATGTTAGCCACTATGTTCAGCAAGACAATTCCAAGGTCAAGTTAAGAATGGATGAGTTGTGACATTTTTGTTGTTGTTGTTAAGAATTTATTTTATTCATTCATGCATACAAGATCTGGAATATAGACCAGAGGTGCGAGGGTGAGAGGATCCACTGAAATGCACTGCTTAGGGGAGCAGTGGGGAGACAGGAGAGGTCTGCTGCGCCATGTGGGTCAGCTCCCTGGCCGGGGATCAAACTTGTGCCGCAGTGGCTGCTGGTAGCTTCCTAGTGCTGCACTTAACTCCCTGTGCCACCAGGGAGGCCCTGACTTGTTTTTAATATGTAGAAGTCACCTGCCCTGCTGGAGAGGAACCACTCTGGAATTTGGGACTCAACTGATCTTTCCATATTTCCCTCCTGCCTTTGCCTTCCAGGTAAACTTCCAAGGCCGGAAAACCGAAATGATCAGAGTCCGGAACCCTTGGGGCCATGTTGAGTGGAACGGGTCCTGGAGCGACAGGTGGGTCCCCATCCGTCTGTCTGACTGACACCCACCTTCATGCTGTTCATGGGGCCCGGTGGGCTTGTATGACCTGGGGAGGAGAAGTTTGTCTCGGGTGTTCTCTGGCTTCTGGGTGGCCGCCCCTCCTTCCCCGCCAGCCCCCAAGGCCCACCTTGCAGTCAAACTTGCTTCTGAGAAAGATTCTTAGAACGACTTCTTATCTTCCATGTGATTGTATTGGGGGGGGGGGGGTGACCGTATTGCCTCGCCTGTGGGTACTCACAGCCCCATGTAATGTGGCTCTTCACCTCCACATCTGAGAAGTCCCAGTGAGGGGTGTGTGTTGTGTGTGTGTGTGTGTGTGTGTTGTGTACAGTGAGTATTTGGGGTGTGAGACTCCCTGAAGTGTTGCCAGCAGGTCAGCATAGGATTCACTCTAATGGCCACTGACCAGTGACCCAGTAGAGGCAGAGAAGGGGGAATAGGAAACTCAGCCACAATGGCTCTGATGACTGGCGTTATTTATTTGACACCAGTCATAGATAAGTTCCTCCTGGGCCCTCCCTGGGGGTGAGGACACAGCACTGCAAGCTAGCGGCAGCTGCTTCAGTGTGAGTTCAATCCCTGGCCCCCAAGGGATCCACATGGCGCAGCAGACCTCTCCTGTCTCAACCACTGCTCCCCTCAGCAGTGTACTTCATCCATCTGCCTGTTCTGCTCCCCACTGTGTCCCTGGTGAATCCTCTCACCCTCTGCATCTCTGGCCTGTACCCCAGTTCTGTATGCACAAATAAATAAATTTTTAGAAAGAAAGGTGCTCCTTTGGGGTCTGTGTCCCTGGAGAGGTGGTCCTTGGCTGGGGTAACGGGGTGTAGGAGCAGGGCCAAGCCTGACCTGCCTCGGCCGGCCCTCTCTCCTCCCTCCCCCAAGCTCTGCCCACCTGCAGCTCCCTGGGCTCTGAGGAGTCTCCAACTTGGTTCAAGCCAAGTCAGTGTTTGTCCTCAGCTCAGACCAGCCACCAGGGGGTGCAGCCATTGGTGTGTCTGTGGCTTTATTAACCAGACTTCAGCTGGAGGGCTCAGGACTGACACCGGAGTATGCCCATCACTGCTCCCTCCCTGCCACCTGCACCCCTCCTGCCTCCACCTCCTCAGAACCAAGGCACTTTGGCAGAGACCAAGTCACACCAAACCAACTCCTTAGCAGGGATGAGCTCGGCTTGAAGAGAAATAGTGAAATCAAATGGAAAGAGACTGCTTCTAGCTCGTAAGATGTATAGAGCCCCTCAGCTTATTGGACGGAGACTATAGAAGGACAAAGGCCACTTTTTCCTTTTCCTGAGAAACATGGTAAAGAGGGAAATGTGGATTTTTACTGGAACTCAGCTGAGACTGCCAGCTTCCTGCTCCCACTAGCCTCGCGGGATGGGAGGGCCTGTCCCCATCCTGATCCCAGTGCTGATTCTGCCTGTTACCAGAACAGGCCTGAAAGCTCGGCTTGGCCTTTCAGCCCATTCTGTGTTGTGAGGCATTTGGAGGCAATGGCCCAAAGGGAAAATCAAGGCTCTTAGTTCTGTTCTCCAGACCCTGGCAGAGGCAGCCTGGGGAGATGCTCTGAGGTCCCTCATTGGTTCTCCTGAGCCCTCCTTCAGCAGTAAGAGCCCCAGGGTGAGGACGAAATGGCCACACCAGTGAGAGTGCTGTAGTGGGGTCTACGCCACTGGAACTGCATCATCCTTCACCAGGGTTTACCTGTGCGGGCTCATTCTACTCCATAGGTTTCCTCTCAGCAGGACTTCATTAAGTCAGCCAACCTCGCATGCCGGTTGACTGAATCCTCAGATGCAGAACCCTAGAGAAAGGAGGGCTGACGATATGTTATGTGTAGATTTTCTTTAAAAAAAAAAAAAAAAGATTTATTTGTGCATACAGAACTGGGGTACGGGGCCAGAGGTGCAGGGCCAGTGAGAAGATTCACCAGAGACAGAGTGGGGGCAGAACAGGCAGATTGACCAATTACACTGCTGAGGGGAGCAGCGGGCGGGCCAGGAGCGGTCTGCTGCGCCATGTGGGTCACCCCCAGGGCCGGGGATCGAACTGACGCTGAAGCAGCTGTGGCCAGCTTTGTAGTGCTGTGCTTTAACCTGCTGCACCACCAGGGAGGGCCACGTGTGGATTTTCTACTGCACAGAAGGTTGGTCACTTCGAGTTGTTCAAAGGTCAGCTACGTTTGGAGGCAGCTGTGTGTGTTGGGGGAAGGAGGGTGTCCCAAAGAAGCAGGGAACTTAAAGACATCATTTCCAATTTGGAGGGCAGTCGGCAGCTGCTCACCTAAGGACCGGCAAGACCCCCTGGTAGACCATGATCTGGCTTCCTAGGGAAAGAGAGAAGCTTCTTGGTAGATCAATGTCAGGCAAGTTTGTCAAATAAGGTAACTTTTCAAAGTGCCAGCTGGCGAATAAAGAGCAGAGGTCAAGGGAGTTTCCCTCCCTGGGGTGGTCCCATGAGGGGCATTTTCTTCCAGTGGCTGCACTTGGAGATGTACTTTCTGACCAACCTCAAATCCTCTGGCACATTTCTGGGGTTCAGAGTACAGTCACTCCCCAGGATCTATTCCTTTCATAGCTGCACACCCGCTTCCTAGGAAAGGGTGCCCCAGCCCTAGCCCAGTGACGCCCATGACCCCACACCCCTTGCTGGTTTTGTCCACTCCTAGCTCTTCCGAGTGGCGTTCGGTCAGCCTCGCTGAGCAGAAGCGCCTGTGTCACACCGCTCTGGACGACGGAGAATTCTGGTACAGTTCTTTTGTCTCTTCATTTGTGCACTAATTGCAAACCAGGTATGACAAGCTCCCAGGGCCTTTGGGTATAAAGAACACCTCATTTCGTCCTATATTTTTATCTTACATTTTGGTAAATCACATGCACTTGTCTCAAAATCCTGATACCCACCCAGGTTGCTAGAGGATTTAATATGTTATGTTCTGGGGAGTCACCCCATCTCCAGATTTGTTTAGGAGTCTCAAGGGAGTCCCTGTGATCCAGGGAACAGAAGAATCTGCCTCCAGCTCTAACCCAGCCTCCCTCCCCTGAGCCAGTCACCATCTGCGTTTGCATTTGAATCTGCAGCCCAGTGAATTGGCATGCAGGCCACAGGGTGCTCCTTCCGTCCCTCCCTCTTGCTCAACTTAGTGACAGGGACCCTGAAGGCAGCCACCTTTGGAGTTTCTCATAGTACAGATCAGTGGAAAGGAAACATCTGGCCTTTCCACAGGGCTGAATATCTTTGCTTAACTGAAAGTTGGCTAATGGGCCTTCATCTCTAGAAATCATTTCAAGTCTTATTTCTTCCTGAGGGACCCAGAAGCAGTTGACTCTTCCAACTCTCAAGAGCACAAACATCTGATTTCTGTTTCCTTTCATACGCTCAAGGCAGAGAATTCTTGCCTGAGTCCCTCCATTCCTTATAACATCTCTTTAGATATAACAAGCAAAACCTATTCCTTCTCATTAGGTGCTTCCAGTCTCCTCCTTTACATAACAAAAGACTCTTATCACTTTCAGTGCTAAGGAAATTCCGGTTTGGGGAGCCATGAGTCAGGAACTGTGGGTGAAGACCAAATATATGAGAAATATCTTTTGGTCACCTGAATTTCTTATAAATTATAACACCACACTGTCTTTACAGTGATACTGAAATCAGCAGCGTGCTCACTTCCTGTCACTCCTTAAAATCAACCATTGCAGCACCAGTTTGGGGGAAGAAAGTTTTCTCTATTGTGAGGTCAAACAGCAAGGAGACAGATTTGAGGCAAGGCTCAAATCTAGAGACTAGAAATGATTTTATAGAAATGGAGGTAGAAAGGAAATAAAAGTTAAGAATGTGAAGGCTATGGGCTTGAAGAAGTTTGATCAAATGGTTACAAATGGATCTATATTTGAAAAGGTCTCCAGACTCTCGGATGGATCTTTGTTTCTGGGTCCAAACATCTGATTTCTGTTTCCTTTCATATGTTTTTTTTTTCCTGTTTTCTTGATTTTGTGTCAGTAGTCTCATGGTTCTGCCCAGCTTGGGGTTTGGCTTCAGATCAATTTGCTTCTGCACAACTTTGTGTGATAAGACTCATAGAAAAGTGTCTGCCTTCATAGGAGCAAACTCAAGAGATAGTCAAACATTCATCACCACCCTGGGGATCAGCCATGGTTTCAATCCTCCTGAGTTTCTATCTTCAGTTCCTTTCCTATGAATTCCAAGCATCTCCTCAGTATCTCCCTGAACATCTACTCAGCAGACCATCACAGGGTAACATGTCTAAACCTCAAATCCTTCTCTGCCAAACTTGCTATAGCACAGTCTTCCTCACCTTTATCCATCCAACTATTCAAATACCTTCTTACCTTTCATTCTTCTCCCCACATTTAATCCTTCAGGAAATCCTATAGGATCAACTTGCATAATGTGTCTCAAACCTGACCACTGCTCACCACCTCCCATCCTGCCAGCCTGGACTGACCCACCTCATCTATCACCAGGACAACAGCACTTACTTCGTAGCTGGTGACTCCACTTCTATCTGTGCCCTTTCCCAGTGGTCATGGGTTATGGGTCATGTTGTTCTTCCACTTAACACGTCCTAATGTTTCGCCATCTAGTCAGAGTCAACGCTGGAATCCTTATGAAGACCTCCTGGTCTATCATATCTTTGAACATTGTCCAACACCTTGTGTCACCTCATTGGTCTTGGTGTGTCATGAGCGTATCATACACTTACCCATCTTAAGACCTGTTCTCCACCTACCTGGAATGCCAGAAAATCATTGTGTCCCATTCCCCTACTCTCCAGTCTCCATCTGAACAGTCAGGCTTTCTCTTTGCTGTCTGCAAAATGTCCCCCACCCTACATTCTCATCCTTCACCCTACTTTATTTCCCTTTGTTGTGCTTATCTATATCAACTATATTCTAACCTTTTTATCTTTCTTAACCTTTCCTTTATTTATTTATTATTAGATTTCTCCCCGATCCTCCAGAATGGAAGCAAGCTGTTCAGTAACAGCGGGTGACTGAGTGGGTGAGTAGGCTATGCCATGTCAGCCCTCCAAAGCGTGTGTCTCTCCATTCTCTCGCAGGATGGCATTTGCAGACTTCAAGGCCCATTTCGACAAAGTGGAGGTCTGCAACCTAACTCCTGACGCCCTAGAGGAGGGCGCCCTTCACAGATGGGAAGTGGCAGTCCACCACGGAAGCTGGGTGCGGGGCTCCACGGCTGGAGGCTGCCGCAATTTCCTGGGTCGGTAGTCTACCCACCTTTTAACTCTGTCACCCAAGTGTTGAGTCCAATCAGAATGCCAGTGGATCTGACCTGGGGAAGGCCCAAAACATGGAGTAAGACAGAAGCATTTCAGCGATGATTGGGAAAAGAAGGTTGCCAGGGTTTAGGAGATTTGGATAAGAACTGCTCAAGGAGCCACCCTTGTTTTACCACTTGGGTTATTTTCCATGACAAGTAATAGAAAACATAACTCACACTAATTTAGAAATAAAAAGATTTTACTTTCCTACATAACCAAACAGTCCAGAGGTGATCAGTGCACCTGCTTATGTACTCTGCGCTGGCTTTTGCTCTGTTGACTTCCCCAGAGGCTGTCTCACTTTACCGTGACGGGAGGCAGCCAGCTCTGGCCCCTCATTTCCTGCCATGCTCAGCAAGAACTCCTAAGGGTCCTCCAACAGAAGCCCTTAGCCTCCTCTAACTGGGGATTCCTTAAGCCTATGAGCCCGGTGAGCTCTGTGGACTGACAAACTTCTTGCTCAGGTTCCCTGTGGCAAGAGGGAATAGTGTAGGCCTGAGGTCACCTCTGCCCAAATCACATGACCACTGTGTCGGCCCTGGGAGACCAGTACAGCGTCCTGTACTCTCCTTTGAAATACCAAGTGGAAAAGAAAAAGAAAAAGACAGAACAAATTGCAATGGACAAAATTCAGAAGAATGTTTTTGAAAAGTTGCATGAGAAATGGTTCCAAAAGCGGCGGGTGTGAAAGAGAACACTTTTTATTCTCCCAGGGGATTGTAGAAAGTAGGGCATGAGGGAAATCAGGATGGAGGAGACTTTCTTCAGCTTTGGGAGCCTTTGCTGGGAGTGGGTAGGATGTGTGTGTGTGTGTGTGTGTGTGTGTCTTTTTTTTTTTTTAAAGGGGCAAATAATCTGCATCTTTCTAATGGCAGATACCTTTTGGACCAACCCACAAATAAAATTGTCCTTGACTGAGAAAGATGAGGGGCAGGAGGAGTGTAATTTCCTTGTAGCCCTGATGCAGAAAGATCGAAGGAAACTTAAGAAGTTTGGAGCTGAGGTGTTGACCATCGGCTATGCTATTTACCAGGTACGTGGGTGCCAGGTTACAGCGTGGTGCCCAGGGCCTTCTGAGTTCTCAGTCCCTTTTCAGCCTTACACCCGAGACTCAGCGCCAGTCCCTACACTGTGTCCAAGTAACCAAGCCCACAGCCAGAGACACCTCTTCCCCTCACACTCCTGTTACAGTGCCCCGGCAAAGACCAGCACCTGAACAAAGACTTCTTCAGATACCACACATCCCAGGCCAAAAGCAAAACCTTCATCAACCTGAGAGAAGTGTCTGAGCGGTTCAAGCTGCCCCCTGGGGAGTACATCTTGATTCCCAGCACTTTTGAGCCCCATCAGGAAGCAGATTTCTGCCTGAGGATCTTTTCAGAGAAGAAGGCCATTACCTGGTGAGTTTCAAAAACCCCCTTTGGTGGGAGATGCACTCACAGAATTGTCACCAGAGGGTGGTGGGAGCCACTAACCATCCTCTTGTCCTCTTTCCATGAACTACCTGAGAAACCAGGAAGGACACAGGGGAGGTTCTTAACCTGTCAGTGAAGCAAAGGCATTGTTTCCTATTTAGTTTCACATTAAAAAGTTGCTTTTTCTGGGCCCTCCGTGGTGGTGCAGCAGCTTAAAGCACAGCACTAAGAAGCCACTTCTGCATGAGTTGGGGCCCTAACCCAGAAGTGACCCACATGGCACAGCAGACTTCTCAACCCTCCTCCCGCCCCTCCCCCCGCTGCTTCCCTCAGCAGTGTAGTTCCTCCATCTGCCTGTTCGGCTCTCTGCTCTGTCTCTGGTGAATCCTCTCACCAACCCTGCACCTCTGGCCTGTACCCTAGCTCTGTATGCATAAACAAATAAATCTTTAAAAAAAAAAGTTGCTCTTTCCGGGGCTATCCTTGGTGGCGCAACAGGTTAAAGCACCACAATTTGAAGTTCTCCAAAGTCACTACAGCACAAGTTCAATCCCCCACCAGGGAGTTGACCCACATGGCACAGCAGACCTCTCCTGACCCTCCCACTGCTCCCCTCAGCAGTGTACTTCGTCGATCTGCCTGTTCTGCTCCCCGCTCTGTCTCTGGTGAATCCTCTCACCCACCACACCTCTGGCCTGTACCCCAGTTCTGTAAGCATAAGTAAATAAATCCTTAAAAAAATTTTTTTGCTCTTTCCAACTGACCCCAGAACCATGTGCACAAATACTCTTGAGTGAAGCCCTTCATTTTCCAGATGCTATTACCAAGAAGCTTCTGGAATGGGAACTACATGAGGGGAATGCCAGAGGTGTTTCTATGCATGATGAAAGGGGTGTCTATTCCAAGCCTCAAGAATCACACATACTTTCAGCTCCATTTCAAATAAATGCTGTACCTTCTTACATAACCAATATTCTGCCATCCCTCCCTCAGAATGTCTTAGCAAAATTATTTTGTATTAGTTACTTCCATGGAAGAAGTTTCTCTTTTGTCCATTTACCATTAATAACTGTGTGGCAGGGGTGGGAGGGAAATGGTTCAAGATTCAAGAAGCTCTTCCTTTCCCCAGTGGAGATTTTCTAGGAACCCCAGAGAATGACAAGATCTACTAATTCTGTTTCTGTTGAGCCCCCTCAAAGGATCAACCTGAGACAACAAGCTAGAGATAATGGTGGCCACACAGCCTGCTCCGGTTTTCTCTTCTGCCTAGTGACATAGAATTGCATCATGTTGGGCAATGACAGTTTCACAGTGACAAATTCCGGTTGGGTTTCCCAGGCTGACTGCAGAAGGCATGGTTCTTCCTCATCAGCTACAGGGAGGCAATACAATCTTTCATTTTTAAAATTCTGCTCAAAGTTTTACTCCAGTCTTCTCTCTCACACACTAATTACACTGAGGATGAAGTGTATCCACTCACACAAAAGAACCCCAGGTGAGATCCAAGCAGATGGGCAGCTCCTGCGGGCAGCAGGGACAAGAGAGGAAAGGCTACGCGGAGCTGTTCGTTAACCCTCATGTTCTCTGTCCATTAGAGGTGGGGTCCCAGATAATGCCACCCTCAGGGTGCATGGTGTAGATGCAATAGTCAGTGTGCCCTGGAAGGTGATATTGAGTTTGATATGCGTGTGTCATCCGCTGTGACCCTGAATCAGTAACAGGCCCTAGTGGCTCAGTAACAGAACCAGGCTCAGGGGTTTGCCCCTATGGAGGGGTGGGGGGGTGTTGCTGCAAGGTGAGCTTGTTGGTTCCGCCTCCACACCCTCTATAAGCCTTTAAAACTCTCCCCCTAGTGAGACAAGCTGAGTGTCTTGTCTCAAAGTACAGGATTTACCAGTTCTCCTTGGGTGATGCCACACTGTCTTCCTCTAACTTTCATGTCGAGCAAGGTCTGCCTGAAGACTGGAGAGGGAGGTCAGTGTGCAGTGAAATGCAGGCACAGAAAAGGACGGCTGCTGCGGGACAGAACCTTCCAGCACCTCTGGACCTGGTAGCTCTGCAGGCTAACGGGGAAGTGAATCCATGATTATCAACACAGTTTTTGTGTCCACAGGGACATGGATGGAAATATAGACATTGACCTTCCAGAGGTGAGTCATCTTGTGGACAGTGGGAGTCAGTGGCTTCTTGGAAATTTCCTTCTAACCATCACACCACTTAAAATGCCAAAGCTCAGGGAATGGTTACGTGGGAGCAAGGAAGTACCTGGATTCTAACCTCTTGGTTAGAACAAGAGTGACCGTTCTCTCAGCAGAAGCCCCCACTCTGTTTCCTGAGAGGTTACTGCTGTTGTTTAAGTGGATGGAATAGCTTTGAAATGCATTCATTGCAGAAAAACAACAGATGAAAGGAAAACAAGAGAAGCAGGTAGAATTTTTACTGTGGCATGGGGAACATAACTTCTTCCTTGTGTTGTCTCTTAGGAGAGCAGTAGGGGCTGGTCTGACTCTTGTCCGAGGGCTGTGAGGCTTCCAAGAGATGCTGATGTGACCAGAACATGACACCCCCAACTCGAGCGATGGCCAGTTTTTAGGAAGGGCTTTCTCTCCTTGCTGCCCCCCTGGGGCTGGCTTATGAGCAGACCCCAGACAGAACAGGTGCTCCATGCCAGAAAGAGTCCTGCCCGTAAAGATTCACCTATCACGACAGGTGACCGGGCAGGTAACTATAGTCTAGGTGGTGCGCTGTGAGCTAGAGGAAGGGGAGGCTGCTGGCAGCCCTGGCTGGACCAGCCCAGGCAGGAGTCAGTTTCTCACCTATCAGGTGAGGAGGGCACGGCCGGCCCACTGTCCTTCCAGATGCTGCTGTTACAGGGCAACCCAATGTGAACTCGTTGAGTCACCTGTGCGTTTACAGGGACTTATACAAGAGTCAGCCTCAGGCACATGCAGAAAGGTTAATAATGGGTTTATTTACAAGAGAAAGGGACATGAACAACTCAGGAAAAGAGAGAGAGCGAGAAGTTGGTTAATGCATCCTACCGGTCCACTTCTTTCAAAGAGTCCTCACAAGGGAACAAACTGTTATTCCCAACCCGCTGGCTGTGGCCAGTGCTGGCCCAGGCTTCTGCGTCTGCCGTGAGGTCCCCGCTCCCCCTCCAGTGGACGGCACCACCTCCGGCCCAGGGCTCTCCTTTCCTGCTCTTTCTTTGGGAAAGAAAATGTCAGTGTCTCTCTTGTGGCTCCAAAGCACGTTCTTCTGGTTAACTTTTAGCCTCAGAAGCCAACTCCACCTGCCCAGGAGACAGAGGAGGAACAGCAGTTCCGGGCCCTGTTTGAACGCGTGGCTGGTGAGGTAGGGCTGCCCAAGCCTTGTCCCCTGCAGGGCGGAGGGGCCAGGTCCCCTCTCCAGGGATGCGGTGACACTTCCAGAGGCTGATCCAGAGGCCGGAAGGAGCTGGCAGGGACAAAGCCGCCCTGGTCTTTTGAGAAGTGCTAATGCCTCCTCCTCCTCATATCTCTCTCCAGCCTGCACTGACCAGGCTGCAGTACCCAGAGGAGCTCGGGCCAGGTCCAAAAACTGCATGGGAACTAGAGACAGCATTCGGGGGGTTCCTTTGACCCCTGCCCAGAAATTGGCACCTTCATCATGCTCTCTCCGCTCTTTTGAAGGTGGTGGTGGCAGAACCGCTGGTGTTAAGTAGTAAATATCTGCCAGCATTTTGCCAGCTAACACCAGAGGCGTGGCCAGCTTTGGTGGCTGGGGACCGGGGCAGCCTGGAGAGAGTCTGCCCCCCTTGCTTTCTGCCCTCCCCCTGCCCATTCCCACCCTCTCAGATACTCAGCTTGTTTTTTGGGGACACTGCCTGTGTCTGGGGGGCTGGGGTCTTCACTGTCCTGCCCAGGTCTCCTCGGTCCTGCTACTGTTCCACCCATGTTCCCTTGAAGCCTCTCAATTGGTAGCTATAAATGACATTAGCCTAATAAGCCAATTCCTGACGAATTCCTGGCTTCCTTCCCTTGACAGGACTCCTGAATTGTAAAGGGTGAACCTTAAACTTAGGGGTAGCATTTCAGGCACTGTCATAAACAGCCAGGTCCAGCAGCAGGGGACCTGTGAGTAGCCCTCAGTCTCCACACTGTGGGAGATGGGCAGGCGGAAGGGAGAGGTGAGTGGACAGCTACAGACGCAGCACGGCCTGGGTGAGCTCCTCTGGCCTGGGAGGGACAGATGTCACCAGAGTGGAGATCCAGGCTGGGGAGGAAGGGAGAATGGCGCAGGCGATTCATTCAACCTTTCGTAACAACAAAAAGCACCTCAAGTCCAGCCCTGGGACGACTTTGCCCACTCGACCCCATTCTTCCTGCCTCCTCTCCTCGGGGGACTTGGGCTGGATCGGGGATTCTTTGCGAGGTGGGTATCCGCCACCTGTGCTCTTCAGGCCTGAAGAGTTCCAGGGCTGAAAGGCGGCAGCCACATGTAAAGAGCTCCAGGGACTATGTTTCATGCTATTTCAAAACCTTGACAAAGGGGCCTTGAGTCAGTGCCACTCAAAGTCTGCGCACAGTCACCTGGGCATCCTCACCAGGTCCTCATCAGTAGGTCTGGGGAAGGCCTAAGACTCTGCATTTCTCTCAAGCTTTCTGAGTGCAGCTGGTGGTGAGATTTAGTGGGATTTGCTGGACCTTATGTCAATGGTTCTGAAATTCATCCTCAGAGGTTTTGAAAATAATCAATGAACCATTGATTGTCACAGTCATCCCGATCAAAATGGCCCCGGGGGTAAGCCCCTGGTATGGGCGTTTTTGAAGCTCTCGGGGTGCTTCTGCAGTGACAGAGGCTTGGGAACCCAGTCACCAGTGTCCTCTAGCACAGCAATCGTTTAGGGAGCGTGGGCTCAGGGGAGGACGAGCATGTGTGGCCTGGCCTGACTTACGTCCTTACGTCCCTTCTTGGGTGCCTGAAAGTTTACAGAGTAGTGAGCAGGCTGCAGCCACACAGGTGTGGGGCACCCAGAAAGCAAGAGGGTGCTGAGGGATGGGCTGCTCTCAAGCCAAATTAGCTCATAACTGAAAGAAAACAATGAGTCATTAAAAGCAACTGTCTCCTCTTCAACAGGACATGGCGGTAACCGCAGAAGAACTGCAATGTATTTTAAATGCTGAGATGCAGGCGAGTAAGTGTTCCCACCCACCACCCACCACCCACCAGGCACCCCAGGGCTCCCATGGAGTGGACACGTGACAGGCGCCCAGCCTGGTTCTCTGTTCCCCAAGCTCCCTGCTTCAGACAGATTTTAAAAGTAGCTTTTGTGGCTTATTTCCTAACTCCAAAAATGATGCAGGTTTGTAGGAGGAAATTCTTTAAAATTCAGAAAAGATAATGACAAAGATAAAAATCACTAGTCACCTCACCACTGTAAATAACTCTTGTTAGCGTGTGTGTGTTTGAGCTAGTGTCTGTTTATCATACATGCAGTCTGCGTCTCTGTGTGTGGATGGGGGGATGGGTGGGTAGGTAGAGAGACAGACGGACAGATAGACAAATAGATGGATAGATAAGTGATAGACACTTTTACTTTAACAGCTTTGAGGCATAATTCACATACATAGAGTACACCCACTTAAGGCACACAACTCAATAGTTCTTAGCTATTCACAGAATTCGGCAATCACCTCAGTCAATTTTTAGAGCCTTTCATCACTCCAAAAAGAGACCCTGTACCCATCCACCATCCCCTCTCCACTTCCTCCATCCCCTGTCTCTCTTCTCTGTCTCTACTCTCTGTCTTTATAGATTTGCCTGTTCTAGACTTTTCATAGAAAAGGCATCTTGTAATATGTGATTTTGTTGTACCCAGCTTCTTTCACTTAGCATGATATTTTCAAGGTTCAGCCACGTGTGGCATGTGATATCCAGGATAATAGCCCCTCATATGACCAGTTTGTTGTGTGTACATATTTTCATTTCTCTTGGGACCATAGTTAAAAGAATTGCTTGAATTCAGAAATAATTTTATAGCTAATGTTTTGAGGAAATGCCTGACCATTTTCCAAAGCACTTTTTTTTTTTACATTTCCATTAGCAGTGTGTGAATGTTCAAATTTCTCCAATAATTTTAACCCTGCTTTTTAGACTACATTTTTATGAACATTTCCCCAAGATCATTAAATATGTTTCAAAAGTTCCTAAATGTTGTGTAACAATCCATCCTAGGTACATAACCCAACGTACTGTTCAGGCCCTTCCATTGGTCCTTCTAGAACTTCTGACTTTTGGCATTATAAATAATGTAACAACAAGTCTTCATTTAACATTCTGTGCTTAGAAATCATAAGATGAAGATAAATGGATGGAAGGCTAATCCCATTTTAAGGCTTTTTTTGTATTTTGTAAATTTTTCTCCCCAAGAGCCGTGTCATTTCTACTCTCCTCAGTATCCTAAGAGACTGACCAGGTCAGCACCCTAGTGAGTCCCAGATCTCACCACACTGGGACTGTCAGCATCTGGGAACAGTTTTAACAGATTTCAACTGAATTCTGCTTTCATGTGTGATTTCAGAAAAGAACATTCAGTTTAAGAAGCTAAGTCTGATTTCCTGTAAAAACATCATTTCTCTAATGGACGTATCCTTCCAAATATGTGGGCAAAAATAGATGTTCAGTGTTTTTCTCTGCAGACCTCCCTAGGACATGGCCCCCAAGACCTGCAGGCTACACTTCACAAACGGTAGCTGAAGCTGGGTGACCCCTGGAGCTAGAACTGGAACAGAACCCATAGGCATAGTCTGTCTGTGGAGGATTGTTTTTGAAGATGTTACCAGAGCCAGGGTCCAGCAACTTGCGGTTCAAAGGCCAAAACTCAAAAGTTGAGAGCTGGTGGGAAGAAATCAGGTTGATTCAGGAGGTGGTGGACTATTGTCTCCAAGGGACAGGCACTGCGGGACATGTGGATGGGCATAGGCTACTGTTCTCTTGACTCATGGCCATCAGGCGACCAGGCAGGCGTCATTCATCAAGGGTAGGGGCTCTGGGCTTCTCTCTTGGGTCCCAACTCCTGTTTTCCTTAAGTAAATGCAGGGTTGGTGATTCCCTACAGAAGTTCTCCATCTCACTCTCAGTTGTTTTCTTCAAGATCAGAACAAAGACGAGGAAGTTTGGTAACTGGGCTGGTGACAACATCTCATTCTTGAGGTGCCCCTGCTTCTCACCTCACCACCTGCTCCCCATTCTTGAGGGGTGATGGGCAAGTCCTTTCTTCTGGACCTGTTTCCTACCAAGATCAGGGGCTGAGATTTGGAGACCCAGATGTGAGATATGACTAGTTGTCTTATCATTTTTATCCCAGTGAGTGACAATTATTTGGAAGTTTTAATGTCTCCAGCTTTTGGAGACAAAGGGAATTAAGCAATTCAGGGCACAGGGGTCAAAAATGAAAAGAAGCTGAAATGTAGGTGAGGGACAAAGAAATCTGGACTTAGCTGAAGGTTTTTGGCTAGTCAGGGAACACTTCACAATGATGAATGAAGAAGCTACTCTCAGATAACTGCAGACTGGAGTTTCAGCAGGCGCTTCGCCTCCTGGAGAACTCCCTCTCTCTGAGCTGTTAGTTCCCACTGGCCTTGGAGCTCAGCCCAAGGTTGTTTGCATTTGCTGTGTCTAGCACCAGCCTCAAAGAGAAAACTCCAGATTAAGTTTATTTTTCTTTTGTGCTCTTTGGGGTCTGAAATCAATTTAACTATCTGCCTCGTTCCAAAGGATTTGAGAATCTTGCTGCCACTCTGGGGTCCCATCCAAGGAAATGAAGAGGGGTGTGGGAGGGGTTGAGTGGGCATTCAATCTTCAGCTGTGCTTCCTACCTGATCCCTATCCTGTGCCTTGTATAGATTCCTGGCTTAGTAACTGAACCGTCTCCCTAGGCATCTGAATCCATGTCACCCAAGTCAGCCCACGCTGGGCCTGCCTCTGAAATCCCAGGTTGAAACGTATTTGCTTCTTCCTTCCTTAACTGACTCCTGACACAGACCAGCTGCAACGGGAAGCTGGAATTTGATGAATTCAAAGTACTCTGGGACAAACTGAAGAAGTGGATCGTATGTAACCTGGTGGTGCTTGGCCTCGGGTTTGTAGAGACCTAGAGCAGAAGGGGGGTTTTAAAGGTCATGGTGTTGCAGGCAAGAGGATTAATTTCCAGAAAAGGCAGTGTAAGGTCCAGCGGATAGAATAAGGCAAGGACACAGAAGCAGGAGAGGGGAAGGCTTTATTGCGCTCCCGGGCAGGTGAGGTCTGCAGGCCCCCTGCAGGGGCCTGGGAGTCTCGCTCAGTGCACGGTGAGGGGTCCCATATATGCCCCGCTCTGTCAGGCCCGGGGAGGGAGCGGAAGAGTCATGCCACCCTTTTTGGTCAGCTGTCCCCTTTGTTTAGGGTCTTTGGTCCTTATCAGAGTGGCTACCTGGGGGCAGGGAGCGACAGCCTGGGACAGCATCCTGACACCAACTCAGCAGCTCATCGTGATACCCAGATATTGATACCTTTTGCCACTCTGGGGGCCTGGGTGACCTTCCAGGTAGAAGAGAACAAATCATGATGAAATTCCAGCAGGGCTGGTGATGCTGCTGGAGGTACCACAGTGCTTCCACCGGAAGTGAAAAGCCAAAGGAATCAACCTCCTTTGGAGGGCCCCCTCAGCCCCCATGAGGCCTCTCCCCCTCACTGGCCACCCCCCACTGCTGCACGAGTGTCACCTCTCAGGGCCGCCATGTTGACTTAGCCCTTGAACCACCACAGACGCTTGTCCCATGAAGCCAAGCCGTAACTGGCAGACACTTTGGAAACAAACTTTAAGAAAGTAAAGTTTATTTACAGCAAGAACAAATGGACTCCCGCTTGGGAGGGGCAAGGAAGCCATGGTGGGCCCCCACCTAGGGGAATTTAAGCCTTCCCCCTCCTGTAAAACCGCACCATCTCCTCGGCCAGAGGTGCCAGGATCCCAGCGCTCATCTCAGAGTTTCTCTTTTTACTGCCCCGGTCCAACGTCTCCTACAACTTACTGTTCCAATTCTCCTTAAATTTTAGCCATAATATTTACTGCCCTCTGGGCTTTCACCTCACCTCTGGAGTATGTCTGGCTGGCCCTTAGAATTCACTGTCCTAGCTCTGGAGAAGTCTCGGGAGCTCCTCTTCAGCTCTCGGGAAGTCCAGCCCGCGTCCCTGAAGCTGCCTAATTAGCCCCAACTTGGCCTGGGACTCACCAGGGCCCTCGTTCTCCTCCCCAGGACCTTTTCCTTCAGTTCGACGCTGATAAATCCGGCACCATGTCCTCCTACGAGCTGCGGATCGCCCTGAAAGCCGCAGGTAAAGAAAAGCCCAGGGCAGGTGCAGGCGACTGCGTCAGGGGCTTTGTCTTGCTTTTCTCTGGACTCCAGGAGGTGGCCGCTGGTGCTTCCCAGGGCAGAGCCAGAGGTCAGACCCAGGACTCCCTCAGTCACTTCAGGGCCCTGCATTTTAGATCATAGTGCAATGTTGGTAGGATTTAAAAAACGTATTTCCACAAAGGGTGAGCCCTAAGAGGCCTCCGAGCCTCTGACCAAGTTTTCTGCCCAAGCAGTTACCAGGACCCTCCTGGGGCAAGCCACAGTCTTCCAACCCTCTCATTCCTGTGTTACAGACACACAGGACACGCCTGTGGTTTACAGTCAGGGGGCCGCTCACAGACTCATGCACCCCCTCTGCCACCTGCCACCCTTTCCCTGACTTTGTCACCATGGGCCAAGTCCCTGAATCCTAACCGGATATGTGTGCAGAGCTCGTCCCCTGCTCCCAGCAGGAAAGGTGGGTTTGGGATGCCTCTGGCTATGCCACAGCGAGGCAGGTTCCGTCTCTGGGGCCCAATTGTCCTCTGCAACCCTCAGGCCCCACAAGCGGGGTGGTGTTTCTCACAGAGCATGTTCAGGGAAATGGGCCCCTGGCTTCTGCTGACCCCGATACTCTTGTTCCCTCCCAGGTAACCATACAGCTGGGAAGTGTCAGCTTTCAGGTCCAAAGGGACAGAATGTAAAAAGCAGGAGCATCTGGGTCCTGCATGAGGGCGAAGAAACAAGATTAGTTGTAAATGTGACACAGATGCAATGGGCCAGGTTTTCCTAGGGGTTGGGGACCTGTTTCCAGAGTAAGAAAACCAAGCAGGGACAAAACGGCTGCCCTTCTGTGAGGGGTGTGACCAGTCTTTCCCATCCAACTTGAGGTGGAGGGGGCTCCCCCTCCCCCCTCCTTCCCACTGAGTACAGCTCCGGCGCTCTGGGCACCCCACTGTACAGAGTCCAGAAACTACCAGGCGTGGGTCTCCTCTGTGTGAAGCTGGGGCTGAGCAGACAGGGACCCTGGCTGGACTTCTAGGCAGTACTTTGACTATTTCCTGGCAAGTGAGTATGTGGTTAAAATAAATTGGGGGGGGGGGTGGCGACAATCATTCCTAAGGAACTTGGTTAGAAATCAAGCATTAAGTATCAGATCTTTCCTTGTGGAAACCCTCAGTCCACCAATGAGGAAACCCAAGTAAAGCGAGTTCCCGCTGGCCTGAGCAGCAGCCGCCTGCATCCAGGCCCGTGGCCCCAGCCTGGTGGCCCCCCACCCCCAGGACTGTGTGAGTGGAGCCTGCCCCGTGTCATTCACACTGGGCAGCGGCATCTCCTCTGAGCAACACAGTTTCTAGAGCCCCCAACAGCTCTGGGATCAAATACCGCTGAGAAATGTCCACTTACTGTGGGTTTGTGGCCGGAACCCCCAGATGCCCAGCAGAGGCAGCTGGAGGTGAGCTCCAGCAGGGAGCCAGAGGGGAGGCTGGGGAGGAGCACGAGTGACTCAGGTGAGACCTCCTGAACCGTCACAGACCCTCTGCGTGACTTGGGCACCAGCAGCAACACCGGACCTCACTGACCTCAGGGCTCAGCACGGCTGTGGGGGCTGCCTCCAGGACCCTCACCTGCAGAATCAAGCCCAGAACAGCAGCCTCCCCTGGGCAGGGGGCTCCCTTTGTTAGTCACCCCGAGGTTCCCTGGGTGCTCCCAGGAGGTGTACCCTTGGGGCTCAGCCATGGGGCTCGTCCTCTCACCCTTTCCCACAGGCTTCCAACTGAACAGCCGCCTCCTGCAGCTCACCGTCCTCAGGTACACAGACGAGACGCTCCAGCTGGGCTTCGACGACTTCCTCAACTGCTTGGTGCGCCTGGAGAACGCCAGCCGTGAGTGTCGGGGTGGGGGTGGGGGCTGCCTGTCCTGGACCACAGGACACGCTCCACCTTCTGGGAGCATGTAGGAAGCCGCCCGCCAAAAACTAGAGCAAACACAGGCCCAGGGCTGTGGGCTGGTCTACGTGAGGCATGTGGCTGCGGGGGGGCCAGGCTGGGGGGCATGTATAAGTCTGCCCTGCCGAGCATCTGTTACAATGAGTGTTCTCTCCACATTCCAGCCCCTTTGGGTGGGAGTGAGGGTGGGGCTTCTGCCTCCTATCTGAGGACCTGTCCAGTTTCTGGTCAAATCCTGTTATTGCACATAGAAGAGTCTCTTGCCCTCTCTCTCTTCCTCGCTTCTTTTCCCCACCTTTCTGTATTATAAATCCCAGACACCAACCCAGTTTTCGCAGAGTTTGGCATCCCTGGAAGAGAGAGACTTTGTGGAGATGGCCTTTAGCGCTTGCAGCATATGGTTATACCCACCCCATCCTCACGCCCAGAACGGTGACAAAGTTGAAGCTGAGTGATTGAAGCTGAGTGAAGAATGCCCAGCTCTAGCAGATTCTTACATGCCACCAGAGGAGCCTTTCAGCCACAAAGGGAGGGCCCCTCAGTCCTGGGGAGAGAATAAAACTTGCTGCAGGAACAACTCCAACACTGACAGCTCTCTCATTCTCTTCCTCAGGGGTGTTCCAGGCTCTCAGTATGAAGGACAAAGAGTCCATGCATCTCAACATCAATGAGGTATGTCCAAATCAGACCTTTGCTCAGGGATCCAGCCAGGGCTAGACAGACAACCCACTCTCCATAGCATTCACTGAATACACAATTGCATGTGAGGGCTGACAGGTAGCCAGAGGGTAATTGGCCATGATGAAATTGTTAATGTGTTTGAGGGACTGTTCACTTAACAGTCCATGTAATCTTTACAACAGTCCTGTGAGCTAAGGACTTTTGCTACACCTATTTTGCAGAGGTGGAAACTGAGGCAGGTAGATTTATCACCTGGAACAAGTGAGCAAATAAACCGTGCCCTCTTGTCTTTCTGCCACATCTCCTCTGGCTACCGGCCTTCTAGCTTCCAGTTTGTTCCCTGCTTGCTCGTGTCATCTGTGGGTTTCATGATTCTTGGGTACATGCACACATACACAAACACACACCTCTACTTCAAAAACCCTGAGAAATATACAGCTTTTACCAGTCAGTATAGGACTTATCATAGCAAAGGGAGATGACAGAGGGAGGGTGTGGTTCAGAGTTGGGGGGCTTGGAAGATACATCCTGGCAGGGTGACCTTCTCCCTGCTGCCCAATGTGGTCTGAAAGTGGTGCATGGGCATCTCTTGGGGAGCCGGTTGGAAAGGCAGAGCACCACATAATGATGCTAGGCAACAATGCCATCTGCTACCCCTCCAAGCTGCTAAAAGTCTAGGTCTTAATTGTTCTAGCCAAAAAAAAGGAATGACAATTCCGTGGTGCATGGAGGTGCCAAGGCCACACCAGCCACTGTACCGTGGCGTGCAATGGGCCGCACCAATGATTTGTCGCCCTTAAGGTTCACACTGTTGTATGCCAACTACATCTCAATAAAACAAGTGAATAAAATGAAGCAAACACTAAAAAAAGAAGTGTGAGTTCCCAGACCTGTGACATCAGGTCTTGTCCTAGTAAGGTCCCCAGTGACTCTTAAATGTCCTAAAGTTTGAGGGTGCGGGTGAGACTTTCTTCCCAAAGGCAGAGTAGAGACTGTGGTGTGATTTCCTTTAACTATCTGCGTCCAACTTTCCTTCTCTCGCTAACAGCCTGCACTTCCTTCCCCAAGTCTCAGCCCTTTCTCTCCCCACTCAACTTCCATGCTTCCCTCCCAAATTCAGAAGCAGCTTTGAACTTGAGCACCATTTCATTGCCTAGTTCCAGGTGGAAGGTTGATGACAGCGTATAGTAGGTGGGGGATGAGCCTCTTCTTTTGCTGATTTTGGTCAATCCGTCTGCTCTGTTGCTCAGTTTCACCATTTGTAGAGTGATCTAGGCCTTAACCTAATACCAAAACTTTGGTTGATAATCATAGTGTATAACTGGCAGTGCTCATCACTGCTTTTCTTATATGTGTCTCTCGTGTCTCTGAATCCATTATAATTTCAGTGGGAATAGAAATTGGATATTTTTCATTCTAGTATTCCCTTTCACCGTTAGCATGTGCCACACATGCAATAATTGATAACTATAAAAAACACTGCAGAATTTTTTAAGTATCTTTTTTGATTGCCGAGTAATATTCTATTGTGTATATATGCCACATCTTCTTGATCCAGTCATCTATTTTGGGGCATTTGGGTTGATTCCATGTCTTCCCTATTGTAAATGGGACAGCACTAAACATGGGGGTGCAGTTGTCCTTTTGACTTATTGTTTTTATGTTCTTTGGGTAGATACCTAAGAGTGGGATTGCTGGATCACATAGAAGCTCCATTTTTAGCAGTTTAAGAAACCTCCACACAGCTCTCCATGGTGGGGACCAGTTTGCATTCCCACCACCAGTGTAGGAGAGTTCCTTTCTCTCCACATCCTCACCAACATTTGTTGTTGCTAGTTGTTTGAAGTTGTGCCAGTCTCACTGGTGGTATCTCATTGTGGTTTTGATTTGCATCTCCCTTATTACAAATGATGCTGAACATCTTTTCATGTGCCTCTTGGCCGTCTGCATTTCTTTTTTGGAGAAGTGTCTTTTTAGCTCTTTTGCCCATTTTTTGATGGGGAGTTCACTTTATATTTGTTGAGTTTCATCAGCTTTTTGCATATCTTTGTGATCAGTCCTTTATCATTCATATTATGTGCAAAAATTTTTCTCCCAGTCAGTGGGATATCTGTTTGTTTTAGGTAATGTCTCTTTTACTGTACAGAAGCTCTTTAATTTGATGTAGTCCCAGCTGTTTATCCTTTCCTTCACTAGCCTTGCTTTGGGTGATGTG
>NW_004567130.1:4942684-4950315 GCF_000260355.1 Condylura cristata | reverse complement strand
GGGTCAGCAGAGGTCCGCCACACCATGCAGGTCACCCCCCTGGCCAGGGATCGAATTCGTGCTGCAGTGGTTGTGATAGCTTCATAGTGTTGTGCTTTATTCCATTGTGCCATCAGGGAGGGCCTTCACTGGATGCTTCTTAATGAGAGCACAACAACACCAAAACCTCACTCTCCTCTGAGAATTAGAAAATAAGATAGTCTCTGGCCAGTTCAGAAACTCTTTGTGGCCAAAACTTGTGGCACAGCAGAGCCAAGTGCAATGCTATTCCTCCTCAAGAAGTCAAGACTCATATCAGACTTGGTCTCCTTCATCCCCACCATCGTGGAGAAGAACAGAGTAAAGAAGCCTTGCTCTCGCTCCCCTGCACAGGAAAATCCCACCATCCCACCGAGTTAGAATAGTGGAAGTAACATTAATATTGGCTCAATCAATGTTAGGTCTTATGTGTGGGTCTGCTAATCCCAAACAGTCTAGCCAGCCTTCATTTTGTTACCTACAGTTCTGTATTCCTAAAGCAATGTCAGAACTGCCTGGTCGCAGGAGCCCAGCCCTACAAGGCTCAATTAAGAGCATAAAGCTGGATCACCCTGGGAAGGGTGTGCATCATGAGGTATGACTGGAATCCCCAGGGTGCTGATGACAGGTGCATAAACTTAATCGTGACTTATACATCACAAGGTATGACCTCGGAAATGCCTGTGGGGGCCTTTGACTAATGTATAACGAAGGACTCCAGAAGCTGACCAGTGGATGCCTTATTGATAAGATTGGGATTCTGACTGGGGAGTCAAGGCTTGATCTACGATACCAAGCTACCAGCAGATGAGAAGTACAGATCCACCCTTCCCCTGCTGCTTCTACTTCTCCCTCTATTTTTCTCCTTCCTCATATGACTAATGCTGTATGACTAGTACCAACAAGAAGGCCAGGGTCTTGCTCTTGAGCAGCACCCTGCATTGTGTAGCTTGCTCCAAGAGCCCCGTCTCTTTATCAGTGTGGTGTTGCCTGGTGCAACACTTATGATCTTATTGATTATGTACTATGCTAGCCACCCACTCAACCTCCCTCTTCATCAGGCTCTCACACTTCAGGTCAGACTTGTGGCAGATGAGGGTGAACAGAGGGGTGAGCAGAGAAGGAGGTTGGAAGATCAGATTCAAAGTGGAGCATCCTCAAGACCTACTCCTTTACTCATGGCCAAAGTGTCAGGGCAAGGTGGTCTTCTCCCAAGCCTCCCCTCACCCAGAAAGAATGGGTACAAGTATTCTGTAATAACTATATTACCTAGTTTCTGTACTTGATATTTTACATGCTGGTTGGCCCAACTTTATTAAAAGACATAATGTTAGATAAAGCAGAAGTTATAATAGTATATTGTTGTGTTTATAAAATATATAACTATGTGTTAATAACACAAAGGAATGGAACAGAAATGAAAATATATACAGAAAGATTGTTATATTTTACTGGAATTAAGTTAGCATTAAGTGGAATAAGCAGTATAAATTAATGTGTGTATTTAATCTGTAGAGCAACCATTAAGAATATAACCCCAAAAAACCCACAAAGCCTCCCCCCAAAATTGCTTAGATAAAAAGCATAAAGGAGCAACAAATTTTTTAATTTGTTGTCAAAAATAAAATGGCAGGCCTAAATCCAGCCATCTCAATAATTATATTAAATATAAATAGACTAAACATTATAACATAAAGGCAGGGATTTTCAGACTTTGTAAAAAAGCAAGATTCAATAGATACTATCTACAAGTGACATACTTCATGTAAAAAGATACAAATGATAAAAAGGTTTACCAAGCAAACAGTCACAATAAGAGGGAAGGTGGCCACACTAGCATCAGGCAAGACAGACATTAAGATTAAAAACTGTAACTAGAGACAAGGCATTGCATCGTGGTAAAGGATAAATGCAATGAGCAGCTCGAAGTTGGGACCGATGGTGACTGTGCCAGCGGGGGTTGTCCTCGACTGTCAGAACACCAACAGCGGTGTAAAATGATGGTACTTTAGTCATTTTTAAAAATATTTTTGAAATGTACCAATTTTATACAACTCCTTTAGAATAAGAGGATGAGAAAAGACTTCTCAACTCATCTTACAAACTAGTGATATCTCACAAGTTCAGCCCAAATCATCAGAGAAAATGAGACTATAGAGCAGAGCAATATCCCTGTTGCAATAGCTGCAAAGCATTTTTACTTAGGGGAGAAGCCATCCATCCCATAAAACACTATCTGAACAATCTGAAAGAGCTTGTTCTGCTAATCTATTAATTTTCAATTTTTCAGTAACAGAGACATCTGCTTGGTTGGGTGAAGTGCTATCTATACAGGCCACTCCTTTCCTGGCTACAAGTTGTCAGAAATATTTAACAGGGCCCTCCTGGTGGCAAAGCGGGTTAGAGTGCAGCACTGCAAAGCTGGCCACAGCCACCTCAGTGCGAGTTCAATCCCCTGCCCTGGAGATGACTCACACAGCCCAGCAGGCCTCTCCTGTCTTGCCTGCTGCTCCCCTCAGCAGTGGACATCATCGATCTGCCTGTTCTGCTCCCCACTGTGACTATGGTGAATCCTCTCATCACCTTGCACCTCTGGCCTGTACCCCAGTTCTGCATGAATAAGTAAATAAATAAATAAATAAATCCTTAAAAAATTATTTAACAACTACATAGACATACAGTTGCACCACTGATCTCAGATTCAGCCTCAACTGCCATTCAGACCTTGAACTAAGCATTTCAATGACAGAATTGAGCGTGTGGTTCTTCATAGCCAGTGCCCCTAGATGAGTCTCTAGGAAGAACAGAAAGAGCACGAGGCATGCCTGATCTTTTATCCAGGACCAGAGAAGACACCAGTCACTGAATTACAGTGGGAGTTTCAGATGGCATCTTGTTCGTTCAAAGCATCTGTGATACCCTGTAGACTGTCATTGTTGCTCAATATTCATACAATCATACAAGTTTGGTTTTTGCATCCTCCTTAGGCAGGTTTTTAAACAACTCAAAGCAAACCCCCAGGGGTTCACGGGCTTGCTGAGGAGCAATGCCACCTGCTTTCTGTCAGAGCAAAATTTGGATGAAGATAGTGAAGCCTCAGTCAGGGCAAGTGGAGTTCTTCCCAATCTTCAGAGTCTATGATTCCATAAAATAACCTGAAAGGATTCTAATCATAGTAGATGCGATCAAGGGAATTTCAAAAACAATCTCCTCTTCTGCTGACGTTTTGAAGTGAAATGAAAGCTGGAAACGTCAGGGCTGGCATTCCGCAGTTTTGTAGGGTGCAGCTGGGCACCCTCCTGACCGGTGGCCTGTTCACCGGGGTGGGCGCAGCACAGAAGGGTGACCGATGGCGATGTGTGGCTTCGCTTCACTGTGATCTAATTCTCTGGGATGAAAACTGCAAGTGGGTGACTCGGTGAAATGTGTGTTGCCTGCAGTGCTTGACACAATGTAAGAACTCAGCAAAGCACAGTAGGAAAGGAAAAAATTCTCTAAACTAAGGCTTCTGTGAGGCCTGAGATAGCACCTGTGCAGCCCGTGGGCCAGAGCCAAGAGCGCCCCTCCAGCAGCCCATTCCCTGGAGCACAGAGGTGACGTACCTGCCTGAGGCTCTCGCCACAGGCCTGTTCCCTGACCCGTCGGTAGCGGCCCTGTGGTCACTTCTGAAGAGCCTGCAACCAACTCAGGGAGGGAAAATCTTTCCTCACAAGTCCTTAGACAGAGTCCCTTGGGGCCTTACCAGGTGGCAGCCCCGGGTCAGGTACCTTGACCAGAAATGCAGACAGTGCTCGCGGCTGCTCTCGCTGCCCTGTCTTGTGCAGGTGCACTGAGGGTCAGGGATTCAGAAAGTGCCAGTCATGAGGCCGGTTGGCAGGAGTGCTGAGGGGATTGGTGCTGGCTCAGTTCAGAGCACTGGATCATTTGTGACAACAAAGCGCCATTGTGCTGCTGGCCAGGACCTCCTGCCAAGTACCAGGATGAGGGCGGCACAGGCCCTGGCATCGTGGTGAACCTACGTTAGGCTTTGCCTGCTACTGATGCCCGCCTGGGGCATTTTCCCAGCCCACAGTGCCTTTCTGATAGGGGAAGGGGCTGGGGATGGGAAAATGGGACTGGGGGGAGGAAGAGAGGAAGGGAGAGAGGCCAATGAGGAGAGAGGGAGGTGAGGAGGGAAGAACCCCCTTGATACCTTAATGAAATTTTTATTTTTTTAATTTATTTATTTATGCACACAAGAACTGGGGTTCAGGCCAGAGGTGTGGAGAAATGAGAAGATGCACCAGAGACAGAGTGGGGAGCAGAACAGGTGGATACACTGAAATACACTGCTGAGGAGAGCAGCAGGTGAGACAGGAGAGGTCTGCTGTGCCATGTGGGTCACCCCACTGGTGGGGAATCAAACTCCTGCTGCAGTGGCTTCAGATAGCTTCACTGTGCTGTGCTTCAACCCCTTGCACCACCAGGGGAACCCTGGAAGATATTTTTTTTTTAAAGATTTATTTATTTGCAAACAGAGCTGGGGTACAGGCCAGAGGAGCAGGGGCAGCAAGAGGCTTCACCAGAGACAGAATGGGGAGCAGAACAGGCAGCAACGAAGTACACTGCTGAGGGGAGCAGCGGGCAGGTCAGGAGAGGTCTGCCGCGCCATGTGGTCACCTCCGGGGCAGGTGGGAATCAAACTCATGCAGAAGTGGCTTTAGCTTCTCAGTGCTGTGCTTTAACCTGCTGCGCCACCAGGGAGGGTCGAAAGATACATTTATATGCAAGAACTTAGCTCAGTGATATTCGTGAGGATTATCTGTACATTACCACAGACCTCTGCTGGCGGAGTCACTCTCTTTCCAAGGAAAGGGAAAACCATAGGTCACTGAACCAATGAGACAAATACATAATCCTATTATGGAAATGGTATTGGATTTGAGTCCGGGAGGATTCCAGTCTGGAATTTACCTCCAACTAGCTATGTGACCTTGACCATATCACTTCCCCTGTCTGGGCTGCCTTGCACTGTGACGTTATGACTCTTCTCCAACTCTGGACCTCAAACACAAGGCAAGTCCTGGTTCCGTGGGGTGAGGAGCGAGGCTGGGAGGAGACAGGCAGAGGTGGGCCCAGCAAGCCAAGAACTCATTGATCTGATTCCTATGGGGTTCTGAGAAGAATGAGACTGGCTAGGAGGTTCTCTAGGCATAGCAAGTGTTAGCTTCTAGAAACACTTTATAGACAGTCCTCCTTCCTTTTAGCGTCTCAACATACTAAGCTCCTCCATCTTCTAGACTCACTAGAACTCAAACTGACCCATTGGTCTTAACTTTGCCTATGTCCTTCAATTTCTAGATTCTAGAAGATTCTCGAATCCTAAGATTCTAGAATCTCTAGATTCTAATAGACAATTGTCCTCCTAGATGGACTTCTCATCTAGTGGTCACCTAGATGGCCACGTCTTCACACTGCTGGAACAGGTTGCCTCCTGCCATCACCTGGCTGATGGCTGTTAGGACAGGCTGGCTCTGGGGGACCCGTCCCCATGCTGTGAGGTCTCTATGGCGCTGGACCCTCCTGCCCACACTCTTCTTTGTGAACCAGCTCCTTGGCCCCACCCTGTTCCAGCCTGGCTCACCCGCCTTCCTGGCTACCCTTTGATAGTCTCATTTTTATGCTGTTTCCTGTGTTTAGACTTAAACCTGAGTATTGAGGGGGAGTCAGTCCTCTCACCTTCCTCACTCTGGACACTCCCCTGTTGTGTACTCTAGGCTTCAGTTGCCTTTTTATTTTTTTTAAGACTGACTTATTTATACTTACAGAACTGGGGTACAGGTCAGAGATGTGGTGGGTGAGAGGATTCACCAGAAACAGAGTGGAGAGCAAAGCAGGTATATCTACTGAAGTACACTGCTGAGGGGAGCAGCAGGCAGGTCAAGAGAGGTCTGCTGCGCCATGTGGGTCACCTCCGGGGCAGGCAGGGATCAAACTTGTGCTGCAGTGGTTTCAGAGAGCTTCATAATGCAGTGCTTTAACCTGTTGTGCCACCAGGGAGAGCCTCAGTTGCCATTTTTGGCTTTTTTCTCAACCAGCCTTCCCAGGTTCCTTGATAACACACTGTGGAGGAAAGAGTGTATCTGAGTTAGCTGTGACCAGGTCAGGATGGTAGCAGTCCCTCTGTAGCCTCCCTATTTATTATAAAAGGCAGTTCTGCCTCCCTCTGGTTCCCAGAAAAATGCCCAAGGCCCTGGCAAGCCTCTGCTTACCTCCACGTGTTTTCTTGGCTGGATCTCACGTGTCCCTCAGGAAGCGGCCGCAGCGGAGCCTGCTGGACTTTCCGTTGGAACCATGCCCTTGGCCTGCTGACTTCCAGCGCTGCCTGCACAGTGCTCTCCATCCCGCCCACTGCGGGTGTGTGGGGTTTATAAGTTTATAGGTTTATAGAGGCAGGCGCCCCTATCAACAGGACAGTAGGGATGGGGGCAAGCCATACCCACCTCTGTGGGACCTCAGTGTCCAGCAGTTTCTGGCTCACAGGAGACGCCCAGTTTGTGTTTGCAAAACATAAGCCTAAAGGAAGGGAAGTTAGATCCAAAATACAAGTTCCCAGGCCTCTTTGATCCCTTTCAGTGGTCAGACAGGCTCGGCTCTGGGCACCCATGAAGGGCATTGGCTGAGCATCCACTTGCTGGCATGCAACCCTGGCCCTGCAGTGGCTTGTAAGACACCAGACTGTTCTGCTCCAGTGATGGTATTATGCTTTCCAGATACTTGTGATGTCAAGCTTGCAGGGTGGCCTTCACGGAAGCAAGGAGCACTTTGATAGAAAACAGGTGGGGGTCCCTTTTTCTAAACAAAGAACCACAGCACAATTTACGGAAAATGTCTGCTGACTCCAAAAATTACAAGTTTTTTTAAATATAAGCATCATTTAGTTGGTTGAAATTCCCTAGAAAAGTCAGAAAATGTGGACTTGACATTCCCACAGGACTCCTAGGCCATGTTTACTTTGATCTATTATTACATCTGGTGGAAATATATAGAATTCAGTCCTTTTCTTATAAAACTGATATTTCTTTTGCTGGGGACTGGTCACGCTAGCTACAGAAACAAACCTTTCCCTCGCTGAAATCACGGAGCTATGTGTGACTGTGGGTGGCATCTTATCACCTGCATTTGTAATCATGAAGAATAAGCATGCAGCCCTTATGGGGCACTCCCAAGGTCCCAAGGCCTCGGAAAAGCTGTGACATTTCTAAAAGCCACCTCCACATTTTTCAACCACTCTGAGTCTTTGTTTTATTATCACATTTATTATAATATTCAAGGGATAGAAATAGAAAAAATGAAGTTGAAGAATGTTATTCTAAATGTTCTTGTCCAGGTAAAAAAAATTTTTACTACATTTTACTGCATTTCAATACACATAACATAAAATGTGCCATTTTAACCTTTGGTTAAAGTAATTCAGTGGCTGTCCCAAAAATCCCTTTCCTCACCTCCACAGAAATTCTGTGCACATTAAAATGTAATCCCCTTCCCTCTTAATTTCATTCATTCATCTGCCTTTGGTCTTTATGAACTTCCCTGGTCTAGGTACCTCAAAATTATAAAATCATATAATATCT
>NW_004567130.1:4941371-4942582 GCF_000260355.1 Condylura cristata | reverse complement strand
AGTGAGAGGCTTCACCAGAGACAGAGTAGGGAGCAGAACAGGCCACCTGATGAAGTACACTGCTGAGGGGAGCAGCGGGCGGGTCAGGAGAGGTCTGCCGCGCCATGTGGGTCACCTCCAGGGCGGGGGGTTGAACTTGCACTGAAGCAGCTATGGTGCTTTGCAGTGCTGCGTCCTAACCCATGGTGCCACAGGGAGCGCCCTTGTGTCTGGCTTTTTGAACTTCATGTAATGTCTTCAAGGGTCATGTAAGTCATAGCATATATCAAAATTTCCTTCACTGGATCAGTGTTCTGTAATATGTCAACACCACATTTAATTCATCCATTTATCTATTGATAGACATTTGAATGCTTCCATCTTTTTTCTATTGCAAATAATGCTTCTATGAACATGGTGTAGGTGTATCTGATTGAGTCTCCACTTCTGATTTTCGGGGGTATATACTTAGGAGTAGAATTGCTGGATTATATGGTAAGTGTATGCATACATTTTGGGGAACCAAACTTTTTCTTTATTATTGTTATTTTTTACATCATTCTTCATTTTGTACATTTTTCATCTCAGTTGTAATCCCTGTGGACTTCTCACCACCAATTCACTCATGTGCCATCACCATAGTCCCTTGTGCTCTTCCCACCCCAGTTTTGATCCTGTTCCCCTCCCCACCCCTGTAGAATGTCTCTGGTTTATAGTTGTTCATTGATGTTTGTTTTTATTTTATTACAATTGCTTTTTTCCTTCTGATCCCTTATACTCCTGCTATGAGTGAAACCATCTGATATTTTTCTTTTTTTTTTCTGGCTTATTTCACTAAGCATGATCCCTTCCAGCTCCATCCATGTTGCCACAAATGGCATGAATTTATCTTTTTGATTGCTGAGTAATGTTCCATAGTGTATATGTACCACATCTTCTTAATCCAGTTATCTATTTTTGAGCATTTGGGTTGATTCCACATCTCCCCTATAGTAAGTAGAGCATCAATAAACATAAGGGTGCAGGTATCCTTTTGAATTAATGTTTTTGTGTCCTTTGGGTAGATGCCTAGAAGTGGAATTGCTGGATCATATGGAAGCTCCATTTTAAGCAATTTGAGAAAACTCCACACAGCTTTCCATAGTGGTTGGACCAGTTTGCATTCCCCCCACAGTGCAGGAGAGTTCCTTTTTCTCCACATCCTCACCAACATTTGTTGTTGCTAGTTTTTT
>NW_004567130.1:4926026-4940780 GCF_000260355.1 Condylura cristata | reverse complement strand
TCTCCACAACCTTCTGTAGTAAAAGCGGGAGAACGTACAGGCCAGAGAAATGGAGGGTGAGAGGATTCGCCAGAGACAGAGTGGGGAGCAGAACAGGCAGATTGATGAAGTACACTGCTGACAGGAGCCGTGGGCGAGACAGGAAAGGTCTGTGGTATCATGTGGGTCACCTCTGAGGCTGGGGTCGGGAGGGTCGAATTCACACTGAAGTGGCTGTGGCTACTTCAGTACTGTGTCCTAACCTGTTGCACCACCAAGGAGGGCCCCAAACTGCTTTTCAACAGTTCACTAAACCATTTAATATTCCACTATCACATGTATTCCAATTTCTCTACATCTTCATTAACACTTGCAATTTTTCTCTTTTTTAAAAATCATAGTTATCCTAATACATGAGGCGATATCCCATTGCTGTGGTTTCCATTTGCATTTTCATACTGATTAATCATATTGCACATCATTTCATGTTGCTTATTGACAATTTGTAGATCTTCTTTGGAGAAGAAGACCTTTGCCCATTTTTGAATAGGGATATTTTTGTTGTTGTTGAGTTGTAGTTGTTCTTATTCTGGATGTTAACCCTTTATGATATGCGATTTTCAAATATATTCTTCTATTCTGTAACTTTTCATTCTCTTGAGCGTATCCTCTGTTGACAAGAGTTTTAAATTTTTATGTAGTTATTTATTTAGTTTTTCTTTTGTTGCCTGAGTTTTTGATACCATAAACAAGATATCAAAAAATATCAAAAACAAGATATCATGATCAAAGCTAGTGTTATGAAGATTTTTCCCTTTGTTTGCTTTTAGGAGTTTTATATTTTAAGGTTTTGTTTTTAAGTTGAGGTTTCTGATCCATTTTGAGTTAAATTTTGCATATGGTGAAAAGGAAAAATTCAACTTCATTCTTCTGCTTGTGGATATTCAGTTCTTCCAGCACCATTGTGCAGTTTTTCCTTCTTATTGGTCTGTTGAACTGTCATCTTAGCATTCTTGTCAAAAATCAGCTCAGGGCCCTCCCTGGTGGCGCAGCAGGTTAAAGCACAGCACTAAGAAGCTAAAGCCACTTCAGCGTGAGTTCGATTCCCGCCTGCCCCAGAGGTGACCACATGGCGCAGCAGACCTCTCCTGACCCGCCCACTGCTCCCCTCAGCAGTGTACTTTGTCAGTTGGCCTGTTCTTCTCCCCACTCTGTCTCTGGTGAAGCCTCTCACCACCCCTGCACCTCTGGCCTGTACCCCAGTTCTGTATGCATAAATAAATAAATCTTTTTTTAAAAATCAGTTGTGGCTTCTAGCAGGGGCGACGGGGTGACATATAAAGGAGGAAGGGAGTATAATGATCTATGGTGGAAGAATATTGGTATTTTGGTGGTGGACGTGGTGTGGTAACATGTATTTGTAGTGGCATGACCCTATCTCTCTAAACTATATACAAAGTTGTAAACCAAAATTACCTCAGTGAAAAAGGTTACAGAATAAATAAGTATAAAAATGTAAAATCAAACTTTCCTTATTGACAGTGATTCGCTACTTTGTGAAAATCTAATCATGCCAAAATCTTTTTCTCTCCTAAGCCCCAATTTGTGGAGTTTGAGTTTGTCTCTACATTATTTAGCTTTAGCAAGAATTCTTTTTTCTGTTGAGTCAGAATCCTCCTTGCTCCATATCTAATTGTCCTGCAATATCTGATTGGGTGCCGTAGGCTTCATCATCCTCCAGATAATGTCTGACCCTCTTGGCCTGTCTTCAGCAACAATCTGTTGGGTCATTTTAGTCAGATCCGTCCTTACCCTTGATGTTTCCATAGTAATTTCCAATGCACTGACCCCTCCCTTGCCCCGTGGCTTATACATTTCCATTCTTCCCTGATGCACCCATAACTAAGCCCGATCCCTCTCCTCAACTACAAAGCCCCAGTCCTTACACTTATGGCAAAGGTGCTGAATACATCATGTCTTATATCTTTACCAAGTGTGATGAGTAATTTCTTTTAAACATTCTCTTGCACCCCATCCTCTCTCTCCCATCTGTAACTCCCCCCAGAAGGGCAGCTAAGGACCATCTGCACATCCCTGTCATTCAGCCCCCACTCCTAAATCACAGGGCATTTATTTTCCACACGAAAAATTTTCCCCAAACAAACCAAACCACAAGCACACATTGCCACAACTTTTTTTTTATTACCACAGTGCTGAAAGAAACATATGGACACTTACTGAGATGCATGTATGAATTGGAACAATACCTATAACCACATGTGTCAAATCACTTAGAGGAAGCTGCGAGACATTCTGTGCCTATTAAATAATGGAAAATGAAATGTGCACTTGAAAAATGAGCCTTTTACCAAGATAAATGAGGTCATTTTCTTGGAAAGAAATTGGCCAAGAGTGGAAGAAGTTCATTCTGTGTCACGCAAATCAGGATGGTAAAAGACTATAGGCCTGCTGACATGCCCTCCTCAATGGCATAGGGTCAGTACGACGACATCCAGAGGACTTTGTTTCTCAGTCTTTTCCCCTCTCACTCGCATCTGGTGATGTGGCCCAGACAAGTAAAATCCACTCGGTGCCTCATTGCCTCACCCATCAATCCAGGAATCATGACATTGCCTGCAGAGGAGTGTAGAAGATGCCGTGTCTTATTATTGTCTCCACAACCTTCTGTAGTAAAAGCGGGAGAACAGTCTAAAGTCCAGTGAAAGAGAGAGATGGGAAAAGTCATCCCCCAGGGGAGGGGGGGGCACTAAGATGGCTGAGGAGAGCCTCAGATAGAGAGGCAGTGATGACAGAAATGGGTAAACCAGGATGAAGAGCCTGTTCCACTTGAGATTTCAGCTAATGACGGAATATCGATGTGAAAACATTCCGATAGACTATGGGGACATGGGAATGGATACTTCATAAGATTTCAGCACTATGGCTTGAATATGGAAGGTGCCAAATCAAAGGAGCTTTTGAAAGTCAAGCTTTGACAAGAATGTGAGTGTGAAATAGAACCTAAAAGAAGCCAGGGTTAAGGTGGGTGAGAGGACAGGGCAGTTTTTTAAAGGAGGAGGTGGTCAGAGAAAAAAGGGATTTAAATTTTGGTCTGTTTGAGTCTAAAATCTATGCTTTTCCTTGCACTATTTGCAGGACAAAAATGCAGGCATTTAGCCCAATTATTCTCTTTTTCTTGGAGTGCAAAATCTTCTAGAAGTGAAAAAATAAACAAAATTTAAAAGGCAAATAACAGGGCCAAAAAAAACCTCTGCAGGTCTTCAGAAAAAAGGAGTTTGGCTTAAAACACAGGTGGGGCTGGAGGTTGGGGGGAGGGGGGAGAGGCCAGAGGAAAGCAGCCCTCCCTCACCCAAGAAGGAAGCAGATGCTTCATCCTGTGTCAAGAGTTGCACTACTGAAAGGTGGTAAGTCGGGGGAATCTAAAGGCCAGGCTCTGTCCGCAGTCCTCGACAGCCGCAGGGAACACGTTTTGAAGAAGAGGTAATGGGTTTGTTACTAAAAAGCAAAGGAAGCTTTGAGACGCTAGTGAATATTTGCACATGGTAAAAGGTGACCAGTGGCTTTCAGAAGTCCAGGTATGGGTGGGCAGGGGTGTGGGGGCATGTTCTAGACTGCAAACCTAGTGACTTGACAGTGAGGGGCATGAGATTAGTCAGCAGAGCCTCAGAGTGGACAGCAAGGACAGGGAAAGCTCTTAAAGATGAAAGAGGACGTATGTATAAAAGCAGCGCAAAATGAGCATTTTGAGCCTCAAGTTGAGATGGGAGAACACACTCAATTCGATCCCCCAGCACTGGGAAGCCGCCGTGGGCCGGCCCCATGCTGAGCTTGGGAGCCGCACCACACTGGTGAGGTGAGGTAACCCTGGGCAGTGAGAAAGGGCAGGTGCTTAAACAAACAACTGTCATCCTGAGAGATGAAGACATTGACTGTGCAAGGGCCACATCCCTCACCCCTCCTGACCCAGGTGTGGTTCTGTAGTGTAAAACAAGAACATCCCTGGACTCCAGGGGCCAGCAAGGGACTGCTGCGTGCTGCCGATGAACCCAACAGAACAATGAAAAGCCTCATCGTTGGGGCTGTTATCTGCTACCACCAGTAGAACATTCTGGGTCAGGATGCAGGTGTAAGGGAGACATGTAGCCCAGTCACCCTGATGTCCACTGCTGTCTGGACCCTGGACATGTGAGCAAGCCCAAGACCAAAACAACGCTGTTGAGGTCCCCAAATCCCTTCTCCACAGACTTCTGAGCTAAATATTTATCTCCTGAAGCCATGGAATGTTAGCGTGGCTTTCAGACAGTGTTTGGTGGAAATAGATAACTGATTCACTACCTGAATAAAAAGAAGGGAGGGTTGTTGGGGTGGCGAGAATGACCCCAAAAAGGAGTTTTAAAAAGAGACAGGATGCAAGACTACACAAACGAGAACATGAGGAGACTAACGTGTGAGGCAGGGCAGCTTTTCAGGGGGAGAAGCTTGGGTCTGGTCCTCTGAGGGGGAGACAAACCACCCTCATGCGTCGAAGCACAAAGTAAGAGACTAGGTCAAGGTGACCTCTGCAGGAGCCGCATCACCTGTGGGGCATTTTCTTGGGGCCAGCCCTGCCCACTGCCGACGGCTTCATCCCCCCGAAGTAGGTGCTGTCAAGCTCCCCACGCTACAGAGGAGGAAGGCCTGTCACTATCAGGCAAGACACTAATGTTCCTCTACCCTTCCTGGTCCCTACTGCTGGAAAATAGACACAAATTGTCCTGGTTTTTCATTCATTCATTCAATCATTGTGTAAAAGAACTGGGGTATAGGCCAGTGGTGATTCACTATCTGAGCAGGGGCAGGGGGTGGGAGGTGGTGGGCGAGGGGGCGAGAGCATGGAGACTTAACCCCTAGGCCACCAGGGAGGCCCAGAAAAGACAAACTTTAATTATATGTGCACAGAGGCTCATATACAGAACAATGGAGCTTGTCCTTCCAGGGAGATTGTATAATTTTTAAAAGGGGAACAAAAATTCAGGAGGGAAAAACAGAAGAAAGACCATTGCATTTTTTTAAAAGGAATTTTTCAACATTTATCATGTATGTATCAAAAACAGTTTCAAGCCCTAGTCTAGGGTGGTATAAAGGATGTCACTTGCTAGACTACCGCAGAGATTTATCTTCAGTTTTTAGGGAGATAGTTAGGCAAAGAGCATCATGCGTGGATCTTCCACCTCTCTGACCACTTCTTCATCTCAAAATAGTCAGCACACTGCATAGACCAGCCTGCAGCAGCCAGTCTTTGCCACCAACGTCACAGAGAACTTGGACATCTTGCCTGCATCCCACTCTGAGAGTGACCGAGAGAGCAACAGTGGAGAGAGAGTTGAGGCCAGGCAGGAGCCTCCTTTTCCAGAAAGGTCAAGTTCTGTGAAAAGAAGTTTACAACAGGATGAGAGACTTGAGAATGGAAGCAAAGTTTTCTCAAGAAACGAAAAAGGGAGCGGGATAAAGGCTGCCTCAGCTCTGCCCAGCAGCCCAGAATCAGGAGCCACCGGGAGAACCAGGGGAGCTTTTACACAGGCTTTCCTGGGAAGCCCTATGGCCTAGGGGGTTATAGTCAGGGTAATGGTGGTGTGTGGTAAAAGACAATGGGCACCTTGGTGGTGGGTGTGGGTTGGTATCATACATCCAGGAAGGGGTATGATATTCCTCTAAGTCATATATGGTGTTGTAAACTGACGTCACCACAATAAAATAATACAGAGGAGCAGGAGGAAACGGAGAGCTGAAGGAGGAACACATATGAGGCAGGAAGGAAACCCCTTCCTGAGGGGTTGGGTATACAGAAAATTGGAAACAGGCTCATCAGAGGGTCCCCCACAGACCTGAACAGATATGAGTTAGGGAAGAAGAGCTCCCATACAAAGAATATATGACCAGAGGGGACATGAGTGCCATTGTTAAGGGGAAGGATGTCCTAAAGGAACTCTGCAGAGTCTTGTGGATCCCACCCCCTCCTCCAGCTTTCTGGACTTCACCCCCTACTCCAGTGATTGGAAACTACAACTCCCAGCAGTACCAGGGAGAGAACTGCGAGGACCCAAGGGCGGAGCTAAGCAGGCATTCTGGGACTTTGGGGGATAAATAGGGAGCCATTTTCCAAAGGTGCTCTCTCACTCTGGCAACCAGCTCTCAGGACCCGGTGACTGGGGGCTTTCAGTTTGTTACCAGAGCTCCAAGTCAGCCGAGCAGGTAAGATATTCTAGTTACCTTGTATCTCTCTCTCGTTCCCTGGGTTATTCTTTTTCTTTTCCCCTTTTGTAAATAAACTCATTTTGACCCTTTTGTGTGTGCCTGTAGTATAACTAAATTTGAAGTGCGTGGGTGAGGACCCATAGACAGGCGGCCCAGTTCACACTGGGGTCACAAAGAAACTGTCCTTACAAACTGTAACCTTCAGTGACTTCAGAGGTGATACTCCCCCAGGTCAGGTGACCCCACACATGTGGACACTAACCATCTTCAAGATATTTTGCAGTGAAAGAGGAGAAAAAAATCCACCCTGAATTTCATGTTACCCATATGGATGGGAAGAATCGATACCTCTTCTTTTCTTCTAAAGTTTGGCTTCTCCTCATTCCCCTCCAAGTGGGCAGGACTGAGCCCAGCAGGTGGAGAGACCAGGGTCAGCGAGTGGGGGGAATTTATGTGATGGAGCTTAAAAGCACAGGCCTCACAGGAAAATCCCTCTTGCTCATCTTGTCCAAGGAAAACATCCCTCTGCCTGTGGGGAGAGAGTGCAGCCGGCTGGAGAGGCTGCCCACCAGCTGCAGGATATTAACCCAGAGGCTCTCGGATGGAAAAATCAAACTTCCCACCTCTCCTGCCAAAAGGATATTCCAGCTGGCAGGACTTTCTTGAAAAGAGGGTCTTAGGGTTGGCCCAGGGAAAACAAACCGTTTACAAAACACGAGCTGACCAGGAAGTAGCCCCACTCTCAGGAGGTGCGCACCCCCAGGAGAGGATCTGGGCCCGCAGGCTGGGGCCGGGGGCTGGTTTGGCCTGGGTGCTGAGAAACAGCTGCAGTGAAGCTGCAAATGAGGACTCTTTGTCCCCAAAAGTCCAGGGAACTGACATTTCAGATCATTTTCCTCTATAGAGATTTAAGAATTTCTTTTTGGGGGGCCTCCACATTCTGGGGTCTTCTCCCTAAAAATGTTGGAAGTGTGGAGCAAGAGAGTCCAAGGAGGAAAAACGTTCCATCTGCAGAGGTTGGCTGCTCACCTCATCTGGTCTGTGAGGTTAGATTCCTCAGGCGCCATACAGCCTCGGCTTGTGCATTTCTGCCCTGCTCTAAAGACAGCAGGGATAAATATGGTTTAATCTAGAAAACTGACAAAACTCTTTCTGCACCTCTAGAGAAGGCAGGTTGTCTTGAGGGTCGATGCAATACCAGGTCCATTTTCTTCCTCCTGCAGCAGCAGCAGCCACCCCCTGAAGTGTGCGAAAGTCACCCCACATCGCAGCCAGCACACAGGATAATGAATAGAGCTGGGGCCAGATGTCTGCCCACGAAATGCCCCAGAGCCTGTGTATGAGGAATAAAAGGAAATAGTTCTAACAGTAACATCTGCTTCCAATTACCAGGAGGAACATAGCACTTTGAAGAGTACTTTTTCTTCCACAGCGCTGGGGAGAAACACAAATGCCCTTCCATAGCCCCTGCTTCTATAGTTCTCCACAGAACCCCATCCTCAGGTCCCCTCAGAATCCCATTGCTCTAGGACAGACACAAACAATGTCAGAGATCTGCAAACAAGACTCAGAGACCAGAATGTAGGCGATGGAAAGAGCACAGTCACCCTGAATAGTGGTTTTTATTTCTCTGGATCAAGGAATCCTTTGAGAAGCTGAAAAAAAGTCATGAAACCTTTTCCTCTGGAAGATCACATACAAATACCTATGCATCCTGCTAGGGAATTCGCAGGTTTTCCAAAGCCTCCTGTGCTTAACTTAAAGCCCCATGTGTCCTTGCTTCCCTGGGGAGTAGACAGAGAAGCTGAGGTGGGCTGATCATCTGTAAATCAAGACTGAACTCAGGTCTCCCAACCCAGGTCTTTTTTCTTTCCTCCTCTCTGTACCTACCTGCCTGCTGGAGTTGAGGTCCGGTGGCCCTTCCTTAGAGGACTGGAAACTTCCCTGTCTCTATGCTTAACCGCAGCCTCCTCCTCACTTATCTCAAGAAGTGCAGTGCTCTGCTGACCCTCCGCCTTTACGGCATTCAAGGCGTGGGGGTGCAACCCCGTGGTTAAACAGCTCAGGGGGTGTCAGAGCTTGGATGTAAGTAGGCTTGCCTCACTGGGTCAGGCTTAGAGAGCCATGGGCCTCATCTTGGCTCAGCCACAAGGGACCCAAGGACACCCCCAGGCAAAGGGCAGGGCTTTTTCTGGGGCCATAGCCTTGGGGAGCAACCTAAACACACCGTTCAACTACACTTCCCCTGTCAAACCTCTCAGCCTCCTCTGGCCAATCTGCAGCCATCCGGAGACATGACTCACTTTCTAGTGCTCCATTTCCAGCTCTGGCTGATCTCCTGGGAGTCCGCTGGGCCCTCGGGCAGGGGCGATTTTCCCATTGTCTCATAGCAGCATAGAGCACCCCAGCCAGCCCACCACCTTCCTGGGGACTGATGGCCTCACAGGAGGAGGAGGTGAAGACGGGGACAACTCAGCAGAAAGGTGGACTGAATGGGTGTCGACTTCGCCGAGGTCTGGAGGCACTGAAAACCCACAGCCCCGCCCCCAGCGGCTTGATGTGTAGTGGTCATGCAAGTACAGGTGCTTTAGCTGGTGCAGGCCCTGGAGTTTGCTTTACAGTATCACTGGATTATGAAGACCACAGAGAGCAGAGGTTCTTACCCATGTCTAGTTTTATTAAAACTGAACTAAAAAAAAAACTGAAAAATAGCTCCATGAGTCACCGTTGAGAAGCCCAACTCAGGGAAGATGGCAGCCGGCTCTGAGGAAAGGAAGGGCCGCTGGGAGCCCAGTGCTGGGCACGCGCTCAACCTCGAGCTGTGCTTCAGGTTCATCGTTTCTATGTAAAGTGAACAAGCTAGTGGAATGGTGCACAGTGATCTCTGCTATAGAATATATCAGATTTCAAAGAGAAAAGACCTCTATGAGTTTGGATACAGGCTGCTTCAGCGATCATTTATTACTCGCTAATAATAATAACACTAAGTATTAGCCTTACTGACTGTGTTTTATGTTTTTTAAAAAAGATTTATCTACTTATGCATACAGAACTGGGGTGCAGGCCAGAGGTGCAGGGGCAGTGAGAGGATTCACCAGAGACAAAGCGGGGAGCAGAACAGGAAGATCCACCAAGTATACTGCTGAGGGGAGCAGCTGGCAAGACAGAAGTCTGCTGTATCATGTGGGTCAGCGCCATGGGGGGCATCGAACTCATGCTGAAGCAGCTGCAGCTTGCTTTGTAGTGCTGCGCTTTGACCATTGCACCACCAGGGAGGACCGGTGCTTTACATTTTTGTTCATTCCTCCTCAGAACTATTACTCTTACTCACTTTGCAAATGAGGAACCTGGACAACAGGAAAGTTAAGTTATTTTCTAAGGAGGCAGTTAGAAACCAAGACTCAGCCGTGACTTACTGGCACAATTCATGTGGCAGGGGAGATAACCGAGAGCTTGGGAGAATTTTTATGAGTGGTCTGGTTCTAGAAAGCCAGAAATTCATGGAATAGCACAGTCTCCTAAATGGTGCTGCACAATGGCCAGGGCCAAAATCCTATGGGACTTGGGGGAAGGAGCGAGAAACTATTCCACCGTGCAGGTCTGGTGCCACATTGCCCCCTGAGTCAACACCAACTGGATTTCGCTCCGGGACTGATCCTCGGTGAGTGGCCCAGAATGCATGCTGGCCACAGCAGCTGAGCAGCCCTGTCTGCCTCAGTGCGCCACCAAGGCAGACCCAAAGTTGGAGGATAGCCAGTGCAGGGGAGTGGGCTGGTGTGTAGGGCTGGGAAGCAAAAGCTGGCATCTGCAGGCCCCATCTGCCAGGACCTAGGCCGGGCACCTGCCCGACCCACAGCCCAGGGGTGCCAGGGCTCCTCACCACTCTGGCGCCAGCCTGCTCCGAATGCAAGGGGAGCAGGACAGAGCCGGGCAGGCTAGGGGGCCCAGAGGGTGGGAACTAGTTGTTGAGGGCCACTTCAGGATAGCCAGAATGGACACTTGACATGCCTTCTCTTGGATCATCTCTGGGGAGCCAGAAAACAGAGAAAAGCCGCCAGCCCACTGCTGGAGCCGCATGCAAGGTGGTGTGCAGGAGAAGCCAGCGGAAAGTGCACATCACAGCAGCTTCCAAACACCAGTGAAGTCACAAAATGGCAAGAGGCCTTTTGCAGGGGATGAGCATTGCCTGAGAGATTCTGTCAAGAGAGGGGAAAGGACTATGACTAACTGCGTAGAAGTATTTTTAACCACCAGGAGGGGAAGCCACCTCCTTCTGCTCCTTTTCCTCTCTGAGTCATAGTTCCACTGCCACAGAACCACTGTCTGCCAGGCAGCACAGAGTTTGCCAGGTGTCAGGCACTATAATAAGAGCGCTCCTCAGTGGATCCTCTCAGCTACACTTTGAGACACACATCACCTTTTATTTTTATTTTATATATATTTTATATCATTCTTCATTTTTGTACATTGTGTGCTTTCTCCTCTCAGGTGTAGTCCCTGTAAAATTCCCACCACCAATCCACCCGTGAATCATCACTGTAGTCCCTGATGCTCTTCCCTCTCCTGTTTGATCCTTTTCTCTCCTCCTTCCCTGAAGAATGTCTTGGGTTCATAGTTACCTGTTGATTTTTATTTTTAATTTATTGTATTTTTTTTTCCTGATCACTTATTTGGTTCCTCTACATTCCTCCTATGAGTGAAACCATCTGATACTTTTCTTTCTCTCTCTGGTTTATTTCACTGAGCATAATCCCATTGGTGTTACTGCAAATGGTGTGAATTTATCCTCTGTGTATGTGTGTGTATACCACATCTTCTTAACCCAGTCATTTATTTTTTAGCTTTGGACTGGTTTCAGAGCTTACCTATTGTAAATAGTGCTTCAGTAAACATAGCAGGTGTCCTTTTGATTAATGTTTTTGTGTCTTTGGGGTAGATTCCTAGAAGTGGAAATGTTGGGTCATGTGAAGCTCAATTTTCAGTAGTTTGAGGAACCTCCAAACAGTATTCCATAGTGCTTGGACCCATTTGCACTCCCACCAGCAGTGTAGCAGAGTTCCTTTTCCTCCATATCCTCAACAACATTTGTTGCTGTGTGTTTTTTAATATGTGTCATTCTCACTGGTGTAAGGTGGTATCTCGTGGTTTTGATTTGCATTTCCCTGATTGCATTTAGCAGCCCAGTTTCCCCAGCACCATTTATTGAACAAACTTTCCTTGTTCCATTGCATATTCTTTGCTCCTTTTTCAAAGATTAGTTGTCCACAAACATGTGGGTATAGTTCTGGATTTTCTATTTGATTCCATCAGCTTGTGTGTATGTTCTTGTTTCAATACCACACAGTTTTGATTATTTAGCTTTGTAGTATAGTTTGAAGTCTGGGAATGTGATGTCATTCCCCTTCTTTTTAGACAGTAGAAATTTAGCTTTTTATGTGGTTCCATAAAAGTTCCATCAATATTTGTTCTGTTTCTTTGAAGAATGTCATCAAAAATTTTTATTGGAATAACATTGTATCTGTAACTTGCTTTTAGTGGGATGACCATTTTGATAATGTTAATTCTTCCAATCCTTCATCAGGGGATGTCTTCCCATTTCTTTGAATAATGTTTTATAATTTTCTTTGTATAGTTCCTTTACCTTTTTTGTTAGGTTTATTCCCAGATATTTGAATTATTTTTTTGTTTCAACTGTAAAAGGGATGGTTTTCTTGATTTCTTCTACTGATTGCTTGCATATAGGAACATAACTGATTTTTATGTGCTATTTTTGTATCCTGCTACTTTACTAAAATGGGTTGATTATTTTGATTAGTTTTTCTGTGGAGTTTTTGGGGTTCTCTATGTATAATATCATATCATCACAAATAATGATAGTTTTACTTCTTCTTTCCCTCTGTGGATTCCTTGTATGTCTTTCTCTTGTTTTATTGCTCTATCTTAGACTTCCAGTATTATATTCAAAAGAAGTGGTAACAGTGGACATCCTTGTTTTGTTCCAGATCTTAAGGAAAGGCTTTTGGCTTTTCACCATTGAAAATGATATTGGCTATGGAGTTGCCATATATGACTTTTATTATGTTATGGTAGATGGTTGGATACTTTTGAAAAAAACACTCAACCTCTTCTATTTCTTCAACTGGAAAGCAGAGAGAATGATGGTCACCATCTTCCTTGAGGGGAGGGTTGTGAAAAATAGTCATCATAAACAGTAGTCTGGTAAAAATTCAAATCCCACTGCTTAGTTACAAGAAAAGCTGCTGCCTAAAAATCTGCTTGACACAGGGCCTTTTTTGTACAATTCTTTGAGGTTAGTTTTGCTTATTTTCTTGGGTCTTGATCCCAAAATGTTGATATGGGCCAAAAGGCAAACCTGCCCTTTGCATGGGCCTCTCCTGTCAAATTAATCTGACAACTCACTGGAGCAGCATATTAGAGGGCACAAGCAGCCTGGAAGTTACTGGTCCCTCTTCTGAGGAAGAGAGGAGAGAACGCCAGTGCTCAGTAGGGACAGGCCTCATGTCTGGTGTGGATAAACCTCTTCACTTCTCTGAGCTTGGGCCTTCTCATCCTCATAAGGATGGCATCCACTCTACCACCTGACATTCTTAGACATCGTCTAATTTGAGCTTCCCAAGGACCATGTGGGACTTCCAGAAAAGGGATTCCTCTCCCTCTTTTACAGAGAAAAGAAATGACTTGGTCAAGGGATCATAAGCAGGATGGCATCTCAGGCATCTGTCCATATGCCCCCTGGGCTTCCTGTATGTACATCAATTCTTGTACAGAAATGTCACAAATGCAAGGAAGAAAGCAGAAGACCCTCTGGAAAGGGATGAAGCTCTGTACTCTGATTCACAGTAGAAATATAAGGTGAGTCACAGAGACTAATTTTTTTTACATTTATTTATTTTTTAAAATAATATAATAGTTTATTTTTACATCATTGTGTGCCTTTTTCCATCTCAGTTGCCACAGAGACTAATTTTTAAAATCTTATAATTGGAAGTTTGTACCCTTTGACTACCTTCACCCTCACCCATTTCTCCCACCTCTGTGTGTGTGTGTGTGTGCGTGTGTGTAGCATATTTTCTTTATCTATTCATCTGCGAATGAATGCTTTTGCTGTTTCCACATCTTGGCTATTGTAAATAATGTTGCAATGCACATGGGGGTGTAGACATCTATTTGAGATAGTAATTTCATTTCCTTCAGATAAAAACCCAAAAGTAGAATTGCTAGATCATGATGTAGTTCTTTTTTTCTTTTTCTTTTTTCTTTTTTAAATTTGTTGAAGAACCTCCACACTGTTTTGTCCAGAGTGGCTGCATGAATTGAAATGCCCATGAAGTGCACAAAGGTTCCCTTTTCTTCACATCTTTTCCAACTCTTGTTGCTTCTTTTCACTGTGGATTTGACTTGCACTCACCTGACAATTAATAATGTTGGGCATCTTCTCAGGTATGTGTTGGCCCTTTGTATGTTTTCTTTGGAATTTTTAAAAAATTCTGAAACCATAATTATCTTTGACCTTCAATAAAAAAGAACACTAATAGAATTATTGTTCAGTAGAGAAGAGAAAGCATATAATTCCCAAATGAAATACCCAAAATTACCTATCCCCTTGTGGGTAAGTGCCCAGTCCAACAGGCCATAAAGAGGGATAAAATGAACCCTGAAAGTTTGCCACAGTTCTAAGGCATCTCCTGGTGTGGACTTGTTAAGGGGAAGGATGTCCTAAAGGAACTCTGCAGAGTCTTATGGACTCCACCCCCTACTCCAGCTTCCTGCTCCAGTGATTGGAAACTACAACTCCCAGCAGTACCAGGGAGAGAACTGCAAGGACCCAAAGGCAGAGTTATCAGGAATTCTGGGAAATTTGGGGGATAAATTTAAGGGGTGATTGCATCTTTCACTCTCTCGCTCGGGAAACGGCTCTCCGAACCGCGTGACTAGGTGTTTTCAATTAGCCAAGCAGGTAAGGTATTCCAGTTATGTTGTATCCCGCTCTCTTTCCCTGGGTTGTTTCCTATTCCTTTCCCCTTTTGTAAATAAACCTGTTATTGACCCTTTTGTGTGTACCTGCAGTATAACTGAATTATGAGCACGCAGGTGAGGCCCCACAGACAGGCAGCCCAGACCACTCTGGGCTGCCCTGTAACAGACCCACAGGAAAGAAACCAGATATTCTGGAAGGAAAAGAGCAAAATGCAAATATCAACCTCCCCACAGCTTTCCCACTCACATCTCTTTCAAGTGTCTCCTTTCTTGTCTCCCAAGCCTCTGTACAAGTCCAAGGCCAAGAAAGAAGCACAACTTCTTCACATGTGTCTGCTCCACATGTCTCCTCCACATCTTCTCCTCCCTGCTGATAACCACACTTAAAAATATAAAAACAGACCCTCCCTGGTGGCACAGCGGGTTAAAGCACAGCACAAAGAAGTTTAAGCCACTTCTGCATGAGTTCGATCCCGCCTGCCCCAGAGGAGATCCACATGGCGTGGCAGACCTCTCCTGACC
>NW_004567130.1:4906744-4925277 GCF_000260355.1 Condylura cristata | reverse complement strand
GGGATTACAATTGAGATGAAAAAAAAAAGTACAAAATGATGTAAAAATAAACTGTTATAAAATAAAATTTTAAAATATATATATATATATAAACAAACAAGTGTGGATAATTTAGTATTCTATCTTAAACTCATCTGTCTAAAATATTTTTCAATATGTAATCAATATATTAAGGCTATCAATAGAATATCTTACCTTCCTTTTTCATACTGAGCCTCCAAAATTTGCCACATCTCTGAACCTCCAACACACCACAATGAGTGAGACAAGAGGCATCCCTGGACAGGACCCAAGGACAAGACTTTGCTGTTCCCACAAGCTGGTAAACGAGAGGACACTAGGTTCAAAATACTTGCTGCCATAAATTGCCTTGGTCTATTGTGGTTTGGGTGTTGTTGTTTTACTAAATGTCCACACCCTGTGCATCCCAAGCTATCTCAAGTTGGCCAGTTGAAGAAGGCCTTGAGACCAGACTGTGCCAACCTGGAGCTGGGGCGCACTCCCCCTGTGAGATAGTCACCCAGGAGGTAAGTGATCGTGAGCCCTGCTCCACGACCAAGCTGCAGCTCACAACTAAAACCAAGACTGACAAGTGGACTTAGCCATGTCCACTCTCCTTGCCTTCTAGCCACTGAAGTTAGATTCCTTTGTTCTCAAACCAGGAAAGGAAACTGGGGCTTTCGGAGGAAGCCTTGTTCCAGATCACACGCACATGAATTGAGGGGTCCCGACTCAACCACCCATCTGCCTCAGGGACTAGATGACATCCCACAGGGTTAGATGACATCTAGATACAGTCAGGCCACAGCACCCTCAGGACATCAACATTTCTGAAGTTTGGAGAAGGACACATTTTTAAGTATGCTTTGAAGGCCATGTAAGCCAGGCTTTGAAATAACTGTATTTGCTCTAGTGTCTACAGCACTATATGATTTTAAAATGTTTTAAATGTCCTCATGTAGGTATATTTTGTGATGAATTTAATTTAAGAATATTTTCAGGTCTAAAATCATGCTATGAAAGAGTATAAATTCACCTAATATTTACTGGGTGACTATTCTATACCAGCAGTTTTTTGTTTGTTTTTCTTTTTTAAGATTTATTTATTTATTCATACAAAACTGGGGTACAGGCCAGAGATGTAGAGGGTGAGAGGATTCACCAGAGACAGACCGAGGAGCAGAACAGGCAGATCAACGAAGTACATTGCTGAGGGGAGCAGTGGGTGGGTCAGGAGAGGTCTGCCGCGCCATGTGGGTCACCTCCGGGGCAGGCAGCGATCAAACTCATGCGGAAGTGGCTTTCGATTCTTAGTGCTGTGCTTTAACCCGCTGCGCCACCAGGCAAGGCCTATACCAGCAGTTTTTAAAATGTTATCTTAACATATTCGTTTTAATTTGGAGAGAAAGGTAAGGAGATTATAGAACAGCCGTCTGAAAGCTGGGACGAGAAAGGGCCCAGGCATTCTTGCTGCTGATGCAGCACGTTTTGAGGTGACTTTTCCTCCTAAGCTGGGGCCCTGTCCCTTGCAGAAGGACATGGTGTTTGTTTACCAGAGCTGTTTAGGCCCAGGTCCCGCCCTTGTCGGCACTGCCAAAGTGCACGCCTCGTGGGAATGGCAACAACAGGGTCGAGGGCCTTATGGAGATGAGGAACTACAGTTGATTTAGAAAAAAAAAAAAATCAAGGACCTCCCTGGTGGCACAGGGGCTAAAGTCTCAGCACCAGCCACTGGCCTACCACTGCAGCACGAGTTCGATCCCCGGCCAGGGGTCTGACCCACACGGCACAGCAGACCTCTCCTGTCTCCCCGCTACTCCCCTCAGCAGTGGATTTAAGCAGGCCCACCTGTTTTGCTCCCTACACTACTCTGTCTCTGGTGACACCCCTCTCTCTCTCTCTTTCTCTTTCTCTCTCTCTCTCACACACACACACACCTCTAGCCTGTACCCCAGTTCTTATATGCATAAATAAATAAATCTTTAAAATAAATAAATAAAGGTGAAGAACACTAGGCTTTTAAAATTGCACATTGAAGTGACCAAATTGATTTTTCACTCTGCAATAAACAAACATGTGAAAGAAAAGCCCAGGGGAATGCTCAAGATAACGAGCTCTTGCAGCTTCGGCACCCTTAGAACAGAAAGAACAGAAAGGTTCCCTGAATCACAGCTTAGGGAACTTGAGTTAGAGACAAAGAAGCATGTTTCAGGGCAATTGATTTCTTTTTTTAGGAAATGACTACACTGAATTTGGAAAATTGTATGTTCTCTGCAAAATGGTGGTGCATATGCTTAGAAATCAGAGGCACTCCAGGCTTCACATATCAGTTTGGTTCCTGAGGGCCTCGCCCCTCCTTGATAATGCCACTTTAACTACCAAGATTGTTCTTTCAGTTTACAAGGTCCATTCCTCTGGGACCAGCTTTTGGGGAGTTGGAAAATTCAATTGTCATTATCATCTAGAATCTGCTTATAACCTTTTTTTTATTATTTATTTTATTTATTGATGCATACAGAACTGGGATACAGGCCAGAGGTGCAGGAGCAGTAAGATGATTCACCAGAGACAGAGTGGGGAGCAGAACTGGCAGACCGATGAAGTACGCTGCTGAGGGGAGCAGTGGGTGAGACAGGAGAGATCTGCTGTGCCATGTGGGTCACCTCCGGGGCAGGATCGAACTCACACTGAAGCTGGCAGTGCAACACTCCAACCAGCTGTGCCACAAGAGAGTGCGCTGAAAAATTTTTTTCATGTTCCTTTTCAGGCGCTGGGGGACATTTCTGAGGTCAGAGTGTGTACCTCCTGGAGTTCAAAGGAAACATGATGGGCAGATGGAAGTAAAGAAAATGACATCCTACTGAGCTAAGTGAAACAAACTCCATCCTGATCAGCCACTGTCATTCACAATGAGTGAACCTGAGCCAACTGGAAAATATCCAGGTGGCAAACTGCAAAGTACACGCAATTGAAATGGCCTCCCTCGAACTCAGCTCCATCCCCACCTACTGACTGTTTCCTTACAGCTGCTAGTATGATGCTGCTCTGATACTGTTCTGAAAATAGAGATAAATTCAGGGCTTGGTTGAGAGGATCCATGAACTGGCATGTTGCTTTGTCCCCAGGACATGTAAATTTAGGAAAGATTGAAGACAGCTGGAGTTTCTCTTTCCTATTCCCCATGCCCAGATCCTCAGATTCTAACTAGAGCAGAACACACAGGATGGAGTTGTTGGGACCAAGTTAACTCTTACCAACGTCCTAGAGGAAAAGCATCCAGTCTTTCCTGACTAACTCTGTAGTGTTGACTGTAGGATGTTCATAGATGTCCTTATCAAGTTAAGAAGCTCTATTCTATTCCTAGTTTGCACAGAATTTTTTTCATGAGTGGGTGTTGTGTTTTGTCAAATAGTTTTTCTGCATCTATGGAGGTTATAAAAAGACTTTTCAATTCTGTTAATTTGATGTATTGTATTGAGTGATCTTCAAATGCTAAACAAATTTTGTGTATCAGTCAGTGCTCTTCAGCAGGAACAGAACCCTCAACAATTGCGGGGGCTGATAAGCCTAAAAAACCTGAAGGGCAGACTGAGGTGTACTTGATACTGCAATCTTGAGCCAGAATTTCTTCTTCTGTAGAGTCTCTTTTTAAGATATTTCAGTTGATTGGGTGGAGCCCACCTGTATTATCAAGGGTAACCTCCTTTACTGCAAGTTAACTGATTTTGAGGATGTTAAATGTATCTATAAAATATCATAGCAACACTTAGGTTAGCATTTAATTTTCTCACTGAATAGTATTCATGACCTCAATAAATTGATACAAAGTTAACTACCACACCTTGAATTCTGAAGATAAATTCAACTTGACTATGATACATTATTATTTTTTAATAATTTTATTATTGGATATTCCTGATATTTCATTAAGTATTTTGCGCCTGTGTTTATGACAGACCTGTAGTTTGTTTTCCTTTCACTTTTTTTTTTATAACATCCTAGTCTAATTTTGGTAATGTTGGATGATGAGTTGGACAGGATTCTCCTGTCTATTTTCAAAGAGGGTGTTAGATTGCGATTTTTTTTTTCCATCATTTGTGACATGCTTTGGAATGTGTGCGTATGTTCATCATTGGATTTATTGAATTTGTGGTTTAGCATTTTTATCAAATTTGGGACATTTTGGCTATTATTCCTTTGCTTTTTTCCCCATTCTTCCTCCTCACTCTTCTCCTTCCAGGACTGTGATTACTCATATTCTGGATCACTTAGTATTTTACCACTTAATCCCAAGTCTCTATTCACTTCTCCCACAATCTTTTTGCTTCATTTTCAGATTTCCTTTACTTATTTACTTACTTATGCAGTGTACCACTTTAATATGCTCCAATGAAGTTTTCATTTCAGGTATTATTTTATTTCCATGATTCCATTCCTCTCTTTTACATTTTCTTTTACATGGCTGAGCACGTGAAGTACATCTATAATGGCTGTTTTAAGATCCTGTCTGCTAACTCCATAAACTCTCTAATTTCTCATTTGGTGTATCTATAAAATATGTTTATGAGCTACATTTTCTAGTTTATTTCTGGAATCTGAACATTGTTTCTCTTATTAGAGGTCTCAGATAACCACTATTTTCTCTGTGGTTGTTTCGGCCCAGCCCATTAATGTTCCACGGTATATATGTACAAAGTGGCCTTTCGCCAAAGATTTAAAAGAATTCCCATGCAGATTTCTGGAAACATTCCTCCTTGGGATTCTATCATTTCATTTCTAGCCCTGTGACCTCCCCAACTCCAAATTAACGCTCTTCACCTCAGCAAGATTGCCAGGCCATTTTTATTGTCTCTTCTTTGTGCCAGAAATTGCCTCCAACATACTCAGAGGGAATCCTGTGCATACTTCCGAGCTCTTTCTCCACACAGTTTCCAGCTCAGTTTTCATCCCCAAATTCATCCTCCGCAGCTCATCAAGAATTCCTGCAACACAGTTGAGAAACTAACTCAAGTTAGAAAACTGGGAAAATCATAGGGTTCACTTCATTTATTTTCCTTTTCTCAGGATCAAAGTCCTGCACTGGCTCAAGTTCAAAGTCCCCAAGTCACTGTTTCATAAATTTTCTCCAATTGTCTAGTTGTTTCTAACAAAAGGGTAAATGTCTCGTCTCAATTATATTACCATGACCAGAAACAGAAGTCTTGTTTCTGCCGAACAATTTTCAACTCAGTTGTGTGGTCATGTTTATTCTGCCTACTGCATTACAGTAAAAGCCCCATGGGAACAGTAGTTATGACTGTATGATATTTGAATGAATCCCTAGAGCCCCGTGCCAAGCTTGCACATAGCAAAAACAGCAAAGAAAACAATATGATTACAATCTTGGGAGCAGAGATTGGCATGAACGGAAGGAGGGAGGAAATGAGCCACTAAGGGCATTGCCAGAGCCATGTCGGGCCAGACTCACTCTCGGGTCATCAGGTCCGCCGACACGTGCTTTCCACTTGGACCTGGGTTTTGTCACGATAGCGTGGAAGCAAATGTTTTACAACACTGATACTGTGTTAAAGCAGCAAGTTAAGTTTTCCACACTATCTGTAATGCAGATATAAAGGTTAAAGATTATTTTTTAAATCCCTCCACATATTATTATTCATGGTTTTATCATAGACAAATTCTTAGTTGGGGAAAACTAGGTTGTTGTGGTCAAGTCACTGGCCAATTGACAGAATCATGATCTCTGCATTGTCTTGTCCCATCTCACACAGCCAGTGTGATTTGTCCCACAAGGAAGAGTATTAGGTGACACTGGTTCCTCACTCTCCTCCAACCTGCTCAGTTTCCCTCCTGCTGTCACAAACATATCAGTTGACACTCTAGGCTGGGTACATGTTAGCTGATGTATAGCCACAGAATCACACAAACTGAGTAAACAGAACCAAGCCACAAAGATAGAACCAATGTTGTAACCCACCAGCAAAGCCAGGGAATCTCCCCCCTCTTGGGAGAAATCAACATCAGATCTAAGTTATGAGAGAGATGAAATTTCTTTGCACATAGGTACCTACTGCACCATGATCACCATTGGTTATATTTCTTTCCTGACCCTTCTTTCTTTTTAAGTTATTTTTCTCTTATGCATACAAGTGCTGGGGTATAGGCCAGAGGTGTGGGGGCCGAGAGAATTCACCAGAGACACAGTGGGGAGAACAGGCAGATCTACTGAGATACCTGCTGAGGGGAGCAGCAGGGAGACAGGAGAGGTCTGCTGTGCCATGTGGGTCAGCTCCCTGGCTGGGGGTGGAACTTGTGCCGCAGTGGCTGGTGATAGCCTCATAGTGCAGCAACTTCACCCTTGTGCCCTTGACCTTTATTTCTACCACGGTTCCTCCAATAGACAACATTTGGTCAAATATGTCTTATTTTAGGTACATATGTTCTTAGTTTTTGAGAATAGTAGTGCTCTGGATTCCACTTTATTTCCTGCCTTTTTTTCACCAACTGATATATTTGTTCAGATTCATCTCTGTTGCCATGTGTACTTTTTTTTTTTTTAAAGATTTAGTTATTTTATTCATAGAGAACTGGGGTACAGGCTAGAGGTACAGGTGAGAGGATTCATCAGAGTGGGGATCAGAACAGGCAGATCAATGAAGTACACTGCTGCCCTCAGCAGCGGGCGAGACAGGAGAGTCTCCCTCGCCATGCGAGTCACCACCGCAGCTGGGGATCAAACTGAAGCAGCTGCAGCTATCTTGCAGTGCTGCATCCTATCCTGTTGTGCCACCAGGGAGGGCCCTGCCACGTTTACTTTTAAGCACTAATGATCCATGGGATGGACCCATCACACTCTGTCTAACCATCTCCCAGTGAGAGACACCCCACAAACAGCAGTCAACAGCCCTGTCACATTCCCTTAGAAGCCTATGCACGAATTTAGACACACACCCAGGAAGAGAATGGGAATGGCAAGGCATGTGCATATTCATTAGGCTAAAGAGTATTCTATTCCCGGACACAATGACCTCGCACTTTCTCTGTTCCAGGCTTTCTCAACCTCTGTCTCCTGTTGCCACTGTAGCCAACTGTGATGGTTCCGGTGAGGCGCTGTCCTGTGCTCTGCAAGTGTCTGGTAATATGACCAAATTGGGGGGGTGGGGGTGGCGGGGAGGGAAGAACAAAATCGCACCCCATTGGGAAACCACTGTTTGATCCCTTTTCTGTCAATACTTATTACCCAGCTAAGTTTTTCTTCTCTGTCAATTGTTTTAATCCCAAATTAAGAATTTTCTCTCATGTTATTTCTCCCTGGAGGCTGCGGTGGCTTTTCGCTATTTTCAGGAAGGGTCCTGTACTCACCCTGCTTTGGAATGTGAGCTCCCAACCCCCTCTCTGCTCTCACTGCTTCACAGATAAAATTCCCAAATCATCATGTGTGAATTCCATCAGTGTTTTTACTTTATGGTTTGTACATCTGGACTTTAATTAAGTCCATCCTTGCCTTTACACTTTCACCTTTATAATTTGATCTTGAGCCTGATGGAGCCCACTTCTGTGCAGTGCTGGTAGCAAGCTAGTTTTCTCTCCAGATAGTAAGAATCCTCCCTTCCTACCAGCGTTTTATAAAAAGTTCCCATAAATGCCTGGGTTTGTCCTTAGCCCTCCACTCTATTCCACTGATCTGATCCTACCTCATCCCGATATCCACTCTATTTCTATGGACTTCAGCTTGTTTCCAAACCCGATAGAGCAAAGTGTCCCTTATTCTTCAAGGAAATGTTATTTCTCCATTTACAACTTCTCAAAAATCTGTCAAGTTCCTCCAACTGTGATTTTTGTTTAAGTGGCACGAACTTTATAAATTAATTTGGGAAAGTAGCATCTATTTAACAGTAACTGATCCCAGCTAGGATAATTACATCATCTACTTCATCTTTACAGCTTTCTTTAAAGACGTTTTCGTACACCTGGCTGCTTTGTGATTGCCACAATGAGTTGGCATCTTTTAAGTTTCTAGTTGGCATTAGTGCTCTTGGTTTTTAAGTTGATCGTATACACAGAACTGCTCATTCGTTTTCTGAGTTTGGGTGGGTTTCAGAAACACTTCCTGTTATGGTGCCCACATCTTGGTATCACAGCACACGGAAAGCTGCTAAGTTCATCAGAATAGGGTCTATGAGCAGGAAACCAGACCAAAGAATGTGCTAGACACAGCCCCAGTCATAACAGGGAGCAGTCTCATCACCAGCCATTACCTCCCGTCATTGGCTTCAGTGGCTTTTGTCTCTACGTTGACAGCTTCTTCTTGCATAGAGACCCTTTTGACATGTTACTATTACATTCTGTGCTATCCTAAAAACTGCAAAAACTACTGGCTTGGGAGCTATTTTGTCTCTTCTCTTAATGTCTAAATGTAATGACCCATTGTTTGCTGACCCACAAACTTCACCCCAACACAATATACCATTAAGTCAGCAAGTAGCGTTACTTGCTCCCCCAGAAATCTTCGTTCCCAGATAGCCAGAATGCACTGCACATGTGATACAGGAAAACGACAGCTAAAAATTCTCCTTTGTCTGCCAACTCTAATTTAGGGAATAGGATGGACTGGCCCTGCTTTATTTTGTATCTCTTCTGGAAAAATCCACTGCTACCAGGCTCAACAAGAAAGCATTCTGAGCCAGTCACTTGATGCAGTATTTCCACCTTTGGAAAGACTTGCCAGAGCTTCTGTATCACCAGAGGGCCGTGTGAGGCCATGATGCCTGGGTCATGATTGCCCACACCTGCAAGACAAGCCACCTGGCCTGTCAGGTCAAGGAGACTTGCTAAGGAGTTTCACCACCTTAAACATGTGTGAATCTTTTATTCCCATGTTCAACAGCAAGTATCATAACAGGCCTCCTGACTCTGGGAAAGGCCCCAAATAGACACATCTCACATATTTTAAATGGCTTTATTTAAGGCTATTAATATAAAATACAACCAAGTTACAAGTAATAAGAATTTATCATCTTGAAAAGGTATATCAAAGAGAAGGAGGATGCTGACATCCACGGGGAGGGGTGCAGGCCCAGAGACCCCTCCCTTGTTACCATGGAGAGTGGCACTCCCCAAACCCAGAGGGTGAAAGAACTGAGACTGGTTTTCTGCCTTCCTGGGGGTGATTTTGCAAAATATAGTCACCCAAAGCAGGACATTGAATCCTTGAGCTGAATCCCAGATGCAAGGGGTGGGGGAGAATCCCAAACCAACACATGCAAGCTTCAGCTGAAAAGTGTGTTTTTAAAAATTGTATATGTAAACTTCTGGTTTCAGAAATGCTACCCTGATATATTGGGGGAGGGGAGACTGGGGAAGGAGAAACAGCGAGTGTTAAAATTTAAATTTTCCCTGCTTGGGACACCGTTCACATAACCTCCCAGGAGGATGGGGAAGGGCCCACCCCACAGGGCCAGTCTCCAAAAAGAGGAGAACACACAGGTCAGGCAGGGTGGAGGCCCACGAGCCCATGGCCTCCAGGTCCTATCCCTCTCGTATTCCTTGATTTCCAAAGGCAGAGCAAAACGCCATGATTCTGGGGTCTCTCCAGCATTTCCCAACTTTTACTTTCACATTTAATCTCAGGAGATGGTGCCACTGTGAAAATCTGAGCACCATTATAACAGATCACTAAACACCATGGATACGGGACCCCAAAGGGTAGTAAGGGTAGCTGAAGCTTTGATCATCTCTCACCCCCTCAGCTCCCAGGAGAACCTGAGGGACTATTGGGGTTTCTGAGAAGGGGCAAGAAATGAGAATGTTCTTTCAAAAGGCCTGACACATCACCTGGGAGGGAACGGTCCAGATGCACATCTTTCTCCCTGCTATACCAACTCCACAGATGAAGCTCACATCTGCACATCTTTTTTTGAAGGACCACAGGGTCCATGTTTTCCAGCATGGAGCCAAAGACATCTATGCCCTTGAAAGTCAGGTGGTAAGCCAGCTTGGAGGCACAGAGGCTCTGGGGTGATACCCTCTGGGTGGGCCATTCCAGCTGGGATTTCTAGGTACCTTTTCCACCCTCACCACCATGCTACAAACTCTTTTCCCTTACATGTCTCAATTCTACTTAAGTGGGACAGAAAAAAAAAAACCTGTATTTGTCATGAACTAGTCAGTTAACAAAGGAGGAAAGTAATGTCCAGGATGCCAAGGGACCAAATAAGGTTTGGGGACATCAGGCAACTGGCAGGAACCAATCCACATGTTGGCTTAAGCCCTTGCATTAGCAGAAACTGTCCTGGGGGGTAAAAATTGTATGTGTGATACCATGGAGCCAGGGAAAATATTCTAGAAATTATTTCAGGTCCTATGAAACAGAAAGGCATTTCAAAAAGACACACTTTGATATCGAAACTAGGCGCTCATGGCAGGATTCAGGGATTAAGGCTTCAGGTGAGGAGAACACAGTGAGAGGCAACATGAGGATCACGCCTGGGGTCGTCCTGCGGGCTCACAGAACTCAGGATCCACGGACGGGCACCGGCTGCCAGGGTCAGGCCGGCATGCTCCCCGCCTGCCCCGTGCTGCCCCACCACCACAGCACCAGGGCCACGGTGGGTGAAGAAGTCCCATTCTAGAAGGCGCTACTGCTGTGCCATAAGCATCTTCAAGGGGTGAAGCAGGGGCACAGTAGAAACTCAACTCTTCTGCTTCTGCTGGTGGGCAGGTTTGGGGGAGGGTCCATCATGATGCAGCATGACCAGTCCTTGGGATGAAGGATGTCTTCTGCCCCTCCAGTCCCACACTGGAGGGTTCTAATGCTGCTAAACAGAAGAGCTGGTTTTTCTGTCGCACCTGCCGACGGCTGGGACAGGGCCACTCACAATCTTCGTGAGTAGCCAAGAACTTCCAAACGGAAACTCAAGAAAAGGGGGAGCCCTACCCCTGCTAAATCTAGATACAAAATAATGAAAAGTTAATACAAAATGGTTAAACATGCAACTCTTGTTAAACAATGAATAGTTTGAATAACTAGCAGGGCAGCTTAAAGACAGTCTGCCATGTGCCAACAGTCTGTTTCCTGGAAATGACAAGAGATGGCACATAATTGGAGGGAACTGGCTTCAGCCAGGGAAGCCCTGGGCAGCTGGGAGCCATGGGTGAGACTTCGTGGGGTACAGAGCTTGCCTTGGTCCCAGTCAGCTCGCCAAGCCATTATTGCTGAGGATATCGACAACCATCACCCATAAAAGATAAGTCCATACAGTTAAAAAGGAAGAAACAAATCCTAAAATCACGTTGACAATTTTTGTGATGGCTGAGAAAATATTTTCACTGACGAGGGTTCAGGAAAATTAGGTGGAGCTGGGAACAGGAGTTTTATTTACAAGCTTTACTGAATTCCTAGTGTAGTCTTTAAAAATTCCAAATGTAAAAATTTCTATTATCAAATCACTGAAAACAGCATGATATCTTATCTCACCAAAAGGGGGAAAATCTGCACAGGGCAATATTTAGCAGTTTCCAAATGACTAAAAGGACACAAAAACCAGGGAAATACTGCCCTTGTGATCCCCTCCACCTCACCGCTTTGGAAAACACTTTAGGGTTCTCGGTTTTCTTCAATTTTTTGTCTAACACGTTTTACCAATTGTCCAGAAAATCAAATCCTGTCTTCAAGACGACATTACTTGAGCTGACCTGTAAAGGGCACAAAAACAGCAAATTAAGGGAGGAAATCTTTTTTTAGTCTTTTCTTTTTTTAGTTATCATAGAATCTAAAAACAGCATCTCATTTAAAATGACCCAAATGAAACAACCTGCTTCGGTCTGAGAGCCTCCCTGACCTCAATTTGCCTTGGCGCTTAGAAACAGAAAGTTAAACACCTCTCAGTGCAAGCCACACTCTGCTAGGATCCAACACCCCCCTCCCATTCTGCCTGTGAGCAGTTTATAGATCTACCTGGTTGGTGGGGAGATGGCGAGGAAGAAAATGTATTTTTTCCATTTCTGAATGACAGGCATGTTTAAATTCGGCCCAGGGGCTGCGTGAGTCATCATGGAATAAGAGAACAAATTACAAAGGTAGTCTTTGGAATGTAAAACACACTCACAGACAAAACAAAAATAATTTGCGAAGTTGAGGGGATCTAAGATGGGGAGAGGAGGTAAAGCCTGCCGCTTACTCGGGAGTGACTTTCCCCTGCCCTTCTTCAGATCAAGGATGGCTCATTAACTGATGTGGGCTTGATTTAAAGGTCCCTGTGAGTGCAGGCTGCCTCCAGCTGCCATATTCAAGAACATTCCACCAGCCCAGCACGCCGCCTGTAGTTTCAGCTGCACCCTTCCTCCACTGTGACGCACGCTGGTGTTCACCTGGTGGGTGCAGCCGACCTGAGCCAGGAACCTCAAAGTTCCACATAACTGGCAAACAGAAAAGGTGTATGTGGAGGTGGTGGCAGGCAGCGTATTGAGCGCGTTCCCTGGAGTCCAGACCCAGCTTTGCTGCGTTCTAGGAGTGAAAGAGCCAACACGTGAAAACACAAGGAGTTCAGGCAAATCTGCCTTTTCCTGGCCTTGCGTGGCTTTCCTAAATCCAGTGGCAATTTCAGAAATCTCTCCCAAAGGGGTTCACATGTTCACTCCCACTTTCCACTCCCTCTGGCACTTTCCTGTGTCTCTTTGCAGTTAAGACCCTCATACGTATTACAAATGCTTGGGAAGACCCAACAGCAGAGGACAAGCATGAGACAGGGACAGAAGTGCGCTGAACTCGTCCTCAAGGGGCCACGCAGGAGGACTGAGGTACAAACAGAAAGAAGTGACCCCGGTGGAGGAGGAGCCAGGGAGGGCGGGACAGTGCTGGCTGAGGTGACGGGCAAGCCTGGAGGAGGGTGGCTAGGAAGCCAAGGTGGGGCTGATGGGACCAGAGGGGGCACCCCTTCTGCAAGGAAGCTGATGAGGTCATCAATTGAGAGTCAAGTGTGGAAACACCTGGAACACCATTCCAGGACGCAGCCAGAGGTCATGACCACAGCTCAGCAAGAAAAAACCACCAATGGGAACCGGGGAAGGGATGTGAACAGACGTTTCTCCAAAGAGGAGAATATGCACGACCCACAGGCACATGAACAGATGCTCGGTATTGCTTGTTCAAGACATCAAAAGCAGGACCACAATTGGCAGGTTCCACCACACACCCATGAGAAGGACTACTGTCAAAAAGAAAGTGACAAGTGTTGGTGAGGATAAGGAAGAGCCGAGTCCTTGTGTGCCGCTGCTGGAGACAGGGAGTGGCATGGCCAGCTATAGGTGAGTTTGGTGGGTCCTTGAAAAATTAAGCACAGAGTTACCTACCATAGGAGCCACTCCTCTTTGGGGTCAACGGCCAGACGATTTCAAAGAAGGGACGCAACAAGTGTTTGTACACTCACATTCGAGCAGCGCGGTTCGCAAAGAGATAGAGACAGCCCACGTGTCCATCAATGAATGGACAAACAAAACACGACAGATCTATACAGCAGGACGCTTTTCAGCCTTAAAATGGAAGGGCGGTTAGGATAAATAAATGGAGGTTCATTCTGACACATGCTATAATTCATGAAGCTTGAGGACACTGGTCGGTGAAATCAGCCAGACTGAAAACACAAAAAGTGTAAGATTCCACTTTCACTTTCACGAGGTACCAAGGAGTCAAGTCCACAGAGACAGAAAGCAGAGTGGCAGCTGCCAGGGGCTGAAGGGAGGGGAGAAGGTGGACGGGGGTGACGGGCACAGATAGAGCTTCTGCTCTCCAAGATCCGAGTCTCGTGGGCAGCGAGGCGATGTGGAGGCGCCGGATGCGGCGGAATCCCGGGGCCAGCGTGGTATGTGCTATGTCTAGACACGTGGCCACAGCTACACCAGACGGTGCTGACATGGAGAACGCCGTGCACACAGACCTGGGAACACAGGGGCCCTCGAACCACGCCTGCCGGCCTTGCCAACAGGGAATTTCCCCAGCTCCCAATTCAGAGTCCTTCCTAAAGAGCATGGGACTGGCAGTCTGAGCAGCTCCAAAAGGAAAAGCCGACTCGGGCTGAGCTGTGACAGCCCTGAGAGCCAGGCCCCCGGGGGCCGCTTTGAACCCGCAGCAGCAGGACCGACATGCTTGCTGAAAAGCGAGAGCTCGCTCCTCACTGGGTGGCCCCACCTCAGGGCCAACACCTCAGGACAGCCCTCCCTGGGAGGCCAGGGGAGACCCTGTGTTTCCTCCCTAGAGGTGAATATTCCCTTCCTATGCCCTCCTGCTCCGTCTGGCTCAGCAGACTCTGATCTCTCTAGAAAGTTCCGAATGGCAGAAAGCATTCCGGTAACAGAAGCATTGTCCATCTATCTCCATGGCAGACAGGACACAGAATCTTGCTTGCTCAGTCAGGTGCACAAGTGGTCCATAATTTCCCTCCTGAACATGATTCTCAGACATGTCTACATGCAATGTATTGTTGGGATCCTCCAAAGCTAAGGACAGGCTTAGGTGTCCGAACGGGAATAGATGGGAAGCAAAGAGGTTGCTGAGGGTCCTCACCCCGTGCACCTGTGCCTCATGAATGAAGAGGCTGTGCGGGAGAATAAACAGCCTGAGGGGCTTCTGAGTGCTGTCCCGCTGTTCTGGGCAGCGCTGGCCATTTCTTTACCAGCTGGTCTGTATTGCATGCAACAGCAAAGAGAAGACAAACGTATGGTTTTGACTTAGAATAGGAGAACCAAAAAAACAACAGTTATTATGTTCCGTAAGGGGGCCTCGGTTGATGATGAACAACCTGGGGAAAAGCAGTGGGTATCTGGGCTACAACCACAAAACAAGTCAAGGTTCAAGGCCACTCAGGTATTTTTTATAGTAGCAGACTAGGCCCAGCTCTCCAGATGCCAGAAACCCTCCGAGAAGTGCATAGGGTGCAGTAGGAAGCTCGGCCTCTGTGCCTGTCGTGCTGCTTCTGAGCAAAGCCACCCACCTGTGCAGGTACAGGGTCTGCGAACAGAGTGTCCTCCACGTCCTCCACGTCCTTCCGCCTGGCGTCAGGAGAGGGCAGCTTCAGCGCAGGTCCAGAGGGGGTGGCTTCGTTCAACACGCTGGTGGAGGCCTGGGCGGGCTGGGGCCTGTCCTGCTCAGCAATGACACTGGGGAGGACACGCTGCTCCTGGCGGGGGTTGCCTGGCCTTTCCACCTTGGCCTCCCTGTCCTTCAGGACCGGGTCTTGCCGGTAGCAGGTAGGTAAGACCTTTTCGCCTTTCTCCATGGACTTGATCTGGCTGGGGGTCAGTGACTGGAACTCGGCTTCAGGCCCATCTCCCCGGGACCGCTCGGCATTGATCTTCCAGAAGGACGCCTCCTCGTCCTTCCAGGAAGGCCCCAGAGCATCCAGGCTGGAGGACTTGCTGCCCTGGGAGGACCGGGGGGCCTGGGCACCCTGAGAAGCTTTGGGCAGCTGCCTCAGCTCGTTGGTGGCTGTGCCGCTGCTGGGTTCTTGGATGGATAAGGAGGAGATGCTGAACTCCATCTGACTCTAGAGGAGGCACGGGAGGGGGAAAGACAGCAAATCGTATGACTAAGCGGGACATGTGGCCAGCTTGCCCACCTCCGCCCCAGCAGCATGAACACTGGACGCTTCCTGAATGCTGGGACTTCCTGTGTACCCACGCTGGCTGTCAGCGGAACTGCCACTGTTCACCTAGAACACAGAGGGTTTCGATACCACTGCCAAGACGGCGGTACACCTTAGACTGCAGACCCCCGAGGGCGGGGGTCGGCACCCGCACCTCCCACACGCCTTGCTTGGTGTCCTAGAAACGCTTGCCTTGATCTGATGCACCCAGCACCCCCACCCCCTCCCCTAACAGCCAGTCACAATGCTGCTCACGGGCACCCACATTGCGTCTCAGGCCAGGCCACGGGAGGGTGTAGCCTGCCCTGCAGATCGAGCAAAGTGCTTTCTCAGTCATCTCCATCAGTGTTGAAAATCTCTCTTCCTCACCCACTTCTTTTTTTTATTGTTTAAAGACAATGAAACTATAATACAGGAAGTGGGGGAACCAGAGGGAAAATCCTTCCTAACCCCTGCCTCTCCCCAGTCACTACCACTTTTTGTAACGTGGTGTCATCTTTTCCATATGCATAGCTAAAAGGCTGCAGTTTTGTTAAGAATATTTTGGGGTGCTGTTATTTCACTTATTCAGAGGTATCACCCATGGTGTCGTGGTGTCTGTGACCATTTTCAGTGGGTGCTGAATGACTCGGCAAGCAGCTGCCCCACCATCTACTCGACCACGTCTTAGTCTCAGACAACTTGCTAGTTCAAATCTCTGTTGCATGCAGTTCTCCTCAACTCGGAATCCGTTTTGAGAGGTGAAAGGTCAAAATACGAAACCTTTGCTTATGGCCGTAGTGCAGACACTGAGTCTGTCCCTCAGAGCCGCATTTCTGGTGCTGTGTACCACCGCAGTCCTGCTTCTCAGCTGCCACAGAGTGTGGACTTAAAATGCTAACGTTAGGCACAAAGTGTGGCGCTTTTTGTTAAATACATAATTTATTTATTTGTATGTATTTTATATCATTCGTGTACAATGTCTGCTGTCTTCTCTCAGGTGCAATCCCACAGAATTCCCACCACTGTCCGCGGTGCTCTTCCCGCCATCACTTTGACCTTTTCCCACACCCTCCCAGCAGAATACCTCTGATTTACAGTTCTGTCTGTTTACTTTTTTGTTTTTGCCATAGAGCCACTATATTCCTCCTATAAGTGAAACCACCCGGTATTTTTCATTTTCCTTCTGACTTATTTCACTCAGCATGATCCCTTCCAGCTCCATCTGTATCACTGCAAATGGCATTAGTTTATCTTTTTGATTGCTGAATAGTATTCCACTGTGTATGTATGTGTGTATCACATCTTCTTGATCCAGTTGTTGATTTTTGGGCATTTGGGTTGATCCCACATCTTACCTATTATAAATAGTGCTGCAATAAGCATAGGAGTGCATGTATTCTTTTGTATTATTGTGGCTTCTTAGTGCTTAACACCCATTCCTCACTTAAAACATGGCCGATTCAGGTCTTTTACTTTTTACACAAAGCACCTCCCAGGAACTCACCATTGGCCGTGGACCTGTCTGCCATGGCGAGAAGCAAAACACTGCTCATCTGGCAAAAATGCAGGTTCCGAACCCGACTGGGGCCCTCTTCTCTCAGCCTGAGATTTCTCCTGAAAATCCGTATTCTCATGGCCAGAGTCTCCCCTCAAGGCTCAGAAGATGAGATGCCATAAAGAACTCAAATTCACATAGCAAGCACAGGCTGCTCAGGATGGTGAGAAACAAACCCCCAGAAAAGGACATCGCAGTCCTGGTTCTGGCAGGTGCTGCGGTACGAGAAAGGTCTTGAGGTACTTTTTTTGCTGTTGTTAAGGGCGTTGGTGGTTGTCTTTATGTTTTTAATTTCTCTCTGCAAATGAGAAACTGGAGGTTTGGTGCTTCTGAGTAAAAGGCCCTAGGCCACTGATCCACTACGAGAGGGTGAAACTGGGAGGTCAACCTGGCTTGACTGATTCCAGTTCTGAACTGCACTGGGCATCCGGGTTAGCGAGCCGGAGGTCTCCAGAAACAAGGGAAAGAGCAGAGAAGCCTATCCACAGCAGGGTCCTGTGTCAATGACGTGATTTGACGTTTAAAGCACTGTGAATCATTCTCAATACTCTGCACATTTCCAAATTCCACCATAGAATACAGGGAGATTGTGGGCGCAGAGATGATGGTTTCTTAAATAAGCAAATCGCTAAAGATAGCTCGGAAGTAAGAACTCAGACTCACAGAATAGAGCTGACTTTGATCTAGAAATTGTAGAGTAAGGAAAGCACTTAAAACTGAGCACTTCATCAAAACCCACACTTATTTTAGGACTAGCAATTTCTCCAGTGGGGATCTCTGCTTAGAAGTCTCTGGAAGGCTAGGCAGAACATCTGTCTACGTGGAGGGCCGCAGTTGGCCACACCCAGACACTGGGGAGAGAAGGTCGTCCCAGCAGACCACTGTTCAGGGCGCCTGAGCAGTACTTAGCTGGACCTGATGCTGTGGAACAGGAGGACAGAGGTTGTTCTCAGGCATCCTGGGGCAGTCAGAGCCATGTGATAGCAGCTGCTCAGGAGAGAGTGACATCTGGAGGAAGAGAGGCTTCTGCTGGCAGAAATGGCTACCTGGTTGTCGGGAAAGGGGGGCTTTAGAGGAAGTAAGAATTTACAGCAGTAACAGTTCTGGTATATTTGCTTCTAAGTCTTTTCCTTAATCGTGTTTTGTTTTGATGCTTTTTGGTTTTTTTGTTTGTAAGTAAAATATAATTACAATCTCCTTTTTTTGTTGTTTTAAAGATTTATTTATTCATGCATACAAGAACTGGGGTAGGCCCCTCCCTGGTGGCACAGGACTTAAAGTATTTCACTATGAAGCTAGCCACAGCCACTGCAGCATGAGTTCAATCCCCAGCCAGGGAGGTGACCCACATGGTGCAGCAG
>NW_004567130.1:4891989-4906174 GCF_000260355.1 Condylura cristata | reverse complement strand
AGAAAAGAAAAGAAAAGAAAAGAAAAGAAAAGAAAAGAAAAGAAAAGAAAAGAAAAGAAAAGAAAAGAAAAGAAAAGAAAAGAAAAGAAAAGAACTCCCACTGCTGAGGGGAGCAGCAGGAGAGACAGGGGAGGTCTGCAGCACCCTGTGGGTCAGCTCCCTGGGCGGGAGCAAACTCATGCCTGAGGCTACAGATTCACAGTGCTGCGACTTAACCCCTTGCACCACCAGGGAGGCCCCATTAGTCTCCTTTTAAAGAATAATCCCCCTTGACAAGCAAGGTAAGGCTGGGTTTCCTTCCCACTCTTCATCCTGAGCAAAAAGTCATTCACGTCTGCAGCACACAAACGTGTGGGGAGGAGTGGAGAGGGGAGTTTTTCCTACCTTGATTTCATGCCCTGCCCAGGAGCCTGGACTTGGGCAGGATCTGCAGGAGAACTGTGCCCAGGGGTGTGAGTCTACCCGGGGGTATCATCATTTTCGAAGCCTGTGTCTACAGCACCAGGTGGGGGCGAGTAGCTCTCAGCTCATTCTGAAGGACGCTCAGTCCTGCAGGTCACATGGAAGTGACCTCACAGCAGCTCCCTTTGCCATTTCAAAGGGGGCTTGAACTTCGCGTGGTCTGTACAGACATTGGTGTGCAATGATGCACACCTGAAGCTTACCTAACACGGTATGACTTCAACGAAAATTTGATAAGACAAACCAGGTTTTCCGGGGTTTCCGGGGAGCTGACTCCCTGCTGGCTGTGCCTGCTCCTCCCACAGACAGAGCCATCCTGCTCTGTGCTGTTTTCTCCCTAGACACAGGCCCACAAGACCCCCAACTTCACACCTGCTAGTCTCCTTCCCTTTAGACCCATGAACTGCTCCTCCTCACAGTGAATGGCCAAGCCCACTTACCCTAAAGGGAAAAGTTGGGTTTTTTTCCCCTTTAACTTTTAGCAAAAAAGAATAATAATCATTTTTACCGGTGAAGACCGAGTCAACAGAAGCACCTCAGGCTTTCGGAACAGTCCCTGGGTAAGTGCTCAGTAAATGCAAACTACTTTGCTTTTCTTTTGAGTTCTGCGTGTTCTGCAATCCACGAAGCGCTATCTCCATGACGATGCATCATGGGGCCTCCGCAGGCTCCCAGTGGTTCCCTGTGGGCTCTGGGCCCTCTGCTTCTTAATGAAAGGTCACCCAGTCCCCTCACCCAGGCCCCCAGAGTGACAATATCCTGCAGTATCAGGATGAGAGAGCTACTGAGCTGCGTCAGGATGTTACCTCAGATAGCCACCCTGCTAAAGACCAGAGCCCCCGAACAAACGGGACAGCCAACCAAAAGGACCGAATGGCTCTTCCACTCCCTCTCCAGCCCCGACAGTGTGAGGCATATAAAAGGCCCCTCCCCGATGTGGAGAAAAAGGAACTCTCCTGCACTGCTGGTGGGAATGCAAACTAGTACAACCACTATGGAAAACTGTTTGGAGGTTCCTCAAACTGCTAAACATGGAGCTTCCCTACCACCCAGCAATCCCACTCCTAGGTATCTATCCAAAAGACACAAAAACGCTGATTGAAAAAGATACCTGCACCCCCATGTTTATTGCTGCTTTATTTACAATTGGAAAAACATGAAAGCAGCCCAAATGCCCAAAAGTAGATGACTGGATAAAAAAGATGTGGTACATATATACAATGGAATATTACTCAGCACCAAAAAAGAGAAACACATGTCTTTTGCAGCAACTTGGATGGAGCTGGAAAAGATCATGCTTAGTGAGATAAGCCAGAAAGAGAAAGAAAAATACCGGATGGTTTCGCTCATAGCAGGAATATAATGGACCAGGCGAGAAAATAACAAGAATAATGAACAGCCATATACCAGAGACATTTTGTGGGGGGGAAGCGGGGAATGGGATCAAAAACAGGGGAATGAAGTGCATGGGACTATGGCGATGGCACATAGGTGACTCGGTGATGGGAAACCCATGGGGATTACAATTGAGATGAAAAAAAATGTACAAAATGATGTAAAAATAAACTACTATATTATATATAAAAAAAGAAAACAAACAATCATCACTAATAAAAAAAAAAAAGGCCCCTCGCCTGTGTACTGAGCAGGACTTCCAGGTCCCCGCTGGGGGGCCTGCGGACCTCATCTGCCTGGGAGCGCAATAAAGCCTCCCCCTCTCCTGCTTCTCTCTCCTTGCCTTATTCTATCCGCTGGACCTTACACTTTCCTCTAGTGATCAGGGATGTAGCACATGGTGTCTGCCCCCCTTGCCAGCGCATGCAGCACCCGTCATGCAGCACCCATCCCCAGAACAGCAGAGTGGGGTGAAGGCTCCCCTGGAGCCCTGTTCCTGGTGCCCAATAAGGACTCGTGGAATCTGAGCTGCGAATTCCCCACAGGCATCATGGTCCAGCCCGTTTCCTGCCCTGAGGACTCTCCCAGAGCCTGCAGATCCAGGACTGCTGGGACGGTGACCTCCCCACCTTCTGCAGTGCCTCTGGGGGGAGGGCTCTGGGCACCGTGTCCTCAGACCCTGAAAGAGACCAGTGAGCAGGACAGTCCTGCCTCGTGCAACAGCCAGGCTGCAGGGGCCCCTCTTATAGACCAGCAAAGAACACGGCAGCCACCCCCATCTGGGCTCAGAGCAGGTACCAGGCCCGGGAAGGGTAAAATATAAGGACAGATGCGACTTTCTTATTTCTGGAGAAAATGTCTGGTTTTGCAGGTGTGTGGAAAGAGCTTTTTGGGAAAACAGGTCATGTCAGCCTTTCCCCACCATGCTGAGCAACACGGACGGGGCCCCACTGATGGACACTGTTGACGAAGGGCCGCAGAAGGTCAAGACACCCGCACATCCACGCTGGGTGGTGACGTGAAGTCAGTGGGGGTTCAACTCAGTGGTCCTGGAGAGGGAGGAAGCAGGAGCTTCCCTCAGGTAGCAACACCGACAGCATTGCCACAGATGCTGGCTGAAGCCACCATACAGGCACCAGGAGGATTTAGCCCAGCAAAGCCAGGACTGGGCATGGGTCACCCCGTGTGGGGAACTGGGTCTCAGCTGGCCACGTCCGCTCTAAAAACAGAAAGACCACAACTGAGCCCAGGGTCTATTTTTACTCCCCACTCACTGGAGAGGAATGTGTAATATTTCAGCAAAGGGAGAGTGCACGCAGCCAAAACTAACTGTTTGGCTTGGCAGTTTCTGGCAGACCTAAATTGTTGAGACAAAGGCTGCAGAAACATTGTCAGAAAATATCACTGTTTACTGGAACAAATCCCAAGTCACAAACCGTTTGACATCTATTTTCTCCACCTCTCTCCCTGAAGAAGAGGAAGATGGGGAACATAGTAAAAACTTTGAGAATCACAAAATCAGTACAAGTGACTGCCTAACAGGGTGGTCGGCATAGCTCACCACCCCCCCCCCCAGGGGCCGACTGAGGGGTCAGAGTGGCCTGGCTCCTAATTCCCAGGCTCCCGAAGTGCACAAGGGCCTTTGTGTTTTTAATCAGGACACACAGGGACCTGAAGAGCTGGGCAAACAAATGGATTAATCCTGCCCCAGTCCACACTGCCCAGTTCCTGGGCTCCATGGTGACAGGAGCGTAGGAAAACCCAACAGAGACCTAAGAGCCTGCGTTGGGGGAGGGGTGCAAAGGGCTGGACCTCGCTGTTCTAAGGTTCAGAGAAAAATGTGTCTCTGCCCTCCAGGTTTGTCACCCCAAGAGGTGTTGGTTTCACATCCCTTGCTTTCCGCCTGCTTCCCTGTCTGTAAAGTGGGGTTGTTGAGGCCAGAAAGGAAAGCACAGCGAAGGCGCTGACAGTTTCAGGCACTGTGGCCTCAATCTGGAGACTCTGAGGAACTGTGGGCACGAGATGTGGTGGGCGGGCTGGACAGCCCAGGCGGCTGACGGTGGGGAGTTGGCGCTCTCCCCTGTTTAGAAAGGTGAGTGCGAATAGGCACGGGTGAGGGACACCAGGTGACTGGACAGAAAGGGGGAGGGGAGGAGGGCAGGTGAGCAGGGCAGATGGTCAAGACGGGGTCGGGGTGCTGGGCAGCCCTGCCAGTGTTCCTCAGAAACTTCTGGCTGGCAGTGAGGAGGGGCAGCGAAGCGAAGCGGAGCCAAGGGGGCGGAGGGAACCAGCTGAACGGGGTGCCCTTCTGTCCCGCAGTGAGCAGGAAACTCCTGCCAGCCACAGACAAATCCAAGTTCCAGTCTCTTCATTCACCTGTCAGCAGGCCTCGCCCTGGGTCCCCCACAAGCACCTAGTGACACAAGCACCCAGAGGTGAAAGAACTCAATGTGTGCCGACTGCTGCCAAGGACGAAGCACACTGAGGGGCTTGTGCTCCTGAGGGCCTGCTTCTCTTGCTGAGGAGGGGCCAAGCACCCCTTATTCTGGGAATGCTGTCTGACCCTCAGAGATCTTTGATACCAAAGGAATGAAGGAAACCATCCCCGCACCCATCTACTTACTATCCCCAAATAAGTAGCTGAGCATCAGAAGGACGGGGGTAGAGAAAAAAGGAAAAAGCCAGACATCCTGGGGGAGGAAGAGGGGGGTCCCCAGAGCCCAGAGCTCCAGCACCAGGGCCTGACCTGCCTCCCCAGGCATCTCCCTTACATTCCTCAGCCCAGACCGACTGGGGAATGCAAAGAATCCCTTCCATACTCTGCCCCCCTTTCTAGAACATTCCAAGTGCTGGTTTTTTCCCTCTTGAAACTCCAGTAGCATGAGAGAGGAATCCACCATGGGGTCCCATGGGCACCCTCTCCCCCAGCTCGGCTGCCAGGCTGACAGATGAGTGGAAAAGATGATGGTCACAGCCACCCCCTCGTCGAGGCTGCTCCCCCTCAGAGCCCCTTTTCTGTGAAGAAAGAGGTCAGAGCCGCAGAGGCAGGAAGGAAGAAACTCAGGGAGGGAGGAGTGAGCTGGAAGACGGAGAGGAGCCCAAGAGGCCAGGTGCTCGGCTGCTACCCCAAGACCACCTAGACCCCGCTGGGCCACCACAGCTCTACAGTCAGAGCCGTGTTTGACTGCAGCACAGAGCCAGCTCATTCTCTACGGCTGGCGCTGCCCAAGAAAAAAGTGCCCATGCAGAGATCCAGCAGTTGGGCCAAAATCCCTAAGTCCCTGAGATTCTCAGCTCAGCCCAACAGCCACAACCTGGAGTCAGGCTCACCCTTGCCTCAGCTGACCTGGGATATAAGCAGAGCCATAACTTGGAACCGAGGGAATCCTCTTCGTATGGAACACCCTGGCACAGGGCCTTCTGTCCTGCTGTAGGCAGGAGATTCTTGCCAGCCACAGACCTGAGCTCAATCTCCCTGTCCATTCAGCCTGCCTGTGGAGAGGTGAGGAACAGACGGCATGGGCATTTCCCAGCCAGGGGGCTTCAGGGAGCTGACAAGTCAAAGGTGACAAACAGCTGAGCACATAATTGGCACTCATGAAACGCCTGCTGAGCTGTCTGCTGGAAAATGCAGGCGCACACCTACCAACAGGTGCACAGATAGGTGGTAAGTGGGGAAGATGAGCGGAAGGATCCTTGGGAGGATAAAGCTTTTCTCCTGCATGAGTTTTGCCAATATATGAACTAGCCACTCACTATTACATGAGAACAGAAGTGTCTGCTCATCTCTGAGCCTTAAGCCTAATGTCCTGACATAGAATGGGTACAGATAAATGTTCGCTGAACTTTTGAAAGATCAGTGGATGATGTCAGAGAGACAGAAAGCAGAAAGCCGGCTGCCAGGGCCTGGGGGCGAGGGCGTGCTAGTCAGTGTGAAGGGGACAGTTTCCGTTTTGCTCCATGAACAAGTTCTGTGGAGAGAGGATGGTGACGGCTGCACAACAATGGTGACTGGACTGCACACTTAAAGAGGGCACAGATGGCCAGTTTTTTGTGTATTTTACCACAATTAAATATTAAAGTAAAATAATCAATGGATGGTGGAAAACAATCGAATAAGATGACCCAGTGTCACAGTTGCCAGGGGATGGAATTTCATATTAAAAATGTCTACAGATTCTTCCACTCTCTGTAATGAAGTGTGCCAAAGCCAAGAGGTAGAGCGCTTTGGCTTAAGGCTGGGAAGGGCCAGGTAGAAGAATGTTCTAGAACTCGACACTGACCACTGAATAAAGTGCTAAACTCCTTTCTTGGTTCTCTGGAATACTCTGTCTTTTCTGTCTCTACAAGGTCTAACACTAAACTAATCCTGACCCCAAGAGATCAAAATAAAAGGTGAGGAAGACAGGGAGCAAGCCAACCAGGGGGTGAAACAAACAGGTTCTCTCGTTGAAAAGGAATGTGACATGGGACTGAATTCTGAGCCACTCAGACTATGCTTTTCACTGAAAGGATGGAAGTTAAAATGACAGACACATAGAAATTTTATTTTACAAAACCTCTATTGACCAGATTCCTCAGCACCCGGCTAGTGTCTGTGGATCTGATCAGCATCACAGTGTGACCCACGCATATTGGTTTAGCTCTCTTTGCTCTCAAGGCTTTTTCCAGTCCCTCACCCCAACTCCCCACTTGGTCCTGTAGCTGGCCAGCCATCCCTTGGCCACCCCAAGCACTATCTCATCCTTGTTCCAGAGTGTCACCTGCAGCAAGTTAATAATAAATGAAATGTCCCTTCCCCCACGTAGCTGAGTTAGGAACAATTAACAAGGTGAATTCTTAAGAGAACAGATAATCTTACAACACAAAATGGACTGAGGGTTTAGGTATTTTCACAATTTTCATTTCTCTGCCTTCATTACTGTTATATCCTCAAACACAGGGCCCATCCCAGAAGATCCGTGCTGTTTCTGGACCACCACACCCAAGGCTGTTCCTTCCCAACCCGCAGAGCACCTACTTGTCTGCTGCCACTGTCTGGCACCCATGGGATCAGTGCTTTTCACTGTAACTCAGTGCGGACCCACAGAAGAGGAACATTGAGAGCCACAGCCCAACGCCCTCATATAGATGCGCTTTCCACCCGCCTGCAACATCCTTCACAATGGCCCTTGACAGAGGGTTTACTGTTGGCTTTAGGAGCTACAGTCAGTCCAGCCTTCATTACCCTTGAGAGCCTCCTTGATGTCCTCCCTCCCCCACCTCCACCTCAACCACACCTTCAACCAGTGACTGCAGTTTGTACTCACGCCATTTTCGCTCACTCTGCACAGACCTAGGCTATTAATCTGCAGTGAACATAAAAAATAACACACACAGGATGCAGATGTTTGCATCTTTATTTTTAGAATGATGAGGACCCAAGGTAACAGCACCCTGAAGGCTGGAGAAACCTGGGCTTGCTAAGTGAACACGTTGATCTTTGTCAACATCTAGTATGCTGAGAAACCACCTCTTACCTACAAGTAAGCATCAGCTCAACCTGCATCTGCTTTCACATCCGAAGATCCGTTCACTTCACTTGGGACAATCAAAACCCTTAACAAGATGCTGTCCATGTGCAAGAGGGCCAGATGACCTATCTGTGCCTGTCTGTGGCAACTAGAGAGGTCAAGGGAATGACTTAAAATCACAGAAGCTTAATGCTCTTATGCAGGGAAATGAATCAACAGTGGTTAAGCCTGATGCTCTTAAGCAACTCATCAAACAATAATAACACGAATGAATGAATGATCGGGAGAGCAGAACTAGTGATCCAAGTTGGGTTGTTTCTGCTAATACGAGCACACATGTGTCAAATGGCTAGTTCAGCCTCTATGGTTCTCCCTCAGAACTCTCAGGGCTTGGAGGTGACTCTTCCAGGGAATTTTTTTTTTTTTAATGGCTAGCCATATTTCACAAACCATTTGTTTTTAACTTTTAAATCTATTTGCTTTCTTTTTTTTTTAAAGTTTAATAATTCCAGGGAATTTTTATAGATCACCAGTCTGGTCTCTGCCAATCTCTCTCTTATCTCCACACTGCCCAATGTCCTGTCTCTGTTAATCTTCTGATTTCATTTCAATGGAAGCAGCTGTTGCCATTCTCCCCTCCCCACATCCTACCCAAAAAAAGCTCCCCTCAAAGTTTTGCCTTCTGGAGCAACCTCATGTTATGGGCTAGTGGGTGGAAGTAGGAGAAAGGGGGCCCTGCTTTCTGGGGTGAATGGGAACCCATCAAGAGGGCATCCTTGTGCTCCAGTGACAGAACCACAGCTACTTAAATCCCACCAGGGACCCACACGTGTGTTCCCTACCCGTCATAATTTTCTTCCCCTCCCCCACCTCCATCCTCTCCCTCTCTATGGGCAGTGAACACATCACCTGCGTGGACACATCACCTGCAGGCTAACGGTGGGCTACTACTTTCAGAATCCATCGAATGCTTAAAAATATACACACACACATTTAAAATACAAAGCAGTTGTTTTTAAAGGTCAAACAAATCTAAATTTAACTCAACTTACCCTTGTTTCCCAGGAGAAAGGGGCAGAGTGCTCATCTTGCCAAGTTATGTCCTGAAATAAAAATTCAAGAATAAATCTCAAATCCAATCCCAGCATACCCCCTGCAAGCCATCTACCCAAGGCCCAAGGCCCAAAACTTAGGCACAACCTCCACTCCTAGCTCTAAACTAGCCTGAAGTTATGACGCTCTGCAGAGACATGTCTTCAGCCCGGCTTCACCCTCATGTCTCCGCAGAGGCTGCCGGGCACAGCCCTCACCGTGGGACTCCATGAGCAGGACTCAATCCCAGGCTCAAGTCTCAGCCCTCCCAGTTAGCCCTGTGACCATGTGGACTTTTTTGAGCTTCAGCTTCATCATCTGTAAAAGGAGAATTATACTTCCCTTGCAGGATTCAATCACATGATAAATGAGCAGAATGTCACACAACCATCTGCCACTCAACACCAAGGCATCTGAGCCCCTTTTTCTCCCCCAAGTGCCTCCAGAAACCACAAAAGTGCTGATCAACAGAATCAATGAAGAAAATGCCAATTTTTGAGTACCACATTATGAGAACTCTGAGATCCTTCACCCTCACCAAATAGAACATGATGGAGAGAGCCTTTTAGAAGCACCATGGAGAATTTGACTTTGCTCATTGGCTTACACAAATGATGGGGAAATCACCTTTCCATGACTAACCCCCACCCCAAACCCCAGCAGTATTTCTGTGCTAGCCAAAGTCTCATGCAAGGCCCGCTTCCACTGGGGATGGTATTTTATGAACCAAAAATCAGAGCCCACTGAGTGATACACACTGGACTTGAGCTCAACCGTCTTGAATGGAGACAGCTCGTCTGTAAAGTACCCCGATGAGTTATGTCTACTTCCTGCCCTCAGCATTTGGTGATCTGCCCCCCACTCCCACCCAGATGGGCCCACTGCCTTCAGAGTGGAGTCACTGACTCTGACTGAGCCTCGGGGCTATCCCTCCAGGCCAGTAGGCTTTGAAAATGAGAAGGAACATGAACCACTGCCTGCTGATGGTGAGTTTCAGTTCAACCCAAGCTGCTTCTAGTGTATAAACTCTGTCCCTCCAAATATGGAGATGGGCTGCAGTAAGGAATGGAGTTCAAAGGCCTTGGTGACTAGACAGCCCAGGCTGCAGGCCCAGCCTTTAGCTGTAGGCCCAGCTTTAGCTCTGTGTGTGTGTGTGTTGGGGGGCAGGGGGGGGGTCCAGCGTGTTTTGCAGGTACAGGAAGGGGATAAATCACCTGAAACTCCTTAAAAAGTCTATGCTCTCAGGATCCTCTAACTTCCTCTCATATGGAATAAAACAAGAAGGCCTGTTTTCAGATGAGAAAATTAAAGGAGGTCACTGGGATATAAATGTTATTTCTTTTAGATTTGGGCCTGAGGGGGAAAAGGAAAAGGAAAAAGTAAAGGAAAATCACCAGGCAAATACGCTCCTGCAACCCAGAGGTAGGACAGCCCAATGTCCGCCTCAGTGGACAGGGGAAGTGAGTGTGTGGAGGTTTACTGGGCAGACAGGGGCAGGGAGCGGAGCAGGACCGCTGCTCCAGAGCCCTGGACCCCTGACATACAATCCTACTCATCTTCCCACTCATCTTCTAAGTACTCATTACGCAGTTTGGGTCTTTCAAAGTCTGCAAAGATTAAATTAGGGTCTTGGTTTTGGAAGGTGAATGACAGTAAGACTCCTGAAGAACAGGATTTGGCTGGAGCTTGGTGAGCTGCCATCTCCATGGGTCCCCACATCAGCGGGGTCCTCAAAGGGGTCACTGACAGAGAATGGCACTGATGTCCCTTCAACCTGGTGACCAGTCAGGCCACAGTCTGGTTTGTTCCATCAAGAAACTGAGTCAAGGGGCAAATTGCTTATGTTTCTATAATTCTAGGCTCATAAAAAAGAAAAGAGCTTTATAAAAATAAATATGCCAAACAAAAATGTGACTGAAGCTCTGATGGCAGCCCTTGGCTGCGCACGCCAACCACAGAAAGCGATGCTGGTAAGAACAGGCTCCTCAGACGGTTGATGCACACCCAGTTAGGGCGGAAAACATGCACATGCTCACACACACTCTCTCATACACACACTCTCGTACACACGCACATTCAAACACTGCTGTCCTTCTCCCCCACTACCAGCAGACAACCAGAACATGGCTGTAGATACTCACATAAGCTTTCTGTAAAGTTGTTTACAAGGTTCACCCCCACTCCATCTCATGGCCAAGATAAGAACTGTGTCAGCACCAAGAGACGTCTGCCATTTTGCCCACAGGACCACCCTAAGCAGGCTTTATTTTCATTAAAAGTTATCCTCAGGGCCCTCCTTAGGTTGAAGCACAGCACTAAGAAGCTAAAGTCATGTCAGCATGAGTTCTATTCCTGGCCAGGGAGGTGACCCACATGGTGCCGTAGACCTCTCCTGACCCCCCCGCTGTTCCCTCAGCAATATACTTCATTGATCTGCCTGTTCTGCTCCCCACTGTCTCTCGTGAATCTGCTCACCGCCCCTGTACCTCTGGCCTGTACCCCAGTTTTGTATGCATAAATAAGTGTATCTTTAAAAAAAGAAAAGTTATCCTCAGAGTCAAATTTCTTTCCCTAAGAGACATCTCTACCTGAAACAATACTGAATCACTCTAGAAATCATTATTTTTCTGGAGCACGACACAGGTTTCCAAATCCCACAGAAAGCTAAAAAGCAGAGAGGAAGCCACTGAGCGCTGAGAAAAAGAGCCCCTGGCTGATAATCAGCAGAAGCCAGGACAGTGCACAGCAAGATACATCACACATCTTGCCTGTAACTTTCCAGAGGCCTTGATCACTCTCTCATCAAAAGTCACCTCCTAATAGCAGCAATAGTTGTGAAAAAGTATGAACGTACATCCTCTGCCTGTAGTTCTGGATCCACATGAACATGAAGGCTCTAACTGGTGTTCATTATTTGGTAAAGAACAGATACCAGGCATTTTTACTCCTGATGGTGCATCCTGTGGTATATTGGAGCAGGCCAGCACTGATTCACCAGAGATGACGGAAATTCTGAGGGATTGTTGGAAACTTGTTTTACAAAGTCATGACAGAAAGTGAACTTATTATACAAGGTTATACTTAAATACACTGTATCAAAATAAAAAGCAATACAGTTTACACCCATAAAGGTGGCTATTTTAATAAAGCACACACAAGTATTCATAGGATATGGAGCAGTTGAAGAAATGCACGCTGCTGATGAGAATGTAAAAGGGTACAGCCCCTACAGAAATGGGATAACCGTTCCTCAGAAAAAAAAAGAAAAACTAAACATAAAACAGAATTACCATTTCATCCAGCAATTCCACACTTAGGTAGAAGGGAGAAAAAACTGGAAACATGGACTCACCAGACGCCTGTAGGCCACTAATAAGTATTACATAATTCAGACACCTGTAGGCCACTAATCAGTATTACATAATTCACAACAGTCAAAAGCCATCAATAGCTGAACAGAAAAAATGAAGTGCATGTACAAGGGAATACTATACAGCCCTGATTAAGTGTTCTGACAGGTTTTACATGGATGGATCCTAGCGATATTAGCGTAAATGATATATTCCAGTCAACAAACATTGTATGATCTCACTTATTGCAGGTAACGTAATTGGCAAATTCATAGGGACAGCGTGCAGACTAGTTTGGAGGATGGGAACTGATTATTTAATGAATACAGAGTTTACATTTGAGGTGATGGAAAAGCTCTAAAAAATATATAGTGGTGATGATAGATGGCTGGGTAACATAGCGAATGTACTAAATAAATGTACACCTTAAAATGGTAAATTTTATGTTAGACACATTTTACCATAGTACAAAATATGAAAAGGCTATGTATTATATGAGTGTAACAATACAAAATTCTGGAAAAGGTAAAACTTTAGAGACAGTAAAAAGATTAAGTGGTTGCCAGAGGTTAAAAAGAGGGAAAGAAGAATAGATAGAGCACAGAGGATTTTTAGGGCAGTGAAAACATTCTATAATATGATAACATACTTGTCTCAAGACTTATAAAATGTATAAGGCCAAGAGTAAACCCCAGCTTAACCATGGGCTTAAGATAATAACAAGCGTGTTAACCCACGCCTTTGACTGTTGTGAATTATGTAATACTGATTAGTGGCCTACAGGTGTCTGGTGAGTCCATGTTTCCAGTAACAAAAGCCCCACGCTGGCGGGGGATGCCGACTGTGGGGGAGGGCAGTGCATGTGGGGGAGACGGAAGTATGTTGGAACTGTGGATTTCCCAGTTTTACTGTGAACTTAAAAAATATTGCACTAAAAAATATTGTTTTTAAAGGGCCCTCCCTAGTGGTGCAACGGGTTAGAGCGCAGCACAATGAAACTATCCACAGCCACTGCAGCACAAGTTCGATCCCAGCCATGGAGGTGACCCACATAGCACAGCAGACCTCTCCTGTCTTGCAACTCCTCCCCTCAGAAATGTCTTTTGGTAGATCCCTGTTCTGCTTCCTACTTTGTCTCTGGTGAGTCCTCTTACTCCCCTCCCACCCCCAAACACACATCTGGCTGGTACCCCAGTTCTTGTATGCATAAATAAATCTTTTTTTTTAAATACTGCTTTTTTAAAATGACCCCACCCCCAAAACCTACAATGATAGAAAATATTCAAATTTCATCATTTTTCACTACTTTTATAGATTTTGCCTTTCCTGTGCTCTTGAGAACAGTGTTTCCTCTACTATGTTTGCAAGACAAAGTACATCTAGAACTCTACCTAAAAGCGTTTCTGCTCCCTGCCAGGCTTGAGGTGCGTGGGGGGTGCCTGTTCCAGATGCTGAGCATCGAGAACGGTCATCCTTACTCCACAGGCCCAGAAGGTAAATATTTACCAAACTGCCGCAGGCTGCAGCCCATATCAGACAAGACAGACATCATTACATTCTACATCTATTCTAATTTTTGCATTTAAATGTTAAGAGGATTTTGGTGATGTGCTTTTGAAATTATTTGGTTACAAGTACCTCATCTATCATTGGCTATGATTTCTCTATAAAAGCCGTGACTAGGGGCCTCTGTGGTGGTGCAAAGGGTTAAGTGCAGCACTATGAAGCTCTCTGCAGCCACCACAGTTTGAGTTCAATGCTGACCAGGGAGCTGACCTACATGGTGCAGCAGACCTGTCCTGTCCTGCCCACTGCTCCCCTGAGCAGTGTATTTCAGTAGATCTGCTTGTTCTTCTTGGTGGGGGGTTAGTCAGTGTGTACCTCAAACACACAGTAGCATATTAAAAACAGGAGTGAGACAAGCATACACTCTGGCACATAGCCCACGCTGCTGAAAGGCATAGTGACACGAACCACGGTGATTGTGACAGCCCTAGGCCTAATTACCAAGACTTGGAATAATCAAAATGTGCTTCAGCAGGTGAATGAACAGACTTCAAGAGCTCCAGACAATGGGATACTTGGTCAGTACCGAAAAGAAATGAGCAGGCAAGCCATGAAGTCAACCAGGAGTCTTAAATGCACCTACTAAGTGAAAGGGGCCCATGTGGAAAGGTGACAGAGTCCATAAAAGTCAAACTATGGAGGCCCTCCCTGGTGGCGCAGCGGGTTAAAGCACAGCACTGAGAAGCTAAAGCCACTTGCGCATGAGTTCGATTCCCGCCTGCCCAGGAGGAGACCACATGGTGCCCCGGAGGAGACCACATGGTGCCCCGTAGGAGACCACATGGTGCAGCAGACCTCTCCTGACCC
>NW_004567130.1:4887375-4891018 GCF_000260355.1 Condylura cristata | reverse complement strand
GGCGGGGAGCTGGAGGCGCCCTCCAAGGAAATGAAAACGAGTAGGAAGCTGAAGTGGGCAGTTCTGCCTTCATTCGGTTTTTTGGGAAATGCTTTTATTTTTTGGCTGGTCCTAAGGGAATCTCCTGCTGAGCGTGTCGGTGTATCTTCTGGCAATCAAAGGTCACCCCACGCCTATCCAAATGCATCCCTCTCTGCATGACTGAGAGCAAGTCATCTAACTTCTTTGCAAAACCTGTTTCTTGGGTTCCTCCCACAGTAGTGAGAGCCACAGGGCTGACTTAGTTCACGTCCCTTCCTCCTTGGGAGCCCAGCTTTGGGGCACCTGGCCAGTCTGACCAGAGAAGCAGGTGCCTGAAAGGGTAAGCCTGTGGAACTGGATCTGAACTGAGGGCTGTGTTCTGAGATCCTGCCCCCACCCCCAGGGTTGGAGACAAAGAAAGCTAAAGGCTCTAAAAAATGCATGGATCTACCATTATATGTTTCACCTTCCTTAAAAATCAAGTTCAGAATACTGAGAAACCCCTTAATTTTGGAAGAATAATCCAAATCATTCTCCTTATTCAAAGATATCTGAGCACTGAGCCTATAGCTTCATTTTTGAGGGGTTTTTTTTTACTGAGGTAACATCGGTGTACAACACCGTAAATCTCAAGAATGCAGCTTCACATCTTGACATCTGTCTACACCACACCACACCAGAGTCTCCATCAAAGATCTAACTCAACTCCCGGGGCACCCCCTCAAGTCCCTCCACCATTCCACTTCATCCCCCACTTCCTTTCCTCTGGGGAACACTGTTCTATTGTCATAATCTAAGGTTTTGCTTGTTTTTATTTGTTTTGGCTTATATTCTACAAGAATGAAATCATAGCCGTCTTTCTTCCTAACCGACTGCACTGGGCATAACCCCTCAAGGTCTCGCGTGCTGTCACAAATGGTAAGATTTCATCTTTCTTTATAGCATCCTGTTCGTTACTACTGAGGACTACATCTCACGCCTTAAATCCATTCATCCAGCAATGGACACTTCGGTGTTTCGTGCCTCACCACTGTAAACGATTCTGCAATAAACACGGGTTATGTACAACCTTTCAAAGGAGTGGTTTCATAGTCCTCAGACAAATATTCATAAGTGAAGTTACCATCATTTTTTTTTTATATCATTCTTCATTTTGAGCCTGTTTCCATCTCGGTTGTAATCCCTGTGGGTTTCCCACCACCCATTCACCCAGGTGCCATCAGCATAGTCCCTTGCACCTTTCTTACCCATTTCTGATCCCATTTCCCACTCCACTCCCATAAAATGTCTCTGGCATACAGTTGTTTTTTGTTTTGTTTTTGTTTTTTTTAAATTGCTTTTAATTTTTCCCCTATACCATCATTTTTTATTCCTGCCTTTTCTCTCCTTAGAGAGTTTGTGGAGTGTGGCGGATTCTCAGGAGGCCTGAGAATTGCTTATCACATGCACCACTGTAATGCATTTTATCATTTAACAATTATTCTCCAAGAACATCCCTCTTCTACAATGTCCCTCGTATTTTATACTGTCTAACTTGTAAAATACACACAATTATCTAAAAAAGGAGGAGAAAGGGGAATTGGAGAACTCAGGTATTACAGGTCCGGCATCAAGAAATCAAAATAGCCAAACAAATCAAACTTGGATTTGATAACTGAGGAAAGTTCTAGGCTAGTACAACTGCTTTATAATGATGCTTCTGCATTGTTTAAAATGGCTACCAGTAACACATGGGTGTCATTTTACAATTTTATAATTTATTATTATTTTTTTAAGATTTACTTATTTATGCACACAGAACTGGGGTACAAGCCAGAAGTGCAGGGGGTGGTGAGAGGCTTCACCAGAGACTGAGTAGGGAGCAGAACAGGCCGAGTGACGAAGTACACTGCTGAGGGGAGCAGCGGGCAGGCCAGGAGAGGTCTGCCTCGCCTTGTGGGTCACCTCCAGGGCTGGGGACAGAACTCGCACTGAAGTGGCTGTGGCCAACCTGCATGCTGTGTCCTAACCTGTTGTATCAGCAGAGAGGACCATTTATTATATATTTTTTAAATCCTCTAGGCTCATCAGCCTGCACTCTAAGGGGGGAGACGCAGGCCCTTTAGGGCGCCCGAGTGTACCAGATGGATGGCAGCGGCTCAGCAAGGTTGACTGACTGGGATCTTCTGACTGAACCCCCAGTCTCCTCCATGGGGTACCCATGAAGGACTCTGTGGAAAGGCACTTCTGCCTGGGAGTAAGAGCAATGGCAAGTAAGGGCTGGAGAAGCCTCAGGCTTCCAGAGGCCCACAGAAGTTAGGGTAGCCCTCAGGCAGTGGTCAGGTGTCTCATCCGTAAGGCCAAGGCCCAGGCCCAGAAAAGACAGAAGATAACAGCCAGGCAACTCTCCAGGTTCCTGTAGGATCAGGAAGGAGGTGGTTGTCTACGGAGCAGTTCCACCAGCAGGGGTCATGGGAAGCTGCAGAAAAGCTGCCCAGCTCCAGGACACTTTCTCTAACATACAAAATCCTGACCAGCATCCTCTGGGGTTGGCCCTCGGGAACACCATCCCTGGCACTTCCATCTGCTTTATGGTGAGTGGAAGACACAAGGAGGTCCCTGAGAGGAAAAGCGCTGGCTGCCATATTTCCAGAGTCATCTGCCATATGCAGGGTTCAGAACCCTGTAACTCACCAGTGTGCTATTGAGGAATTAACAAGAGGAGACAGGCAGCAGAGCGAAACACATTCTGAAAAATTATAGGTTTTTTTTTTTTTTCTTCTCCCTCTAATTTGATAACAGGAAGCAGCAGACTGGGGTGATCTGCAAACCCTTCTAAAATGAAAACTTCATATCCCAAAGGAAGCCTTTCCCGAAACTTCACTGCTGGAGGAACACAGTAATGGAGAAGCATCCTGTTAAGAGCATCCATTTGCGAACCTGTCTTTGTTAATGGTTAGACCATTAACAAAGTCTGTCAGTCTGTCTGTTCCAAGCCAGCCCGTGAGCTGGAGAGACCTTGCAAGCTGCGCATTCTGAGGGCAGAGAACCACACCCTAAGAGGCCAGCACCGTGCTGCAGGGGGTGACCAGGACGGGACTCCCAGTATCCCTCTTCTTTTGCTGAGAGGTTAAGTGTTCCCAGGGTGGCAGCTCAGCTTCTCTGCCCAGGAGGGACCTGAGAAGAGGATGGGGGTCAGAAAGGGTCAGTGGCCTGGCACTGATGCTGTACTAACATCTCAGGTTCACATGAAGAGATTCTTAAAGCAGCTGGTAAAGGGCCAAGCACTCCCAAATCTGGAATGCCACTGGAAAATATTTGCTCAATTGATTCTTCTGGAAGAACTAACAGGTCCTGCATGGTATCATTGGCCAGACAGCCAACCTCCCTGCATCTAGGTAGTCATGCAGGCAAGAGTGGTTCAGCCCCTGACCACAAATGCCTCCTGGCTGCACCTGTCCACAGGGCGGGACCATCATACAGGTCACCTGGATGTATGAACGCTGGGGCCACTAGTGATCACCAAGATATGAAAAGTCAGCATCCTAGAGCCAAGTTTCTTTGTTCCGGCAACGCATAAGAATGCCTAGATTGCTCACATTCAGAGGCTCTGTTTGTAATACCTGGCTGAAAATGTCACCCC
>NW_004567130.1:4884423-4885710 GCF_000260355.1 Condylura cristata | reverse complement strand
CCTTTTGATTTGGCCTCTCTCTGGGCAAAGTAGAGTTTGAAAAGTCACCCAGCCACAGGGAAAGCCCAAGTTTCTGAGCAGCACAGAACACTCGGGTCTTTGTGACTTGGTGTTGGTCACCCCTGACTTTTTTTTCTTGTAGCCTCTGCGTGTCTTCCTTCACCCTGACTGTTCTTCTAACTCTGCACATTGTCTAGGTCTGAGACCTAAACTCGCCCTTATATGTAGCAAGGTTTACTGGAGCTCATTTAAGCTTCTTTTCCCTTTGTTTTTGAGTGGAAAAATCGGGTCACCAAGCTCACACCCAAACCAAAGCTGCACTTAGTACTCACTGGAGGGAAGTGCTTAGGGCTTTGGATTTAGCCTCCTGATTTTGAAGACACTGCTTCTTTCTCCTTACCTTGCCTCGGCAATTTCACTTTCCCCATACAGCGCATCACTAGTATTAATGCAATTAATCGGCTGGGAGCCTGTCTTGCTGGCACGGAGCGGGTACTATTATCCTCGTTTTACCCTGGGCAAAACTGAGGTTCAAAGCGACCCCGAGAGGTCTAAAGCTAAGAGGCGCCGCTGGATTAGAACCCAGGAGTGTCTGACTTAAAACTGCTGGGTGGTTCCTCTGTGGTCTGCCTCCCTCCCGAGCAGCTGCTCTGGGCTCCGGAGACGCTCAGCTCAGTACCTGGTGCGTTCCAGAGCGGCAGTTCCAGGTGGAGAATCTTAAAGCCCTTCTTTGGGTTATTCTTAACAAAATGTCCTTAGGGAGCTCATCTCCCACCTTCGGGGATAACTCTTCCCACTCCCATTCCTGCCTTATCCTTTCGGGCTCCCACCACCGAGACGGACTGGGTGGCTACACACCAGCGGGTGCCCGGCGGTCGCGGGCGCCTCCGAGGGCAGAGGACGGGGAGAGGGTCCCGCACCTACCTCGTCCCCGAAGCGCACCACCTTCTGGCCCGTGGGCCCGCGCAGGCCGGGAAAGCGCTCAAGGTCCTCGGAGTCCCCGGGGTGCCCGGGGTCGCGGGGAGTAGGGGTTCTCGGCCCCACCAGGCACCGGTCAATGATCTCGTCCTGCTGCGCTGGCGGCAGCCGCGCCCACTCGGGCCCGTACTTCTCGCGGATCTTCTCCTTGTCCTGCATGATCTTCCTGGCCATGGGGCTCAGCGACGAGAAGTAGGTGAAGCGCTTCCGTTCCCTGTCGTCCAGAGGCCGGTTCCCGCTCATGACCGCCGAGCGAGAGGCCGCGATCGCCGCCGCCATGGACGCCATACCCGGCCTGCCGCCGCTGCC
>NW_004567130.1:4879979-4883048 GCF_000260355.1 Condylura cristata | reverse complement strand
AAGTCTCCTGGCTCTCCACCCTGCTTCATTCTCTCCTCTTCTCCCTTCTCTTCTTTCCTTTTTCTCTGCTCAGCTCCACCCTCCTTCTGAGTAGGGCAGGGAACCTGGAACTTCCCCTTTTCCTAGGGACCACCCTGTTACGGAAAGACATCAGGGTAAGATAGAGTGCAGGTCATTCTGAGTGCCTTTCCCTAATCAAGGGAGAGGAGAGTCGCAGGACAGGAGCTCCTGTTTCTTTGTTTTGCCTGGATTTTTTTTCCCCCAAACTGACTACCTGGCTTTGCTTTTTCTAATACCGAAAGTGAAATGCTAAGATTTATTTAGGAATCTCAGAAACTCAGCAGAGTTCTCAGCAGCTGAATATTGTCAAAGGAGCTGAAAAGGGATAAGACGTGTTCATAGGTAGATCGTGGGGTACAGTGCATGGGGCTCTTGGGTCCCTCTGAGAAAGAATTCAGCAGATGGCCCCATTCACCAGCACACAGCAAGTTTGGGGAGGGGGGACAAAGAGAACTGCCAACATAGACACAAGTGGGCAGTCTTAGCGGACAGCTGCATTTTGCCAAAGCAAGGGGTGTTCATTTATAGTGTCTTTGGAAATTACCGCCTTCAGGGTAGGCTGGGTTAGTCTTATGACTGCTAATCCTCTCTGCACCCCACCTTTGGCTGGTGATCTTTTCTGACCCTTCCTCAGACTCTTGGAAATTTCCATAGCTGGATTTAGTTTGACTAGTCACCCTCACCCCCACCTCTGGTGTTTATCCTTGTGACACCTCCATCCAAAATTTTTCTACTCTGTTTCCATCAGTAGAGAGAGAAGCAACATCCAGTAATGGGGGCCAGGTAGGTTTGTCATTTTGAAGTGTGTCCCAATTCATCATTTTGAAGTGTAAATTTTGTAATTAAAATTTACAAAAATTTATATTATACAGAGCTGTCACCTATGTTAGCATCTGGCTGATTTGCACAAGTCTGTCATGGACCTCAGTGTTCACTCTTAAAACAAAAAGCTGCATTTCAGCTGTTACTTGAGGTCTTTCTCATTCACCCTCAGAATAATTCTCAACATAATGCAAGTGAAAACTTGCAAAATTCTGTTTTAAATGTGAGCTTGTCTTATCTCCTGGACCTTATCTTAGAAATTCTAAGAAAATATTTCCAGAAGTCCCTCCCTGGTGGTGGGATGGGTTAAACCCCAAATAGTGTGGCAGACCTCTCCTGACCGGCCCACTGCTCCCCAAGCAGGGTATTTCAGTAGATCTGCCTGTTCCGCTCCCCACTCTGTCTCTGGTGAGTCATCTCTCCCCACTCCACCTCCGCACCTCTGACCTATACCCCAGTTCTTGTATGCATAAATAAATAAATACTTTAAATAAATAAATCTTTAAAAGAATGAAAATAGTTCTGGAACGTCATGAAAGTGATAACCTTTACAATAGAAGATATTGGTGTCAGTCTTATGATACAATCTACGGGAGCACTGAGCAAGACCAGGAGGCAGTGGGCTGGGCTACACCTTATGTGAAGGGCTATTTATGAGGCTACCAGGGTCAGAGTGTTCTCAGTAGGACTATTCTCTGTTTAAGCTGAGCCTATACAGGCTCAGTACAATAACTAAATCCCATTTTCTCCCCCTCTATTCCTTGCCTAATAAAGTTGGTAATGTTTAAAGATGTGACCTTGGGCTGGTGTGCTTGGAGATTCATGTAGGAAGGTTTCTGGGCTTTTAGGAATCTGATCACATGTGTTTTTCCAGAGCAGTTGCAAAAATAAATGTTGCTTTCAAAAAAGCACAACCTAAGTGTTTTGGAACAAAGGTAATGTGTTGCCAGAAAAGTTATAAAATAAATATGATATGAAATAATTCAGGGATATCAGCCAAAGTACGAGAAGTAACTAAAAGAAAACTTACAGATTATAAGAACAAACGTGGGAGTTAAATAGCCATTTAACTGATTTGACTGACATTGTGTGTGTGTTAATGTGCATGTATTTTTTTTTTTCGACTCCAAGGAGGAGGCAGGTTGGCTCTAGTGCTAACCAGCACCTTGAGCAAGAACTCAGCCTTCCTGTCCTCCTTTGTGGATTTGGTGTAGCCAGTGGAGTCTGTTCACAAAATGAAGAAGTTAGTATATAAGCCCTGACTCTTCAAAATGCTTTAATTCTCTCAGTAGTACCAAGAATATCCCTTATTCATCAACATTTTATTGAGGCATTTGCAGCTTACATTAAGCACTATGAGAACAGATGAAAAGGTATGAGGACAGAAAATACAGAATTTTTTCAAACAGTGTTGTCGGGGCAAAGGACAGTGGCCAGCAGTCACGTTCTATGGGTTGTCACCCATGTGCACAACTGGAGGACTACTCAAGCTCAGGAAAAAATAGTGGGGTTTATTTAACACATGTGGGAAATAAAGAGTTTGAGGTCCCAAGTAACTGGCTATCTGGCCCTAGATAGTGTCCAGTGTCTGGAAGTCCCAAACAAAAGGCCACTGACTCAGGGTGGAGCCACGCTGGCAATGAGTCTGGAGCTCGTGGCAACCAACAGGTAGAGCTGGAGGTGCTCATTGGTGGGGCCACAAAGGTGATACCACAGCAGTCTTCAGGCAAACTTTGGAGGCTGAAATGGATAACACTGAATGCTGGAACAGACAGCAACAGGGGTGACCACCCTGGGAGTCCCTCCTGGATGGCCAGAAGCAGTTAACAGCTCTCAAAAGTGACACAAACATAGTGTTCTCTTGTTCCTGTGGAGGTCCGCTGCTAGATGGGTCTTTCTTTGGAGCGCAGGAAGAGTATTCCTCTTTCTCTGGAGGCCAGAAAGAGGCTCCTGCCCTGCTCATCTCCTGTTTCAGGGTCCACCACCCTACCTGCCTGAGTGGATCATTTTCAGTTATTCTAATCAACATTTTCCCATGCTAAGATCCAGGCACAAAATAAGGAAAACTTCTTGCCCCACATTTCAGGCAAGGAGGGTGTGTGTGTGTGTGGTGTGTGTGGTAAGGGTATGTGTGTGTGTGTGGTGTGTGTGTGGGGTGTGTGTGTGGTGAGGGTGTGTGTGTGTGGT
>NW_004567130.1:4871335-4879318 GCF_000260355.1 Condylura cristata | reverse complement strand
GTGTGTGTGTGTGTTTTTCAGGACAACCCTGGCTGTGAGTCCTTACCTGTGCACTTAACTGAAAAGACTCAACACACAAAAAGGTTAGTAAAGGGTTTATAAAAGAAATGAATAACTCAGGGAGAAAGAGAGGGAGATAAATTGGTCTATGAGTCTTAACAGCTCCACTGAGTTGGAGAGCCAGCAAGAACCCAAGAGGCCAAGAAATCAAGAAGCCAGAAAGACCCACATGGGTCTCATAAAACCACCGGGTTTTATACCAAACGCGGCTTCTTAACTCCACCCTCAGGTCCAACATCTTCCCTTCGTGATGATGGGATTTGCAGTCTTTGGTGTCCTGGATCTCTTGGGTCTAGAGTGGACATACGGCCCATAGAACATTATTTGTGGAGTTTGTTCAGGGCATTCTTTCCCCCTAATGTGTGTTTCGTTTTCATTAGATTTGTTCGTTAGGAGCAGTCAGAATTCTAGGCAGGATTAGCTCTTCAGGCCCTACAGGAGAACTAGTTCCTATAATTCTTTTCTTGGAAATTAGAGACACAGTGTTAAAAACAAAATTCATCCAAATACCTGTTGAGATCTAATGGGATTTATTAACATTCCTAAGTGGGAGAAGGGGATGGAATCGGAACTGCGGTGGGAAGAGCGCACGGACTATGGCAACGGCCCACGGGTGAAGTGGGGAGCCCACAGGGATTACAACTGAGATGGAAAAATGCACAAAATGAAGGATGATGTAAAAAGAATAATTTAAATAAGTAAAGAAAAGATTCCTAAGGGGGCCACTGTCGCTGCCTACATGTCCTGTCAGTCAGCTCCATCTAAAAGGACGTGCACAAGTGGAGGGCTCAGGAGGCCGATAGGAAGGTTTTCATAGTCAGAAGGAGTCATTACCAAAAGAAAAAAAGATGACTTCAGGCAAAGCCACCCTCCCTCAAGGGGGCAAGAGTGCCTAAGGGTGGACCACTTCACGGGGAAACGGGGAGCCCAGGGGGGCCGGTTTAGAATTCCACTTTTGGGACAGGCTGAACCCGCACTTGGTGGGATAGTAAGTCTTGGTGGGTCTTGCATAACTGATTCCATCGTGGGCCCGTTTCTTCTTTTTAAATGCAGGACAAGTACTTTACCTAAGGATTAACTGTCTTTTGGTGTCTTACACTGTGGAGTTCTTTCTTTGCAAGTGTAGTTCTGTCATTTTTCTCAGACGTTTTCGTGCTTCCCCACCAGAGTATAAGTTCCACAATAGGAGAGCCTTGTCTGTCGCTCTAATTTTTGAAACAAGAATGCCTGATTCAGAGGGAAAAATCAATGATTATCTGTTGAATGAATGGATGAATGTTACATAGTTTGCATTATTATCTCCTCTTTACAGATTAGGGGACTAAAGCTTCAAAGAAACAAACTCACCTAAGATGATCCCTCATTATCCCTCATAGCTTGCAATGGAGTCCTGACACTTTGCCTTTTGTTAACTCTCTAGTATTAGATTCATGTGTTTAAAGTTAATTACTGGATTATGATAATAAATTGAATGTGTGGCAATAATTAACTGAAGCTTCCAATAACTCGTTGGTGAAACAGAATTCATTTTTCTCAGTATAGTTTGTATTTATTTATTTATTTGCATAGAAGAACTGGAGTATAAGCCAAAGGTGCGTGGAGGTGAAAGGATTCATCAGAGACAGTGGGGAGCAGAACAGGCAGATCAACCAAAATACACTGCTGAGGGGAGCAGCAGGTGAAACAGGAGAGGTCTGCTGCACCATGTGGGTCAGCTCCCTGGCCAGGGATTGAACTCAGGCCAAAGCAGTGATAGCACTGAGATTTGTTCCCTAGGCCACCAGGAAGACCCTTCGCGGGGGAAACAGGGAGTATACAGTAATAATTAAATAGCCAAGATGATGACCATCATTTCCATCATACGTCTGATATCCTGGCTAACCATCGTGGCCTGGGATTTCCTTTCTAGATCAGCCCACTTAAAATATACATATATTCAGCATTATACAAACAACCAGATCATACCCCACTATTGAAGGTTGCTCTGGGAGGGCCTCTGAGGCAATCAACTAGGGTGTGCTCGTATCAATGCTCTCATGTGCCTGCTCACTGGGGGAATGTGGCCCACAAAAAACTTCTGCTCACAAACCAACTCTTAGACTCTGACAACAAAATGGTGGTACCAGAGGGTGTGGGGAAAGAGAGGGTGGGATGTGAAGAATGGGTAAGGAGGTCCATTTGATAGTGGTGAAAAGTACCAGAACTTCAGTGGTGAAAAAACAAAGCAAATAACTTCTGTGGAATACCTGTCTAAGCCTCCATGTCTGTGTTGTTAAGATGGGGGATAACAGTGGCAACCTTCCGGGGTAGCTGTCAAAGGAGAAAGGTGAGCATGGAAGAATTGCTCCATCCACGCTAGAGAAGTCAGCCTGACATTGAGTAGAAAATTTAGGATGGAATTTTCACAAGGTAAAAAAAAAAGCCTAGGTGGGGACAGAAGGGATAGTCAGTCATTACAGAAAACCAACCCAATCTAACCCCAAATTGGTAAAGGAATAAATCCCATCAAAGAACAACATATAAAGACATCCCATGCTCTGGCCAAGACTTGCCCTCTTAAATTTCTGCCTATTTGTGTCCACACAAGCATCTTCTTTCCCTAATAAACTTGCTATGTGCCACTGAATGGAGGGAAACTCTGCTCAATTCTTTCTCAGGCCCTAAGAACAACCCCCTCGCCAAAACCCAAGAACTGCACATCCATTCGGCGGGACTCATGCCGTATTCCTTCTATTTAAGTTCCCTTGGTGTGGATGCATGGCAACTTTAGGACTCTCACCCTCTCAGCTAAAGCTAAGAGCAGGGGTCCTCCTTTCGCCCACCCCAAGTGCTGACTGCACAGCTGAGCAACCAGTGGGCTCAGCACCAGTGACTGGTGAGTGAATTTCTAATCCCAAACAAATCACTTGTTTTCTCTCGGGGGAGGAGGTTCTTAAATATTTATTTATTTATGCATACAAGAACTGGGGTGCAGGCCAAAGGTGCAGGGGTGAGAGGATTCACCAGAGACAGAGTGGGGAGCAGAATGGAGGGATCTACTGAAATACACTGCTGAAGGGAGCAGCAGGTGGGTCAGGCGAGGTCTGCTGCGCCATGGGGGTCAGCGTCCTGGCCAGGGATCGAACTGTGCTGCAGTGGCTGCTGTGAGCTTCCAGTGCTGCACTTTAACCCCTCGTGCCACGAGGGAGGGCCCGCCAAAAAATCTTATGTATGCTCACATTCCTCGCTCCCCCTTTCTGGAGACAGTTTGCAAGAGAGTGGAAAATTGCAGGCCCAGTGTTGTAATCCTGCTTCCAGGGCAGAGACATGAGGCTACTGAACCTCACGGTGAAATCCCAGGCAGAGGGACAAATGGACAACAGCTCTGGGAAGAGAGTCTCTGGTGGCCAGGCGGACGTCCCCGTAGAGAAACCAGTCTTCCTTTCGGACGCTGCCAGCGTGGGTACCAACAGGCTTCCCGAGGACAATGATTCATTCCTGCATCTGTGACTGGTTAGTCCAGCTGCTGCCTACAACATGACTGTTCTCTGATCGTCACTCCCACATCCAGAAAGAATGGGTGAAAGACGAGAGTGTGTCTGTTTTTTTAAAAAAAAAGGCCAGTGTGCTGTGTGATTGGAGGGCAGTGGCTTGGTCCATGACCAAGGCAAAGGAGGCTGAGCAGAAAGGAAAGACAAGAACACAAATCTACAGTTGCTAGAAAATGTGACATTATCTCTGTGAGGAATAGCTGCGTTTTGAACTGTGGTCTTGTTAACATTTTGTGGCTTTTAAGCCAGTGCTTTTTCAAGCCACTTATCTACTGATGAGTCTAATTGATTTTGTGAATGATAATTTAAGAAAAGTGAAACAAAATACTAAAATAAATGTCCTGTGTAGTAAGGGTAGTTATTTTCATGGCCTCCAGAAAATTAATAGCATTTTTACTTTGAAGTTGTGATTCTAAATTTTTTGGGGAAAGTGAATAGCTTTAATTATAATACTGGCCTACAGAATTTCTGACAAGGTTCTGACAAGGTTGAATTAATGGGTCACCATCTGCTCTTCAACAAATTGTGTATTTGGAGAGTGCCTGTGCCAGTCATTGGGCTTTGTTCTGGGGATGCGATAGTCAGTAACAGTGGGCTACATCTTTTGGAGTTTTTTATCCTTTATTAATGCACTCAGAACTGGGGGACAGGCCAGAAGTGCAGAGGCGGTGAGAGGATTCACCGGAGACAGAGTGGGGAGCAGAACAGGCAGATCCACGAAGCACACTGCTGAGGGGAGCAGCGGGCGGGCCAGGAGAGGCCTGCTGTGCCCTGGGGGTCACCTCCAGCCAGGATCGAACTCGCTGAAGCGGCCAGGGCTTGGCTTAGCTTCCCAGGGCAGCGCTCCAACCCGCTGCGCCTCCAGGGACAGCCCTACAGGTGCATCTTCAAGCAACTTACAGGGTTAAACACCTTTCCACTTAACCACATCTGCACATCTTCCCAGGTGAGGGTCTGCTGACGTTGGGAGAAATTCCGTGCCTGGGCACCCGGACCCTGAGGGCCCTGCTGGGCTGAGGGGAGCACATGAGGCCCTATCTGTGCAAGGTGAGCCCCTGTGGGTGCAGGGAGCCCTGTGAGCAGGGCTGAGCAGGGGCTTTTTGTCTCACTTCCGCCTGGGGCCGGAGCACTGTGGAGAGTTGGATTTTCCATGATATGTGGCACGTAGTAGTCAGCCTCATCCTCGGGCTGCGGCCCCGAGATGACCAGGACCCCTGCGTTGGCCGAGGCATCACTGGCCCCAGAGAAGCGGCTGGGGACCCCGACTCTCAGTGGTAGTGCAGGAGGTACCGGGGAGGGCTCCCTGGCTGCTGCTGGTACCAGTGTATCCAGAAATCCCCAACGCTGAGTCCACTGCTCAGGGCGCAGGTGAGTCTGGCTGTTGCCCAGGAGCCGCGGAGAGTGAAGGCGGCTGGGTCAGCACCGGCTGCGAGAGGGAACCTGCGCACAGACACGACAAGTGAGGGTCAGTCTGAGGTGGTTGTGGGGTCAGTGGGACTGGTCAGACCTCTGAGCCTGTGCCCACCTGTGCAGAGGGACAGTAGCGTGAGGAGGGGAGGCGTCCAGGCCATGGTGCTCACAGCCCCTTGCTTCCCTGCAGGCTGGAACGGGCTGCCCATAATTCTCCTATCCCCTCCTGCTGGCGCAGAGGGAGGCGCTGCCCATGCATGTACACCCAGCACTGTCCCCCTGCACAGCAGCAACTGCGCTATGGGCAGGGCAAGGGCCTGATACACTGGTGCCCTCAGGTGGCCTGGGAGGAAGCGCCTGCCTGGCCCACCACAGACCTTGGCAGAGGAGCACCTGGATCCTGGATCCTGGAACAGGGCTGCTGAGTGCCCACTGGGGCCAAGGTCCAGCCCTGGCTCCTGCCAGTGCAGGGCACCCAGCTGGAAGCCCTGTGCATCTCCCAGGGACGGTCTCCGCCGCCCCCTGCTGGCGGAAGAAGAACCTTCCTTCCCTGAATCCAGCATCCTGGGGTCTTTACCAGAGTCCTGAGCACCCCACTCTGCCCGTGATTCTCACCTGAAGCGGCCAGTGTGGCCCGGTCCTCACCGACTCAGTCCTCACGATGGACAGTGTCTGCGGCGATCACACACTACACAGACATTCAGAAGCCGTGTCTGTGAAGCTTGTCTAGTACTTGAAAACTCCTGTTTTTCAATTCAGTTTCCAATAGAAAACAATTCTCTTCAAATTTCCTGCCTTGATGTTTATGTCCTGGGAATGGGAATAAGGAAAGAAACAGGACTCAGGGAGAAGTAGGAAAGGAAAAAACTGGAGTATCCGCTTCCAGACCAGAGGAACATGGCAGCTGGTCGGGCTGACATGAAATATTCAAACCAGAACTTAATCCTCCACGGACCCTGTGAAGGAGACACTGAGGATACACTTCTAGGTTGGTAGTGTTTTTTTTCTTTTTCACTTTAAAATTGTGTTCCAGGGCCCTCCCCGCCTGCCCCGCAGGCGTGGCAGACCTTTCCTGACCCGCCCGCTGCTCCCCTCAGCAGTGTACTTCGTCGATCTGCCTGTTCTGCTCCCCACTCTGTCTCTGGTGAATCCTCTCACCCTCCGCATCTCTGGCCTGTACCCCAGTTCCATATGAATAAATAAATAAATCTTTAAAAAAAATTGTGTTCCATTCTCTTCAACTTTTGCATTTTTCTTTCTTTTTTATAAGAGCTGGGGTACAGGTCAGAGGTGGGGGTGAGAGGACTCCCCAGACACAGACCAGGCAGATCTGCTGAAACACACTGCTGAGGGGAGCACTGGGGAGCCAGGAGAGGTCTTCCATCCCCGCCATGTAGCTCCCCGGCGGGGATGGAACTCGTGCTGCAGTGGCTGCATTGCCCTGACAGTGCTGTCTTTAACCCCTGTGCCACCAGGAGGCCCAACTTTTGCATTCTGTCAGTCAAGAAGTCAGTTTTCTCTTGTCTTTGTAGTTGTTTGATTTTTTTCATTTATTTTTAAAGAGTTATTCTTTATGCATACAGAACTGGAGTACAGGCCAGAAGTACAAGGGCGTTGAGAGGGTTCACCAGAGACAGAGCAGGGAGCAGACCAGGCGGATCTACTGAAGTCCACTGCTGAGGGGGGCAGCCGGGAGACAGAGGGGTCTGCTGAGCCATGTGGGTCACTCCCTGGTGGGAAATGGACTCATGCTGCAGTGGCTGTGGACAGCCTCACAGTGCTGTGCTTTAACCCGCTGCGCCACCAGGGAGGGCCCCCAAGTTACTTTTTAATCCATTATGCTTTTGAAGTCCGGGACAAGTGGGTGTTCAGTGAGAGTGTGGGCATGCCCTATTGGGAGTCCGCTGCCCCAAAACAGGGGGCTCTGCCCCCTGCAGCCTCAGCCCCTGCTCCGGATGAATGACCCCTCAGTGTCCTTCGTGTGAGTCTGACCCCATGTGACTGTGTTTGCGATAGGCATGGAGAGAACTGACTCGGAGAAAGAGGGTGTGCGGGAGCCTCCCTGAGCCACCGGGGCCTCCGCCAGCAGTGGGTGAGAGCCCGGTGAGCCCCAGAGAAGGGCCTGAGGGGTCATGCGTGGTGGAGAAACCCTGCAGGGTCCCGGAGGATCCGATCCCCACTCCTGACTGGGCTCCCGACTGACTACGCAGCCGCGGCCAAGAGTGGCCCTCGGCTGAACCTCGTGGTCTGTGGTGGTCTTAGGGTATGCGCCATCAGCCTCCAAGCATGCACTGACCCCGATTCCGGTCCTGCACCCTGAATTTGTGCTTGGCGCGCTCCTGAAGCCGATGCAGCTGATGTCCCACCCCGCATGGGCTTGCTTCACCCTTGGGAGAGCCCTGGCATCAGCACCCGCTGACCAACAAAACGCCCGCAACTCCTGACCAAACAAGCCTGAGCAGCTGTGCTGGGAGGCGTGCAGGAGGCCCATCTGTGGGTTCTTGCCTCGCTTCCCCACAGGCCCGGAGCCCCGTGTCTGGCCCCACTTGCTGTTTTGTGACTGGCAGAGGTACTCAGCCTTGTCCTAGGGCTGGAGCCCTGCCATGGCCAGCGAGCCCGAGGTGCCAGACACAGCGCCCGAGAACCAATCAGGGACGCCTGGGGGCCGCTTGTTACTCTCTTGTTTCAGGAGTTTGGGGACTGTCGGTACCACTGCACGATGTAACCAGCTCCGATGTTGGGGCCGCTGCCAGTGCAGGAGATGACCACGCTCTGGCCCAGGGCCCCGTATGCCGAGGACGGCTGCATCAGCTCAGACTGGGCCCGGGATCCTCAAAGGGGGGACACGGAGATGGTGAGGCCAGCACAGAGACAGGAGCAGGAGTCAGCCCCCTGAGTCTTCACCTATGCAGAGGGACAGCAGCGCCAGGAGGAGAGGCGTCCATGGAGCTCACAGCCCCTGGGCCATTCAGCTAGGCTGCCC
>NW_004567130.1:4851709-4870996 GCF_000260355.1 Condylura cristata | reverse complement strand
GTTGGGGAATTGGGGAGTTTTGGTCTCACTTCCCTGCCTGTCTGGGGCACTATGAACTATAGCTGCTGTGGTAAGACAAACAGTAGTAGTCAGCCTCATCCTTGGGCTGCAGCCCAGAGATGGTCAGGGCGGCGGCACTGGAGGAGCTGTTGATGGAGCCAGAGAGCCTATCGGGGACCCCAGAGGATATCTGGTGATGAGCATAAATCACAGTGCCCGGGCGCTTCTGGTACCAGACCACATAGGCACCTTCAATGATGCCACTGCTGTGGGTGCAGGAGATGGTGACCATCTGCCCCACAGACCGCAACGCTGAACAGGGCTGGGTCAGCTCAAACTGGGCCCAGGACCCTGCGGGGGGGAGGGAGCAGCACAGGGGTCAGTGAGGACAGACTTGACAGGGTCCCAGGGAGGAGGGAGGGGGTCCTCTGGGTGAGCCCACGTGCGCCCCAGAACCCCGCTGGCCCCACCTGTGCAGAGAGCTAGGACGGGGAGAGCAAGCTGCGCCCAGGCCATGGTTGCATGGTCCGCTCCCCTTGCTGAGCCCAGGGCAGGGTGAGCCACCTCCCCCAGGAGTCGCCCTTAGGCACAGCCCCGGGCTCCATGCAAATCCCCTCAGAGGCTGAGCAAGCCCGCCTTCAACTGAGCTTGGCCTGCTGAGCAAGCCCGCCTTCAACTGAGCTTGGCCTGCTGAGGAAGCTGGGTAGGAAGGGGAGTCACACAGGACACCCCTTCGGGAGGCAGGGGACAGGGACATGTGCTCAGGAAGGGGAGACCTGCGCCCTCTGGCGGTAGCCGATGGCATGGCGCCTGGTGCCCCCCACTAGGCCACACTGGGCCCAGTCACACTTTGGTGAAGACTCTGCATGTAACTTCCGCCTGAAAACATGTCGCTGAATTAGGAAATACCTAGGAGAAAGATTGCCCTGGGGTGTGTCGTATAAATGCCTTAGCTCTGTAGAAACTGCCTCATGTCTGCCAAAGCAGCTCTGACTGCGCCTTGAAGGAGAGCCCCTGTGACCCCAGGCTGGGAAGGACCACACGAGGGCGTTTGATTTCGTCGTCACATTCTAAGTGTAGCCAGTGTCATGTCATCTTACAGGTGCGTTTCCTCAGTCACCTACCATGTCCAGCATGTACTTGGGCTTATTCCCACGTGTCATCTTTCCAGGCAAAGGGGACCGTTCATGGGCTGGGGGTGTGGGGGGGAGCGTGTGGCCCTGGACAGGGCTCAGGAGCTCCCGCACGTCTAACCTCTGGTGGGTGGAAAAACCTGTTTCTTTAAGGCTTCAAGCTCAGGGAGTTCTCAGTGAGGTCCAAGATGGTCCCGGAGGCGTCCAGTGGCTTCCAGCGGCCGTCAGAGGCCGCTTTGGGCCCTTCTCTTCACTGCCATCCAGGGACAGAGGGACTGTTTTGCTTCTGGAAGCAAAATGTGCTCTGACTTGGGAGAGGACTATCTCTGAAAGGAGATTGTTTTGCCTTTCAGAGTCCAGAGCATGGTCACTAGCACAGGTGACAACCCCAATGGTGTTGCAGAGGCAGAAGGGTGATGGGAGAGGGCCTGTCCCACCCACATAGAGCCCTGAGGAGCACTGTGGCTTATCGGCCTCCCTGTCTAAAAGGTCCCTGGGTTACTGTCCATCCTTCCTCCACTCTCCCTCGGGAGAATCCTTTCTCACCTTGAGAGGAATCACCCCCGTCACTCCACAGGGCGTCTCCACCCTGGGGCACTCGAAGGGTGTTTTAGCTTTTATCTTTGTCTGCACCCTTCTTTGTATCATCTAAACTCACCTTCCCTGCATCTCCCTGTCTCTACTGAGGTCCACCAACCTTAAGCTACATGCAGTTCTTAATTACATGGGTGATCAACCTCCTTTTTCCTTGAAATCTCTGCTTCGGAAATGCCACCGCCCTGGCCCACCTCCGCCCTGTCTTGCACTCCCGCTAGTGTTAAGAGCAGATCAGATTCATGTTCAGGAGTTAGGCTTCTTGTGCTCGAATCCCTCCCAAGCACAAACCCTCCCCGGGAAGTGAACTCAGCACGTGCCTGGAACACACTTTTAATCTGTTCCTGGGGTTTCCCAGGACCAGAGGAGAGGAGGCCCCAGGCGTGGGCTGGTGGGCTGAGGACAGGAAAGGGCCCGCTCTGCCCTGTGCTGCTGGCTCACCCACTGTGGAGCCCCAGATCATTCCATGTGTCACAAACCAACATTCAGCAGAGTCCATGTGAAAGCTCTCCTTGGTTTTATTCAACGATTCATGAATCAAAGCAGAAGCAATCAGAAAAGTGCTCCCAGGAGTTCTAGAAAGTGATGGCAGAAGGAAGGGGTGTGCAAGAAATTACCCTAAGCAGAAGAGGTTTGGAGACCCTCTCCAAGGCTGGTAATCAATGGTATCATGGGGTAGGAGGGAGGATTAATCTACATTTGAGGTTTCTTGTTCTGTGAATCATTTGGGTGTCACTGGTCTTTTTTTTTTTTCTTTTTCAAAGATTCATTGATATATGCATTAGAACAGAGGTGTGGGGAGTGAGTGGATTCACCAGAGACAGAGTGGGGAGCAGAACAGGCAGATCTACTGAAATCCACTGCTGAGGGAAGCAGCGGGCGAGACAGGGAAGGTCTGCTGGGCCCTGGGGGTCACTTCCTGGTGGGGGGAATCTAACTCGTGCTGAGCAGTAGCAGACAGCTTTATAGTGCCTGGACTTAACCCTTTGTGCCACGAGGGAGGACCCTGGTCTTTGTTCTTGTAGGAGATAGGGATTGACCCATGTAAGGAGCTCTGCTTAGTGTGTGCGATCCTATTCTAGAAATGGACAGATTGGAGAATGGAGCAGGTGGGAATCTGAGTGTGGAATCTGCATGCCATTTGCAAAGAAAAACACAAGAGCTGTGACCATCTTCAGTGCAACCAATAATATACTCCCATGTTTGGAGACATTTGGAAATTATAGGCAATGACTCAATAAATAACTAAAGGTGAATGTGAAAATGCTACCAGAGAAGTGTTGCTTGAGAAACGCTCCGACTATGTAACTGATGGGGGGTAGGTAGTTCTCAAAAAAGGCATTGCTTAATCAGAGTCACACCTTCAATGAAAGGTGTGGCTCCAGACACACAGAAGGGAAGCAGTGGCTGGATGAAGAAAGGGTACCTGGTGTCGGCCAGAGACCGAGGCGGCGGCACAGGGTCCTCAACATATTTGTTAGATAAGGTTCATACCACAGCATAATTTTGTCAGAAAGGACTGGGGGGGGGGGTTGGTGCAGAACACTGCAGAGCAGAGGCTATGCGGTTAGATGATGTGAAGGGGCATATGAGATGTTCAGGAGGCACCAGGAAGTGGACCAGGAAGTTTTCTTGTGTGAAATCCCCCCAGAAAGGAAGCAGCCTTCCTCATGGCCCCCACTCCACAAAGGACCCCATGGAAACCCTGACTGTTTACTTCTGTTAACACACTTGTGGGGATGGCAACAACCCGAGCAGGGAATTTGTCTGCACTCACTGTCATAGGACAGTGGATCTTGCAAGACCAGACTGCCTCACTCTCCTTTTTCCTGATAGCCCCAACTTGCAGGATGGATACTGGTCTCCTGATTGTATGCATTTGAGCTCCCATCGTGGACTAGAGGTTCAAAGACACGGCACACCTGGAAAGTGCTCACAGTGAGGTCAATGCTGATAGGGCAAGGCTGACCTCCCTGGATGGATGTTTCTTCCTGAGGTTCCCGAGAGGGCCTCTAGCACCCACTCTGGCGAAACCAAGAACTGCACCCTTGAGGTTGGACCAAGAGGGGAAAGCATCCCCCGGGAGAGTCAAGTTTAGGAGGGACTCTGTTCTCCTAAGGAACACGTGCACAGCACACTCTACGGGTAGGAGAGTGGACGGTGGTTTTGAGGGCTGGAGCCATGCAGAAAGCAGTGTTTCAACTGGGTTGTCCTTCAGAGGAGGTTCTGCATCACCTGCTGGAGACAATGACGTGGAGACAAGTTCCTGGCGAGTGGTTGAATTCTGGCTACCTATTCATTGGGCTCTGTAAACCCTAAAATAATTCTCATATTAGCATTTTCTTGGCATGTAAGATAAGGAACTATTGATAGGGCTACCCATTCTATGGAAGTCTGGACAAGCCTAGCTCAGGAGAGGATAAGTGATCACCCCTGCCTGCCCTTCAGGACAGTCCAGACACTTACACAGCACCAGGGAGCAGGGATTATGTGTCTATCACTCCTCAGTTGTGATGCACCTAGAATAATTATGTCCACTGGGTCAGCGCATTGAGGTATTTATAAAATACCTCTAGCGTATCACTTCTTTACCTTGACTATCAGTTATGATTGATTCATGAAAAACAACTAGATACTGTAAAGAAGTAGATGCTGGAATTTGTTAAGCATGAAGCCAAGAGCTCGTTTTAAAATTATTGTTTTGGTATCTCCAAGAAACACATTTCATCTCTCTGGACAGAAATTCCAATTTGGACTTCTCAACATGGAATTCTGAACTCCATTATATTCTCATCGAGTTATTCTCTAAATATGCTCTTGAAAAACAGGAAGATACATATCAAAACCCACCAAAATCCTCCAATTTTATTGAGGGTTCAAGAATAAGATTTTAAAATATGTGTAACTTATGTGCTGTCTTTATGATCTTCTGGATTTTGAATCTTAACAATATTACAGTGAGCCTCATAATTTTTGGTAGGCCCCAGAATTCTGATACAGAACTGAGACTCCCTGTCAGGGTTGGAGGGAGGGGTGAGAGCATGCCGTGGTGGGCATGGCACATGGCACTGTAGCAACACTTGCAAGGGGAGGCCCTATACCTCTGGAACGCAAACTCTTAACCCCAGGTCAGCCAGGCAACGTGGTCTTGAGGTGCGGGCTGGGATGATGATGAACCAGGCACACACACACACTCACACACAGGATTCACGGGCAAAAAGAAGCTCCTTTATTGTTCAGATTCTCTCCTTATATATCCCACAGTCCCCACCTCCATACTTTTTCACCCCCTTTGTTTGTCAGCAAAAACATACTCCCTTTCAGGTGCAAGAGACCCTTGTTCTTTAAAAGCGCACAGTGTTTTTTCTAGTCCTTCAGTATCCTCGACTCCACAGCTCTCCTCATATCCCCCGTTTTTTGTTGTTTTTGGACACGGGCCTGTCTTAGGTTGTGGGTGCCATAAGGTGCCTTACCCGTCTTCAGCCATAGGGGAGCAACGCCCCCATGACCTGTCTTAGGTTGGTCACCAGTGACACCCATCTTACCCGTCATTGGCTCACCGGCCCTTCTGGATCAGGTTGATCCACACCTGATCGAGGGGATGTTGAGACTGGAGAGCGAGGGCAACCTGAGTCGTCACGAGGCGCTGTTGAGCCAGGGCCTGGGAATGAAGCCGAAGGCGGCGTAATATAAAACAGAGGACTGAAAGCAACAAGAGGGCCAGGCCGATGGCACCTGCCCAGCCCTTGAGCCATTGCACACCCCTCAAAACCATGGAGGCTGAGTCGGAGACTGAGACTGTGGGCACATTGGTGTTGTTAACTGCTGTAACTTCTCTTGCCAGCTGCCAATTATAATTTCTGAACTGCGAATCCCACTTCCCCCTGACGTATCTATTTATCTGGATATCTATTTAGCAAGATATTGTGGACCTTAACAGGTGTAACACAGATGTGGTCATATAGGGGAGAACATGAAACAACAGTCATATCATACAACATATCCATTTCTTCCTGCATAAGACTAATCTGTTGATTGAGCAACAGCACACCAGAGCATATATGTTCATTTACATGATTCTGAGTCTCTAGCGCAGTGGCAACCTGGGAGGACAGGGTGTCTGTGGTAGCGGCAGCAGCCACAGTCTGTGTGAGCACCAGGGTGGCTGCGGTAGCAGCGGTGGCGGCGACAGTGATGGCAGCTACGATGCCAGCAGTGATTCCAAAATCTCTCTTGACGAAGGAGGGAAACTCCGAAGGTGCGCTTAGTGGCACAGGGACAATTCCTGGCAACCGCATGACGAGGGCAAAGGTCTCATGGAACCAGCATGAAGCAAATAAGCATCTTAGTCAGGAACAGTTGACAACGTTGGTGTCACTTTCATTAAACAGGATGAAAAGGTACGGGGACTTAAGGCATGCCTCCAGTCTCAAAAAGGAGCAGGTGGTGTTTGCACGCACCAAGGCCGTTTGTTCGAAACCACCTGTAGCATTAAATTCATAAGTAGCGTTAAACGTGGTGAAGGTTGTAAAGAACATCACTAGTCACCACCAAATGTATGATTTACCAATTACATACTCTACCACTTTGGCAAAAGGATGAAAATTTTAAAACCCATGTTTATAAACCCAACATCGCAAAGACATAGCATACATCTCCAGATGGCACTTTTTTATGTACAAGAATAAAACAGTGGAGTCTAGTGTGTTACATAGACTAAGAACAGCACGGATCTGTCACAAACTTAATGCAGAAGCTGATGTATTAAAAATGTAGAAATGTAATTAAGACATCTGTACAGAGTGCTAAGACTGTATTAACAAACTATATCACTATATACTGTACTACTTGAAAAGTTTTAGCATAGTTGTTTATTAATACAGGCCTTTAGTGCTAATACTGCTTGACTAGTTTTAAGCTCACCTAAGTTTCTTACACTTTCATATATTTTAAATGCAAGTAAATGAATATAAAAGCACTTAACTTCCTGGTTCACTGGTACAAAAATTACAATTTTAGGTCATCAAAAACTAGTCACAAAAATAGTTCTTGTATTCAACCTGAATGTGCCACAGGAAAACAAGTATTTTCAAGGTTTTCCAGCTCAGCCTAGAGACAAAAAGTCACCCCATGCTCAATATCAGTGCTACGATCCCTGCTATGTACTTCTCAGAACACGGCCAGCAAATAAGTAGTAAATGATCAACGAAGGCTGAGTAAGGCTCACTAGGGCCTTGAACAACTTTAGACAAAGGGATGTCAGTTCCACCACGGTGGCCTATATTTTTCCAGGTGGTCCTAGTGGCCACCTGTACCTGGGCAAAAACAGCAGGATCATACTGCGTCTGGTTATTGTTACCTGCAAATTGACCCTCTCCAGCGAGCATGTCCCTGTTTGGGCGCCACATAGAAAACGTGGCAACGGGCAGGTCATCAGGACCGTATATTTGAAGATGCAATGTTAAATCACCGCTAACTTTGTTCCATGCCCCCGTGGAGAGGTCGCCCTTTTCTATAAACCAGGGACACACCCTAGCCAGTGTCCACAAAAGACCATGCCGAAGGCTGTTTGACAGCGGTACCATGAGCTGCTTGCACATGCCGGATAGTGACCGTTAAACGGTGCTTAGAAGTTTCGGGACCCATCCTTTGATGCCGACCCCACAAATTTTATCCTACCTGATTAGGGAGACGGCTGTACCTCCGGGTCGGTCCCTCAGCAGCCTCCGCAGTACTCAAGGCCCACGTTGGGCGCCACTTCTTAACCCTGGGCCAGCCAGGCAACGCGGTCTGGAGGTGCAGGCTGGAGATGATGAACCAGGCACACACACACACACACACACACACACACACAGGATTCCAGGCAAAAAGAAGCTCCTTTATTGTTCAGATTCTCTCCTTATATACCCCACAGTCCCCGCCTCCGTACTTTTTCACACACACCCCCTTGTTTGTACACCATCTGAGCATTTAGTACTGCCAGCAAAAACATACTCCCTTTCGGGTGCAAGAGACCCTTGTTCTTTAAAAGCCCACAATGCTTCTTTCTAGTCCTTCAGTAACCTCGACTCCACAGCTCTCCACACAAACAGAAACCTACACCAGTGGTACCTCTACAAATAATTTAATAAAATATAGGAATAAGCAAAAATATGAGAATAGTAGTAATCACAGTCTATTTCTTACATTAACAAAATAAAATCTGTTGGTTCAATATATCATAACATCTTTCTAATGTATAAATACCATCAGAACAGATACTCCTTGCACTAGAAATAGCTAGGTGCCAAGAGATTTAAAGCACTGGCTAAGCTTAAATCAAATGATGCAAAGATATTTTCCTTTAATAACAAATTATACAAGTTTAGAGAACAATTAAAATGTTATGAGTAAATAGCCTAGTAAGTCAAGTTCTACTATTTATCATTTACACTGTGTACTTTTAATTCAAAATGTCTAAATATTCTTGGGATGCTTCAAAAGTGCATCTTGATTCCTTTGGGCACATCTGTAAATTCCTATAGAAGCTCAATGCAGTCCAGATTCATCGTGGTAGTAGCTGGAAAGAAAAACAAAGATTATATTCATTATCCAAAATACATTGTTGATGACTAAGATAACTTGGCAAAAAAGAAAAAAAAAAAGTAGAGGACTTTAGCAGCGTTCAAATGAAACACTATGTGTCACAACATTCCAAAATCAAAGACAACAGCTAGATATGACGTGCTCACTGCACACTGAGACCGTAGTCACTGTGGCTCAGTATCAGAGCTTTCGATCTCGCGTCTCACTTGTTCAGCACCCATGTGCCAGGCACTATGGCAAACACTGGAACTACCATATAGAAGGGCACAGAAGGGGCATCATGGCTTTGTGTCACTACCTGCCAGCTTCCTGGCGGAGGTCATGGATAAACAGATGCGTGGAAGACAGGGGGGTGTGTCAGAGAGAGCTACAGTGCGGGGCAAGGTGCTGGCGATGAGGAAGTAATCTGCGTGGCTCCGCAAATAGTCTTGGGGGGTTAGTGGCTAAAGCAAAAGGCAACAGTAACTAGTAGGAGAAGAGGATATAATTTGGCACAATCCAAGTTTATCTGGCGGCTTTTATTCTATGCCGAAGATGCTGGAACTTTGCCTGCAGGTGAAAGGTAAACATGGCAATACATGACTGCAGATCGAAATGTCACATGTCAAGTGATGTTACATGAATTGTAATTGCTTGACCAAGGACTACTAGGTGAGTATCGGTTTGCTTACATTTGAGGCCTATGGCTGGAAACATGAGACGCTGATGAAGCCCTGCTTTCTGAGAAAAGTTTCAGTGCAGGTTACTATTTCCACAGGGATGAAAGAAGTGAAAGGCAGAGTCAGAAATAAAAAGCACTAAAGCAATCCTCAGGAAAGAAGGGACATTTCCTGACTGTAGGCGCTGTGACTTAGCAATAGATGTTAAAACAACATTGCGTTGGAATGAAACTAACACAAAGCTATGGAACGGCATCAAAAGCTTGGAAATAAATCCACATATATATCACTTCCTGATCTATGACAAAGAAGCCACATCCATACAATAGAGAATGGACATCTCTTTAACAAGCAGGCACATGGGAAGAAAGACCTTAGACCACTCTCACTCCAAGTTCAACAGGACATCTTTGGAGACTGGACCCTGGAGGCAAGAGCAAAAAAGCTGTCCCTTGGCTGGACACTGAGTAAATCTGGGGCACCTCCCAGTGTGGTAAGATCTCATGCGAGCTTTCCTTTGATTACACCTGTCAAGACCCTCCTTCCAAATAATTTCACACCCTGAGCCCCTGGGGAGGAAACAGCTTGGGGCTGTAATACTATTCAAATGCCTACAGACACTAACTGAACCATGTGTTATTACATGCCCCCCCATTTTTAGAACCCAAACATTCATCTGCTTTCCCAGAACCCTGTTCACTACTGAACATGCCTTTGGATTTTGTCAAATCAACTAGTTATGCCTTTGTTTTTTTTCTGCTGCCATTACAATAGGCTGTGAAATAAGCAAGTTCCATTTGGTATATCTGAAACATGAGAGTTTGATAGGAGAAACATTTGCAGGCTGGAGATCTTGGCAAGAGATCTGGGAATTCAGCTGGAACAATGGGTGGGGGCACTGTGGGTGCCAGGGGGCCCTAAGGTTAGGGACTCTCCACATTCCCAATTCTGTGGTGTCCTATGAGGCCAAGTCCCATGTCAGTCTGTCCCGTCTAGCTTTGTAAAACTTTGTCTGTAGAAATAGCTGGTGTTGGGAGGGGCAGCTTCAAAGCCTGTTGTGAACAGTCAACGAGAGATAGAGACATGACAGGAAGGTAAAAGGTAACAACTCAAAACTTTGTCCCTATAGACTGAAGGTCTGCCGAAAGGAACTGTGCTTGGGCCCGGAGGCACTTGCTAACTACTGGTGGTGTAGCGGATCCTCGCCACGATGGGGCGCTCCTGCTGCTCACACAGCAGGTCTGTGCTCCGAGGGTGCAGGGGCCAGGCCGCAGTGCAAGAGGACCCCCAGCATCTGTGGCTTGGTGCCCGGTAGTCCCGGGTCTCGTACCGCAGAACATTCAGCGTCTCCTCATAAATCTGGGATTCAGAGAATTCAACCTGAAATCCCACACGACACAGAGAGGAAAGTTAATGTCACTTACAGCCTGCCATTAGCCAGAGTTCCTCCTGAAGACTGGAGGAAATGAGAGAGGGTGGGTAGGCCTGTGCCAGCTGAGCCGGTGAGCAGAGGCCTAACACTAACCTGAACCTGAACCCCTGAAAACAACCCTAACCTTAAACTTAACCCTAAACCCAACCCTAACCCTAACACTAACCCTAAACGCTAAACCTAACCGTAATCCCAACCCTAATCTAAACCCTAAACTTAACCCAAACCCAACCCCAACCCTAACCCTAAACCCTAATGACAACCCTAACCCCAACCCTAACCCTTACCCCAACCCTAACTCTAAACCCAACCTCAATTCTAACCTTAACCCTAAACCCTAACCCTAACCCTAAACCCTTAACCCTTAACCCTAACCCTAAGCCCTTCAAGGGGCTGAAGTTCACGCCCAGTGGGCTCTAAGAGCGCTCGGGGTTTGACCTTCACAGGATGTGACAACAGAATCCGGGAAGGGCAAGTGCTATGGCTTGGAGCAGGTGACAAAAAGGTGGCCCGGTCAGCCAGGGAGGGGGAACTTGGCAGGCCCCCTGAAGACTGGAGGAAATGAGAGAGGGTGGGTAGGCCTGTGCCAGTTGAGCAGGCGAGCAGAGGCCTAACACTAACCTGAACCCGAGCTCCTAAAAACAACCCTAACCTGCGGGGCTGCCCCAGGTCAGCGTGTAGAACACAGCACTGGCACGTAGGTCGGGCAGCCCAGCACGTGGAGGTTGAGGGCACGGGCAGGCAGCACCTGGCCCAGGCCCAGAGGCGCTGGCAGCGGTCTGCTCACCGGTGCCCGACACACAAGGGAACATGGCTCTACGAGGTCCCCACTGGCCAGGGCTCACAGGGGTAGGCCTTCTGTGCTTCCCAGACCTCCCACAGCCCAGAAGAAAACAGTCTGAGAAGGTGCAATCGCGACTCCAGAAAAACATGCTTGAAGACTTTCCTGTGCTGTGGCTTCTGCTCCCACGAGGAGGCAGCCTTGAAGAGCCAACGCGCTGGCCTCACCTTGGTCTGCAGGCTCACAGGGTTGTTGACCACTGCAACGCAGATGACCTCCACTGCGCAGCTGACCTCTGCAATGCAGCTGACCTCCGCGGTCTTGTAGCCCAAGACATAGAAAGCCCAGCATCGAGTCTCATGCTGTTCGCTTCCCTGATGAACTCTAACTTCCTGCTGAAGCTCAGAGACAGCTTGTCCAACAGCTCAAAGTTTGTCATCAGATAGTTGTCAGAAACACTGCGGGAGAGCACACACACAGTGACCGCAGGCCAGTGGAGCTGTCCTGCCACCCTCCCGTGGCCCTCAGCCAGCGTCAGGCACCCGCCCCACAGAAGTCCAAGGTGTCGCCGTCCCCTGCAAACTGCAGGGCCAGAAGCTCAGAGAAAGCAGCTCATCGCCAGAGGCCAAACACTAACAGCACAAAGTCAGGTCTCAGACCTGAGCACTGACCAGACCACCAGGGTGCCCTCTGCCCACTGCGCAGTGCTGGAGGGGACACTGAAAACAGGGGTACAGGTTGGGGGACATAGAGACCTTCAACTACAAGTAGCAGAAGAAGCTGCCCAACGAAGACATCATCTGAATCAGCTTGTAGATCTTGAGTACACTGTGAACCCCCCTACAGGCCCTCAAGGTCCTGATCAAGAGTAGCATGTTTGAAGGGCAAAAGATGTTCTAGAAACCTGCATGTACTGCTGGGTGTAAAAAGTGATGAAGCCACTTTGGAAAATGGGTGGGCAGTTCCTCAAGTGACTAAACATGTCACCACACAACCCAGCAATTACTCTGCCAGGAGTCCACACCCAGGAGAAAGGTTCAGTCCACAGACCCACATGGGACTGGCCACCAGTGCTCCCCGTGGCAGCATCTACCATCGCTGTCAAGCCCGATCCTCTGTCAGGCGGTGGGAGTGGCACCCTGTGGTGACCCAAGCACGGAGTGCTGTTCACCCATAAAACACTGCACTGCGTGGCCCTCCCTGGTGGCACAGCATTAAGCAGAGCACCACACAGAGAAGCTAATGCCACATTGGCATGAGCTCAATCCCCGCCCAGGAGGTGACCCACAGGGCACAGCAGACCTCTCCTGAAATGCCCGCTCCTCCCCTCAGCAGGGTACTTCGTCAGTCAGCCTGTTCTGCTCCCTACTCTGTCTCTGGCGAATCCTCTCATCCCCTCCCCACACCTCTGGCCTGTACCCCAGTTTTGTGTGCATAAATCAATAAATCTTTAAAATATATATACTGAAACACACGACATGGGTGGGCCCATGGAAAATCATGATGGAGAAGCCAGTCACAAAAGGGCAGCTAAGATTCCAGGACACAGAAGAGCCGGAGCTGGCAGCCCCCGAGTGATAGCAGCATAATAGTGGCTGACAGGGCTGGAGGATGAGGTGGGGAGCTGAAGGACAGTAGGGAGTGATGGGCTTCTCTTGGGAATGGAAACATTCAAAGACGAGCTAAGTGGCCATCATCCCACCACAAGCGTTGGAGGGTGGCGTGAGCGGCCTGTGCGGGGCCACCTCAAACCGTATGCCTATCTCGCACCTCCACCCATCTGTTCACCTAGCTGGGAATCAGAGAGGCATCTTCACCCCCCAAGACCGCGAGGAGCTGCCTGGCTGGGGGAGGGGCCATCCTGTCAGTGCAGGGGTCTTTCATGGCGGAAGCCTTACCCGGTGAAGGAGAATCTGCTGTCATTTCTGTTGTATAGCAAATTTACAGCCGGCTGTGGGTTGTTTGAAAGAAGAGAGTTATTCAGGACGCAGGCCGAGGCCCCCCTGGCTTCCCCCGCGGAGGCCTGCCCAGGACAGCGGCACAGCCCGGGAGCTTGCCCAGGAGGCCACATTTGGCCCAGCACTCGGGACACCACACAGGGCAGGTCCCCTTCTCAGTCCTTCTCAGTCCTTCCTCAGGCCTTGCTCAGACCATTATATGTTTTTATTTGAAAGCATATTAAAAAGAGCCTCCATCACCTCTGGTAGTAAAAGAAATGCCACAGGATGCCTCCAACTTACCTCATTTGAAGTTGTTATAGGCTTCTCTTCTTCCTTGGTTGAGGCAATGACAGGAATGTTGCAGAAAGGCTCGTCAGTGTCTGTGCTCTGCTGGAACAAAACATGCTTTCAGCCCAGGAGGCCTGCCCAGCCCTGGACTGCTTAAGATGGCTGCCGGGCAAGAACAGCTCTGGCAGGGAGAGGTGGGCAGGTCGTGGCTGGGGAGGGAGTTCTTACCGCCAAGGACTGGTTTGGGGAGACAGGATGGAGATCCCCCAAGCCTGCTCTTTGGCCAGGCCCTGTGTGCAGGCACTCGAGTTTCTCCACAGCCTAGGAAGCCCCTCAAAAACATCTCCCGAACATGGCCACAGAAATACAACTAAGTCAACACTCCTAAAACCCACCTACCGTGACTAAAAGAGGGGTGTGCCTATTAGGAGAAAGAGAATGGAAAGAGAGGGCAGCGAGAAGACTCATCATGTCCATGATTGCACAGAAATATATAAAAACGGACTATAGACTTATATGGTACGAGTTTCAACCCAAATGAGAACACCCTGGACTCACTAGAAGGAAGATAACAGAGGGAGAATTGGCGATTGGGGAGTTCTGATAAAGGAACTCCTACTCAGAAGTGCCACAGACAGGATAAGTGGAACACTGCAAGATCAATCCGGGGAACACCCAGGCTCCAGCACTGAAGACCGAGGTTTCCTGCTCTTTTGGCAGAACCTTGGGAAAAGACTGCGCAAGCGGGCACAGAGAGCCCCGGGGGTGTGGGGAAGAAAAATCTGGTGATCTGGTGACTGGTGCAACTGCAAGGCATGCAACCCTCTCACCCACCCTCACAGCATTGGCCTGGGAGCTTGTTTCTGAGATTAGTCACTAAAGCAGGGCCAGCAAGTTCACAAAGCCCCTGAGATAAAAGGGGGGTGGGGAAACAAGGTCAGCCTGAATCAAAACAGGCCCATTAACACTCCCCCAAGTGGTAGGGAAACACTGCTCAGGGAGAAACGGCTCTGAGTGGATACAAAGAGCCCTGGAGGCCTAGTGGAAGGACTGATAGCCTGCACAACTGAAGAGTGTGCAGAACTAGGTCTCAAGGTGTTACTGAACAGCAGTGGCCGGAAGATGTGTGAGCCAGTAAGGTACTGCCTTGCAAGGCTCATTGTGCCCAAAAAATAAACAAAATCAGTGACTGGCTCAGCCACAGGCCCAGCTGCAACACTTCTAATGAACCCCACCCTCCAGGGTCTCATCCAAGCATAGAGGGAACCCGGGACATCAGAAGGCTACAAAGAGCAACAGGCACCTCCCAGAGACAAGGACTCAACGAGCTACCAGAAGAAGTTGAACACCACAGGAGACCCCTGAGCGTCACTGGCAGAGATGACAGACATAATTCCACACACTAGGGGCTGGAAAAACAGAAGATATTGAGACAAAACAAGGCTCAGAATACTCTCTACAACTGAAGTGTCTGGAAGTCTCTCTGCCATCCCAGAAAGAACATCCAGAAAGAATGCTAGTCAATAAAAGCAACACCATGTCTCAACGAATAGAAAGTATTAGAAAATACAAGACAGGGAAAAGAACACAAACAAATATTCACGCAAGTCCACAGGGGGGAAATTTACCACAAAAAGAACAGTCAGCAGAAACCACCAAAGAAATAGAACTACTGTTCAGCCTACCAGATAAAAAATTCAGAATCATCATGATAAACAAACAAAATGAAATGAGGCAAGCCATCAAGGAGTTGAAGAATGCAAACAAAGAAATGAATAAAAGAAATGAAAAAAAAATGAGACAAGCAATCAACAAACTGAAGAAAGAAAATGAGACATTAAAAAAGGAAATAGAAGAAATGCAATGATGAAAAGGCCACTAGAGGAAATAAAGAATGCTGGGGAAAGTAATGAAAACAGAATAGATGATATGGAAGAACAAATCAGCACCCTCGAAGACACAGGAACAAAGAAAATTAAAAAAGAAAAAGAAAGAGATATAAAAAGAAAAAGGAATGAAGAAACATTTCAAGAGCTATCTGACACCATTAGAAAAGGAAACATCTTCACCCAAAAGGTGAAGAGAAAGCCAAGGAATAGAGAAAATATTCACAGAGATAATAGAAGAGAACTTCCCTAATTTGAAGGAGATGAAAGTAGACATCCAAGAAGCAAGAACACCAAACTACCATGACGAGAGGAGAAAAACAGCAAGACACATTATAATAAAAATTCTAAAAATACAAGACAAGCAAAACATAATGAGAATGATAAGAGGGAAGAAACAAATAACCTACAAAGGGAAACCGATCCGGTTCACATCAGACTTCTCTGAAGAAACACTATAGGCAAGAAGAGAGTGGAGGGACATACTCAACAAACTCCAAAGCATTAAATGCCAACCAAGAATACTCTCTCCTGCGAAGCTCTCCTTCCTCTATGAAGAAAATGAAAGGACAATTTCAGATAAACAGAATCTCCACAATTTTGTCATGACTAAACCCCCACTCCAAGAACTACTACAAGAAGCCCTCAAACCAAACCCAGCAGAAGAATAACAAGAACAGTTCAAAACAAGGAATAAAAATACAAAAGGACTAAAATGGCAAATGTAGGTGCCAATATATCAATATTATCTCTAAATGCAAATGGCTTAAATGCATCAATAAAAAGACATAGAGCTGCAGGATGGATTAAAAAACAGAACCCAGGCTGCCCTGGTGGCGCAGCGAGTTAAGACACAGCACTGAGAGACTAAAGCTACTTCCGCATGAGTTAGATTCCCACCTGCCCCAGAGGTGACCACATGGTGTGACAGACTTCTCCTGACCCGCCTGCTGCTCCCCTCAGTGGTATACTTCGTCGATCTGCCTGTTCTGCTCCCCATTCTGTCTCTGGTGAAGCCTCTCGCTGCCCCTGAGCCTCTGGCCTGTACCCCAGTTCTGTATGCACAAATAAATAAATCATAAAAAAAAAAAAGAAGAAGAAGAAGAATGTTCTGCTGCCTTCAGGAAACACATCTAACTCAAAAGATAAAAACAGATTGAAAATAAAAGGATGGAAAACAGTTCTACAAGCAAATGCACCAAAAAAGAAGGCAGGAACTGCTATACTTATATCAGATCAAATAGACTTCAAACTAAAAATGGCTAAAAGAGACCTGGAAGGACACTACATTATGATTAAGGGAACAATACAACAAGAAGACATAACAATCATCAACATATATGCACCGAATGAAGGAGAACCAATATCTATTGGGAAACTACTGTCATCTATGAAAATATATATCAGAGAAAATACATACATAGTAGGAGACTTCAACATGCCATTGTCCACAATGGTCAGATCAGCAAGACAAAAAATAAACAAAGACACTAAAACTCTGAACAAGGACCTGGACAACATGGGTCTAACAGACATCTATAGAATACTGCACCCCAGAAGATCTGAGTACACATTTTTCTCAAATCCACATAGATCATTTTCTAGGATTGACCACATACTGGGTCACAAGATAAACATCAATAGATACACTAAGATAGAAATCATACCGATTATTTTCTCCAACCACGAAGGAATCAAGCTAGAAATAAACCATATGAGGAAGACAGGAAACCCACCTACCATGTAGAGACTGAAATCCACACTACTAGAAGACCATTGGATCATGAGGAGATCAAAGAAGAAATCAAAAATACCTGGAGAAGAACAACAATGACACAAATCTCCAAAACTTATGGGACACATTAAAAGCAGTTATAAGAGGAAAATATGTAGCATTACAGGCTTACATAAAGAAGCAAGAAATAACTCAAAAAAACAACCTAATGCCCCACCTTAAAGAACTGGAAAAAGAACAACAAAATAACCCAAAAGCCAATACAGTAGAAGACAGGAAATAATAAAAGTCAAATCAGAAATAAATGAAATGGATGTTAGAAAAACAGTCCAAAAAATCAATGAAACCAAAAGTTGGTTCTTTGAAAAAATAAATAAGATAGACAGGCCACTAGCCAGACTCACAAAGAAAAAACAAAAGAAAGCACAAATAAACAGAATCATAAACGAAAGAGGAGAAATCACAACAGACCCAGCAGAAATCAAAAGAATAATCAGAGAATACTATGAGCAACTATATGCAAACAAATTGGACAATTTAACAGAAATGGACAAATTCCTACAACTCTACAACCACCGAAAGCTAGATAAAGAAGAAATAGAACAGCTAAATAGACCAATTACAAGCAAGGAAATAGAAGAAGTAATCAAAACCCTCCCCAAAAATAAAAGTCCAGGGCCAGATGGATTTACAAATGAATTTTACCAAACATTCAGAAAAAAACTAGTGCCTATTCTACAGAGACTCATCCAAAAAATTGAAAAAGGAGGAAAATTACCACATTCTACGAAGCCAACATCACACTAATACCAAAACCTAACAAAGAAAACACAAAAAAAGAAAACTTCAGACCAATCTCCCTAGTGAACACTGATGCAAAAATCCTCAACAAAATCTTAGCTAACAGAATCCAACAAAAATCTTAGCCAACAGAATCCAACAATGCATTAAAAGAATAATACACCACAACCAAGTGGGCTTCATCCCAGGAGCACAAGGATGGTTCAACATCAGAAAATCAATTAATGTAATCCATCACATCAACTGACAGAAGAATAAAAACCACATAATCATATCAATAGATGCAGAGAAGGCGCTTGACAAAGTTTAACAAGCATTTATGTTTAAGGCCCTCAAAATCCTCGGAATAGAAGGAACATACCTCAACATGATAAAAACCATATATATGACAAACCCACAGTCAATATTATCCTCAACAGAGAAAAGCTGAAAGCCCTTCCCTTGAGATCAGGAACAAGACAAGGGTGTCCACTATCGCCACTGCTCTTCAACATAACATTGGAAGTTCTAGCCAGAGCAATAGGACAGGAAAATGACATACAAGGAATCCAAACAGGGATAGAAGAAGTAAAACTGTCCTTATTTGCAGATGATATATTAATCTATTTGGAAAACTGTAAAAACTCCACAGAGGAACTAATCAAAACCATCAACCAATTTAACAAGGTAGCAGGATATAAAATCAACACACAAAAATCGGAGGCCTTTCTATACACAAACAACCAATCAGAAGAAACAGACATTTTTTTTTTTAAAATCCCCTTTTCAATTAAACAAAAGAATCAAATACCTGGGAGTCAACTTAACAAAAGAGGTAAAAGACCTATACAAAGAAAATTACAAAACACTGTTAAAAGAAATACAAGAAGACACCATAAAATGGAGAGACATCCCTGCTCATGGATGGGGAGAATTAACATCATCAAAATGGCCATCCTGCCCAAAGCGATATACAGATTTAATACCATCCCAATAAAAGTCTCAATGACATTCTTCAAAGAAATAGAAAAAGTATTGATGAGATTCAGATGGAACAACAAAAGACCTCGAATAGCCAAAACACTCATGACTAGGAAGAAAAAGAATGGAGGCATTACAATCCCAAATGTCAGAGTATACTACAAAGCCATAATAATCAAAACTGCATGGTACTGGAACAAGATCAGACACACAGACCAGTGGGATTCGGGCAGAAAACCCAGATATAAACCCACAGGTTTATGGCAACTAATATTTGACAAAGGAGCAAAGAGGATACAATGGAACAAAGAAAGTTTGTTCAGCAAATGGTGCTGGGAAAATTGGGAAGCTACATGCAAAAAAAAAAAAAAAGAAAGAAAGAAACTAGATCACTACCTCACACCATACACAAAAATCAACTTGAAGTAGATTAAAGACCTAGACATAAGAACGGAAACAATAAAATACCTGGAAGCAAAGATGGGTCAAACAC
>NW_004567130.1:4843083-4850839 GCF_000260355.1 Condylura cristata | reverse complement strand
GAAATAAGCCAGAAAGAAAAGGAAAAATACCAGATGGTTTCTCTCATAGCAGGAATAAAAAGGGCCAGGTGAGAAAATAATGATAATGATGAACAGCTATATACCAGAGACATTTTGTGGGGGTGGAGTGGGGAATGGGATCAGAAATAGTGGGGGGAGGGAAATGCACTGGACTATGGTGATGGCACATGGGTGATTTGGTGATGGGAAACCCAAGGGGATTGCAAATGAGATGGAAAAATGCACCAAAAATATGTAAAAATAAACAAATATAATAAAAAAAGAGAAAGAGAGAGAGACAGGGCAGCGGACAGAGATGTCGAGACACAAGACCTGAGACATTGGTTGGGAAGCAGCCCCAGGTGAGAGGTGCCCGAGGCGAAGCAGTGCTCAGACCCAAGTCAGCAGAGAGGAAGACTCTGGAAGCTTCACAGAACGGCTGGCACCAGGGCGGTGCGGGGCAGAGAGCTGCCTGCGGCCTGCAGATGCCCCGGTGAAGCCCCGGATGGATCCGGCTCCCATGCAGGTGAGGAGAAAGCACTTCCCGAGGGGCCTGCACAGCAGCAGGCCAGCAGGTCAACACCCTAGCTGATGAGGCCCCACCTCCCGGCCCACCCAACTCCATCAGCCAGGCTTCCAGCCGCCAGGTCAGACAGCAGGGTTCCTGTTCAGGGAACTGGCCTGTCCACAAAAGACTGACAGGTGTGGACATCCGGGTTCCCAGTGGGAGGGTCAGCTGAGTCCACCGGGCAACCAAGGGCGCTCGGGGACAAGCAGCTTCTCAGAATCCCACTCAGTTTCAGCAGTCAGCCAGGGACCTCCAGGTTATAGGCAGAATGTATCGACTGTAACACAGAAACCAAAGCAGAGAGAGAAGGGGAGGAGTGAGGTGTGGAAGAGAACAGAAAGAAAACTTCAGATGCCCTCAGAGAGCCAAGGCCAAGTGCCATTTAAGAGCGAGCGCTCGCAGAAGGCAAGGCTCTTCCACACGGAAATGGGAGCGCGGCGTGAAGATGCAGCCACAGCTCTGCAGAGGAGGCGTCTTGGAGAAAGGTGAGCAGAAAAATCTAAGTATCAGGAGCCGGAAGGTCAGTCCTGTGGGCTTGACCCCAGACGCACAGAAACCCCAGAAAGGGAACCCAGAAGACATGCTCCCCAGAAGAGACGAGAGTCCCTGAGGTGTCTAAGCACAGCGGCGGGGCAATGACCTTTCTGGGCATTCGGGGCTGAACCAGGGTGTACAGGTGCAGAGAACCAAGCAAGTGAAGCGCCAGGCAGCCACATGTCTGTGGTGAGCAGTGCCCAGAGGCCCAGCCCGAGGTGGGGCAGCAGTTAAGTGACCATCCGACTTACCGGGTTTACTCTTTGCATATTTTGCCGAAGATCTTCAATCGCAGACGCTTGTTTGCAGATTGTACTCTGTAACGTGGCACTTTCAGCTTGAAGCCTAAAAAAGTGCATTTTATAGATTATTCTCACACAAAGATTGAAGAAAATCTCATCGTTTCCTGACACACACTGAAGGTACAGTCACATGCATTCGCAATCGGGTGCAGGGTGGGTGCTCTGCCACGCATCACCTCTCCCGTTGGCCTCAGATGTGCCCAGCAGCTCTCTTCAGAAGAGCCCGAGGCTGAACACGTGCCCAGCTTCAACACTCGTGTCCACGACAACAGCTGACAGAATTCTCACACTAGCCTGCATATCTACTTAATAAATTCTCATGTTACTTGCTAGGCGGGTTTGCATCGTACTTGTTGAGGCGATCTTCTAGCTCCCTGGGGAATCTGACAGCCTTTTCATGCTGCTGCTCTGCATGCCGCAACTAAAATAAAGGGGAAAAGCCTTTTAACCACTAATAATCTAAGACAAGCCCACTATCACCTGTTTCTGTGACTGAGCCCTATCAGACACAGCCATTCTCTGTCATCTGCAAATTGTTTCTGTTCACTTTCAAGCCCTAGCCACCAGGCTGTGTTGCTAACAACCGAGACCTTAAGAGCCGCAAAGTCTAAAACATTGACTCTGGCTCTGCCAGGGTAAGTTTACTGACTGCTCCTGTAACGCTCAACATCACTCGTGTTTGTAACGTACACTACCAAAGAAAAGACTCGCACTTAAAAACCGGTCTAGTGCAGAGATAGGAAAGAGTATACGGTACACACTTAGATTTTTGTATCCCAAACAGCACATCAACAATAATTTTAGACTTTCACGTATGTGAGTGACTCTGGGCATTCCGGTCATTGTAAGAGCTAACGTGCTGCTTTCAGTGACAAGATGTTTCACTGAAGTTCAAGAGGCGGTTCCTACACAGGAATCAGACACCTGTTGTCTGATTCCTCCAGTTGCTGACTACATGACCTTAAGTGAAGCACTTTAAATATTCTGTCTCAGATCTTCCTGAACAGAGGGAGATGATCCTGTTATCTATCTCACTAGAAGTAGGGAGATTAAATTGGCAAATATCAAATTTAGGTACTTAGATGAGTACCTAAACTCTAGCTGAAAGCACCATCATAATTGTTGTTATTGCATTTTATGTTCTAATAGCATTTGCCATTTGAGTCAGACGACTGGTCCCCTACATGAGCTGTGCTGACACGATTCTTTATACCATGGAAAGAGGTGTGAAATCAGGGAGCATGAGGCCGGGGGTACATTCCCAGTACTTGAGAACCTTTTACCAATTCCACCCGTCAACAGCATGCTTTCTCCCTTCTCTCTCCTCCTCAGTGGGCAATGATTACGGCCCGCCAGCGGCTCTGGGACTGTGTGTCCCTCATTTACATGTGGTGGGGCCATGCTGGGCTCTCCTCCGCTAAACCAGTGTTCCCAGAGCAGTGCCTTCCCACCTGTTCACACCGGGCTGCTCTAATGAGGACTCTGATGAGGCGATTAAAGGGATGTGAGGTGACCTTCCAGAAAAACCAGTCCTACAGCTTGGTAAAGTGTTACAAAGCCCTGACTGCATTTAGATTTATGGAAGGTAAGCTTAGATTTCTTTCACAGTGAGGAACAATGAGCATTTGATTGAATAATTCTCCTCTATTAGTGAAGTGCTTTCAACTTTGTATTTAGTTAGTTTTTCTTGAAGATTTTCACATCTACCTAAATAAGATGCTTCTGTTAGTGATTTTATATCAATATCACATTATTATGATTATTGATACTATGATATACAATGGAACATGTATACTTCAAAAGATACCATCGGTTGACCTTCTTTATCAGACAACTTTCTGTTTACTGAACTCGGTTGAAGTCGGAGAAGTTGTCATCCCCCTGCTTGAACAGTGCCGTGTGGCTTAGACAATGGGTGCAAACCAATCCATTCTTCCCTGACCAATCTGCAAAGCTTTACAACTGAAGTCTCAAAGGGAAGTGGACAGGAACATGAGACTAGTGGCAGCAAATTCCACACTGGGAGCATTTTCCCTCTGGAGTAAGATCATGGTGCCAACGTCAACGTCAGCACTCTGTCCCAAGCCTCCCACCACTGGGCTTCCACCTCGGAGTCAAACAATGGCCTTCAAGACCCAGCGCTCTGCTTCCACCCACCTTCTTGACCTCAACTCTTACACTTTTCCTACTCACTTCCTGCCTGCTACTCACGAATACTGCCAACCCTCATTTCTTTGAAAATAGGGGTCTAAGACAAAGTAACAAATCACAGCAACCTACAGTTCTTTACTATTGGGTAATCATATCCAAATGATAATAATTGAGACTTGAAATGAAAATTGTGAGAAATTTATTTATAAAAATGTTCAAGTAAAGTACAAATCACCCTGAGTAGGTTAAATCAGAATTTTGATGAAACTACATTTGTCCCAAATTATAATTTAATGAAAAATAGATGCCTTTTAGGTGCTGAGCAGGTCTTTAGACTACATGACTTGAGACTAAAATGTCTTCAAATTCAATTCAAACTAGCATGAGTAAAAATAAAGCTATAAATATTACCTAAAATAACTTAAAAAAAAAAACTCAAAACCAATAAAGGCTACTGAAAGGAAAATGCCATGACATGCTGCCTCTACCTTTCAGCTCACCTGAAGAACTGGAGTTAACTGTCAAAGCAACACACTCACGCGGTTCCCAAATGTGCATTTTAGGTATGAGCACTCTTACCTACCTGCCTCATCATACCTGCCTTGTCACAGTCGGGGTTACAAAGATTACTATTATTATGACTAAGTTAATAATATCAGTCTTTATCTATTGACAATTTATTCTTTGCCCTTTTAAAATTCCATAGGTGACGCTATGCCTTTACATGGTGTAAATCACCTATACTGTCTAAATTTTATTTACTGGACACAAAATATGGTTTTACACTGATAGAGCAAATAGGATTAGTCTCAATATATTTTTCACATTCACTAGATTCAGTGTTCAGCCCTATTCAATGATTACTTTGCATTTTTCTTTGGGAAGCTTGAAAAACGTTTTTCTAAATAGAATACTTACTTCTCTTGCTTTCTCCTCTTCATACCACTGTAATTTTTTTTCTAAACAGCTACATTTTTCAATTAATTGGGTGTTTGTTTTTCCCCGTTTCTCAATTTCAGTTCTGAGTGTCTTTATCGTGTCCTCAAACTGGCCTCTGACATTCGTCACTGCCGTCATCTCTTTAGTGTCCGCATCCAGCAGCTGCCGTCTAAGCCACAGATTGTCATTTTGCAGCTTTGACACTTTCTGCTCTAAGGACTCCTGCTTCTTGATGAACTCCTTGGCTTTTCCTTGCTCGTTCAAATGCAAGTATTCGAGTTCTGCCTTTTGGCTTTGTGTTTGGCTGAGGTTTCCTTGGGTGTCCTCCAACTCCAGAGTTTTCTCTTGGAGAGCACGTTTGACTTGTTGCAGCTCCAGTTCTAGGCTCTCAATTTTACATTTACCTTTATGGAACTGCTGACAATAAAACTCATTGTCTTTCCTAGCCTCTAGGAGCCTAAGTTCTAGCTCTCTCCAAGACATCTGATTTTGATCACAAGGGTGTGCAGCAGTGTCCAGTGAGGAATGTGAACAACATGGACAACGGCAGGATTCAAAGCCTGCTTTTCGTCTTTCTTTGTTGTGTCTTTCTTTTTCTAAATCAGAGCTTAGCAAGTCATTTTCTTTCCTTAGATCAAGAAGCTGTTTAAAACGTCGAAACATTAATTTTCCATATTTTTTATGGTCCCTTCGTATAGTTTTCATTAAAAAATCATTATTTTCTTGTAAGATTTCAAGGTCTTTAAGATGTTTCTTTTCTTTCTCCTCATTCTGATTTTTCATTTTGTTTAGTTCAAGTTTTAACATAAGGATTTCATCTTGCAAAGTGTCGCTCTTTTTCTCTTTTTCATTATCACCAGACACCTAAGCAAAATACAGATTTTTGTTAGCAGCCAACAAAATCACAAGTTCTCTGAAATAAAATACAAATGCTATGTTCCTATAATGTAAAGAGAGCAATAGAGGTTTATCCAACTAAAACAAAATCAGTCGATCCAGACATCAAAATGTATATAACTGCCCCAAAGTTCAGAAAATTGAAGATTGAAACATGAAAATGAAAAAGGAAACATGAGAAAACTTCTAAAAATCTCAGAATTGGAGAAAGACTTGCTGTGAGTTACAACAAATGAAGAAGGCATAAAAGATTAGTGCCTATCTTTGGGCTGACTATAATTCCTAAAAGATTCCTTTTTCCCTGGGACTCCATTTATATTGTGCTTATCCAACATTTTCTAGGTCATTAGCTGAGAAATCCAGGCATCGTATGGTGCATGAAGTTCTAAGCTACACATTCAATAAGCTCATTTAGGCGTCCAATGCAGGAATAGGGAAGTTAAAAATACAAAGCAAACCCTAGGCTCTCCCCACGTCTCCGGACCCCACGAGTGCCAGTGTACCAAACACATCTGCTGCCTTAGTGCAAATCTATTGATCCAAAAAGAGCTTTCTGTTTCAAAGCACTAAACAGAAATAAGTTTACACTTACATGCTCTCATGATTTTAAAAATCATGAGATTATCTCAAGCTGCATTTAGTTTTATGTCTTCAAAATGTTTAAAATAGTAACAAATGTAAAACAGAAAACCACCGCAGAATTTGAGGTAATAAAATAATTACTGATAAACTGCCACTACATATAAATTATGGTATATCATTTCTAAAACTCCTGATACTAACATGAGATACTATTTAAGGAAAAAAAAAAAAAGTACTTTTCTCAAAGGTAGGAAAGTCACATTCCTAAATATTGTCTCTGCCAACAGATGCTACAAATTCCCAACAAAATCCTAGCAAACTGGATTAAAAGATTGAAAATAGGAGCCCGGGCAAGTGGATTTGCCAGCACCCACCCAAGCCGCCACGTGGGCAGCCCTCGCCCCTCCACACTTCACCCACGTGCCCACCCCAGGCTGGCAGGCTCTCACAGCCGATGCGGGCGGTTTCCTCTCTCTGCCCATCACAAGCTAGCCAGAGCTTGCTGGGGAGCACCCCAGGCTGTCCTGGCGGGCTCAGAGCCGGGGTCCCTCACCGCAGTCAGAGCCAGGGACCAGCTCTTCTGCGGAGCCGCAGGCACCACACCCGCCCCACTGAAGCATGCCGGGAGCACCACGCCTCCAGCCTAACAAGGGCTGGTTCTGCAGAGCCTACCGCCAAGGAGTTTGCCTTGTCAGTCTGAACGAATAGCCAGTTTCACTTTTGAACGAACATGACACTGGGATTGAAGTGAGCCAATCATGTTTCAGTTCTCAATGGACCGATCTTACCATTTCCATTCAAGGACTCTTTGGGCCCACTGAGGATTCTAAACAGGCCAATTAGGTCAGACAAGTGGGGACCCTGGCGAGGATAAAAGCCCCTACAACACCCAACATGATGCACTGAGTAGACCCATTCATCACACCCTTTACAGTCAGATTTACTGGGGCGCCAAGACTTCCACAGACCTTCAGAGAGAACTCCACAGCTCTCTGTAGACTTCTGCAGAGACTGCCTATACCTCCACAGTCTAACATTCCTAAAACCTCCGCAGACTTTGAAACCTCCACAGATATTTGCTTCAAGCTGCAATCTTGTATCTCGATCCTTGCAGTCCCACAGGCTACAGGGCAAGGTGACTTTTGGGTGCTGGTGTGTACCGGCTCACCCACTCCCTTTGCCCCTCACCCCGGGAGGCCAGCTTTGGCCATGGCTCTCTGGAACCAGCAGGCCACCAGCCTGCCCTGATGTGAGTGCAGATCAGACTGGGCTTTTCCCCCTTTAGGTACAGGATCAGGACTCAAAAATGCACCAATCAGATATGAGCAAAATGGACCAATCAAGGGGGAGCTAAGGAAGCCAATCAGGTTCGAGCCTGCTTCATTAATTATTCAAATGGAAAATGAGCTAATTACTGCTAAAAGGCCCAATCAGATACTTAGGACTGAAAATGGTCTAGTCGGGATTGCTCAGTGAAGGGCCCTGCAGGACAGAAGGCAGAGTAGGAGTCAGCTTGGGCAGATGCAGAGACCAGTCTCTGTGAAGGCCCATGGACTTGGGCGGCCTGGAAGTCCACAAAGTCAATGGGAAGACCAGTCCCTGTGAAGGCCTGTGAAGTTGGGAGGCCTGGAATTCCACAAAGTTGATGGAGAGACCAGTCCCTGTGAAGGCCCATGGAGTTAGGAGGCCTGGAAGTCCACAAAGTCGATGGAGAGACCAGTCCCTGTGAAGGCCCATGGAGTTTGGATGCCTGGAAGTCCACAAAATTCATGGGAAGACCAGT
>NW_004567130.1:4833126-4842843 GCF_000260355.1 Condylura cristata | reverse complement strand
CATGGAGTTGGGAGGTCTGGAAGTCCACAAAGTCAATGGAAAGACCAGTCTCTGTGAAGGCCCATGGAGTTGGGAGGTCTGGAAGTCCACAAAGTTGAGAGTCTACCAAGGTCCGGTGAATCCCATGGAGGTCGACTGCCTGATGTCTCTCTCTTCAGAGTATGGGAGCTGAATCTTTCGTAGAAAGTGGTTAGATTAATGCTTTCTCTAAGAACAATAAAACGAATCCTTTCTTCTGAAGCCAGGAGCAGAAGCCAGGAGCACTTCTTCAAAGGTGGTGCAGAAAGCCCTTCACTCTCCAGAGGCCGGCTGCACACCAGTTCACACTGGCTCCTGCTCTGCCTCAGCTCTCCTTCAAGGTACCCCACCCTACAGGCCTTGCTGGATCTTTGCAATCCTTAGCACACAATTAGCATGTTTAAATCTGAATAACATATAGCAAATGAATGGGGAATTGTAAATAGTTTTTATTAAAGGGTTGAACTTGCCATAGTTAAATTACTTCTCAGGGTGCTCAGTTCCTTCTGTACTGCTTCTAGTCTGGACACCAGCTGCTGCTTCACTTCGCGTTCACTTCTGTATTGTTCTTCTTTCTGTCTTAGCTGATCCCTAATTTTTCAAATAACAAAGCAGCATATTAAACGTATATATAGCTCTAGTAAGTATTGTAAAGAGAAGAATTTTGAAGTGAGGTAGTCAAGTTAGGGTTGAGACAACATTTGTGCTCCACACAGTTATTGCTATGGCCTTTGTATAGTCTAGTTAATAATTTAAAAGAGAAGTTTTTGTTTCTCAAACAAGTTTACAAATACACTAGAAAAAAAATTCAACTGCACAAAACATTACAGCTATTACTAAAAATGGTTTACAGTGTGCGACAGCATTCCACAAGGGCATTAAAAGTCTGATTTGGTGGAGCTGGAAAAGATCATGCTTAGTGAGATAAGCCAGAAAGAGAAGAAAAATACCGGATGGTTTCACTCATAGCAGGAGTATAATGGACCAGGCGAGAAAATAACAAAAATAATGAACAACCATATACCAGAGACATTTTGCGGGGGTGGAGTGGGGAATGGGATCAAAAACAGGGGGGTGAGGAGGGAAGTGCACGGGATTATGGTGATGGCCCACGGGTGACTTGGTGATGGGAAACCCGCGGGGATTACAATTGAGGTGCGATTACAATTGAGGTGGAAAAAAAATGTACAAAATGATGTAAAAATAAACTGTTATAAAATTAAAAAAAAAAAGTCTGATTTGGAAGACTACACATTAAATTCTTAGCAAATGATTTACTATGAAAACTTGCTATACTCTTTCCAAGAACTTCATGTTCCATAGGACTAAAGAAGGTTTTTACTTTGTAAAATCCTAGAGTTAGCAATTACAAAACTTCTCTTTCCCATATCTGTAGTATTAAATGAAATTAACATTTCTTGACAACTAAGAAATTCACTACCTCAACCTGCAGCATTCTTCTTCCAGTTTTTCTTGCACTAGCTGCGTTTTTATTTCTTTGGCCTTGAACAGCTGTTTTTGTAGTTCATCTTTCATTTTTCTATTTTCTTCCATGAGTAGCTCGCAATGATTACTTTTACACTCTAATAATTTTTCATGTATACAAGCTAAATTCTGGGATTTTGAAAAGGTAGTAAGAACTGAATCAGGGGAAAAGCACAAAGAGAAACGGAATATGTAAGTACTTTTTTGCATATAATGGTGGCACTGCTTTTTATCACTCAACCATACCTTAAACAAGGACATATTGGGTACCTACAATGTGGAAAAATCATCTAAACCCTGCAGATAGAACAGATGGGATATTGGCTCTTACTTACCTTAGGGAACAGATAAAGTTTAGCTCAAAGTCTAAATTCACAGAGATACTAAAAGAAAAAAAAAATTCTGTGCTCACATGACAGGACTAAATCTAGCTTAGGCCTAGGCAAGAGGTCCTTGAGAAAGTGCCTGTTGCCCTGAGGAATGAGGGGTGAGCAGGTAGCAAAGGAGAAAGAGGCCGCACTAGATGGGGGCAACGTGCACGGAAGTTTTATTTCAACCTGCTTCTAGCCAAGAGGAAGCAACAGGTAATTTACCCTCCACCTGAAAAAAGCAAAAAGAAAGATGAAAAAAAACACACAATAAAAAATAGTGCTTTTCAAGACAAAGAACTTCATGTAACAAAAGACAATGTGTGCTATCATAGGAGAATTTCCAAATCATGAAACAGGGTGGAGGCACTAGAGGCACTAAAATGAAGTCTACAAGACACCCTGAGGTGAAGTGATGAAAGAGAGTCTGGTGAAATCAGGTAGAGATCACAGAAAAGAAAGAATAAAGGAAGAACTCTGGAGAAGAACTATGAGATGTCTTCTAGGATATTCAACAGACTAATTGGCAGTGAATTCATAGGAAGAAGCCACCTGAGACCATGGAGGAAAAACAGCTGAAAAAAATAAACTGCACCAGGAATAGTGTTGCTTCCATTAACCAGTTTGGAAAAATCCGTCATTCACAGAACAATGAATAGAGTAGTCAGAAAAAATTGGGGGGGGGAGGGGGGAGATGAAAGGAAGTTTCAAAAATAAACCCATTAAGTGGCAGAACAAGTAGGCAGAAAAAATAGCAAGAATATAATATACAATGTCCACTACTGTTCTCCTCAAGTACTCATGGCACATTTTAAAAAATGACTGTGTCTGGGTCATAGAATAAATCTTAATAAAAGGAGTAAGTTAAAATTTTGAAATTATATGAAGTAAGTTTCCTAACCACAGAGCAATCAAATTAGGAGTCAAGAGCAAACATATCTCTGGAAAATACTCAAATAGATGTAAGATAAACAACACACACCTAGGAACCTGAGTCAAAAAAGAAAGAGAAAGCACTTTGAACTGGATGAACATGAAAACATACAAGGATGTATGGAAGGCTGATGGAGCGGTACTTTCATGAAGATTTATAAGACAACGTTGATAGTGAAAAGAGGCAAAATTTCAAATAAATACCTTGACTACCAAGTGAAGAAACAAGAGAAAAACGAGTAGGTTAAACCCACAGGAAGCAGTAGAAAGGAAATAATACAAAGATGATGTCAATGAGACAAGAGAGAGCAGAGAAAACTCGATGAAGTCAAATGCTTTCAGGAGGAAAACAAAAACAACAAATGTGCAGCCAAGTTGATAAGGAACAAATGCACTGAGAAATAAGAACTTTTATGGGCAAATCTCATCAAAATGAGATGACATGGCCTACATCTAAAAACTAAAAACCATTACTGAAAGAATTAGAGAAAACTTTGTTTAAGGGTTGAGACTTCATATTACTAAGGTGTTAATTACTCCCTATAGATTTAATATAACTTCATATTACTAAGGTGTTAATTACCTATAGATTTAATATAACTCAAATTTAATTTCCAGACGATTTGCAGATTTTTTAAAGAGATTGACAAGCTGATTTGAAAACTCATTAGAAATGCAAAGGATCTAGATAAGTGAAATGACCCTGAAAAAGAACAAAACTGATTTAAAGATAGCACAGTAATTAACAGGGTATGATATTGGTATACATATAGTCAGAGAGATCAATATGACAGATCAAACAAAACCACATCAACTGATTTTGGCAGACTTGCTAAGGGGTCTACCTGCTTACCACATCTACCCACAAAAAACTGTGATGAAACCCTGGAGTTAAAGAGATACAGCTGGGCTCTGTGAGAGGACCTCAGGCAGTGGGGAGACACTGCTCAGGGAGGGACTGCTTTGACTAGACACAAAGCACCATGAAAGCTCAGAGGAAGGACTGGCAGCCTGTTTAACTGGGAGGAATTTAGCCCTCTGGCACTCCCCTGCACTCTTGAGGGGAGGGAGAGATCCCGCACCCACAACAGAGGCCCAAAGACTTGTGAGCCAGAAAGGCACACAATTCTTCGAGAGTAAACAAAGCCAGCCACCAACTCAGCCATAGGCCCAGGTCTAGGGAGACCTACAACACTTCTAATACGTCATACCCACCACGGGCACACCAAGCATAGAGGGAGCCTGGGACACCCGAAGACTACAAAGATCAACAGGCACCTTCCAGAAACACAGATTCAACGTGTTATTAGAAGAGGGTGAACACCACAAGAGACCCCCCCTGACTATTACGAGCTGAGACAACAGACACAATTACACACAGTGGGGGCTGGGAAAAATAACACAAATCAGAATACCCTCCACAACTGAAGTGTCTGGAAGTGCCTCAGTTATTCCAGAAAGAACATCTAAAAAAAAAAAAAATGCCTGTCAATAATAGCAACACCGTGTCTCAGTGAATAGAAAATACACAACAGGGAAAAGAAGACAAACAAATATTCAAGCAAGTCCAAGGGGGAAAACTCACCACAAAAAGATCAGTCAGCAGAATCTACCAAAGAAATAGAAGAATGGCTCGGCCTACCAGATAAAGAATTCAGAATCATCATGATAAACAAAAAGAAGATGAGAAGGAAAAAAATGAAATGAGGCAAGCCATCAAGGAGTTGAAGAATGCAATCAAGGAAAGAAATGAAAGAAAGGGAAAAGATACGAGAAAAGCAATCAACAAACTGAAGGAAAAAATGAAACATTAAAAAAGGAATTAAAAAGATGTGGTACATACACACAATGGAATATTACTCAGCAATCAAAAAAAAAAGAAACACATGTCTTTTGCAGCAGCTTGGATGGTTGGATGGAGCTGGAAAAGATCATGCTTAGTGAGATAAGCCAGAAAGAAAAGGAAAAATACCAGATGGTTTCTCTCATAGCAGGAGTATAATGGACCAGGCAGGAAAATAATAAGAATAATGAACAGCCATATACCAGAGACATTTTGTGGGGGTGGAGTGGGGAATGGGATCAAAAAGGGGGGGGTTAGGGGGGGCTAGGGAAGTGCACTGGACTATGGTGATGGCACATGGGTGACTTGTTGATGGGAAACCTATGGGGATTACAATTGAGATTTAAAAAATGTACAAAATGATGTAAAAATAAAGTATTATATTATATTTCAAGGCAAGAAACTATGCCTTGAAAATGTAAGGAACTCTCAAAACTCAATTAATAAGAAAAAAACAACATTTTTTTTAATGATGAAAGATTTAGACAGTTCAAAGAAGATATGCAGATGGCAAATGAGCACACACGAAGATGTTTGATATCATTTGTTATTTGGGAAGTGTATAATAAAGCCATAATAAAATACATATTGGACATGCATCAGAATGGTAACATTAAAAAACAGACAACACTGATTGTTGATGAAGAGATGGAAGAACTCTCATGAGCTTTTGGTAATGAATGGAAAATGATACCACCACTTTAGAGAACAATTTGATAGTTTCTTAAGAAGGGAATATGAAGGGGCATGAGGAGACTTCAAGGGCTGACGCATGAGTTATCTGTCTTGATTGTGAGAATGGTTTCATAGATGCCTACATATGTCAAAACTATCAAATCACACACATTATATAGGTGCACTTTACATAACAAAAGCTTTTCTTTTAAAAGATTTATTTATGCAGATAAGAACTGGGGTGCAGGCCAGAGGTGCATGGGGGTGAGAGGATTCATCAGAGATGGAGTGAGGAGTAGAACAGGCCGACTAACAAAGCACACTGCTGAGGGGAGCAGGAGCGCCTGTCAGGCGAGGTCTGTTGTGCCCTGTGGGTCACTTCCTGGCGAGGGATTGAACTTGTACTGAAGCAGCTGCCACTAGCTACACAGTGCTTCACTGCAACCCATTGTGCCACCAAGGAGGGCCCGACCTAACAAAAGCTTTCGAAAACAAAGTCTTACTGTAGGAATGCTACTCAGACAGTCACCAGACACAGATGGGAAAAGGACATGAAACAACACAAAATGCGACTGCAGGGCGGGGGCCTTTAGCCTTGGAGCAAGGAGAGATGATAGCTGGACTTTAACGAGAAGGTGACATCATGAGATCTGAATTTTAGAAAACTATGTAATTATTATGGTTGCAGTACATTCAAGATTTCCAGAGGTAGAAGGGCGGGAAAATGGCTGTGAGGCTATTTCAGCAGTCCCGCGGGAAAGAACGGTAACCTGACTTCAGGAAGCCGAGGGGGCAGCAGCGTCAGTAGTTCTTAGGGTCCTGTGGCTGGAGTGAACAAGAGTTCCAGGATCCTCCTGATGGCCACCTCATTTCTGAGGTGAACAGCCAACAGGTCTCTGCTCCACCGCGCGAGGCACATATGGGCGCGCAGCAGCAGGGGCCTCCAGGACCGCAACTCAGCGGGGCTCCCACCTTTGCAGTTCGTGCACCACTGTCCCATTATCAACATGTAGTTCTCATGTCCCGGGAAGAGCGAGACACACTCCCTGGACGCCACTTCCGATGTCCGAGTTTCAGATGTCCAAGTTATGTCCCCATGGTCACAGATAGGATTGATTTCCTGTTCGACATGAAAGTATTTGAAAAGAGCCTCTAATTACTGATAGATGTGCTAAGCGAGCAGAGGTGATAGTCACCTTTTCTTTACAGCAAAAACACAGGCATTCCTTAGAGGAAGGGGCCTTTATGAGAAAGACAGTTTTGTAAATCATTTTTATTTATAAATCATTTTAAAGTAGACATTTTTATAATGACGTGAGACTTTCTATTTTCTCTGGATACCTTTTAGAATGGATTTGTGCTAGAGAGTACTTTTCATCATAGTTTATTATTTACTATACCTTTTTTTCATGAGATGTTTTCCTTATAGGCCTGTAAGAAGAAAAGATTTATTTTCAGGCACATAGTGAACAGTCAAAGATACAAAATATCAAAACCTGTTGTTTTATGTAAAAGCTAACCCATAAATTCCTAAAAAGGGATTAAACACCAAATAAAAAGAGTAACATTAAAGACCAAAGATGTACACTTTATATCAACAAATTATTAAATTACATCAAGCTAAGAAGCAAAAGAAACAAGGGAGAAACCATGTTATTCACATTATTTCCTGGGAAGATTACACTCAGATTTTTGTGGTGTCATTTTTTAATAATAAAACAAAATTTTTCTGGAACTAAAATCTACTTCAGTCCTTACAGTCCATACAGGAAGGAAGGGCCTATTTGTAAGATAGAGTGAAATTTTTGTTGCCATGGACTGCCCAATACATTATGCTGCTTGATATTGAAAAACGCGATCAATCACTGCTAATATCCCACTAGCTTTACCTTCTGAATTTCTCATCCGGAACTTGACTCCTGTCAATTGCAGGCCCTGGAAGCCAGGCAGCAGTCTTTTCCTTGGCCTGACCCATACTATCTGACGAAGCCCACGCATTAATTTTGCTTTCCTTTACGAGTATCTGCTCCAAGTCAGGAATCATGCTTTAAAAAACAAAACCATATAAAATTAGTTTGTTTTAAGAAATCTACTGATAAGGAGCAATAAAACAACTTTGGGAAAATTCCAGTACTTATTCACCTTCAAGATTGATTCATTCTTAAAACGGTAGTGAGGTAACAACCATAAGCCAGGAAACAAAACGCCAAGCTTCAAAGACAGGCTGACACAGATATTATGGCATAGTTAAGAGGACAACCATGAGAATCACTGAGTGAGCATGATGGAGGCTTTCAAGAGAGTTAACGAAACACATCAGCTAAGAAAAAGAGGGAGAAAATTACTCCACAGAGAGATTCAAACGTGAGCACAAAGAGAGGTCACGTCATATTTATGTTTTTCTAAAACTGATAATAAATGAACAAAATAATGAGATGACAGGACCCAGAAATTTGAAATCTCTTGAATACTACACTTATCCAAGTTCCTGACTCTGTTCCATGACACTACTAATCAGCTTTGGTTTTTATTTCTCAAGGTACAATGCACGGCTGATTGAAAAATAGCCTGAGGCATGGATTACACTGTGGAGGAAATGGGAGATCTATCTCTGAGGTAAGACCAGATAGGTTTATTGTTGAAAGACCTATATGTTGGAATAACATCAGGGTCATAGCAAATGAGTTGTATCTCATCAAGTCTGCCTACCCAGAACAACAACTTGGCATCACCCACAGGCAGAAAAATGCATTTCTGAGACCTGCTGGTTCCAGTACACGACACCAAGGTAACTGTTAGGAACCCCAGCCACGGTTGTAATGTGGACAAGTCATACTAAAGCAAGAGATCTGCGGTGAAATGTCCGTTTGGGGAGCACTGGAATATACAAGGACGTAATGGCCATGAGACAGGAGATCAAGGGTTGAATCCTACGATACCTCAAGTTATACAACAGGAGGATTAGGCTGGTGATAAACAGGGAAATCAGACCGAGGTGGGAGAACAAGAAATGCATGGGGGACTCTCGGTGAGTGAGTTCTCCCTCTGAAAATACCAGTCAAAAGTCAAATGAAGAAATTCTGTTACAGGTGAAATTCCCATTGACACTCCGTGGAACTTATAAAGAATGGATGGGTATTGTAACCTGTAAAATTAGCGGTACCTTAACAGTTAATTTTGGAAGACAGGTGAGTGGCACAAATTCGAGAGTGGAAACAGGAAGAATAGGAAGGTGCTTGGTATTGTAGGACTTATTAAGTGATGTGCAGTGAAGGATATTCCATTTTCCTCCTCTTTCACCATATTTTGCAATACCCAATCACAATTATATTGCAGTTTTACATTACTCTATTCTGTCTCAAATCATCTCCATGTGACATAAATAGTCAACAAATTGGAAGAACAACGAAAATTTTAAAAATCACATAAGCAAGTCTCCTGCATGTTTCCATTTACTGAATTGCTTCTGTTAACTGAATTTGTGAATTAAAAGATATGAATAGAAATGAATGTACTTATTCTAATACATCTCTTCAACAGTCGCCAAGGAAAGGAATTCACAAAACTCAATCAGAAAACACTCAGGGAGTACATTGGAAAATTGCAGCTCATGGAAGTAGAATGTGAGGGTAGTAACACAACAGGGAAAGGCCACAGTCTACACGAAAGAACCTGGGAGTGTGGGTGGCAACTACTGTGTGGTAACGTACACCTATCGGGGTGTGAATCCGTCCTGCAAATCACACACAGCCATGTAAGTGCCGCTGCATTGAGGAACGGACAAAATAAAGCAGCGGTCCTCATTGTTCATCTTTCCAAAGAACTTGCCTGGGAAGGCCGAGAACACCCTGACCATGCCTCCTACACTACATCATGCTGCTCGATTTCCAAACAATCACTGCTACTGTTCCTTACCCCTAAAAGGAAAGATGATGGAACTTACCTTTTGACATTATCCTCTGGGCCACGTCTCCTGGCGTCCACGTTCACTGGAGGCTCAGCGCCGGCCAGCTTGTAGGCTTGACCCACAGGGCATGATAAGGTCTTCGACTCAGTTTTCCATTCCAGTGGGGCCCCCATCAAGCCAGGAACCAAACTTCAGGAGAAAGACAACCATGTAAAGCTAGATTTTTCCAGACATCTACTGATCAACACTAATAAAGCAACTCTCATAAAACTTTTTTCCATCTACATTTGCTCATTAACCCTTAAAACAGTGATGAGGTAAGAGCCACAGCAAGGGAACACTCTGGTGCTCAAAGCGAGATACACCATCAGGATGCTCTGTGAGAGTGAAAAGCGCCTCTGAGACAGCTCTAAATGAGAACAATGTAGACATTACAAAGAGGTAACAAAAACTCAGCAGGGTATGAGGTGAGGAAAATGGGTGGGAGC
>NW_004567130.1:4830553-4832336 GCF_000260355.1 Condylura cristata | reverse complement strand
CTTTTCTGCTCCCCACTCTGTCTCTGGTGAGCCCTCTCACCACCCCCCTCCACATCTCTGGCCTGCACCCCAGCTCTTGAAGTCATGAATATATAAATCTTTAAAAAAAACCACAGTCTTGGAAAACAGTGTCCCTGCTATGACATGACCAAAAACTCTTTGGCCCTTATTGATCACCTTTCAGCAGTATTTGAATCGGGCGTGATTTTTTGCCTTGTCCTGTACACAATCTCCTCTCTGATTTCAGGATAGCAAACACAGCTAATTTGTCTTGAACCTTAAAGGAAGAGTTGGTTTTACCTTGTGAAATCCCTATCTAATTCGTGTTTCCTGCCATCGACATTCTCTGGATACACGTTAAGAGCCAGACCCAAAGATTCGGAGGAAGACCATGAGTCAGTCTGGCTTTTCTTCTTCTCTTTGTAAGGAGCCCTATGTGAGCTATATAAATGTCATGGTTTCTAAGAAATCTACTGGTTAAGTGTGATAGGACAACTGTTACCAAATTCCAACCCTTATCCACCTCATTCATTGATACAACCATTCTAAACCATTATAATTCTAGAACCACAGGGAAGTAACAACCAACACTCTTTGCTTCTAAATCACAAGTACTACTAGTTAAGATACATTTACAACCTGCTGTTTAGTGAGCACCAGAGGCTTTACAGAGGTGGTAACAAAAATACAGTTCAGGCCTTCCCTGGTGGCACAAGGGGTTAAAGTGCAGCACTGTGGGGCTGTCCACAGCCCCTGCGGCATGGGTTCAATCCCATGCCAGGGAGTGACCCGCAAGGCATAGCATACCTCTGTTGTCTCCCACTGCTCCCCTCAGTAAGATATTTCAGTGCATCTGCCTGTTTTCCTTCCCACTCTGTTTCTTTTGAATCCTGTCATCCCTCACACCTCTGGCCTGTACCTCAGCTCTTGTATGTGTTAAAAAAAATCTTCAAAACAATACAAAAGTTCAGAGACATCCAACAATTTGGCATCACCCATGGGCAAAAACAAATTGCCTTTCTGATCTGAGTGGCCCTGCACCATACACCAGGAGAGGAGACTTAGCTGCAGGTTCTGTGAGTATACTCAGCGACTAAGGTAAGATCTGTAGCACAGATACAACTTTGGCCATTGTTTGCATTTTCAACTTAGTCAAAGTCATGGACAGAAGATCCTGGGATACTTAAAGTTAGTAAGCATTGAAAAGAAATAGGAAAGCAGACAAGGTCAGAGAAACAGAATGGACAGTGGACACCTACTAAGTGAGTTTTGTCCTGATATTATGAGAGCCTAGAGTCAAATGAGAATATTATGTCATGGAACAATGATTTCCACTGCAGCAGACAAAGCCCAGGATCTAAAGTAGTTATGTCATTATCATAAAATGAAAAATAAGTGTGGCCTTGAAATGTCAATTTGGATCAGGCATGAGTGGGATCATTAATGAAAGTTCAAGAGTGAATTTATGAGAAACTAGGGATAGAGCTTGGAGCTCATGGCATAGCATGGATGGTCACAATTCTTGCTTGACTAGTTTCCAAATACACAACCATGGCTATTTTGTATTTCTGTAATAGTACACTATACTTCTTTTCTAATCATCTCCATGTGACACGCAATGGTCAACAAAGTGACAGAAAATTTCAAAAAATTCAATGATCACATAAGCAAACATTTGAATGCATATTTAATTAATTTAATCTATTTATTGAATTAATACATATACATGAAAGAGAAATAAGTATAATGATTGAAATCCATCTCCTCCACAGAGTCACTAAAC
>NW_004567130.1:4826780-4828838 GCF_000260355.1 Condylura cristata | reverse complement strand
ATTTGGGGGAGAAACCGCTTGACATAGAGATGACAACACAAACTCTAAAATAAGGCACATCACACCTATGTGCTCCCCAAAGCTAACAGAGAAAGACCCAAAGACTGAGTGTTGAGTGCACCAGAAATTTTGAACATGTTGAATGAGACATTTGAAAGCCTGAGTTCACTTTGGAAAGAAATGAAGCTTAGACAGGGATCTACTAATTAGATGTTTTAATTTGTTTATTTTGTATTGTTTTAAATTTGCACCTATTGAAAAATAGTACTAGGCACATATAATGGAAAAAGTCAAGAAGTATCTCATGGGTGAGTGCAGATTTAGCTTTAAAATACAGATATTTGGAATGGCATCATGTTCACGTGCAACTAAGTAGCAGCGCATCAATCTCCCCTATAGTGAATAAAAATCTGGCATCACCCATAGACAGAAAATGACCTTCTGAGATCTTTGTTTCCAGCATCATGCACCAACATATCTGAAGGAACCACAGACGCAGGCATGTGAGTCTGTCCCAAGAGCTGAGATAAGAGAACTGCAGCTGTAGGTATGAATTTGGGGGACTATTAGCATATACAAGGAAGTCAGTCATGGAATAGGAGCTCATGAGATAACTCCATTTGTCTGAAGGTAGCAGGATTGAAAATAAATAGGAAAAGCAAAAATAGGAAAAACAAGATATGTTGGGGACACGAAGTGGGCTCTCCCTCTGAAAAGAACTTTTGAGTGTCAAATGAAGAAACGATGTGGGAGGAAGATTTTCATTGAGGTTGACACACCCCATGGTTTTAAAAAGTATGTATCGATATCTTAATTTGAAAAATCAGTGTTAAACTCTGCAGGGCAATATTGGAAGAGGGGTAGGTGGGAAGTTACCAATAAATGTTGGAGAGTGAATACAAGAGAAATTGGAGAGAGACAGCTCCGTGGTTCACAGGAGCTCAGTAACATAATGATGTAAATCCATTTTCCTCTGGTTTGCTGTAACCTGCAAAACACAGGCAGGGTTATCTAGCATTTATGAGTACTCTATAATTCTTAAAATCACCTTCCAGTGACACTCAGTTACAAAAAAAATGTAAAAGAGTTCATAAAATCGTATTAGCAAAGAATCCTGAAAATGTTCCAATTTTTTTAAGATTTATTTATTCATAAAGAATTGGCTCTTGGCAATATTTGCAGATGGTTTTTCAAAGCAAAGGCTTTCCTGTTAGGAAACAAATGGGCATTAAAGAAAATCAGGAAGAAGAAACTGAGACGGAGACAAGAAGTCGTGAGGGACGCCTGGCAAGGGAACTCTCCCTTTGAAAACACCAGGCCCAGGAGGCGAATGGAGAAGTGTGTTGGAGGAACCAGATTACCTTTGTGGCAAACAGTTGACAGTCTGAAACGACAATATGGATATATGATTGAAAGATAGGTGGTAACATTTACAGAGAAATTTTGAGTGAAGGAGATTGAAAAACTTCCTTGTAAAAGTTGAAGAGTAAAACTAAGAGAATTGGAGGGCAGGGTTTGTCTGTCAATTGCTAAGCCAACCAGGAAGTTCCAATTATCTTCTTTGAAACAATACCCAATAATGATGATCAGTATCTCTGTACTACTCTAATTTATTTTTCTCTTAGCACCTCCATGTGGCTCTCAGTAGTTAAAAAAAATAATGGCTAAAAAACCCACAAAAAAATTATAAAATCACATGAGCAAATGACTCCCGAAAATGTTTTCACTTATTGAATTAACTGTATCAGATTCTATGACGACACATCTCTGAGCACAGATTACTGTATTTTGTCCCAATATGGCGCCTGCTCCCAGTCACTGAACAAAAACCTGGCAGCCTAAGCAAACAAACCAGGACACAGGCCTGCAAACTGGCATCGGCGGGGACAGCGGGGTGGCATGGGCACACACGGGGCACCCGAGGTCTCGGCCAAGGTGCTGTGGCTGCCGTGGTGGGGGATGCTGGGGGCAACGCAATCAGGGGCTTGAGAGCCTGTGCTCTGCCCACGCCGCCTGTGCACCTGCTCCTTCCGTGGGCCAGAGTCTGGCTGGTCCACA
>NW_004567130.1:4824898-4825620 GCF_000260355.1 Condylura cristata | reverse complement strand
ATCCTCTCATCACCCCTGCACCTCTGGCATCTACCCCAGTTCTGGATGCATAAATAAATAATTTTTTTTTAAAGTGAAGAAGTGTACACTTGGAGTTTCTTCCTCAAATAGGGGAACATTCGGCAAGCCAAAAGTGTATATCGCAAAGAGCCAAAGCAATACTAGAGGCACGTAAGGACAGGAGACTCAGCAAGGACCCACACAAAATTGGTTGGCCCAAGAGAGAATTAGTACAAAATGCAAAATAATACAAGCAGGTGAAATCCCCACCACTCACGAGTATGGGGCAGTACTACTGCAGCACCCCTCTGAAAGGACTGCAGGTATACGAGGGAAAAAAACAAAACGCAACCCCTGAGGATGAAGTGACAGACGTGAGCCAGACAGAAAACGTACATCTCTTAGAGCACAGTAAATTAGAGAAGGGAAATTTGGAGGTTTGTAAGAGGGCCAGGCAGTAAACGCGAGTCTCAGAACAGCCACGCGGACGTAAGCAAGAACTGGCTTTTGAGGGGTGAACTGAAGGCGTGAAGGGGGCGAGCATGAGGATTATAAACCTTTTAGGACTGTTTTGGCTCGTGGCACTATGCAGACGGTATTACGGTATTTCAAAGCAAAGGCTTTGCCGTTAGAATCCACAGTCAGTAGTGAGGTGGTTTCAAGGATGAAGGAAGAGTCAAATGTTCAAGGTGGCTGGAAAGGAGAGGAAGGGGGAGAATACA
>NW_004567130.1:4820571-4822381 GCF_000260355.1 Condylura cristata | reverse complement strand
TGGCTGCCGTGGTGGAGAGTGCTGGGGGCAACGCAATCGGGGGCTTGAGAGCCTGTGCTCTGCCCACGCCGCCTGTGCACCTGCGCCTTCTGTGGGGCCAGAGTCTGGCTGGTCCACATGATCCAACGTCAGCAGTGTGTCTGAGATGGGTGAGATTTTTCTTGCCTTATCCTACATGTTAATTTATCCTGTTGGATTTGCAGAAGGGGAACAACTGCTCATATTATCTAATTGGAAAGGAAGAACTACAGGAGTTTGTTTGTTTTTACCTTGTAGATTTATATTCTGTTTCATGTGCCCTGTTTTCCACATCACTGTATCCAGCACCGCTGGTCTTTTCACTGGTTGGAATCTGTACACCCTTTCCATAATGGATTGGTCCTTCTTCCGTGATAGCTGGGACAGTAAGCCTATGGGGGAAAAGGGGGAAATTTGAACAGCTAATATTTCATAATAAATCGACTGATAAAGGTAAACACAACTACTACTGTAAAATGTCAACTCCTATCCATCCCCATTCATTGATTATTTCCCAATGCCATGATAAAGTCACACCATAGGCAGACACACAGACTCCATGCATGAAAGGCACATATAAGCAGTGATTCATTCTGAAGGTAACATGTAATGTGTGACATCCTTGCTAGTAGCACATGGCCAGCTTGATCGAGGAGGTAAGGAAAACACAGAAGTCCCAGACAAGTTATGAAACCAGTCCACACACACCACAGAACGAGCACACACAAGACACCTGTATCTGTGTGTTTCCTCAACTGGAAAGATAAACAACAAAGTACTGAAATGGGTCAGTCCGGAAATCGTTAAACATCCTTAGTGTCATATTTAAAAGACTGATTTCGCTTCCTGTGTTGTGACTCTCAACTCGGGAACTAGTAAAACGATGCACAGTATGCTTTCAGCTCTGTTTTTAAAAGTAAACTGTGTGACAGACAGAAACATACTATGGGGCATTTGTGGTAGGACAGAAGGAACTAGGGAAATACGTGGGGGTTGGTGGTGTCATGATTTACTTTAAAATAAGCTTATGTTGGAATGACATCAGGGTCATTATCACTAAGCCACAACACATGAGGTCAAGCTATCAAAACAACACTTGGATCACCCATGGAAAGTAAAAAATATCTGTTTCTGGGAGCTGAATGATCTCCACACATACACCAAGGATCTCGTAGGAGTCCCACCCTCAGGTGCAGTGTGGACAAACTCGCAGGCCACAGGCCAGCGGTGGACTCTGACGTGATTCCACACACCCCCAGCTCCATCCAGGAACAGCTGGAAACCCGGCCGTCAGCAGTCACCCCGAGGGGGACGCTGCAATTCCCAGGCAGTCCTCATCACCACTCCTCCCCACCTCTGAGCCACAGGAACATGTCGTTGTGTTGGAGAACACCATGTCCTACCAACATACTTTTCTCACAGTTATGACACGATCGGATAGTAGCTTTTATGATCACAAGTTGATGGTCCATGATTCTGAGACAAGATTTTTTTTTAATTCCTGAAATAGTTTACCAATATGACACTTTTCTCAAAAAAAAATAAAAGTGTTTTACTCATCTAAGCCATTGTTCCTTAATTAAATCTACCATAAAGACCAGAGGTAGGCTGAAAAGTGAAAAAGCGTGCACTTGGAGATTCATCCTGAAATAGGTGAACATTCAACAAGCCAAAACTGTATGTGGCAAAGAGCCAAGGCAATCCTAGAGGCATGTAACTGACAGGACACTCAGCAAGGACCCACACAAAATTGTTTGGCCCAAGAGAGAATTAGTACAAAATGCAAAACAAT
>NW_004567130.1:4817954-4819454 GCF_000260355.1 Condylura cristata | reverse complement strand
GGGCAATGCCTGCTAATGTTCCTTTGATCTGAAAGCAAGAATTACAGATTTTACCTAGAAATATCATCTGTTTCAAATCTCCTGTTCTCTACCTCTGCGGACTCGGAACCACTCGCCTTTGAACTGGCTATATATGGAGTCTCTGGTGCAAGTTTGCTTGCCGCTCTTTCCTGGAGAGGCATGGCAGGAACCCTATGGAAACAAAGGAAATTTCAACAGCTAACACTTTATAATGAATCGACGGATAAATGTAAACTCAACAACTACTGTAAAATGCCAACTCCTATCCATCCCCATTCATTGATTGATTCCTAAGGTCACCACAAATTCAAGGCATAGGCAGGGAAACAGACTCCTTGCATGAAAGGCACATATAAGCTGTGAATCATTCTGAAGGTAACATGCAATGTGTGACATCCTTGCGAGTAGCACAGGGCCGGCTTGAACGAGGAGGAGAGGAAAACACAGAAGGTCCTCAGACAAGGTAAGAAACCAGACCACAGATACCACAGAAAAAGAACACACAAGGCACCTGTATCTGTGTGTTTCCTCCACTTGAAAAGTAAAGAATGAAATACTGAGATGGGTCAGCCCGGGAATCGTGAAACATCCTTAGCGTCATATTTAAGTCTGATTTCACTTCCTCTGTGTTGTGACTCTGATGATAGCAAACTAGTAAACTGATGTACAGTACACTTTTAGCTGTGTATTTAAAAGTGCATTGTGCAAAAGGGAGGGTGATGTAATTGATTATCTTTTCAAATTTAAATAAATTTTAAAAGAGTATACTGTTCAAGTTATATACCACAGACAATTTGTGGGGGTCGAGTGGGGAATGGGATTAAAAGAGTGGGGGGAGGGAAGTGCACTGGACTTTGTGATGGCACATGGGTGATTTGGTGATGGGAACTCAAGGAGGATTGCAAATGAGATGGAAAAATGCACAAAGTGATGTAAAAATAGACTGGTACATTATTTTTTGTAAAAAAGAGTATACTCTTTAGCCCATGGAAATTAGTAAAAGCTTCTGTGGTATGAAGCAAAAAATTAGGGAAACGATATGTAGGATGTGACATATACTTTAAAATATTGCGATGACATCAGAGTTATAAAAAGACAGTCAGCCTATCCAGCAGGCTTTCTGCATTCTCACCAAAATGTAAAAATGTCTTTCTGAGAGCTAAGTGTTCCAGGCCCAACAAAGACGGTCTCGTAGGAGGCCCAGCCTCAGGTGCAGCGTGGACAAAATCACAGGCCTCAGTCCCAGCAGACAACCTGCAGGGCCAAGCCCTGATTCCACACACCCCCAGCTGCATCCAGGAACACCTGGAAACCCGGCCGTCAGCAGTCACCCCAGAGGGGATGCCGAACATTCCAGGCAGTCTTCATCACCTCTCCTCCCCATCTCTAAACCGCAGGAACATGTCGTTGTGTTGGAGAACACCATGTCCTACCAACATACTTTTCTCACAATTATGGCACGATCGGATAGCAGCTTTT
>NW_004567130.1:4813667-4814859 GCF_000260355.1 Condylura cristata | reverse complement strand
AAAAAAAAAAGTGAAGAAGTGTACACTTAGAGGTTCTTCCTGAAATAGGGGAACATTCGGCAGGCCAAAAGTGTGTATAGCAAAGAGCCAAAGCAATCCTACAGCCATGTAAGGACAGGAGACTCAGCAAGGACCCACAAAAATTGGTTGGCCCAAGAGAGAATTAGTACAAAATGCAAAATAATACAAGCAGGTGAAATCCCCACCACTCACGAGTATGGGGCGGTACTACTGCAGCACCCCTCTGAAAGGACTGGAGGTATACGAGAGAAAAAAACAAAACGCAACCCCTGAGAATGAAGTGACAGACGGGAGCCAGACAGAAAACGTACATCTCTTAGAGCACAGTAAAGCAGAGAAAGGAAATTTGGAGGTTTGTAAGAGGGTGAGGGAGTAAACATGAGACTCAGAACGGCCACACAGATATAACTGAGAACTGGCTTTTGAGGGATGAACTGAAGGCGTGAAGGGAGCGAGCATGACGATTATAAGACTTTTAGGACTGTTTTTGGATCGTGGCAATATGCAGAGGGTTTTTCAAAGCAAAGTCTTTCCGGTTAGAATCCACAATCAGTAGGTTTTCTCCAGGATGAAGGAAGAGTCAAATGTTCAAGGTGGCTGGAAAGGAGAGGAAGGGGAAGAATACAGAAGTGCCAGTGACAGGGACAGACAGAAGCTGCGTTGGAAATACAGAAAGCGATCTGAGGGGAACAGTAGGTAGGGCTGGCAGAAATTCCCAGGACGTTGGCAGGTACTCTGCCTGAGGTGGGAGTCAGCAGAGGAAGACAGAAACACACTTGTGCCTTAAGAGGCCACTAATTTAATACGATGGGGTGAGTGAAAAGGGGGGAGATATGAGAGTATGCAAAAAAAAAAAAAACTTAAAAATCTAGAAGGCCATACGTAAAACCCCTGAGTGCACTGCCGAGCACTTCTGGCTCTTAGACATAGCACTACTAATTCAATGTGTCCTCTGCTTTCAGCTTTCTTTGCCAATATAATAACATGTAAACGATTGAAAGACTGGCATCGGCGGGGACAGCGGGGTGGTGTGGGCACACGCAGAGTGCCAGAGGTCTCGGCCAAGGCACCATGGCTGCCGTGGTGGGGAGTGCTGGGGGCAACGCAATCGGGGGCTTGAGAGCCTGTGCTCTGCCCACGCCGCCTGTGCACCTGCGCCTTCTGTGGGGCC
>NW_004567130.1:4811248-4812424 GCF_000260355.1 Condylura cristata | reverse complement strand
CCTCTCCTCCCCACCTCTGAGCCGCAGGAACATGTCCTTGTGTTGGAGAACACCATGTCCTACCAGCATACTTTTCTCACAATTATGGCACAACCCAGGCACCACCTTTTACACACACAAGTCGAGGGTCCGAGATTCTGAGGCAGGATTTTACTTTACTTCCTGAAATAGTTTACCAATATGACACTTTGCTCCTAAAAAGTAAAAGGATTTTACACGTCTAGGCCATTGTCCCTTACTTAAAGTACAATAAAGATCAGCGGGAGGCTTAAAATTGAAGAAGCGGGCTGCTCCCTGGTAGCACAGTGGGTTACAGCACAGCACTGAGAAGCTAAAGCCACTTGACATGAGGTCTATCTCCACCCGAGGAGGTGACCCACATGGTGCGGCAGACCTCTCCTGACCCACCCGCTGCTCCCCTCAGCAGTGGTTTTCATCAGTCGGCCTGTCCTGCTCTCCATCGTGTCTCAGATGAATCCCCTCATCGCCCCTGCACATCTGGCATCTACCACAGTTCTGGATACATAAATAAATAAATTTTTTTAAAAGTGAAGAAGTGTACACTTGGAGATTCTTCCTGAAATACGGGAACATTCGGCAAGCCAAAAGTGTATATAGCAAAGAGCCAAAGCAATCCTAGAGGCACATAAGGACAGGAGACTCAGCAAGGACTCACACAAAATTGGTTGGCCCAAGAGAGAATTAGTACAAAATGCAAAATAATACAAGCAGGTGAAATCCCCACCACTCACTAGTTTGGGGCGGTACTACTGCAGCACCCCTCTGAAAGGACTGGAGGTATACGAGAGAAAAAAACAAACGCAACCCCTGAGAATGAAGTGACAGATGTGAGCCAGACAGAAAACGTACATCTCTTAGAGCAAGGAAAGGAAATTTGGAGGTTTGTAAGAGAGCGAGGGCGTAAAAATGAGTCTCAGAACAGCCACGCGAATGTAAGCGAGAACTTGGCTTTTGAGGGGTGACCTGAAGGCGTGAAGGGAGCAAGCATGCGGATTCTAAGACTTTTAGGACTGTTTTGGCTTGAGGCAATATGCAGACGGTTTATCAAAGCAAAGGCTTTCCTGTTAGAATCCACAGTCAGTAGCGAGGTTGTCCCGGGATGAAGGAAAAGTCAAATGCTCAAGGTGGCTGGAAAGGAGAGGAAGGGGGAGAATA
>NW_004567130.1:4801151-4802366 GCF_000260355.1 Condylura cristata | reverse complement strand
GCTGCTCCCCTCAGCAGTGGTTTTCATCAGTCGGCCTGTTCTGCTCCCCACCATGTCTCAGGTGAATCCTCTCATCGCCCCTGCACCTCTGGCATCTACCCCAGTTTTGGATGCATAAATAAATAGATTTGTTTAAAGTAAAGAAGTGTATACCTGGAGATTTTTCCTAAAATAGGGGAACATTAGGCAAGCCAAAACTCTATATAGCAAAGAGCCAAAGCAATCCTAGAGGCAAGTAAAGACAGGAGACTTAGCAAGGACTCACACAAAACTGGTTGGCCAAAGAGAGAATTAGTATGAAATGCAAAATAATACAAGCAGGTGAAATCCCCACCACTCACGAGTTTGGGCGGTAGTACTGCAGCACCCCTCTGAAAGGACTGGAGGTATACGAGAGAAAAAACCAAAACGCAACCCCTGAGGATGAAGTGACAGACGGGAGCCAGACAGAAAACGTACATCTCATAGAGCACAGTAAAGCAGAGAAAGGAAATTTGGAGGTTTGTAAGAGGGCCAGGCAGTAAACACGAGTCTCAGAACAGCCACGCGGATGTATGCGAGAACTGGATTTTAGGGATGAACTGCAGGCGTGAAGGGAGCGAGCATGAGGATTCTAAGCCTTTTAGGACTGTTTTTGGCTCGTGGCAATATGCAGATGGTTTTTCAAAGCAAACTGTTTCCGGTTAGAATCCACAGTCAGTAGCGAGGTTGTCCCGGGATGAAGGAAGAGTCAAATGTTCAAGGTGGCTGGAAAGGAGAGGAAGGGGGAGAATACAGAAGTGCCAATGACAGGGACAGACAGAAGCTGCAGTGGAAATACAGAAAGCGATCTGAGGTGAACAGTAGGTAGGGCTGGCAGAAATTCTCAGGACGTTGGCAGGTACTCTATGTGAGTTCGGAGTCAGCAGAGGGAAGACAGAATCTGAGTTGTGCCTTAAGAGGCCACTGGTTTTATTATGATGGGGTGAGTGTAAAGGGGGGAAATATGAGAGACTCGTTCAGTCTCTTACATGAGTCAAGCAGCAGAGGACCCGGATTCAACTTGGAAGGGGTCATTATTTATGGTATGCTGGGCGTTACACGTGAGAAGATCTACAGAAACATTAGTTCTCAGGTGCAACCGGCAGAGAGAGGCAGGACTCGCGGTGACGCCCGGCCCTTGCCAGGGCACCTGCCATAGCTGCCGCTATCTAGGAGAGCGAGACTCTCACATGG
>NW_004567130.1:4768724-4773950 GCF_000260355.1 Condylura cristata | reverse complement strand
ACATAGAACAAAACAATCACCACGAGTAGCAGAGAAGAAAGTTTGTTTGTTTGTTTGTTTTAAATCAAGAAAAGCTTATGGAACTTATAGAAAAGTCATGGAAGAGCATACCAAAAAATGCAAAAACTACAGAGTAGTAGGCAAAGTTAGTAGCCTAGTGATGACACCTGACTGAAGTCACAAAGTATAGAAATCAATGAGAAATTTTCTCTAAATAGCTGCTGAGTTTAACATTAGGTGGTCTATAAACCACAGACCATCTTCACCTAGAGAACATTTTATCTCAAGGAGCATACTACATCTTTACACCTAAGACCCGCAAGATTGTCTTGCTTATGTAAAACCTGTAGTTCTATGACCATGGCTAACTGGAATCTGCTCTAAACGTTTGCTAGTAAAGGCAGAGTGTTAGTTACCACTGTCCTTGGTGCATGGATTGGGGCAAATGCTGAGGCTGAGTCAGCTTCTTAGGGAAACCTGGAAATAAAAACTGACACAGAACTAAACTGAACTTCTGAACTGATTTGACTCAGGTCTAGAGACCCATGCCATCGCTAATGGGTACCTCTCCGTGTGTGCTGAGGGGCAGGCTGACGGCCAGCTCGTGGAGCAACTACCTTCTTAGCGATGGGATCATGGGTCAGCTAACCAACCTTCCTGAACCGCAGTTGCCTAATGAGTAAAAAGTGGGCTGTAACAGCACAGTTACTTTGCAAAGCTATTGAATGACTACAGCAGACAACAAAGGCGAAGCCTGTGAACACAGTATCGCACTTGGAATAAAACACTTGGCAAAGGTCTCTGCATTCTATCAGTAAGACATTTTTAGAATAGGTAAAATCCTACCTCTTTACAGCAGTCTTTTGAAAAATCTCTGTTTCTAGTAAAGAAAAACAAATTTTAATCAACAGTAGAAACAATATAGAATATTAAAAGTATAAGACAGCTAAAAAATATTCCCAGGACCAACTTGTACACAACACTAGAAGGAATTCTTAGGGTCTCTCCATTATATTTACCAAAAGCAAGACATTTTATATCACTTCTCAAAATATACTTATCACCATTTATCACCTATAGTGAACCGCTATTTACAGTGACCATAATCCTGGTCATTCTATGAAACCGACATAAAATGGTATCATTAGCAGAAACTGCATCAGAACTGATGATGTCAAACTTAAATAGCATGGTTCTTCTGGATATCCACCATAAGGAGTACTTAGAAGAGAGTATAGTAATTTTGCTATGACATAACACAACTTCTCCAGCTCCTTGGTCAACAAGTTGTTTAGGATGAAACAGGGACTGTGATGGAGGTGTATGGGTGCTCTGGTGTGGCAGGAAAATTAGGGTGACCACATTTAAGAGGAGAAAGCCTATGGATGAGAAAACAAACAAGGATGTAAAATAATGATATGTCATTAATTTAAAAAAAAAAAACAAGGAAGCTTGGTCCATACACACTACAGTGCAGAAAAGACTTTCACAAGTCTTTTTTCCAACTGCAAGGTAAATATGAACAGCTGTGTGTCCCGTTTGATAGAGTACTTCTTCCAGAAGTAGTCTCTCTGGGTCTTCTTCACAGAGTAGGAAGATTCGGTGTATGCTGGATAGTAGGAAGTGTCATTTTTCTAAACCCTCCCCATGATGCATCAAATATTTACAAAATCATAATTTTCAATCTGGAAGTCACCACTGCCATGCGCTGTGCTTCTGAACAGCAGGAAAAATCACCAAGGCCAAGTAGCATCTTGAATGGGAACAGCTGAGCCATTCAAGATATAAACTGTATGATACCATCTATCTGGAATTCTGAGAAAGGCACAGCCATGGACACAGTAAAAGGTCAGCGGTGTCCAGGGGTTAGAAAGAAGGGAGAGGTGAGGAGGCAGAGCGCAGAGGACATAGAGTCATTTCGCTATTCTGTGCAATGCTACAGCGGTGGCTCCAGGTCAGCGCACATTTTTCCAAATCATAAAATACACAACACCAGGAGTGAGCCAGCGCATAAATTATGACCTCCGGGTGCCAATGGGGCAGTGTGGACCCACACATTTTAAGAAAGGCACAGCTGTGGTGCAGGGTGTGTACGTGTGTGGGAACCGGAGTACACAGGAGTTCTGTACTTTTTTGCTCAATTTTGCTACAACTCTAAATGGCTCTAAAGACTTAACTTTTAAAGGGTTTCCTCGGACCTGCAATTACCATATAATAACTTATCATGGCACAATTACTTTAAAATGAAAAAAATATGAGAATCAACTCCCCACCTGATGTTTTTGTATATAGACAAAATAAGCTCTTTTAATTTTAAATTTAAGGGGCAAAATATGATAAAGATCACTTCATGCTTTAATAATTACAAAGATATTTAGTGCAACATAAATCAAATTAAGCCATGCACATAACAAGCAATTTTACTTTACTTTGAAATCAGAAATCAGTCTGCTTATTTTGTCTCAGAATTATCCTGAAAGAGGAAGAAGCTATAAAGAACACCTTGTAATTACCTAGAATGACCACAGTGATTCATGTACAAATACCTGTTAAGTACTAATCAAAAATCAAAACAATAACCAGCCCTGTAATTTTGGGGGATGATACAATGAACCCAATACCGTGTTACATCATCATATTACCTATGAAGAGAAACGTTTAAGATAAAGCCCAAAATTACGGCCAGTGTCACTGCTGTGTAGAAAGACTTCGCACGTGAGCCTGAGGCTGCTAGCCTGAGAGAGGGCTGACCACTGGGAGTCTGCGAATGTGGGTTGGGGGACACCCCGCGACTCCCCAAATGCTAACTTAGATACAAACAAGGTGGTTTCTGTGAACACAGCTTTCCTTCCGGGAACGGGGCCTTCAGCACAGCAAGGCAGAGGGCGTGCGGGCTGCAGCCAGACGCTGGGCCTGTGTCTGGGAGCCCCTGGGCCTGGGCTGTCGTATTTTGATGGTGGAGGCATTGGGCCCAGCGCGAGACAGCTGCAGGGGAGGGCTCCTCACAGCTGGAACCTGTCTCCTGCAGACTCTGTCCCCCATATGCTTTTACTTGGCTGATTTTTCCTTGCGCCCTTTCACAATAGCAACCCACGAGCATGAAAACTACCATATGCTGTGTCCTGTCAGTTCTTCCAGTGAACAACCCAAGCTGCATGTGGCTAGGGAACTCCTGACCCAACAACAGGAAGTGACACTCTTATTTTGAGGTTTAACAGGTGAGACACAATTACAGCCAGAACAATAGTGCACAGCATACCTTCATTGGGATCTCCTTTGTGGGGCCCTGTGTATTCCTCTATTTCAGTCCATTCAACTACAGGCAGAAAAAATACAGATGAAACATGGATATCAGAAAAGAATATGAAACAAGTAACAATTCTATCTTATAAGGAATTTAAAATAAAGCATTATGATGATTGACAGTATGCTTCTAGAGTATGCAAGTTCCTGTAAATAAATTGGGGAAAAAATTCCATTTTCTTCAGCTAAGCAGGGTTTATTTAATTCCTCTTTATAATAGTTGTGACTCAAACAGGTAAATGGAACAATAATGTAAAAGTATCATTTATGTGTAACAACTCTAATCATAAAGTATGTATTTCTAATCCTTTCCTTAATTTCTTATAAAACTAAAAACATAGTTGAAAGCAAGCCCCATTTGTTTTAATGTGATTATAGAAAATACATAGAAACTTAAATTTTTATACTTTTTTCAGAAAGATAAGACTGTTTCAGGTGTCAATGACTACACACAATTTCTCAAACAACTCTGAAGACCAAACAATTAAGAAATATCAACTATAGATGCAATTTGCACCTTTTTTTCATTACCAGAATTCCTAGATTTTCTGTTTCCCTCTGGTCACCCCTCAGGTGTAACTCACAGCCTGGAGCTTACCTATATCTTCATTCTTTTCTTCCTTCTCGACCTTTTTGTCCTTTCCATTTATTTCCTCTTTTTTGGATGTACTAAGATGTTGTTTTCTAAAGTTAACCATTGCTTTGTAATTGCTATATGTAAAGAAAGGAAGTAAGTAATTTTTATTTATTTATTCTTAGAGTATTTCAGATAATAACCAAATTTTAATTAGGCCATATATTTCAAATTTGGAAGTGTTACAGTTGTTTTTTTTTTTAATCAAACAGGTCATTTGCAGATGAAAGGGCTATAGCACAGCGAATTTGAGTCAACTTAAAATACTAGAAAGTATATGTCAAGTTCCAAGTAGCCTTCTGTTCCTGAACAAACCACTTCCTTGGGCTCCCTTTTCTTCTATAGTGCAGAGATCTGCCTGCCCCATTCAGAAAGTTATTAGGACATTTAACACACCCACAACACACCCCCCCAAAATGAAACAGAAACAAAAACCTAATGCGCAGAGAAATACTGAAGCAATGGAATCATTTCTTCCTGAACTGTACCGGTAGAACTACCAATGCAGTTCTATCCCAATGGATGCCAGATATAATTCAGTGTGTGCTTTTTTATAGGTTCTAATGACCAAATGCTATATTTCGGCTAGGAGCTGCTCTTCCCCTGAGATTTATAATTCCAAGGCATCTCAGCTATCATAGAAGTCGTAACTATGCTTGTAAATATATTACCTCGTGAGATTACGTAACTGCCCCCCTGTAATTACAGCCAGTCACATGAGGAACACAAAACTAAGAAAACAGCCTGGGTTTCAGCATTTCTACTCCTTCTCTACCTATTCAGACTCATAATTAGTAGATCGCCCTTGGAAGGCTGCGTAATCCCAGGTTCTTATCCAGCAGACCTGGAAGCCACACCCTGTTTTTATGATACCTGGATACTGACGCGTCATGGATGGGGTTAACCTTTCCTAACAACCAACTAACCATGACATTGTACTACCTCTTTGTAAAGCAGAACCTGAAATATTTTGAAACTTGACATAGGTACGAGTCACTTGGGTGTTTGTCACTGTTGTGGAAAGCAGATCACTTGCGGGATCAACTTCAATGAACCTTAGACCAGTTAGCAGCCACTAATCTGGGAAGGGCAATGTGGCAATTTTGACAACCTTTAAAAAAGGAGCCCTACAGCACATAAGGCAGTTCTGGGGTACAGATCTGGCACGGAAAGAGAAAGATCAGCCTTATCTCTTCCTGAACCACTGTTTCAACTTCTCTAACAGCTGAGATTGGTCCCAAATGATGTCTGCTAGCAGAAAAGGCAAACACGATCCTCAAAGGGTAATT
>NW_004567130.1:4767413-4768354 GCF_000260355.1 Condylura cristata | reverse complement strand
AAAATTCAAGGGGGAAAGCTAGGTGAGAGCCTCCAAAGAGCAAGGGCAGGATTTTCTGCTAAAATGGGCATTTCAAAATGCAAGTAAGTAGTCAGAAAAATCAGACACGGGACATTTTGTAGAGTTATGCTGGAGTGAAGTGGACCACATCAGAACACCTAAGGACAAAGATCTACAAGGACTGGATAAGGAATCATGCGCCCACCCACTCCTAACTAGTCTGGCCGAGGCTTGGTTTCTGGCCGGTGATGTGGACTCACCCAGTGCCGTTCCACAACTGCCCGCTGCCTATCCAGAGTTTGCCTAGCCGCGCTGGGAAATCCCACCTGTTACATAAGTGGCAGCAGGTAGGTTATTCTGAACCTCAGGTTAGTGACAGCTAACACTTCAACATAAGTACTTACTTAATTAAGCCATTGGCAAGAGCATATTGCTCAGCGGTCCCTCCAAACATGTCTTCAGCAGAGTAATCAACACCGTGCTGAAGCAGCAGTTCAATGGTATCTGTCGCTTCGTAACTTGAAGCAAGCACAAGGGCTGACCTAAAACAGCAGAGAGACTGTCACCCTTGGAACTCAAGTCACTTCGGTAGCTACTTGAGTCCACTCTGCCAAACTCATCCCTCGCCTGCCTGCACAGAAATGGCCTCCCACGTGCACAAGGGTTCACTTCACATGTTCCTTGCCCACTGGGACACTTCAGAGTAGAAAATGCTAATTTAAAGTCCGTTGATGGACAAGAAGTTACGCCAAGATCATTTATCTGAAATGGGTGAAGCTCTAAATGAAGAATTTTACATTTCTTTCTTAGTCCATTATATTATCAGTTAAAGGTCAGGTAAGCTAGTTGTTTGCAGGCTTAATACAACAGCATTGAGAATAACGGTAACAGTACTCGTGGTTGTAGCTAATGATGCTGAGAAGCAATGCCAAGCACGAAAT
>NW_004567130.1:4762280-4763368 GCF_000260355.1 Condylura cristata | reverse complement strand
AAAAAAAAAAAATATATACATATATTACATGTACATTTCTAAGGAAATCTGTTTTATTTTGCTGACTCCCTTTTTAACTATACCTTCTTTTGGCAAACATTAACATTTAAGGAATGAAGGACTTCAGGGCTCATTTTGAGAATTCTCTACTGCAGGTGAGTTTCTTTCCCCCTGATGCCAATTTGCTGGGCTCCCTTTCACAAGGGCACGGGGCACAGTCGCACTATCAGGCACTCCCAGCTCCACTGAGCACATGGGCACTGAATGAAAAACCACAGGCTCCAGATGAATTCTGATTGCTTAATACCAAGTGGCTCCTGGGTTTTCCCCTATTAGAAGATGAAACTTTTTTCTCATAGGGTGTTATATAGTTTTTAAAAATTCACTTTATCCTGGTTTTCCTTTTAATTGCCACTGAAAAGTATTTTCTACTTTTAAAAGCAGAATGGGAACCAGAAATAAAAACACAATGTCCTCCATAATTTGAGAATTTGGCACAAGAAAAAACTACACAAAATGTTCCTTTACCAAGTAAGAAGTATCCTCCCTCAAACCTAAAGAGCACCTGCGGATAAACCAGGGAAACAACTCTTCCCTCTACTGGCAATTCCCTTCAATCGCTCATTTCCCAGACAGCCTGCAAGTTTGTGAATGCTCTCTGGCCTTTCTCCCTCTTCAGGCTGGCAGGAGAAAGAGAAGTCACTTTATATAAAATTCTGAAGTAGAAATGTGTCAGCAGCAGCAGGGTTCTTTCATATTACTTTGAAGTTTTAAAATAAAACCTATTTCTAAGGTCAGTTTTGTTTCCCTGTGTTTTTTATTATTAGGAAAACAATTACTTAGATGGGGGAATTTTAAATAAAATTTATTTAGCCAATTCAGTGCTTTTTACACAAATATTTGCCCAACATACCTACTACCCAAAGTTAGGCCCCTCCTGTGTCTTTTAGAAGCATCATTGTTTAAAGTGAAACCTTCGCAGTTATTCAAACATTGTGCCTGCAGGGAGCGCCTGGCCCTCCAGTATGGAGATGTGGCCCGCCCACGGCAGGGCTGTGGCTACAGCGGGTCAAGTCCGTGCAGATGGG
>NW_004567130.1:4757649-4761415 GCF_000260355.1 Condylura cristata | reverse complement strand
TCAGTCAAGCGCCACCCTCCCACGATATAGCTGTCAACACCTTGATCAGAGCTGTCCGGTTCTCGTCATCACACAGGTTAAGGTTGCATTTCCTCTCCACAAGCAGAGTAACCACGTCCCGGTGGCCATGGGCGGCGGCCAAGTGGAGGGCAGTCCTAGAAGAGCAAAAGTCCCCTTTAGGAAGTCACAGTGACCATCACAATTACGCCAAGCCTCACAGAACTGTAAACACGAACTAGATAGTTATTCCAGTGTCTCCAAAACATTTTCTTCTGGAAAAGTACAACATTTGTTAGCTTTTCTCACTCACCACATGAATGCCTGCATGAATGAAAAGCTTGACCTTTGGGCTCAGTGCAACTGGACTTGAATCCTACTTTACCCTGTCACTTATTAGCTACTACTTAGCTGTCTATGTTTCAAGTTCTCATCAGTTTCTCATCAAGAGCTAAAATTGTTCTTGCCTCACAGGACACTACAGTGATATTTACACCAGACTCTATGAACAGTGTCCAGGATAGCAACTCAATATTGTTAAATAATACAACTCTTATTAACATTAGTGCCATTTTATGAAGGAGTGACTCAAATAAAATGATTCAAGCACCATGATTTTGCAGTTATATTTAGGTTTGGAGGGAGAACTCTCCTTCGCTGATTCTAAGATGCTCTCACCTTCTCACATTTAACATCCCTGATATGTAGAATTCATAGTGTTTCATAACTACAGTTGACAGCATTTTTAAAATGTCTCATTGATACATCGAATAGTGGAGGTATCACATACTCCACAGTGTGGTACTTTAAGTGAAGCATAAAATAAACAACAGTCTGCTACAGTTTGACTCATATTATTGACAGTCAAATAAACTGTAATTGTTTTTAAAGCATTACAAGTTAAGAGGACTGAACAAAAAAAAAAATTTAAAAATGACTGTTACTGCAAATTTTCAAGAAACTTTAGGCCAAAGGAAATTCATGCCTCCTATGCAGAGAAGTTGCTCATTTATACACTATTTTTATAGATAAATGGTGTGGGAGTCAATATTCCAACTACTAATATTAGTATTCAATATTATAGTAAATTTTCAAAAGGCAAGTAAAGATGATCTTTTATAGTTTTCTGCTTTCAGAAGTGCTTTTAGTTGAAAGGAGGCGGGAAAAGCTTCCACAGAGGTTAGATGATGATGCATTCCTTCAGTTTGTATTTGCTCATCTTGCTTAGACTGGGACATGAAGCTTTTAAGGATAAAATATGTAGAATGTGGGCCCTCCCAGATGGTGCATCGGGTTAAAGCACAGCACTAAGAAGCTAAAGCCCCTTTAGCATGAGTTGGATCCCCCTCCCCAGAGGTGACCCACATGGCGTGGCAGACCTCTCCTGGCCTACCCGCTGCTCCCCTCAGCAGTGGACTTTGTCAATCTACCTGTTCTGCTCCCCACTCTGTCTCGAGTGAAGCCTCTCACCGCCCCCACACCTCTGGATGTACCCCAGTTCTGTGTGCATTAATAAATCATTTTTTTAAAAAAAGTACAATGTTTCTGCCACATAGTGATGGATAAAGCTGAGTTAAAATAATGAAAACAGGTGCCTCTTGAAAAGGCAAAAGTAAGTCAGTAGATACCAATCCAGAGAAAATGTTTAAAAATGGGGGAAAAAAGACTTTTATCTGTGGAACATCCATATTCCTGCTGTTCTCCAGGATATTTCATTCATAATAGATCTATACTAGAATTCGTATACATGCTCAATGCAAATGACATATTTTTAAACTTTTAGTACAAAAGCTCATAAATAAAAATTTGATCACATTTTGCATGTGTTTTCAACCAACACAGATTATATTGGCACGGATGTATCAGCAAAGGACGTTTTTCCTTCTGTTTGCCAATGAACGTCTTTGCCACTCAGCGCATCTGCGCCTGCACCACTTTCTATAGTACCAAATGGCCCCATGAATGCACCAGTTTAATTACATAGTCTGTTGCTCGACTGCTCCCCGATACAGAACTTTTTAAACAGTGCTGAGAAAAAAATAATTGCATGTTACAGTGCTCTACTTCTGAAAAATATTTTAGAATTTTTATTTGTTTATGCATACAAGACATGGGGTGCAGGCCGGAGGCAAGGGGAGTAGAGGGGGTCAGAGAATTCACCAGATTTTCCAAAGAGGTTAACTAATGGGTAAAGGACTACGTATTTTTAAGTGTGATACTTATCACCTAATTGCCTGTTTGAAAAAGGAAAAGAAACTTTAAATGTGAAACATAGTCAGTGCACTGCTCCAAAGCCCCATCCGCACAGTAGACAGGAAATTATTATTTCACTCCCCTTTTACACCAATCCTCTATTACCTGTCCCAACCTGTTTTTTCCACTGTACATTGGTCACTTGCAGTATTACAACAAGTACTTGGTCCAATTTCAAATAAGAAGTTTCTCTTCAGTTGATTTTAAAATTCTTGTTTTTAAATAGGAAGATACTTTTTTTTAGGATTTCAGTAATCTCTCTCATTTTTTCAATTTACTTAGTTATGCATAACAGGCCAGAGGTGCAGGAGTGGTGAGGGGAATTCACCAGAGACAGAGTGGGGAGCAGAACAGGCAGATCTACTGAAATACACTGCTGAGGGGAGCAATAGGGAGACAGGAGAGGTCCGCTGTGCCTTGTGGTCATTCCCTGGCCAGGGATGGAACTCGCGCTGCAGTGGCTGTGAGAGTTTCATAGTGCAGTACTTTAACCTGTTGCAACACCAGGGAAGGCCCACAAGATACATTTTCAACTGATTTTTAAAAAAAAGTATTGTAAGTACATAGTACAATACATTGTCATTTATTTTTAACAGTAGTATTATTTGATCAAAAGAGAGGGTTTTCACTTTTATCTTACCAAGCTGAATTTCAAAATTCTTCCTTTGGTGGCATTCTTAAGAAAATAAATATCAACATCAAAAACATAGTAGGAGAACTGGTAATGAACACACACTAACACAGGGTTTAAGAAGTGCTAGGAAATAAACAAAAACCACAGAATGCACATCTATCTCCTGAGGCTGTCTCAGAGTGACGGCAGGGGGTTTGTAAAAGAACCGCACCTGTTTGGACAGGGTGCTCGCCACCACCTTGCCTCTCACAGAGTGAGGAGCAAGGAACAGTCAGTACGCAGGCTTCACTGTGGGAAGCGCATTTCATTCCTGTTTACTTCAATTCCTTTTCCTACCTGGGGCCCTAACTGTTTCCACCACTATCCACTGGTCACTCACTGATATGTCCAAAAGGGACTTAGCTACATAACTGTTGATTTAAGAACCATTCTCTGGAAGATGAGGCTGTGTTCCTGTGATAAAGATGAAATAAAGCACCAGTGTAACTCAGCATTTCAAGGTTTTACACTTTAGTTTGTTTTGCAAAATTGATGAGTCTAACAACGGTTTCCATTTTTGAGAACCAAGTTTTCCTGTTTGAGAACCCATCTCCCTCCTCCAAAGTGTCCTAGGTTGCTCGGAAAAGGCCACAGGGAGGAGGTAGTGACCTGCAGAGATGCTCAGGCATATCTGAAAACTGTCCTCCAGGGAGCAGGTCACACTGAGCTACTGTCTCACCCTGCATTTGTTACAGCACGGAACCTGCGGGCACCCGAGTGTGCGGGGACCCGACAGTGTAGGCACCCGAGACTGTGCTGGCACCCGAGAGTGGGGACACCCGAGACTGCAGGCACCCGAGTGTGAGAGCACCCAAGAGTGCAGGCACCCGAGAGAGTGCGGGC
>NW_004567130.1:4684694-4756824 GCF_000260355.1 Condylura cristata | reverse complement strand
CACGTTCCAAAAACTTTGGGGGGCCCCAAAGCTGGCTCCTGCTAGACCCCTTTATTTTGTTTTGCCACTCCTACAGCTGTGACAACTCTTTCATTCCAATGCATCTGATCAAGTCAAAAGGGATTTTACAACAGGCTGATAAATGAAAGCAATTGGTGGTTGTAGTAAAGTCAATATTGTGAAACAAGACAGTACCAAGAACCTGTTAAAAAAGTAACCAGAGGTGATTTGGTGATGGGAAACCCTCAGGGATTACAATCGAGATGGAAAAAAAAAAATGTGCAAAATGATGTAAAAATAAACTTTGTAATAAAAAAAAAAGTAACCAAAGCCCTTTTTCTGCCGGGCACCAACAACCCAAATCCCATCACTCTACTCTTTCTTACGTCCTTTTATGGTTCAGCCTTTAAATGAGCAACTCTACTGTCAGGCTTTTGGTGATGGAGTCACAAGTAAACTTTCCCACCCTGGCCCTCAGCTTCCCTTCACCTCTTCCACATCTAGGATGCCTTAATGAGAATGAAGGTCATTAAATAGGAACTAGGGTTCAAGGGGCTTCATTGTAGCTAATCTTTCACTGTGGTCAATATAGAGATGTCAGCCTTAAATGTTATAAATTCATGTACCTGTTTTAACATTACCAGATGATCGGCAGCAAAGAGTAACGACCGCAATGAGGACACCTTGTCTAACTGCGTTCCCCTTTTAATCATAAAGGTTATATTCTTAGCTGAAGGTCAAAATGACCCCAGACTGTTCTTAGGGAAAAGAACAGTTATCTTTCTGCTTAATTCATATGCAAAGATTATGCCACCACGTGCTGTAATGTATAAATAAAGTCCTGCTAAGACCATAGGCAGGAGACACTAGCACCCCAGACTGACGCCCGTGTTTTCCTCACTCCCACTTCCCCTGTCCCCTGAAAGTCTCGGCTGGCCGACTCCATTTCCCACCTTCAAAGACCCTGTTCTGACATTTGTTGATGCAGCTGTCATCCAGGCAGCGGGTCTACACGGGGCTGCTCCTCCCCTCCTGCACCTTGCTACAGCACGAACCGCTGGGCACCCAGAGTGTGCGGGCACCCAGAGAGTGCGGGCACCCGAGGTGCGGGCACCCGAGAGTGGGGACACCCGAGACTGCAGGCACCCGAGTGTGAGAGCACCCAAGAGTGCAGGCACCCGAGAGAGTGCGGGCACACGGTGAGTGCACGCAAAGGAAGATGCTCTGCACACTCTGTTTCTTGGCTCACTCCTGCCTTAGTTACACCTTTTCGCGCTGAAAGTAACGCCGCCCACGGCTCACTTGGCATGACCCCGAGCGGCTGCCATTCGGTGTCTGCTGCTCGCTTTGCGAGCCCGAGCCTGGCTCCAGCCCCAGAGGCCAGGACCACAGCCCAGGGTTTGTGCTCCGTGGCAAGACCCAGGCCCCCAGCAGCTGCTCCCAGAAAGCCTGTGTTCTCCCAGGACTCCTGCCTTCCCCCTGCTGCCTCGATGCCCTGTACCTTAACCGCGGGTCCACGTCATTCAATCGGCTTTTCTTCAGCATAAGCAGCGCCTGAACCCTAGACACGTCGCCGCTGAGGGCAGCTCTGTGTATCTTCCTCAGGCCCTTCTCTTTCAGGCTGCCATACATATGCTGCGATAAGTCGAGATCGCATTTGACAACAGGGTCTGTGAAGACTTTCTTCTCTGTGATGGCGGGCTGCTGGGGTTTCCGGCGGAAAAATTTCCGCATTGTGGAACACAGGCCTCCGGGGCCTCCCCAGAGGCCTGCCTCTAGCACCCAACACTGGTCCTTAGGGACGAGTCCAACCAGCCAAGCGCGACAGGTCTGGGAGCCGGGTGGGTCACAGCAGCCACCAGCTCCAGGAGGGTCGGGAACCTTTCAGTTGGCTAGTCAACGGTTGCCAAGCAACACCCATAAACAGCAGTGCGCGTCGCAGGGGCACGGGCCCCATGTTCATGGAGTGTAGGTGCAACATTGAAACCTATCCTTTTTTTGTTTTGTTTTGTTTTGTTTTGCTTTCACAACTACTGGTGCTGGCTTTTATATTCCTGATAAGGGCAACAGCCATGACAAACCATAAAACAATAAATGTACACTATTCGAGAAAGAATTAAAATGAAAATCTCTTCTAACCTAGTATAGTCTCTATAAAATGGAGACAGGGATGAAACAATTCTATTACTGAATAAGCATGGTGCCTGTGTACATAAGCACCACACCTGAGATCACCACAACACAAAGACATCACGCCCAATCTTATCTCCAGATCCCACATGAACTACATTTAGCTTTCAGTAAATCATAAACTTGTCGAGGCTTTCAAGCCCATTCTCAGATAACCATATCAATTTTCAAATCACCCTGGGATTTTTGTGCTTTATAATTTTATCTTGAGAGGGTGGTAGATTACGCACACAGAATTACCTAGAATCGCGTCAGTGATCCTGAGAGAGCTGTGGGTCAGCACACATGTTTGCCTATAGAACCTTCTCGGCTGCCGCACAAGGGGTTGCTGGTGGTGGTTTCGTGCATAGAGGCTCTGCGCTGCATCTGACATACCCCGCAAAGAGTGACACAGCCTGGAGTGTCAGCAGCTCATGTTGACCAACTCAGCTGTGGCCTCCTCCCAGAGGGAGGTGAGGCAGCTGCACGTTGGTAGACTGAGCCCGTTTCCACTGGTTCCAAAGAGCAGCGCCTACGGAAACCATGTTTTTCTGCGCTGCACAGCTCCTGCTTGTCTCCTTCATGTCAGTTTTGAAAGTCGTAAATCAGCACTCTGGACAAATTATGTCTCACACACTGACCACCTTCTACTCGGCGCTTGGCAAACAATGTAGGGGTGCAGTAAGTGGGGAGAGTGCAGATAACTTTCATTGAGTTTGATATTGGTGTTTCACTTCCAAATTGGTCACGTTTTCAACATTAAACAGCCCTTTGCTCCATAGTTACATGCCAGCACGCTGATTACTGAGAAGTACGTCGATGCCAGCCTGACTTATAAATTGGGTTGTGCTGACTCAGGGGCCCATGCTGGGTGGGTTATTTTTCCAATTTTAGGGAGTGCTTTCACTAAGACAAGTATGGTGTGTCACCAAGACTGGGTGCGTCTCTTGCTGTGCCGACAGGAAGATAGTCATCACTGGGTAAAGCCACATAAAGCTCGGAAGTCAGCCCTCTTCTCCCTTGTTTATGTTGCTAAGACAAACTTAAGTGCTCTGGGACCATTGCTGAGAGGTCATTTAAAAACTACAAAATCTTCTACCTGCCTGAATATTTGCATTGAGAAAGATCTCTGGGATTTTCAGTCCTCTATGAAACTATAAATAACTCTAGCAGTTATTGTTCATTCTCTCCTTCTTTCACTCTACTGTCCCATCCCATTGTCTCCAACTATGCCCCCTTCACCACAAAGTCTTCCTCAGCACCAGCACCTAAGAATAGGCAGGCATGACAGAAATAGCACATCTCCTGTATAGTTTGACCTCAGCTAGACTTTGGGTCCTGGGAAGAACCATCCATGTGTTATGGACTAGAAGTCATGTCCTCCCCACAGTCCTGTATTAAAGCTCTAAGCCCTGCCGTGATGATGTTTGGGAGTGGGGTGTGACTAGGTTGTGAGGATGGAGCCTTCCCAAGAAGACCGGAGACAGCCTATCTCTCTCACTGCTCGTCACTGGCCCCTGGCAGGAAGTGACCTCAGCCGGACACTGGACCTACTGCCCCTAGGTTGTGCCCTTCCAACTTCCAGACTGTGAGAGAGGAGAAATGAATGTTTGCTGCTTAAATCACCTGCTCTACGTTACTATCGTTATCGCGACCTGACTAAGAGAGTGTGGAAATGGTTTCAAATTCATATAAAATCTTTGATTAATAAGATAGTATAAATGTAGTTAGAGAGAGAGAGCAAGTGAGAGAGGTAAATGGAGAGGAGGGTATAAAAGACTGTGATAATGATTTACGGATTGAAAAGTAAAGGGAACCCCTCTCTTTCCTCTGCTTGACTTCTAAGCACTCCCAGATGGGGTCTGCATTTTCCTTACTTTGTTCGTCTCCCCCAGGCTGTGCTGACATTTGTTAAACGGGCTGCTGGCTCCTGGCTTGAGAAGTCACCACTCCCAGGTCTACAGGTGGTCGTCCCGGGTTCCCTTGGGGACTTCATGGAATTTACCAGATTGACAAGAGTCCGGCTCCCTTCCCTCTTCCGTCATTACCCAGAGCTTGGGGGCTTGGTTAAAGCTTCTGTAAGCCAAAAGCCTGGCTTCTGGAGATGACAATATTTTCACTATAGCGTCCCTGCATGGATTTAATGCATGTCCTTGAGTCCTTTGAAACTGAAGTAGCATCAGAATACCAAGATATATGAAAAGTGAATATGAATATGGAAAAAAAAAGGAAAACAGTTGACGATTTAGTTTCTAGGATTATATTTGATTTGTTTAATTTCTGTGAAAATATTGACTGTGTAACAAACACATAAAAATTGCCAAATGTTGTAGTTATTCACTTTTCCAAACCAAGACTGAGATGCCACTGAACTCTGAGAATATGAAGCGAGTGTTCTGTGAGCCTCAGCAAACCTGGCTCTTGTCTCACTGACAAGACAGGACGTAAAGGGAGGCGGTTTTACCTCTAACCAGGGCTCCTGCCTTTCAGTAAAAAAAAAAAGTCAGTGGCCAGAATCTAAGGGCAGCCCTTAATAATACTTTTCAAGTGAACAAGAGGTAGATGGAGGAGGGAATTTTATCAATAACTTAGACCCCAAATTTCATGTTGTGATCTAGTTCACAACTTCACCCTATAGCTCTGCTCCAGTAACAAGTTGTGTCACATTCGGAACACTCTTTAAAAGGCCCCCTGGGCCCTCCCTGGTGATGCAACCAGGTAGGACAGGGTAGGACGGAGCACTGCAAGCTGGCCGCAGCTGCCTCAGTGCAAGTTCAATCCCTGGCTCTAGAGTCTTCTGACCCGCCTGCTGCCTCCCTCAGCAGTATACTTCGTCGATCTGCCTGTTCTGCTCCCCACTCTGTCTCTGTGAATCCTCCCACCACCCTGCACTTCTGGCTTGTACCCCAGCTCTGTATGAATAAATAAATAAATCTTTTTAAAAATTAAAAAAAAATAAAAGGTCCGCTGCCTTTCCCCCACCATTACCATGATACACCAGGTCTTGCCATCCACCCTGGCATGCCTGGCTTCCCAACTCCAAGCCATTCCCTACCAGTCACCCTGTATACTTCTGCCAGCCTCCTTTAATTCTCAAGCCCTTGGGGTGTCACCATTTTTGCTAATGCTTTTGTCCTGAGTTCTGCTCCTTTCCCTCCGCTCACTCTCCCTTCCTCCCAGCACATCACCAAAGCCTTCGAGTGGCAGGCCCACCCTCATTTCTAGCTCTATGCCGATCAGCCCGTGGGCTTACTAGAAAGCTTTCATTCCTCGTGTCCACCTATCCAAAGTCTACCAATTCTTGAAAGCTGGTTTTAAGTGGCATCTTGCTGGCTTTCACTGCACCCACTTCCTCTAACCTCTGGAGACTTAGCAGCCTGCACAATAAAAGTACACCAGAGTTATTGTCTGGTCAAGAGCGCCAGCAACAGTGGGCATCGCCCCGACACCGTGACTGTGCACCTGGCCTGAAGACACGCTGTCTCCAGGGCACCTCCGCGCCCACCTCCTCCCTCGCGCCTTCTCCCTGCTGGTCTAGCACCTACAGGCCGTCACTGCCCACAAAGCCAACGAGAATTCCCTGTCCACAGAAGTGTGGAGTTCCTTCTGGTCCCAAGAAGAATTGTTGGGCTAACCACCCGGAAATCTGGAGAGTTTTAGTTAAGCTGTTTTAAAACCAATATAAAGCAGAGACCAGAAAGGACAAGAAAGCTACATTTCAGAAATATTACTTGTGTGCCTCAATTATTATACAATCTCTGAGCGCCCTGCTGTACCGGTCAGAAAACGCAAAATCCAAGCTTTCCGTGTAATCTCAGGCAAGAAACTTCCTGAGGTTAATTTCATCTATTTGGTAAAAATTTCAGAGAGGTTCAGGAAGATGGCACAGAGTGAAGACACCAGGCTCATCTCCTGCAACTGAATTGCAGCAGGACAAAGTTACTGCTGCCTGAAGGATACGCGGATGACTGCAGCATGGAGTCTGAGCAGGCTCCGGCAGGAAAAGGGAGGGCAAACAGGAGCGGCACTGCCCTGGTCGCCATGGGGACACAGGACAGCCACACACCGCGAGCTGCAGTCCCCTGCAATCACTGATGTAGGAGCCCCCTGCACACAGCACACTGGAGGGCTGGCACTGCCCTGCAGGAGGGGTGCTCAGAGGTGGCATCCAGGACAGAGGGTGTCCAATTGGAGAGCAAGAGGAGCAGGGGTGTGATGCGATGACCGGCCTGCCCCTGAGCTCAGATACTGAGCAGCTGAAATGCAAGCCCGGCCCATCATCTGTGTCTTCTCGTGGGCATGGTTACTAGCTGGAGTTCAAGGCTGTGATATTCAAAACACCTGCCACCCCCCAAGCCAGGAACAAAATAACAGCTGAGTGCTCTGAGAGATTAAGCGCCTGATCCCTAGCAACAGGCACGAGCACGCCGGGGTTAAGCCTTTGTACGGAAATAATGGCTGGTATGGAACCCTGTCTCAGATACAGCCCATGCCTAGCATCGCGCCCAGTGCTCAACACTGCAAGAGGTGGAGGCTGGCACAAGCTAACAAGACATTCAGACTGAGGAGCTGGCCAAGAGAGGACCCCACAGACAGGCCAGGTACCCTCAGCGCAGTCACAAGCTGGAATCCCTGAAACACTTCCTGACACTCCCTAGAGGTGACCCACTTCAGTGCCCTATTGCCTGGTTCCTTTCTACCTATGACCCACAGACAGAATCAGCAGTCCAGCTACTTGAACTGGTACAAAGGCAGCAATCTAAAGTCTATTGTTGTTGCAACCTATAAAAACTAAAAATGAAGAGACAGAAGAACATGTCACAAATGCTGGAGCAAAAATAAAAATCCCCAAATAAGTCTCAACCCAGCAGAACTAAAGAATATGCCTGAAGACGAATTCAAGGTAACAATTACAATGATGCTTACCAAACTAAACAAATGTGGACAAGAAAAAGAGGAACAGAATAAAGATTGAGAAGCTATGAGGTGGATATCATTAGAACAAATGGATTTAGAAAATACTATAACTGGAGGCTTCCCTGGGGGCACAAGGGGTTGCATCTTAGCACTATGAGCTATGGGCAGCCACCGCAGCATGAGTTCCATCCCCAGCCAAGGAGGTGACCCCCACGGTGCGGCAGACCTTTCCTGACCCACCTGCTGCTCCTCTCAGCAGTGTATTCCAGTAGATCTGCTTGTTCTGCTCCCCACTCTGTCTCTGCTAAATCCTCTGCCCCCCACACAAACACACATCTCTGGCCTGTACCCCAGTTCTTGTATGCATAAATACAAATAGATCTTTAAAAAATACTATAACTGGGCCCTCCCTGGTGGCACAATGGTTTAGGACACAGCATTGCAGGCTGGCCACAGCAGCTTTAGTGCAAGTTTGATCCCAGGCCCCAGCGGTGACCCACATGGCACAGCAGACACTACACTGCAGACACTGGAATTCTGGATAGATGTGGGCAACATGGAGACCGACCTGGTGTGCCAGGGTGTTTGCAACCTGTCTGTTATCCAGCTATTGTGTAACAGGGGGGTCCCCAGAAAAGGGGGAGGTTCCAGTTTCCCTGCAGCATCCAAGGAGGGTGGGGCTGAGCTGGGAGGAAAACCTGGAGAGACTGAGGTGGGAGGAGCAACATGGAGACCAGAAGGAGACCTGAGGGAGGCACATGGAGCAGAGACACGCGAGGAAGCTGCACTTGCTTTCTGGTTCTGGACTGGTTAAAGCAGATGTGGGTGAGACACCCACGGGGAGGTGAGCAATGGCATCTTTTATCTTGACTTTGATTTTGCTCCTTCTGTCCCAGACGTGCTGGACCCCTTCTGCCACTTTCCTGTGGATCCCCACCAGGAGGTGCTTAGACTGTGGCAGCTTTATGGCCTCAACCCTATTAGGCTGGTTACCCACTTTGGGTTCTTGATTTAGAAACTTTATTCTTCCCCTTTTCTGTATTGCACACTAATTGTATTAAAGTTCCTTTCCATTAAAGGTCTTACACACTAGAATATGTTTTGTCCTGATATGGCAGATGGCAGAACCTATTCAGAATGAGCAGTTTGGGGGTTCTGGGTGCCCTTCACCCTGCTTTCTAACAATTATACATGCAGACCTATAAGGTCTGGTTTTGCTGTGCTCTCCAATGGCAAGAGGTTCTGGGAAGCCACCGTGGGTTGTGGGTTGACCAGCAGCCTGAAGGTGACCTTGCATAATAGAGGTTCCCAGGGTTAGGCAGCTGTGGGGCCTTGGGCCTCCATGCCCCAAGTTTATGCTGACCTGCCAGCCAGGCAGTGACATGGAAACATAAAGCTGGAATGGCCTCAAACAGAATTAGTGTTCAGTGGGCAGAGTTCAATTAGCAGTGTGTGATACATCCAATATAGACAAATCATGCTACACTCACAGGATAATACATACTGCACGCACACAACATACAGCTTCCATATATGTATGCCACAGACATTTAACATGCATGACACCTGCTAAGTGCATGTTCACAGCACACACACAGTGCACACACAGAGACAACATACCCAGATTCTGCCCTCTACGTTATACATACTACTCATATACCCACTGCATGCATGCAACATGCATAAAACCTGCTACACATGTACACTGCCCACATCCAAGGAGAGAACCACAAAAGATGCCACTTCATTAGAGCAATTCTTTGGCATCCCCAGGCAGAGAAGAAAAGGTGGGCAGACACGAAAAGGAGACTCTGACCGACTCCCTCTTTTAATCCTGAGCCCAGAGGGTAGGACCGCTGCCACCTCCAGAGCAGGTCAGAGCTCCCACCCCTCCACGCACACTCCTCAACCCCGCCGTCAGCCTGTTTCTGTTGTGGCAAAATGGGTGATTGGGCCGAAGCCTGCCCAAATCCACAGCCTCCTCCGAGGGCCTGCCCACTCTGCGGCCAGAAGGGACACTGGAGGAGACTCTCCCCAGGGCCGGATGCAACCATCTCTCCCCAGCCACAACTGCTTGCCTGACGAGGCCTGAGCTCTGCTCTCCTCACTTATTTATTGTGCTTCTCCACTGCCTTGTCCCACAGCTAAGTCTCCAAAACAAACCTGGACTCTCTCTCACTCTCCCATCATATAACCGCGCCACCATCTTCTTGGTACATGTCCTCAGTTTCCAGACACAGAAAACCCCAGGAGAGTCGCCCACTGTGCCCCCTGCCGTCATCTACTGCTCGTCTGTCTCAAAAAGGCTCTCACTCCTGCCCCTCTCCTAGGTCTTCCCAACCCCACCAACCCTTCAACCTCTTTATCTACTCAGCCCAGGCCCTCAGCCTCCTGTGTCCTAAGGGAGGTGACACACACCCAGAAGTGGCCTATTTATCAAAACAATGGGTCACCAACCCCTTCAGGTCCTATTCCAAGACCTCCTCAGCCACTGTGCTATCTTTGCCATCCCCCACCCATCCTTTTTCAGCTGCTCCAGGTTCACCTTCTTAACCCTAACATCACCCTATACCACCAAATTTCACCCAGTACCACATTCCAACAAGCTGGGCTTAGCTAAAGATTAATGTGCATTCCTTAAGTTTTTAGTATTGGATAGTAATACTTTGTTTATCCTGGTCTATGTTAACAAAGAAATTTGCTTCTAAGGTTTTTATCTAAACCTCTCTTGATGAAGTCTCTTTCCAGAAAATCTGATCCACTTATCTTTTCCCCTTGGAGAGGGGATATTTTTCTCCTAGTAAATGCTTGGACTTTTTTAGTCAAAAATTCAAAGTGAAATCTGTCATGACTCAAAATGCACCTGTGTATTTAATAAGAAATATGTTGAAAATAGATATTTTGAAGGTCTTGAAAAGAACTTAAAGATAGAAAGGTCTGAGAGAGGGTTTAGTAAGAAGGAAAAAGGAAGTGTTGAAGGTCTGAGAAAGTTAAAAATTTCATGTTGGGGCTCTCCCTGGTGGCGCAACAGGTTAAAGCATTGCATTATGAAGTTCTAAAGCACTGCAGCACGAGTTCCATCCTTCATCAGGGAGCTGACCCACATGGCATAGCAGCAGACCTCTCCTGACCGTCCGCTGCTCCCCTCAGCAGCGTACTTTGTCAATCTGCCTGCTCTGCTCCCCACTGTCTCTGGTGAATCCTCTCACCCACAATATCTCTGGCCTGTACCCCAGTTCTGTAAGCATAAATAAATAATAAAAATCTTTTAAAAAATGCTATGTTGAGTTGGAAGGGATCATGCTTAGTGAAAAAAGCCAGAAAGAAAAAGAAAAGTACCAAATGATTTCACTCATAGCAGGAACATAAAGGACTGGGGGAAACAATAATAATAATGAACAACTATATACCAGAGACATTTTACAGGGGTGGAGTGGGGAATGGGATCAAAAGTAGTGGGGTGGGGGAAGTACACGGGACTATGGTGATGGCACACGGGTGATTTGGTGATGGGAAGCCCACGGGGATTACAAATGAGATGGAAAAAGAAACAAAATAATATTAACATAAACTATTATAATTAAAAAAAGAAAAATGTTGCTAGAATGACTTTCTAAGCTTAATATCAGTACTTATGTTAACAGAGTGGACCCAGGAAAAGGGAGGTTCCAGGTTCCCTGCCCCACCCAAAAGGAGGGTGGAGCTGAGCAGGGAGGAGAAGAACCTGGAGACTGAAGAGGATGGAAGCAGGATGGAGAGCCCGAAGGAGGCCTGAGGGAGCCACAGGGAGCAGAAAACATGTGGAGAAGCTCAGTCTTGTTTCTTGGTCCCAGGCTGGTGGAAACAGATGTGGGTGAGAGACCCATGTGGAGGTTAAATATGGCAGCATTTATCTTGATTTTGATTTTTTTTTTTTTTTGCAACAAGACTTGTCTGGCCATTTCTGACCCTTTTCTATGGGTCCCAGCCAGAAAGTGCTTTAGGCTTGTGATGGGATTGTAGGCCTTGCTTTGGGCCAATCCCTTTTGGGTAGACTTTTACTCATGAGGGGATGGATAACTTTGGGTGTTTGATTCAGAAACTATATTCTTTATATTTGCTGTATTGCACACTGATTGTATTAAAGTTCCTTTCCATTAAAGGTCTTATATGTTTTTGTCTTGATGCGGCGGATGGTAGAACCTATGAAGAGCATGCAGGTTTGGGGGTTCAGGGGTGCCCCTCTCTCCCTGCACTGTAACACATAAAACCAAACTTTAATTTCTTTTTCATCTACAATAAGAACTCAAGTATTCTTAAACAGTTTTTTAACTCTATTCAAGTACTATATACAGACTCTCTTAACATGTTTGGACACAACCTTCAAGGCTTACAAAGACATGGAGGGGACTAGCTAGGCGAAGAAAAAGAAAGGGAGAAAGACGAGAGAAGGGCCCAGTATATGGGAGTTGCCACCGTCAGTGCCCTGCCACCTCAGACTCATCCAGTGCTCCATATGCCACGGGGCATTTGCCTCAATCTCTTCAGGGGCTGCTCACTTGCCTCCACCACCAGCAACCTAGCCAGCAACCAGATGTCCAGCCACAATGAGCTGCCCCCAGGGCCATGATTTCAGTCATCGCCATGCCCAGCCCAACCCACAGGATCCTCAGCTGCCTCTATGAAAACCTTGGAAGAAGCCCAGAGGTGGGACTAACTCCCCTGTTATCTTTATTGATAAGCCTTGGGTGACCCTAAAAGTGGCAGACAAAAAGATCACCTTCTTGGTAAAGGGCACTTACTCTGTCTTGCTCCAGTTCTTTAGACTGCTCACTTGTCCCCTTCACTGGTAAATTTTAGTCTTGTTTCTGGATTAAAAAGATGTGGTACATATACGTGGTGGAATATTACTCAGCAATCAAAAAGGATAAACACATGCCTTTTGCAGCAACATGGATGAGCTGGAAGGGATCATGCTTAGTGAAATAAGGCAAAAAGAAAAGAAAAATACCAGATGGTTTCACTCATAGCAGGAGTATAAAGGACCAGGGGAGAAATAATAGTAATAATGAACAACTATATACCAGAGACATTTTATGGGGGTGGAGTGGGGGATGGGATCAAAAATGTGGAGGGGGAGAAGTGCACTGGACTATGGTGATGGCACACGGGTGGTTTGGTGATGGGAAGCCCACGGGGATTGCAACTGAGGTGGAAAAAGGCACAACGTGATGTAAAAATAAACTACTATATTATTTTTTAAATTTTAGTCTTGTTTACTTGCCCATATGTTTGTGTTCTCCTTGCCCTTGTGCTTGGATCCCACCAAACCCTGGAACTGCTCAGAGACCTCTGACTCCAAGGAACTTTCCATGATTTCAATCCCACCCAGATCGAATTCTACTCTATTCTTCCAAAAGCCGGCCTCAGTTTCCTTCAGCCAGTAAAAGGAAACAGAATTTGAGGAAATGGAAAGTGGCTTAATTTGTCAACAAAAGAGGAGGGCAGCAGACTCATGTGTGAAATACTACCGTCCTGCTCTTTAGCAGGGGGTAGAGATATAAAGGAACAAGGGGGGGTGAGAGATATGGGCTAGGGAGGGGGTGCGGTCAGCATGGAGTTGGAGGCCAGTAAGCACCAACGTGTTTCTTCCCTTTTCCTTGGCATGCAGGAAGACCAACCTGTCAAACAGAGAAGAGAAATGGCAAATAGGGAAAGGCAAACTTACTAGTGCTTAGCTGAGAGACCAGTCATTTGCAGCTGTATCACTTTTGCCTCCTATTTTTATTTTTCTTGGGAAACCCTCTCCCTCTCCAAGAAGAAAATTCCAGGTTACAGCACAAGCAGACAGGAGACACCTCCTCCACATAACTCAGCAGGACTGCTGGGGGAAAGGCCTCCACCCCACTGCAGACCAAAGCCATCAAGACACTGGGAACTACAAACCCCACCATCACCGAGAAGAGGATGCAGGCAGCTGAGGGTGGAGTAGGCAGCCAGGTTTGGTATAACCAGCCATGTGGGCCAGGGGCTCTCAGCTTTGGGCGCTTGGTCTCTTGCCTGTTGGCTTGACTCTTGCCTTTTTGCCAGCTCTCAGCCTGCCATGGAGAGTCCAGGTCAGCGGAACTGGTAGGACGCATTAACCAATTTATCTCCCTCTCTTTCTCCCTGAGTTATCATTACTCTATGTCCCTTTGTTTTGTAAATGAACACTTTATGAACTTTTGTTCATAAGGTGGTTGAGTTTTATTTTAAGTCCCTTTAACTGCACAGGTGAGGGCCCACAGTCAGCAACCCATTTCATATCGGAACAGGATGACTCACTGTTGATGCATGCACTGCCGTCCAGTCCGGCCCCTCCCTCTGGGCCCAGTGGACACGAGGAGCAGCCCATCCTGGGGACGGGCCTGCGCCACAGACCATAAGTGCTCTGCTTTAAATTTCAGCAACCTCCGGAGGGTCAGAAAACTTCCCATTTTTTTTTAGCAAAGCTGGGATCTTCCTGCTGGGGACCAGCCAGCCAGCCTCTGCAGGCCCTGGTTTTTCCACCCTCTTAGGGCCTCTGACTATTCTCGCTGCAATCCTTTTCCAAGAAACCTGCTTCTTCTGTAAGGCCCTGTTCCTCCTCCACCGACTGATCCACTGTCCACAACAGTGCTCAACCCCGGGTCAGGGTTCCCTACTCCACCCCTTCTCAGCAGGAAGTAGTCAGATATGATGACATCACTCCTTCCCTTTATTTTTTTTTAACCCAGACTTGTCTGGCCAATTCTGACCCTTTTCGATGGGTCCCGGCCAGAAGGTGCTTTAGTCTAGTGGCGGGCTTTCAGGCCTCACTTTAGGCCAACCCTTTTGGTGGACTTTTGCCCACGAGGGGACGGGTAACTTCAGGTGTTTGATTTAGAAGTTATATTCTTTGTGTTCCGTATTGTATATTCACTGTATTAAAGTCCCTTTTCATTAAAGTTTTATATTGTCTTGATTTTGTCTTGATGGCGGATGGCAGAACCCACTTAGAGCAGGCAGGTTTGGGGCTTCAGGGGTGCCCCTCTCCCCCTGTCCTGTAACAGTTTTGGTGTCCTGTAACATTACTACAGAGAACAGTTTCCACAAAAGTCAAAGCTCTGGACTAGTTGCACACAATCACAGAGTTTTCACAGGGTCTGTTACAGGACAGCGAGTGGGAGACCCCAGAAATCCCCAAACATGGAGCCTTAAATCAGTTCTGTCATCCGCCCTATCAAGGCAATATATATACTCTATTGTGTAAGATCTGTAATGGGAAGTAACATTTTTTAAAAGATTTATTTATTTATGCATATAAGAACTGGGGTACAGGTCAGAGGTGTAGAAGTGAAGAGATTCACCAGAGACAGAGTGGGGAGCAGAACTGGTGATGTGGATCCACTGAAACCCAATGCTGAGGAGAGCGGCAGGGAGACTGGAGAGGTCTGCTGCACACTGGCAAGAGATCAAACTCAGGCTGAGTGGCTGGTGTCAGTTTGATGACGCTGAGACTTAACCCCACCAGGGAGGCCCAATGGCAAAAAACTTTAATACAATTATTGTGCAATATAAAAAAGGGGAAGAATATAGCTCCCAAATCAAGCACCCTAAGTTACCCATCCTCTATGGGTAAAAGTCCAGCCAAATAAGGTCATCCCAAAGCAAGGCCACTGAGGCCCAAGAGCCTGCCCCAATCTAAGTCCCATCCTGGTGGGGGACCCATCAAAAAGGGTCAGAAACAGCTCAGCAATTTTAAAAGGAAAAGAGCAACATCAAAATCAAGACAAAAGCTGCCAGCGTCACCTCCCCGCAGGTCTCACCCATGTCTGTTTCAACCAGTCCAGGACTGAGACTGCTGTGGGGAGCAGCAGGACCCTTTCCTTACGTTCATGTGGTCTCTATCTAACTCTATTCCATCCAAGAGGGCAGGTTTATTCTAAAGAGGGAGAGGAGTGGGCAGGACCTGGCCCTCACACCAGTGTGCTGAGAGAGCTGCCCTGGCAGGGACAGGCTTGTGAAGAGAGAGAACCACCCAGCCACAGGGGGGCCACAGGAGGAGCTGCCTCTCCCACCTGGCAGAGGCCCAAGGTGGGCCAAGAGACCCCGCGTGGGCACAGGAGGGCCGCAGGGCTGCTCCGAAGAAACTTGTTTCCTTGCTTTGGGGATCCTGACTCTGCTTGGCTTTGGCTCTGTGGGTCCCTTGAGTTTCCAGGGAACCATCCATTTGGCCACCACAGAGCTCTGCAAGCTGTGGTTGTGACCACTAAGACATTGGGGGGGGGGGGAGTTGTGGAAACTGCCGGTTTCTGGCGGGTCGCATTTTGGGCCTGGAGGAACACAAAGGTTCGGGTTCACTCTGGAGAAGCCTACGGTGTCAGAACCTGCACTAATCAGGGATCCCCAGGAGACCCACAGGTGCATGAAGTTCTGGTCCCTGCTGTGCAAGCACTGAGCAGAGCAATCAGTGTAACTAGGTCAAAATGCACCATGGTCCACCAGGAGCCTCACTCTGCAGCTCAGTGTCCACTAGACCACGATCCTGCTGGAGCCAGCCACTGCCTATGACTGAAGCTGCACAGACTCTCTGGACTCCTTCATCTCCCCGGGGCCCAAAGCCCCGCCCTGGGGGTGACAACCTCACCCTCTCCCCACTGCCCACGGTGGTCAGCACCTGCCTGGCTCATCATCCAGGCGTCCAGGCCCCTGACGATTAAGAGAGGAATGGGGAGGGCTGTTCCTAGGCCTGTGCTTCCGTCTACGGAGAGGAGAGAGGAGCTGAAAGGCAAGAGCAGGAGATCACCCTCTCTGCCCAGATAGGTTGAGGGCAGAGCGTGGTTTTCCCCTCCAATACCTGAGCCTCAGTTTCCTTATCTGCACGAAGGACAGCATCCCCTCAACTAGAGAAGCGGACACGACCCTTCACCGGTGTGAGCCGAGCGCCCCCTGGTGGCTATTCGCTGAGAACACGCGCCGAGCCCGCGGCTCGGAGCACCCTGGGGAGCCATGGAGACACAGGGACCGTCCATACACCCTACGAGCTAGAACCTGCCCACAGGAGAGGGGGATCCCCTTGCCTGCTTTTCGAGGCCGCCCTGCCCAGCCCACATAAGCCTGTCCCGGTGGTGTGGAAGCTCCACCTCCCTGGTTGTCCTGAGTCCCGTGGCCAGGACCGTCCTGGGGCTTCATGATGTGAAAAGCCAGCAGGGGACGGTCAGCAGGGAGGCGGAGGGCATGGGAGGAGTGGGGGTTGGTGAGCGCGGAGCCCTTTGTGACGCTATGCCCCAGTCCCGCACCAACGAGGCAGTCTGAGCCGGGCAGGAGGAGCAGCTGCGGGAAGATCTTCTCAGCATCGACCAGGGAAACTCAGCAGGGCCCGGGACATGCCCATGGGGAACGCGCCGCCACCACGCAGACTGGTGGGGGGAGATCTCTGACAAAGCACGCTCAGGAAAGGAAAAGGCCACGAAGAGTAACTGAGTGAAGGGGGTGGGGTAGCTCGGTAGGAAAGGGTCAAGGCTAAGGACCCAGAACTTCCCGCAGTGGGTGAGAATGACCTGTGTGTGTCGCTGGTGGCCGAGCAGAGGATGGACAGCAGGGCTGGCTGCAGGGGCCTGGCCCCAAGAAAGTGCTGGAGCAACCCACAGGTGGCCGGCAGTGGGGGGAGCCACCCCATCCCCATCCCCAGAGCCCCCCCCCCACTTGGGCCTCTCCAGGTCTTGGCTCAACAGGTGAAGGCCCCAGGATGAGCAGAGGCAGATCCTGAGTGGCCAGATGGGCAGAAACCAGAGCCGAATCCATGACCCAGTGAGGGTCACCTTCTCTGGTGCCTTATCCACCTTTATGGGATTTCCAATCACTCTGTCTGCTCTTGGTATTGTCGTGATGGGCACAAGGAGAGAGAAGACAGCACTTCTATGGGCTTCCTCTCCCCGGGAGAAACGTCCTGCGTCCCATGCAGTCCTCAGCATCAGCCTGAAGGCCCTGAGCTCTGACACAGAGGCCTAGATCATCTGAACTGGACATGGCCCCTGTGTTCCCAGGGACGGCTCTGCCCCAGCCCCGCATGGGGAGAGCTTCAAACTCCACACCCCTCCCACCCATCCCCAACCCCCCAGCAACAGGAGGCTCGAGTCCTGGTCCTGGCCCGAATCCAGACCAACCAGACCCGCACTCGCCATGGCAAGCTGGGCCCTGCCTGCGGCCAGTGCAGCTCCGCACTCACAAGAGCTGGTGCTAACTGAAATGCGGGCCTTGCAGTCAAAAATCACTATTTCAGGACAGCAACTGCAGGCACTACCCCACCATAAGGTGTCTACGTATGATGGTGACGTGCCTCCACCTGGTCCCCTGCCTCCAGAAGCCTGCTTTCCTTTTGCTGAGCCCCGGCCCCTTGGGGTTTGTCTGAAGACAAGTGAGAAGTGTCACGTGTGCACCCAGCACCTTCTGCCCCAGGTGAGCGAGGGCAGGACAGACCCGGCCACCCAAGCCCATCAGGGGCTGCCCAGCGAACCCACGATGCACCAGACACAGGGCAATCCCTCCTGTGGCCAAGGCCCTCTGCCTCTGCTCCTCCTCCTCCTCTAGTGGATGGAAGTGTCGCCAAAAGACTGAGAACACCCTCCCCCCTCAGGGCCTCTGCGCAGCTGCTCCCCAGACAGCACAGTTTCCTGCTGCCTTACAACCTCGGTCAGTGGGCGTGCTGGTCTCAGGCCTTCCCAGTCACCCCAGGGAGGGAGCCTGCCCAGCCCACACCCTTCCTGCTCCATGTGTCTGGTCTTAGCTCCCACCCCGTCTTGGCCTCAACTTCCTCCTCTTAGTATGTGGGCACCCTAGTGCCCTGCAGGTCTTGACCGACTTCAGGGCTCAACAGTGTTTGTCAGTACAGACACAGGAGCTCAACTCGGGGTCTCCCCTTGGGGCAGGAGGCAAGGATGCACCCACCCACCAGGGGGGCGCAGGCAGCCAGCTCCCAGGGCAGTGCAGGGGGCTCCCAGGGCATGGAGGGAACCTGAAGCCACGGTCCAGGGCTCTGCCCCTGCCCCCATCACAGGCCACTCCTCAGGCACAGCTGTGACCTTCAGGACCACTCACTCTGTCCAGTGAGTGTCAGGTGTCCAGGGACACCCCCACCCACAACTGGCCACATTCTGCCCAAATCTGACCCCTAGTAACAAGAGCCCTTGCATGGACCAGCAGAAGGCAAGCCAGTGGGCCCACTGTCCTGCCCGTTAGCCCCACAGTCAGGAAGTTGGGGGTGATCGGTGTGTCTCAGCTCCACCCCCCCCTTCCTGAGCCCAGATGCACCCACAGCAGGGCAGAGGGTGCTCCAGGCAAAACCCAGCTGTTTGCTCAGCCATCCTTGCCCCTTTGGAGGGAAGCAAGTCAACTGTCAATGACCGTGTCCAGCCCTCTCTTCTCCCTGCCACTGGCCAGTGTGTGCCACTGCCCCAGCACCTCAATATCTGCAGCTCACTCTGTGACTGGAGAACCCAAGCCACGGGCTGAGATGGAAACTGGGGAACCCAGAGAGGGACACATGTGCCACACTGCTGCCCCCGTGTCAGGCACGCATCCAGGTCATGTTTGTGCCCAGGTCCACCTCAACATGCAGGGCCTCAGCCTGGGCTGGAACGGACACAAGAGGACACAGCCTGAGAGGACACTGCCCAAGTACACCCAAAGCAGCTGCAACACAGCCACCAGCTCCAGATGAGACACTTGTCAGATGCCCAAATGCCCAGCTCCCAGCCCAGTCACAGGTGGGATAAAGTTATTATAATCAAAACGGTTTCAGACGAGTTTATTCTGCTCCTGGGGGTGTGGGCAAGGCCACCCCCAAGGCCCACCATCCCACCCGCTTGTGCCACGTTGCCTGCTCTCTCTGGCAACCCTGCTTCCATGTGAGAGCACTTGTGACCCTCAGGAGCTACCTGGACAACCCAGGACAAGTGCACCTTAAAGGCTCACATCCACTTTCCCTGTGAGGGAATATTCAGAGCTCACTGGAGATTGAGATCTGGTGTCATTATCCAGCCTCCCGTGCCCAGGACTCCCAGCCTCAAATTCTGAGCATATGCCATTAAGCTAAGGTGCACTGACTGGCAGCTAAGTGAGGAACATGCACCAAGAGCAAAATCAGACACTGGAACTGAGACCTAGAAAACAATATATGTCTCACATATATATATATATATATATATTTTTTTTTTTCCTGTGGCTCAGGAAAGTTGAGGAAACCTTAGGAAAAGCACAAGATAGGCTGTGGACCCAGAAAACACTTCTCTGCCTCCCCAAACGGGAGAAACTCGGGTCCCAGCAATTTGAAGGCTCCATCCTATCCTGATCCCAGGAGACACAACAGAGGCCAACAAAGCCCCCAGAAACAGGCAAGGGAGCTCCGCCGGCCAGGGAAACCCACCACCCTCACAGCAGGTGGAGCCCAACTTGAGCTCCCCCTGACAGACAGTCACATCAGGCGGTCATCATCCTAACTGAGGATGAGGCACACCAGCCCGGCTCACCCATCAGGACAGAAGGGGAAAGACACAGAGCTTGGCATGCTGAAATGGCTTTAGCTTCTTACTGCTGTGCTTTAACCCACTGTGCCACCAGGGAGGGCCCTTTGTCAGTTTTTAGCAAACTGTTTCTGCCCAACATAAGCATTCTCTATTTGTCACGTTATTGAATATTTAAAATTTTCTGTCAACTTAAGATGAAAGATGACAAACATAGGTTCAACTTCTGTAAATTTTCTACACAAAGATTGGTGACTTTTCACAGAAGTTGACCCTAAAGGCACTACAAAGAGCTGGTCATATAAAAGAGATGACACATGGCCCTCCCTGGTGGCGCAGCGGGTTAAAGCACAGCACTAAGAAGCTAAAGCCACTTCTGCATGAGTTCGATCCCCGCCTGCCCCGGAGGAGATCCACATGGCGTGGCAGACCTCTCCTGACCCGCCCACTGCTCCCTCAGCAGTGTACTTCGTCCATCTGCCTGTTCTGCTCCCCGCTCTGTCTCTGGTGAATCCTCTCACCCTCCGCATCTCTGGCCTGTACCCCAGTTCTGTATGAATAAATAAATAAATCTTTAAAAAAAAAAAAAAGAGATGACACATGATAGGCTCAACAAGTTATTTCTCAATCATAAAAATTTCAGGGCCCTCCCTGGTGGTGCAGTGGGTTAAAGCGCAGCACTATGAAGCTACCCACAAGCCACTGCAGCACAAGTTCAATCCCCAGCCAAGGAACTGACCCACATGGCAAGGCAGACCTCTCCTGTCCCTACTGCTCTCCTCAGCTGTGTATTTCAGTCATTCCACCTGTTCTGCTTCCCACTCTGCCTCTGGTGAGTCCTCTCATCCCCAACACCTCTAGCCTATCCCCAAGTTCTGGTATGCATAAATGCATAAATAAATCATAAAAAATATATATTCCAAATGAAGTTCTGAGACAGAACTGGGGAGATGGTTCTCTCCTCGATATCCTTATAGATAGCCTAAGTCAAATTGCATTCCTCACAATATAGCTTCGAAGAAAAACTCAGTAGAGGTCACCTGCACTTCAGAATAAGAAGGCATATAAAATCAGGGATGAATTTTACAAAAAGCATAAGCTTTTGGTATCTGACTTGAAAGGAATATGCATCACTTCAATTTCTGCTGGCAAAATTAGTTTATAACCATAGTAAGGGAGGCTGAGAAATGCAGGTTGTGTGCCAAACCAAAAAGAAAAAAAAGTGAGTATTGATCAACACATGGAAACTCTCTAACAGAGGGTAGTAGACTCACTCTGGTGTGTGTTCCCTGATTTATGCTGAAGCCTGGCTTCTGAGAGAATGTTTAGCGACATTCTGTATATTCATAAGATTTCTCCCCTGTATGAATTCTCTGATGTACATTGGGTGACTTGTAAAAGAAGCTTTCCTACATTTTGTACATTCATAGGGATTCCCTCCTGTATGAGCTCTCACTACATAGGGTTTCTCTCATAGGGATTCCCTCCTGTATGAGCTCTCTGATGTGTAGTAATCCCTCCCTTCCTATAGAAAACTTTATCACATTGTTTACATTCATAGGATTTGTCTCCTGAATTCTCTGGTGTACAATGAGGGATGATTTCGGGGGGGGGGGAGTTTTCCCGTGTTCTTTACATTCATAAGGTCTCACCTGTATGAATTCTCTGATGTTCAATGACATGTAACATTCGGGCAAAAGTTTTCCTTTGCCATTTTTCTTTACATTTATATGGTCTCTCTACTGTGTGACTTCTCTGATGTAGGGTAAGAGATGACCTGTGGTCAAAAGTTTTCTTGCATGCTTCACATTCATAGGGTTTCTCACCTGTGTGTATTCTTTGGTGCTCAATGAGGTATGACTTCTGGGAGAGCATCCTCCTGCACTGCCTAATTCATAGGGTTTCTCTCTTGTGTGAGTTCCCTGATGTATAATGACCTGTGCCTTAAAGCAGAATTTTTCCAACTTTTTTTTACATTCATAGGGTTTCTCTCCTATGTGAGTTCTCTCATGTGCAGTGAGGCTTGACTTTTTTTTTTTTAATTTTTTTTAAAGATTTATTTATTTATGCATACAGAACTGAGGGGTACAGGCCAGAGGTGCAGGGGTGGCGAGAGGCTTTACCAGAGACAGAGTGGGGAGCAGAACAGGCAGAGTGACTGAAATACACTGCTGAGGGGAGCAGCGGGCGGGTCAGAAGAGGTCTGCCTCGCCATGTGGTCTCCTCCGGGGCAGGCAGGAATCGAACTCATGCGGAAGTGGCTTTAGCTTCTCAGTGCTATGCTTTAACCCGCTGCGCCACCAGGGAGGGCCGAGGCTTGACTTTTAATGAAAGCCTTCCCACATTCATTTTTTAAAGATTTATTTACTTATGCATTCAGAACTGGGGTACAGGCCAGAGGTGCAGGGGGAATGAGAGGCTTCACCAGAGACAGAGCAAAGAGCAGGACAGGCAGATCAACGAAGTACATTGCTGAGGGGAGCAGCGGGTGAGATAGGAGAGGTCTGCTGCACCATGTGGGTCACCTCCAGGGCAGGGATCCAACTCACACTGAAACAGCTGCAGCTTGTTTACAGTGCTGTGTCCTTACCTGTTGCACTTCCAGGGAGGGCCCTTCCCACATTCTTTACATGCAAAGGGTGTTTGTGCTTTGTGAGGCCTGTGATGCACAGTGAGGGTTGCACTCTACTAGAAAGCTTCCCCACATTCTGTACCTCCATAGGACTGCATTCCTGTGTGAATTCTCTGATGTTCAGTGAGGTAAGCCTTCTAGGAGAAAGTTTTCTCACCATCTTTACATTCATAATGTCTCTTTCCAGTGTGGATCTGTTCATGCACAGCAAGAACTTTCTTACTAGAAAAGCTTCTCTCACATTCTTTACATCCAAAGGTTGTCTCTCCTGTGTGAATTCTCTGATGTATGATGAAGGGTGACTTAACTGTAGTAGTTTTACATATTCTTTACACTCGTAGGGTTTCTGTACTGTCTGTGTGAATTCTCTGATGTCTACTGAAAGTTGACTCTGGTCGAATGTCTTCCCATATTCCGTGTGTTCATAAGGCTTCTATCCAGTGTGAGTTCTCTGATGTCCAGTGAGGATTTTCTTCTGTAAGAAACTCTTTCCACATTTTTTATGATCATAGGCTCTGTCCTGTGATAGTTCTCCGATGTGAAGTGAGATATAATATACTGTAGAAAGTTTCCCCACACTCTTTACATTCATAGGGTCTTTTTCCAGTGTGAGTTCTCTGATGCTCAGTGATGGCTGACTCCTTTTTTTTTAAGATTTATTAATTATGCATACAGAACTAGGGTACAGGACAGAGGTGCAAGGGTGATGAGAAGATTCACCAGAAACAGAATGGGGAGCAGTACAGGCAGATTGATGAAGTACACTACTGAGAGGAGCAGTGGGCGACAGGAGAGGTCTGCTGCATCATGTGGGTCACCTCCCTGGGATCAAATTCAAGCTGAAGTGGCTGTAGCTAGCTTCATAGTGCTGTGCTTTAACCCACTGTGCCATTAGGGAGGGCTCTGTGGGATGACTTCTTGCAGAAAGTTTTCCCACTCTTTACATTCATATGTTTTCTCTCTTAACTGAATTCTCTGAAGCTGAGAGACAATTATCTTGATTGTACTTCTGTTGTTCATCCTGAATATCTCAATGGAGAGTCAACAGTGTTAGTTTCTCAAAGAAAAAAAAAGTGTTTGCCAACTTGTTAACTCTATAACGACTGTCTCATTTTAGTTCTCTCTTGAGCAATGAGATCTGACTTATTACATCCTTTCCCATATTCATTTTTAAACATTTATCTCTGATAGGAGCCCGTTTAGCCATAAGTACTATCTTTTGTTGAAGGTCTTCCCTTGGCCAGAAAATTCAAAAGTTTGTTGCAATGTTTAAATCATCTAGTGATTGCTTGTATTCTCAGGATATCTATGGGATTTTCCAAATATAATTATGACCCAGAAATTTCTCTCCAGCATGTATCTCCTCAGGCTCCCCAGGGAGATACATACTCTAACATATTTAAGCTCCTTAGATAACATGTATGAATAGTTTTCATGACTTACGTTCAGGTTTGAAATATGGATCAACTTCAAATTAAGCCTTTTTCCTAAATCCATTCTGTCCTCAGCTAATGTCTCACTATTGGTGCTTGCAAACTGACATGTCTATCCTGATGTTCCTGATTGGTCTCAGTCACGTCATCCCCATGCCAGTTGTCTAAAATAAAATGTAAAAAAATAACCATATAGGGCCTTCCTTGGTGGCACAACGGGTTAAAGCACAGTACTATGAAGCTGTTCACAGCCACTGCAGGACAAATTCAATCCCCGGCCAGGGAGGTGACCCACATGGCACTGCAGACCTCTCCTGTCTTACCCACTGCTCCCTTCAGCACTGTGTTCAGTCTATCTGCCTGTTCTGCTCCCCACTCTGTGTCTGGTGAATCCTATCACCTCCCACACCTCTGGCCTATACCCCAGTTCTTGTGTGTATAAATAAATTAATTCTTTAAAAATAATAATAATAACCAGGGCCCTCCCTGGTGGCACAGCAGGTTAAAGCACAGCACTAAGAGGCTTAGGCCACTTCCATATGAGTTCGATCCCTGCCTGCCCCGGAGGAGATCCACATGGCGTGACAGACTTCTCCTGACATGCCCGCTGCTCCCCTCAGCAGTGTTCATCAGTCAGCCTGTTCTGCTCCCCACTATCTCTGGTGAATCCTCTTACCACCTCCTGTACCTCTAGCCTGTACCCCAGTTCTGTAATGCATAAATAAATAAATCTTTTTTTAAAAAAATTTTAAAAACCATATGTAAGTATTTCTTCTAAATTCTAAGTGGAAAAGTAAGTTTTTTATCTATACTTACATTGTTTAAAAATATCAGTAGCAGGTAAAAATGGAGCTTCCATATGACCCAGCAATCCCACTCCTAGGTATCTAGCCAAAAGACACATAAACACTGATTCAAAAAGATACCTGTACCCCCATGTTTATTGCTGCTTTATTTACAATCCGAAAGACATGGAAATAGCCCAAATGCCCAAAAGTGGATGAATGGATTAAAAAGATGTGGTACATACACACAATGGAATATTACTCAGCAACCAAAAAAAAATAAAAACATGCCTTTTGCAGCAACATGGAGGAACTGGAAGGGATCATGCTTAGTGAAATAAGCCAGAAAGAAAAGGAAAAATACCGGATGGCTTCACTCACAGCAGGAGTATAATGAACCAGGCGAGAAAATGATAATGAACAGCTATATACCAGAGACATTTTAGAGTGGTAGAGTGGGAAATAGGATCAAAAACAGTGGGGGGAGGGACATGCACTGGACTATGGTGATGGCACAAGGGTGAGGTGATTTGGTGATGGGAAGCCCACAGAGATTACAAGTGAGATGAAACAATGCACAAAATGATGTTAAAATAAACTGTTATATATAAATATATGTTATACATGGTATTTCTCAATTTTTTTCTGTATCTTTATGTTGAGGGTCCTCCCCACAAAATACATGGTTAATATATTTACCTGTTATATTGATCTGAGCAGACATATTTAATTTACTATTTCTTTTCCATTTTCCTTTTCAAATACCAACTGGGTATCTTCCCCCATTTCTAATAACTCAAGCTTTGAAGATGGCATAATTATACTGGATCAGTTATTTACTGGATGTGTGCTGTCACTTAATCAGAGCAAATGCTTAGACACAAGTGTTTAGTGTCTACATTTATTGGCTTTTTTTTTTCTCCCTGAAAAATAATTACATGTACCTTTGATTCTTGTTCCCCCAAAGCATATTATTTTGTATGACCAATTGCATAGTCTTTCTGAAAATTCCTAATTAAACCCTAAATCAGTGGTATCTCAGAACGTTAACAGGGAGGAAGCTGATTTGTCCGCTGTGCAATCCATCCCTGCTAGTCTGCATGACTGTGCACCTCATCTTATTTTGCTGTATCCAAAGCTGAACACATTATCTTCAAAAACTATCTCAATTGCTCTCCATTTTCCTGTAACTATGTAAGTACCTTTTTCTAATAAGCCTATCCTTAGAAAACAAAAAAGGAATGAATGAATAAAATAAAACAAGTAACTTTTTCTAAGCGTCACTGCTGGGTAATTCACAACTTCTGAAAACTTTTATCTTGTAGTTTAAAGACAGCTCCAAGTCACACTGCAGCGGGAGTACTGTGACTGTTTCCCATGACTAGTCTTTCTGCTTTTTCAAACAATGATTTCCACAACAGAAGTAAAAAGTACTAATTTACTCCCCAGTCTGTTTAGGTCTGAAAGGGTTGACCCCTTCAAGTTCAAATTCTTAGTTTCAAACTTTTGGATGCACAGTACCTACTTTCACCAGCCACAACACACATCACCCCTTTCCAAGGTAAACAATACACGAGGCCTCCTCAAATTGACAATTCCTGATCTGGCTCACAGAAACAGGACCTGTATCCTCACAGAAAAGGCTGCGATACTCAAAACACCTGCTACTCCCCACACCACCACCAGGGGGCTCAAACTTAAACAAAAAGCAACACCTGAATAAACGTGCTCAAGCACCCTCTACTAACTGAAACCAGTATCCCAGGCTAGGGCTCAGGGCTAGAAAAGGAAAGGGAACAACTACCAGCCTGGACTGCTCTGCTCACGTTCTTATTAATCCCCTAGGCAACTTACCCTCTGGCCCTACCAGTTCTGAGTTGCTAATTTCCCAACTGGCCTCTCCACAGTAATCTCCACCCTGGGGTCATGACCACATATAGACATACCTAGCACATGACAAAATGGAAGACAGGCTCGACAGTGTAAATGCTAGGGAGGATCCCAAACAGGACCCTCCCTAGTGGCACAACCGGTTAAGGGACAGCACTGTGAAGTTATCAACAGCTACTTTGGTACAAGCTCAATCCCCAGGCAGGAAGGTGACCCACATGGCACAGCAGAGCTCTCCTGTCTCACCCACTGCTCCCCTCAGTCTGTTCTCAGCAGATTAGTTGATCTGACTGTTCTGCTCCCCACTCTGCCTCTGATGAATCCTCTCATTGCCCTTGCACCTCTGGCCTGTACCGCAGTTCTGTATGCATAAACATATCTTAAAAAAAAATAAAAAGCCTCCCAAAAAGCATCTTTCAAGCATGCCTGCTAAATCAATGCCCTGCATTTTCCCACTGGTCAACATTTTTTGTGGCACTTAATTATTCAGCAAGTATATGTTTCCTTTCTGTCTCTCAATCTGCTGTCAACTCTATTAAAATATTTCTTTTATTACTTTCATTATCTCCACAACTACAAAAATGTTCCACATAATATGGTGAATGGATAAGCAAATGTTTGAATAAATACCTGAAAACAGCCTGTGAAATTACAGAGAGGAAAGTAGAACAGCTGAGACCCTACAGAAAGTGAGGGGCAGGTAGCGGCTGAATTCTGGGCAAGACTAAAGAAATGTACAGCCATCAAAGAAATAATGGGAGATTTACAACACAGGGAGACTTGCGGCTGCCTCAAAACAAGACAGATTTGAGGCTGTCACATGAGAGACATGTGTGTTCACCACATGCAGACCAAGCAGAAAACACACAGAGTGGACAGGATACAAGTCCCTGTGTGCTTGTGGCCAAACTGAAGTAGGGAAAAGTCAGAATGGACAACACAGAACACAGAAGGAACAATGGTCTGATGGAAGTGGGAAGGGAAAGCTGGCTGTGAATTCTGTTTATAATGTTCCTGGGGAAGGACAACTCACAAAAGGAGGACTTGGTGCTATGAGATCCGGGACCACTGGCCTGAGTCTGAGGCGCCAATGCAGAAAGCCCGGAGCTCGAGTGGCAAGGAGAAACAGGACCTGTATTCTCACAGAAAAGGCTGCTTCAAGGCTCACACTGAATCCCAAAACACCTGCTACTCCCCACACCACCACCAGGTGGCTCAAACTTAAACAAAAAGCAACACCTGAATAAACGTGCTCAAGCACCTTCTACTAACTGAAACCAGTATCCCAGGCTAGGGCTCAGGGCTAGAAAAGAAAAGAGAACAACCACCAGCCTGTATCAACTTCAATCCATGCCCAAGACTGCATAGGATACTGAGAAATAGCCTAGAGGGGAAGCAGGCTTGAGATTAGTGAGATGCAAAGACTGAGGACCTGACCTAACTCAAACAATGAACAAGCAAAAGAAATGAGTACATAACTCCATCTAGGGCCTCCCTGGTGGCGCAAGGGGTTAAGTCTCAGCAGCCACTGCAGCATGAGTTCAATCCTGTCCTTGGCCAGGGAGCCGACCCCCCATGGTGCAGCAGACCTCTCCTGTCTCCCCACTGCTCCCCTCAATAGTGTGTTTCAGTGGATCTGCCTGTTCTCCTTCCCACTGTTTCTGGTGAATCCTCTCACCCCCTGAACCTCTGGCCTATACCCCACCTCTTGTATGCATAAATAGGTAAAAATAAATCTTTTTTTTAAAAGGGTTAAAATACACACCCTGTAATAATAAAATACTCCTAAGAAAACATTAGCAATACATCCCATGCCATCAACAAAAATGTTGTTTTGGTGTCTTGACCCCTATGGTAGAAAACTAAAAACAAAAATAAAGACTTGGGATCACCACAAGTCCAAAAACAGCTACAGTTAAAAAATGACACCCTTCATTTTATGGGTGTGGGGTGGAGAATAGGATCAAATATGGGGGTGGGGGGAGTGTACTGGACTATGGTGATGGCACATGTGTGATTTGGTGATGGGAAGCCCATGAGAATTACAAATGAGATGGAAAAAGGGCACAAGCTGGTGTAAAAATAAACTATTTTATGCTTTTTTAAAGTAGGAAAAATTAAATATATATATATAGAAGTGATCACCAAGGCTATTTAAGGATATTTTTTAAGAATGACTTGAATAAATGCACATACTGTTAAAATGCAAAAAAAAAAAAAAAAAAAAAAAATATAGAATCTCTTCATGAAACTAACTGCAGCCACTGTAGCATGAGTTTGATCCCCACCCAGGGAGTTGACTCACTCCAGAGACACACAGGAAGCATGTGAGCTACACCTCCTGCCCCCCGCCCCCAACCCTGGGCAGGACTATGCACTGTCCTAGCGGCCTCTGAGGGCTCTGTGGCTGCAGTGAGGAGGTGGGTGACCCCAGGGACACAGGGAGCTGCGACTGCTGGGGTCGGTCCCCAGTGGGGATCGTGGCCCCTCGGAGAAACCGTGCCATTGTGGTACCCATGAGGAAAAACCGGTCCACCCACTAGGACGCAGCCAGCCCCTAGGAGGAAGCGACGTGTGGGGGCCAGCAGCCTCTGTGCATGTGGGCGGCTCCTCCCGACACCCCCAGACTGACGGTCTGGCGCTCGCGAACTTGCTGGGCCTGCCTTCGACCTGGGCCGTCCACCCCCAGTGCCGCAGGCCTAACTCCGCTGGGCACCGTGGCCCGCTGGGGCTGACTGCGCCGCCCCGACTCGCTCGCGGCTCTCGCCTCCCACGTAGTCCCAGCTCGAAGACCACCCCGCCGGCGCGCGCCTGGGACGCCCCCTGCAGGCGGAGAGTGGCTTGGCAGACGGGGCGGTCTCCCCAGAATTGACTGCCCAGGAGGCAGAACGCCCAGGACCTCTCTGAAATAGGTGAGAAAGGGCTGGACATAAGCTGACATGAAATGCATGTGGACACCAGGCTTCCTAAAGTTTCCATGGACCAACTTAAAATACATCAACAGAAGTAAACCGACAACTTCGAATCAGTCCACAAGTGAGAAAGTGCATATGGCTTTATATGATTGAAACTTTTTATTCTGAGCCTTACTGGTAGCTCAGGGGTTAAGTCGCAGCTTATGAAGCTGTCAGCAGCCACTGTGGCCTGAGTCCCACCCCTGGTCAGGGAGCTGACCCACATGGTGTGGCAGACCTCTTCTGACTTGCCCACTGCCCCACTCTGTCTGTGGTGAACCCTCTCATTCCCCTCACACCTTTGGCCTAGACCCCAGTTCTTATATGTATAAATAAATAAATCTTTTTTAAAAATTAGTTTTTATTCTGTGAATGACCTTCGTTAGAAAACCATGAAGACACGCCATAAAAAAATGTTTGGCAATGGGCAGAAGTGAACCACAGCCTGTGCAAAAACATACATGATCTTAGGTATGTAGGTAAGTGCATACTAAGGAGCTGAAGATCAGCTAAGGGCATCTCAGAAATGACAAAACTACAGACAACATCAAGACTATGAAATGGGTTTTAGGTATTTTATTTCCTGGAAAGTGAGGTAGGAAGCATTTAAATGAGATCAGGTGCCAGAGGGCGTGCAGTCAGTACACCACCCTGTAAGACCTCTGGAATGGTGCTTCTCCAGCACTGGGGTTCAAAGGGCTGTTGCTACTCAGTGACCCAGCAAAGCACACAGGGGTCTCTTCACAGATGCACTTTCCAATAGCCTTGCTTTTCTGTTGTTTCTGAATGGGCCTGCTTCTTCATTGAAACAGCTGATGATTTTGTTTGAGGTCGCCAGTACAAGTCGATGGATCTCTTATGCATTTATGCAAAGGACTAAAAGTCTGGATACCCCCAAAAGTTACACTGCGACCCTAACAGCCAAGGCAATGACGTCAGAAGACATGCCAGTGACGAGGTTGTGCTGATGGAGTCAAGGTTCAGTACCTAGTCAGTGTCCTAATAAACAGCTCGCCTCTTTCTCCCACTCGTACACAAGGCAAAAGCCCCTACCCTTGGTGCTAACCATGATCTCAGATTTCCAGCCTCCAGAGATATGAGAAATACATTTCCATCATTTATATGCTGTCCACTCTGGTATTTTGTCAAAGAAGAACAGGTGGACTTCAACAATCAGTAATAATGGGGGTGGGGGAGATTGAATTTTTTTTTAAGATAGATTTATTTATACATACAGAACTGGGGTACAGGCCAGAGATGTGGGTGGTGAGAGGATTATTCTGAGACAAGAGTGGGGAGCAGAACAGGCAGATGTACTGAAATACACTACTTAGGGGAGCAGCAGGAGGGTCAGGTGAGGTCTGCTGCTGTGCTACGTGGGTCACCTCCCTGGCCAGGGATCAAACTCGTGCTCTACTGGCTGCAATAGCTTCACAGTGCTGTGCTTTAACCTTCTGTGCCACCAGGGAGGGCCCAAAATGAATTTTTTTAAGATTTACTTACTTATACATACAAGAGTTGGGGTACAGGCCAGAGGTGCAAGGGTGAGAGGATCTACCAGAGACAGAGTGGGGAGCAGAACAGGCAGATCGACTGAAGTGCACTGCTGAGGGGAGCAGCTGGCAGGACAGGAGAGGTCTGTCATGCCATGTGGATCACCTCCCTGGCGGGGGATTGAACTCGTGCTGCAGTTGCGGTAACTTCATTTTGCTGTGATTTAACCAGCTGCGCCACTGGGGAGGGCTCCAGAAATGAGTTTTTAAACAGAAAGAAAAGACATTTACTATAGTTCCTCAAAACTGTAAAGTCCTTAATGCTGGGGACCAATTCATCAATAGTGAGGCTAAGAAAAAGCTGCGCTCCCCGCCCAGCAGGCAGGTCTGGGAGGTGGAGAGACAACGGGGTGGGAAAGGCTGCCCAGGTGACAAGGCCACAGACAGACCACAAGCAGAACCAGCCCCGCTGCAGGGACACAGAAGAAGGATCAGGACACACTCTGTCAAAAGCCAGCGCTGGGACTAGACACCCCAGCAGGAAACTGGGGGGTCAGTGAGAAGCCCCAGCAAGACCAGAGACCCTGAGCAGGCAGGAAGCCACTGTCCTGGGGAAAGGGCTGGCACAGTGGAGTCCTGCATAGGCCCAAGCGGGCAGAAGCCACAGCCCAGCCAATGCAGAGATCTCCCTGAGAGGGCTGAAAGGGTCTTCCTTACTTCAGGGACGTCATCCTTTTATGGAGTGGTTCATTTTTGTTGATTTTGAAAAGGACCAGAGATTCTACAGTGGCCTCTGGCTCTACACCCCACCTCCAGTCTGCAACCTGTGACATGCTACAGCTTCTGACACCTGTTTGGGGCTGTGCCTGGTGGTCTAGAGGTTGGCTCCTGAGGACTTTTCATCTCTGTAGCTGGGTTAATGATACCCCTTCCCACACCTTCAGTTCCTGGCGTTGCATGAGCCATGTTTCTGGTCCTATGGACCCTTTTTTCCAAGCTTCCTCTTCCTCCATTACAAACACTTACTATAAGATGACAGTAATTAAGAGAGAATATTGGTGAAGGAACAGATGAAAGAGGACAAAGAACCCAAAAGTAGGCCCATGTAAATGTAGTCAGCAGATTTGTCAAAGGGACAAGTCTGCCCACAAATACTGATGAATCAATATAGACAATTGGGACAACTGGAACTCGCATAGAAACAAAATTAGATACAAACTCTACAACACCAAAATCCACACAAAATGTACAGACATAAGCCTTACTGGTGGCCTAGGGGTAAAATCTCAGCCCTACAAAGCTATTGCCAGCCACCGCAGCACAAGTTCAATCCCCAACCAGTGAGCTGACCCGCATGGTGTGGCAGACCTCTCCTGTCTCGCCTGCTGCTGCCCTCGACACTGTTTCAGTGGATCCACCTGCTCTGCTCCCCACTGTCTCTGGTAAATCCTCTCACCTCCAGCACCCATGGCCTAGACCCCACTTCTTGAATGCATAGATAAAGTGAAAAACTTCCCATAGGAGGTAAACTTGGAAATGAGATGCAGATGACAATCGCCATCACCATCATGAGAAAGCAACAAATAAAAAACAATGGGGAGCCAAAAAAAAAAAAAAACAATGGGGAGCCCTCCCTGGTGGTGCAATGAGTTGGGATGCAGCACTGCAAGGTGGCAGCAGCTGCCCCAGTTTGAGTTCAATCCCCCACCCCAGAGGTGATCCACAAGGCCTGGCAGACCACTCCTGGCCCGCCTGCTGCTCCCCTCAGCAGTGTACACCATCAATCTGCCTGTTCTGCTCCCCACTGTGTCTCTGGTGAAGCCTATCACTGCCCCTGTACCTCTGGCTTGTACCCCAGTTCTGAATGAATACATAGTAAATCTTTAAAAAAAAAAAAATGGGAACACATCATGCCTGATCCCTGTATCTGTTAAACTGGCTGAAACCTTTCAAAAATGAGCAGTAGCAAGAGGAACTTTCACTTATGGGAAGAGGTGCATATAGGTACAGCAGTGTTGAAAGACACTTTGGGCTGTTTATTATGAAGCAAATCATGGCCTCACCATATCACCCCAATTCCTACTGTAACAGGATTTCCTCCCCAGGAAAGGGCAAGTTCCAGGTTCCCTGCCCCTCTCAGGGGAGGGTGGAGCTGAGCAGGGAGGACAAACCGGAGAGGAGACTAGGGAAGGAAGCAGGATGGAGGGCAAGCAGACACCTGAAGGAGGCACATGGAGTGGAGATCTGTGAAGAAGCTCCCCTTGCTTCCTGGGCCTGGACTGGTTGACAGCCAGTCACAGCTGTAGGTGAGGCCCATAAGGAGGTCACGATGGCAGCACTGATCTTGATTTTGCTTTTGCTCCTTGACTGTCCCAGGACACACCTGGCCCCTCCTGCCCCTTTCCTATCGGTCCCCTAAGAGGTGCCTTAGACTGTGGCAGCTTTCAGGCTTCAGCCATCCTGCTAAGCATCCTAGCTGAGCATTCACCTTTGAAGGGACAGGTGACTTCAGGTACTTGTTCTGGAAACTTTATTTTACCCTTCTCTTTATTTCATACTGTTTGTACTAAAGTCCCTTCCCATTAAAGGTCTTACACACTAGAGTGTATTTTGTCTTCATGTGACAGATGGCAGAAACTATTTAGAGCGGGCATGATTGGAGGTCCTGGGGTGCCCTTTCTCCTGACCTGTAACACTAGAATGTGGACAAGCAAAACCAGCATACAATATGCACAGTATCTCTCCTCCTGCTTCTCCTTAAAGAAACCAGGTTACCATTCAGTAGGTGGATTAACCATCACATGGTCACATCCTTGCACTGGAGTGCATGAGGTAGGATTATTTCAATGTTTTCAAAGGACACTTTTTAAACCTTGATGGGGTGGCAGCAACTAGAAGGCAGAAAAGTCTCTTCCAGGTGGTGGTGGCTGTGCTTCGACACAAAGAAGCCTCTCCACAAAGGAAGCATAGGCATTAGTAGACTCTTGGGGCCTCTGACAGCTACTTGGTCCCAAATGATTCAAAAAAAGGTCTTTGGAGCCCTACCTGGTGGTGCAATGGGTTAAAGCGCAGCACTATGAAACCCTCTGCAGCCACTGCGGCACGAGTCTGATCTCCAGTCAGGGAGGTGAACACGTGGCATGGCAGACGGCTCCTGACTCACCCACTGCTCCTCTCAGCAGTGTATTTTAGATCTGCCTATTCTGCTCCCCACTGTGACTCTGGTGAACCCTCTTCTTCCCCCACTCCCCCAACTTCTGGCCAGTTCTTGCATGCACAAATAAATCTTTAAAAAAGAAAAAAAAGGTCTTTGTCTGGTCTTCTTTTTGGAGATTCCAGCTTTGACCTTGACTCAACAGGCCAGGTGGGTCACAGTGGACCACTGCCTGCCCTAAGGACAGGCTAGAGACCCACATGGGTGCTCTGCTCTGAGAGGCTCAGCCTGGCCCTGCCTGCTGCTCCAGGATCCAGTGCGGGATAGGCCAGGGCTACCTCCGGGACTTCTCAGGGTCAATAGCCACGCCCAAGTGCCCCCTGCCTCACCAGGCGGCGCCCCTCCCACCCCCCACCCCCACACACATACACACACACAGCGCCAGGACTCAGGTCCTGACGGCAGGTGCCTGTGCGCTGTGACCACATCAGAACTGGCCCTTCAAAGCAGGGCTTGCGGCTCCAGGGCGCGGCGTGGCGGAGGGCGCGTCCCCATGGAGGCCACCTCCCCTTGGAGGCCACCTGCGGGAGGGTCCCCGGCGCGGTGCCCGGCTGCGTCTGTGGCCGGCGAGGGGCAGAAGGCACGTCTCCAGCACTGTGCGCCCGAACCCTGCGCCTGGGCCCGCAGCCCCCCTCTGCGACGGCCGCTCTGGCTCGCTCCCACTGTGATGGACACCGAGGCAGGTCCGGTCGGCGAACCGGAGACGTCAGGCGGCCGCCGGGCTGGGGGCGTCCTCCCTCTCCCGGCGGAGGGGGACCAGGGGGTAAGAGGATGAGACCGGGTGGAGAGCCGGGGGGAGGGGCGGGGGAATGGTAGGGGCTGGGAAAAGGGGGCGGAGCAGACAAGCACCAGCGCCAAGCGGGGTGCAGTGAAGGGCCGGACCTAGGGTGAGGCAAGGTGAGCGGAGTGGAGGGCGGGGCGAGGAGTGGGAGCGAGGGCAGGGATGGGGTGGGGCGGGGACGCGGCGGACCGAGGTGGGGCGGGGCTGAGGGGGTGGGGAGCAAGGAGAGGCGCCGAGGCGGCGGCGAGGCGAGGCGGAGCGGAGGGGCGGGGCGACGCTGGGTGGAAGGGAGCCTCGACGCCCAGCACCGGAGCGCTCGGGCCCGCGACGCAGGGGAGGCCCCACAAGCGCGCGCAGGCGCAGAGTGAAGGAAAGGGGCTCACAACATTAAACTTTAATGAACTAGAACATGTGCGTTACAAACAACGGCTGACGGCCTGAGCGGGAGCCTGCCTTCCCGGGCACACCTGCCCTGCGTCTGTGGGAGACCAGCAGCGAGGGTGCCTCTGTTCGTGCCGGGGCCAGCCTGGGAACGAGGCCTGGGCAGCTGCCTGTCTCCCCGGAAGCCCAGTGCCCTAGTGCAAACTCCCACTTCGGCGGACTCTGGCCTCACCAACGTCCGTCAAAAGCTCCCTCCAACACAGGGAGCCAAAACCAAACTTTAATCAAAGCTGGGGCAGGGCAGCTGCCAAAACACAGGCACCCGGGGACGCCTTGTATAACTGGGGACCAAGCCGTCGAATGGTGCGGACGTCAGGCCTCCAGGCGAGCTCCCTGCCACAATACCCAATGGAGTGGGCGGCTCAGCCCAGGCTACCTCCCGAAAGCTCCAGGAGCATGCTGGCACCCCAGAAGGCATCACTGGAGGCCTGGCCCTCAGGCCACTCCACCTGAGGGCAGTGGAATCACGTGAGGGTGCATGGCAGGCCAGGGTGTCCTGCCCTGGTCACTACCTCCACAGGCACAAAGTGAAGCCCCCGAAGCTCACCTGGCCGGTGGGCAGGGCCTGGCTCAGCTCCACAGCAGATGCCGGACCATAGAAGGTGGGGGAGGCTTGGGCCAGCTCTGAGTGGCTAGAAAAGGGGCGGGGTGGGGACAGGCTCCACTTCCAGGGCTGGGTCCACTGCCCACCCCATAAGCCTGAGTGCCCACCGTCTGTACAGTTTTGGGGCCACACTCTCCCAGCATGGCTCTGCCGGGACACAAGGGGGGCTGTGTGGCCCCAGAGCAGGTGGGGAGCACAGGCTCGCAGGAGGCCAGGAGCAGAGGGGAGGAGAGGTGCCAGGGAGGGAGGAGAGTGGAGCCAGGGTGGGGGACAAGAGGCGGCCCACAGCAGAAGGAATGGTCTGACACCCAGGCGCACAGGAACTCGGGCAAATGTCAGGCCCTGCAAGAAGCCGACTGAACAGAAAGGCCACGTCCCCGTGACTTGGCTGCGGTGAGAATCTAGGAACCTTCACGGGAGAAAGCAGGCTGCTGACCCGGGAGCCTCGAGGGGAAGGCAATGCAGAAGTCCTGTCCCACAGAGCACCACTGGCTTGCAGTGCGCCCCAGAGCCCCCACCTTTACGGCAGGGCCTCTATGGCTAGAAGACTGCTGGCTGGCCCAGGATGTCCAGACCCCACGCGTTGAGCGAGTTGGGGCTGATCTGGGCCCCTGCCCTGTCTGAGTCCGCAGGGTGAGCTGTGACAGGCTGGTTATGCAGCCCCTGGATTCCTCTCAGCGGGGATGTCCCACCCTCTGCCCCAGTCGCCTGGCCCCACAATACAGCTTGCAGCACAGGTTGCTGTGGCCCTGCCAGTCCCCACTGCCTGCTTCTGGGAAAAGAAAACACCAGAGAGGCTGCCCCTGAACCACACCTGGGAAGGACGCCTGCGACGGCACTGCTGCTCTGCCTTCTGCAGGCCAAGAGATGCTGCTAGTTTCTGAATCCCAAGAGGTTCTGCTCTGTTCCCCCCAAGATGCCAAGCCTGAAACCTGACAGCTGGGCGGCTGCACAGGGCTCACCTCCGACCGAGGGCTAATCCAGGCGCCTGTGGTGGGGGCGGTGCCACCAGGAAGCTACCCATCTGGGCCCCGGCGTGGCCACCGCTGGCACCGGCGGCCTCCTTCAGGTACACGCGCTGGGGGATGGTGCCAGGCAGATCCGAGAATCCTGCATAGGGTAAAGCACACTCCTGGATGCCGAGGAGGGGCAGGACCTGGGAACATGGGCAGAACCCAGGCATCTCTGCCCACCAGCCCACAGCACCCTAGGAAGGAACAGCCTCTACCTCAGAGCTCAGCCTCAGGCTTTGTCATCCTGGTCCCAGAGTCAAAGACTGGCACCAAATCCAGCCTGGCCACCCGGCTTTGGGGGGGAGGGGGAACATGCTATCCACTCTCACCTCCAGTGCTGGCCATGGGACCAGGCCACTAGCCCTTGGCAGTTTCTCACTTCAGAGCTGCCATCCCCAAATCCCTCCCCTTCCTCTCCTTCAGAATGCTCCCAGGAGCCATCCTCTCTGCACTTGAGTAGAGTCTTTATGGGCAAGACAGGCTGGAGCCCCTGATCTCTGATCCAAAGCAACAGGCTCGGTCAGGCTGCCACATCCTCCCTTCCAGAGTGGCCCTGAGCCCAGAGTCCAGCTGCCCAAGCCCTGGTGAGGGGCAGCCATGCGGGTGAGCCGAGGCCCACAGTTCAGTATCTAAGTGCAGCCCCAGGATGGAGGGCATGGGAGGGGGAGCTGGCAGTGTCAGAGGACATCACCCCGCACATGCGGGACCCTGCGTGCCAGGTGGGCTGGCTGGCAGTGGCCCCCACACCCACCCTGCAGCCAGGAGGGGGGACATGAGCCTCTGCCCATGGAGACTCAGGACAGCAAGACCAAATGGTCCCCTCCCTGCCCAACCTTCAGTCCCTGCGCCAGTGGCCCCTTGTTCCTCCTACTAGACTGAAGAATCACAGCAACACCGGGCCTGGCAGGTGCCTGCGGCTACAGGACCTCAGATCAGCACAGGACGCTGTGCCCACCAGAAGAGCCACAGCACTAAGAAGCTTAAGCCACTTCCACATGAGTTCAATCCCCGCCTGCTCCAGAGGTGACCACATGGCACGGCAGACCTCTCCTGATCTGCCCACTGCTCCCCTCAGCAGTGTACTTCTTCGATCTGCCTGTTTTGCTCCCCACTCTGTCTCTGGTGAATCCTCTCACCCTCTGAATCTCTGGCCTGTACCCAGTTCTGTATGAATAAATAAATCTTTAAACAAACAAAAAAAAAAGCACATAATCAAAGAAAACTAAATGTTCGGGAGGTTTGCTCAGGATTTCCAACATGCCAGCATGTAATGGCCGTGGGGAGGGGCTTCTCTGTTTTTCTTTAAGTGGAAAAGACTCACAGCAAGACAAATTTAAAAACTTCACATCTACCACAGTCATTGTGAGGTTTCAGGAAAATATCCCAAAAAAAGAAACTCAGGTGATTCCCAAAGGAAGCCACACAGGCCCCGGCCCAGCCCCCACCACAAGCCTGTGCCTTCAGACCCTGATTCTGTCTCTGCCAAGCTGCTGACCAGCACTAAAGGCAAGTTCAGGGAAGGCAGGGACTGGCAGGGTGACCTCGAAGGCACCGTCCCTGCAAAGTTAATTCTCTAGCAGAATAATAGAGGGGAGTGGAGGGTAAGGGCCTACAGCCAGTGGGACGGGCAGGGCAACTGCCGACACAGGAGCTGCAGGGCCAGAGCAGAGCTCCGCAAAGCAGAGCAGTTAGAGACGCCCGGAAACGCAGCCCAGGACCCAGGACCCAGGACCCAGCCTCAGGTGCAGCTGAGGCTGTAGCCCAGCCCTCCCCTTGAGGTGGGTGTCACAAAGCCCTTGCACAGTGAGAGTAGGGGAGCTCCTGCACCCGCAAGCAGCTCTTCAGGGGTGTCGCCCAGAGAGGTTTCTAGGGGTCTGCTTGGGTGGAGAGCTGGGGAGGAGGGGCCTAGACAGCCCCCTGTGGGGCTCAGCTCCCTTCCTCTTTCCCTTGGTATTATCTCAGCCAAGCTTTACTTCACAAAATAAAGTAAGTGAGGGATACCCAGAGTGTCTGTGGAACAGCCTCCCAGGCTCAGGTCCAGCCAAGCCGCCTTAATGATCCCTGTGGTCACAGCCACTGAAGCAGACCAGCAAGCTCCCTCTGCATGGACCCACCTGTGGCACTAGGCTCAACGGGGGCTGTAGCAGCAACAGTCGCTGTAATGTCCACAGGCCGCACGGTGAGGTCTGGGTCGGGACTGGGGACCAGTGGTCCGGTCAGGGAGACTTCCGTGCAGGACGCCAGAGCAAGCGGCATCAACCACGACTCTGGAGGAGCCAGAGGGGGGCCCAGCAGGTCGCCACCAGGAGCCAGAGGGCACAGGCCTGGGCCAGGGCAGACTGGAGGAAGAGCGGTGGGCTGGTGGCCAGGGGCCTCCTGGTACAGCTCAGCACCCTGCAGGGACCTAGGGACACAGGGGTACAGCCCCCAGGGTGAGCGAGGCCCCCCTTCCAGGGACCTCGGGACACAGGGATGCAGCCTCTGAGGCCCAAAGATTCCAGCCCAGCGAGGGAATCTTGGATCAGACCCAGCTGAGGCCCAGCACATCCTCCCTACTGTCACTCACCTCCTGGAGCTCCAGGCCCCAGGAAGCCTCCATCTACACGGTTCCCAGAAACTAAGGGGCCATGTGTGTTGGGTGAACAGTATTCACATGTGGCGGGGTGAAGGCATGGGACACTGAAGCTGGCAGGACAGGCCCTGGAGGCCAGGAGTAAATGGTGGCTACTCTCACAACAGGGCTGGGAAGCCCCAATGCTGTGCCCAGCAGCCCTAATGCTATGCCAGCCTCTGCCCATGCCTCTCCCACCAGCGGCCTGCACTCCCTCCTTTGCTGTCCACGGTCACAGGTGGAACATGGTGCTGGCATCTGGAGGACCTGCCTGCACCAAGCCCGGGAAGACATGAGGTGCCCAGCCTGTGCCCCACACCTAGTGCCAAAGGCAAGAGCTTGGTAGTCACAGCCTTGGTGTGGCCGTGGGATCCCAGGCCACTCTGCCCAAATCTTTCCCAGTCCTAGGCCAAGTCCTGGGGCTGTCTGCTCCTGGCACTGAGCTGGCCCCACCACACCTCCAGACTCGCTCTCTGAACACAGCCTGCAGCCCTCCACACAACACCTGGACAATGGCTCCGGTAGCATCTCAGCTTCGTGGAAGTCTGGGCCCTGTGGCAGTAGCTCCCACGACTCTCCCGGGGGCTCTGCAGCCTGCACAGGCCCATTCTCCTCCAGTCCTGCTAAAAGCAGTTCAGATGGGGGCTAGGAAGCTGATCCCAACCACGTCCCAGCAGTGAGGGCTGCCCACCAGCTTTAGAAAGAGGCCGTGGCTACAGGAACTTCCAAGGTCATGCGCCCTGAGGTCTCTCTTTGGTCTCAACAGAGACAATTGTCACCAACCCAGGAGCTCTCGGACAAGGATGGGTCACTTCCCATATCTGCTCACTGGCCTGGCTCTGGCCTAACCCATGAGCGCAGTGCAGCCTCTGGGGAGCAGTCCTGGGCTGCACAAAGGCAGCATGGGGAAAAATGCCTGGACAGAAGCCTGATGCTGGATACAGGACCCCAAGGCCTAACAGAAATCAGGCCCCACTGCAAGGAAGCTGGGGCTACTCACCTGGCCACCGAGGCCTGTCCACAACCCCGGAGCCGGTGTGGGGATGGCCTGAGGGCTGAAGGGGTGCAGGGCCCCTCTCCCCACCTCTGGGGTCCCATGCAGGAGTCTCCCGCTCTGCCTCTGCGCTCTGTACATGCGCTCGCCGGCGCCTCCGGAAGTTGGCGAACCAGTTATACACCTGCTCAGCGCTCAAGCCCGTCTCCAGCGCCAGATGCTCCTGACCGAAGCGACAGCCAAGCTGCCCAGGGCTTGGCCACCGCCCCAGCCCAGGGGACCCTGCTCTCCGGAGTGGCTCCACCCCAGGAAGATGCCTGGCAGGACCTCAACGGCCAGGTTCCCAGTGGCTGCCAGCCACTCAGTCTCCCTGTGCGCCCCCCTCCCGAGCTTCCCCCTCTGCCTCCCCACTTTCCAGAGTGGCCCCAGAGCCCCTAAGGTTGGCGGCTACTGGGTTTATACCCAGCCTAAGCTGGAACCCCCAAGCAGCCTCGGGCCTGTCCAGTGGGGATGTGGTGGGGGGTAGGTCATGGAGGCTGGCTGACTGAGGGCTGGGCTCCCAGGGTGGAGGAAGAGAGCTGGGGGTGGCCCAGGGAATGGGAGGGCTGAGGACCAGCACTGAGGAATGGGGCCAGGGTGGGCCCCTCAGCTAGGGGGCTCCAGTCCCCAAGGGCGAGGCACGGGGCGGGGCGGGGTCCTCAGCTTGACCTCCAGGCCAACAGGGGCTCCCGGCTGCAGGCCAACTGAGTCCAGCTGGCTGAGCAGGGCCACAAACGAGCTCCTACCCGCTCCACCTTGCCAGGGTTGGCGCTCACGCCTGCAGCGAAGTCCTGCAGCTTCTGGCGAACCTCCCTGGGGAAGTTGCGGCTCCTGGGGCCATCTGGGCAGAGCGCTGGTGGTGGGGGATTCCTGCGTAATGGGAAAGAGGCTGCAGGGGCATCAAGGTACCAGTGCCTCCCACTTGGCACGGATGTCGGAAATGAGCCAGCACCTGTCGGTGTGCAGGACCAGAGGCCCAGATGGCAGCGAACAAGCCCACAGCCCACACACCCGCCCCGCGTGGCACCCGACCCACCCCAAGTGTCCCTCAGCCCAGTCATCCCCAGCCGAGAGCCTCAAGCCCACTTCTACCTCCTCCCGCCAACGGGGACCCCTCCAGAATCTCTCTATAGAAACGGTTGGTTACCTTCCTGCCAGACCCCAGAACTGCAGCCTTGGTGCCTGCACCCCACACCCCACAGCTCAAGGCTCTGATCCTGGATCCCCCAGCTCAGGGCTCTGCCCCACAGTTCTGTGTGTTCCTCAGCATCCACTGCTATTAGCTGCCATCTTGGAGAGCCCTTCCCACCTTCCCACCTCATGCTGCCACCATCTCATGCTGCCAGGCAGCACCAGTGTTTCCATCTCTCCTTCCAGAGCCAGCCTGCAGCAGCCCTGAGCCAGGCTGTCAGAAGTCAGAGGGACCTGTAGTTTCACCTGCGCCCCCTCCTCTGTGGATGGTGAGGGGCTGAGATCACCAAAGTCCATTCTCCGTCCCAGCCCAGTGCACTCTGACCCCATGGGAATCGCCTACTGGGCGCAGCACCCTGGTCCTGTCTGAGCTGACATCACCCCAGAGGACTGCTGACCATGGGCGCTGACATGGACACTGGCCAGCATCTGTAGGGAGGGGTGGGTGGCCAGGGACAGCTGCCCAGAGGCCAGCTCCCTTGGGCTTCAATGGCAGACAGGCTCCTGGCAGCCCCTTCTCATGTGCAGGTAGGCTGGGGTTGCTCCCCAGCAGCAGCCTGCTCAGCCCAGGCTGAGGCTGTGCCCCCACAGCAGCTCCCAGCCCGCCCACACAGCCCCTACCTACCTCTTCCGGCAGCGGAACCTCTGCACAGGTGTCAGAGTGGCCACGCCCAGCCTCCGTGCCGCCAGGAGATAGTGAATGTCATGCCAGAGCTGCACCAGTTCCTGGCTGCCCCCAGGTACCCGGCAGCCCTGTGAGAAAGCCCTGCTCAGCCCAGGCCCAGCTCCCCAGGGGGCCCACCTGGGAGAGGCCCTGGAGGCTGAGAACCCTCTGGCTGCCATCCCCACCTGTAGCTCAGGCCCTGGCCCCCAGCTGCCACCCACTGGACTCCAGGAAGCCAGGCTCTCTAGCTGCCTGGCAGGCCAGGAATGTGCTGCCCAGGAAGCAGACGGCCAGCTGTGGCCCATGCTGGACTGGGACCTCCCCTCTAAGGACAGCTCCTGACTCACACTTGGAGACACAGCTAGACTGCACAGAGGACTCGGGAAGGCCTGTGGGCACACAAGTTTCCCAGCAGGACCAACTGGCCAGGGGGCACTGAGCCCAGGTGTCCCAAGGCCCCAGCCTGGAGGCCACAGTTTCCAGGCACCAGAGGTCAGAAAGTGCCAGCAACCAGGGTTCTTTCTTGGGCAGGAGGGTTGGCATGTGCAAAGGCCCTGAGGCAATGAAAGCGCTGGGGTTTCTAGAAGCAGCAAGGAGGCCAGATGCACCTTGCTACTGGGCAAGGTCTGGAGCCATGGCAGATGTGAGGGTTGCCCCACAGGTGCAAGTTGGCCCCCCACACCTGTGAAGCCCCAATGTAGCTGGGCACTACTCCACATGTGGGCAAGGAGACTTGAAGAGGGGCCAGGAGTCACCCCAAGGGGTTGGGGAGAAGCAAAAACAGAGAGCTGGAAAGAGAAAGCATCTTGATAGGGGGGACTCCACATAAACTGCTCCTCCAACTGCACAAGGGTATGGGAGGAGGGGCAGACATGCCCTGAGACTTTACTGGGAACCCTCTGAGCCTGGCACATCCTGGAACCTAGAGCTCCTCCGACTGTAGGAAGGTACAGCACAGGCTACAGGATGTGCCGCAATCCAGTGCAGCTGGGGCTTAGAACGAGCCATCAAGCTCCAGGCAAGGATGCACCTCACCAGGGCTGAAGACCGCACATGCCTTCGCCAGCGGGCCCTTGGTGCCCAGTGAGGGGAGGCTCCAGGGACTACCAGCTGACAAGAGACCAGCTGCTGGGCTCTGCCTGGCCACCTGCAGACCAGGGCTGAGCCCCTGGGCCAGTTGTCCTATCTGCCCCTGGAGGCTGCCAGCTCGCCAACCGGGGCACTCCCAGTTCACATTTGGTCAGCGGAGGATCCTGGACAGGACAGCCTGACCCATGCAGATAGTTATCTAGTGAGGTGACTAACGTCCTGTCTAGGTCCACACACACCTCACTGACCGCCCTGGAGACCCAGGCCTACCTCCAGCAGCCGGCAGGCGGCCTGGTGCTGCTCCTGCTGAGCCAGCCTGCGAGCACATGCCAGGGCCACATCAACGTTGTCCAGGAGCTGCAGGCGCAGCTGGCTGTCCAGCACTGCTGTAACCAAGGGCTGCACCTGGGCGGGGTCATCCTGCAGGTCCCGACACAGCTGGCCAGCAAGGGCCACTAGCTCAGCAAGGGGCGGACCAGCACTCCCCGCCCCACGCAGGAGCATCAGGAAGCTCTGCATCCTTGAGGACCTGCTGCCAAACAGGGGGCAAGTCAGGGCCTGCCCCCTCCCGAAGAGGGGCTGCCAGTGCCCCTATAGTTGCCTCCCAAGCAAAACAGCGCTGGGCTGTGTGCAGGCCCCACTGCCCCAACGGTAAGCCTCTTCCTGGACTACCCCACTTCTCTCACGTCCTCGCTTCCCCGCCGCCACCCTCCACCCACCCACCCCCTCTGGCTCTACCAGCCCAGAGGGCAGCCCGAGATATGGGGCCCGAGCAGCTAGAAGGCAGCTGGGCTGGACGGAGCCCGGCAGCCGGAAGGGGGCAGGGGCAAAACCACCGCGGTTTAACGACTGTGACTTTGGAAAAAGCCAAACTTTTGAAATATACAGACAAGGATCGCTCCGCTGCCACACGTTAAAAAGAAAAGGCCGCACAGAGACTCATAGGCCAGGTTAAGCCCTGAGGAGAGGAGGTGACATGCAAAGCGGGCACACCACAGGCTGGTTTCAGGGCCCAGGCTTAAGTAAGAACTACTGCACCCCCAAAGCCAACTCGACACTGCGCGCCCCCACCAGCCCCTCGCGCCCGGCCAGCAGGGAAGCAAGTCCCGCGGGGGCTGGGAGAGGAGGCCGGAGGGGGGTAGACCCCCTCGGGCGCCCGCGCAGAGGAGACCGCCGGTTACCTCCGCAACGCCGCCAAGGGTGGGCTCCGCGCGTTCCTGGGCACGTTCCTGGCAGCAGAGGCTTCTAGTGCTTTCCATCCGCGCCTGAGGCCAGCGCCTGCCGCCAGGGGGACCAGCTCGCGTCGACGCCGCGCCCCACCTCCAAGCCAGGAGGGGGAGGGTCCCGAGCTGAGCAAGAAGAGATTCCCCGGCACCCAGCTCTGCGGCGTCGCGTCCCGCTGCCCCCGCGCCTTTGGGCGCTGCTCCCAGGAGACGCGACTCCTGCTCCAGCAGCGAGGTCGCCGGGACGCCGCTATCCCCAACGGCCCTGCCCCAGCCCCCAAACCTCCGACTCCCCCGCCACCCCCACGCAACCCGCGCCCCATCCCCCAAGCGGCGCCGTCTCACCAGCCTCATAGCCACGCACTCTGGCTCGCGTGCTCTGCTTGCAGCGCCGGATCCCGCGGCGCGGAGGCGCGGTCGCTACAAAGTATCCAGGCCGCGGCCAATCGGCACCCGCGTCGGGTCCGACGACCTTGCTGGGTGCGCGCCCCCGCCCCACCCCCTGCGGTCTGGGGCCGCCAGGGGGCGAGGGGGCCAGGGGGACGGCCTAGGTTCCGGCGGATCGGTGGGGGGGGGGAGCATGTGGAGTAGACGGTCGCTGAGAGGTTCATGGGTGTTCAGAAGTGCCGTCCAGGCCTCGGAAGGAGCTGGGTTATGTCGGGGGGCCGGGTGTCGTAACTGCAGTGTGGCCCAATGGTGTATGGGCAGTAGGCAGTGGGGACGCCCGCCTGACCCTCCGAACGCCGCACCCCGCCCTGGCCTGGCGCGAGGAGGCACCTTCCAAATCTAGACTCCGACGGGGCGGTGGTGGTACCTTAGCTCCCTGCGGAGAACCGATTAGCACGCGGGGAGATGGCCTGGCCCGGGCGACTGTCGAATCCAGCGCCGCGCACGCTCCCGGAGCCCCCTGGGCGAGGGCTCCAGGTGGCCCCAGCTGACCCCTCCCTCGTGCAGAGACGGTTGTGAGTCACTCGACCACTGGCTGGCGGTTTGTGGCTCGTTTACGTGGTGCGAGTGAGAAACTGGAAGCCATTGCGGAGTCCGGAGTCAGATGAGTCCCCCAAATCGGGGTGCACGCGAGGAGCCGGGTGCTGTAGGGCACGGTTTGGAAAGGGCCGCCCAACTGGAAAGCAAAGCAGGACGATCGCTGCGGGAGGCCCGGTTGGCACCTGGGCAGATGGAATTTTTTTTGACCCCTGACCCTGCAAGGCACCTGTGACAGCCACAGGCCCTTTCTACAATGCCTGAGGTTCTCCCTGCTTTTGCCCTTTCAACACCATTTGTTACAAACTCGAGGGAACCTGTCAATAAAGCCACATCACTAAATTATATGTAACTCAGGAAGTTCTGTTCCTTCACTGTCAGGTTTATTTTGTGGTTGCCCAGGACCGAAGTTGTTGTTGTTTACAGGCCTGTCTTAAACGCCCTGCCTCAGTGAGTTTGGGGCCACAGTCCCACAACCAAAGAGAAGTTGGTTCCCTGAATTGTGAAACTTTTCAGCTTTTCAATCTTAACCACATTCTCAATGTCTCACTGTAAATACTGCAACCAGGACTCTCTTCTATGCTTTTTTTTTTTTTTTAAGATTTCTTTATGCACACAAGAGTTGGGGTACAGGCGGTGGAGGAGGTGTTTAATAAGAGTATTCACCAGACAGTGGGGAGCAGAACAGGTGGATCCACTGAAATACACTGCTGAGGGGAGCAGCAGGTGGGACAGGAGAGGTCTGCTGCGCCATGTGGGTCAGCTCCCTGACTGGAGGAAGGCAGTGTTTGGTGATAGCTTCCAGTACCACTACCGAGGGCCCTCAGCTCCTTTTAGCAGAGGCTCCAACAGCAGCCTGCCTGTGCCTGCAGTACACCACCGTGTGCAATCCCACTGTTAACATAGAAGGCACTTTAAAAGCATGTTCACCACCTCCTGGACCTGGGCTACCTTGAACAGAGGCTCAGTTCAGTTTTTTTTTAAGATTTTTATTTTTGCATACAAGAACTGGGGCACAGGCCAGAGATGTGGGGGTAAGAGTCACCAGAGACAAAGTGGGGAGAACATGCCCACCTACTGAAATACACTGCTGAGGAGGACAGTGAGCAGGCCAGGAGAGCTCTGCCCCACCATGTGGGCCACCTGGCTGACTGACAATTGAGCCTGTGCCAAAGCTGCTCCAGACCGCCTCACAGTGCTGTGCTTCTAACTCCTTGAGCTAGCAGGGAGGGCCCCAGTTCAGTTCTTAACAATTGTATAAGGCTGGCATAGTCTCTCCTTTGGTAAAACGTAGTTACAGGCCCTTTCTACACGGCACTGTGATTGATACAAGCCTCACAAGTGCTATCTTCATTTTGTGTACTGTTATTCAATAAAAACCATCTCTTGCATCGTTCTAGTCCCTAGTTCTCCTGCCTATCACCTGCGAACCTTCACATCCTCTCATGTTCATCCCTCCCTCCTGCCACCTGCCCTTTGCTATAAGCCTCAGTTCTGTGGTTGGTATTCATTTTTAAAACCTTTGAAATGTAGCACATTCCTTTCCAAGCCTTCTGGAAGCCCACTTAGCATTGCCTATCAACTGGTCTCACCCTCAGCTCTTCTCTCCAAGGAGTTAATCCCACCACAGGCTCAGTTCTTGCCCCAAGGCATCTAAGTGGCCCATGGTTAAGACCCTCTTCAGAGATGTGTGACCTACAGAATGTCTATCTGCATTCTAGTGTGGGAACTATAGCTGTGGGAGATTAGGCACTTGAGACAGTGGGTTTCTAGAACTTCTGAGGAACATCCTGGAAAACAGACCCCTGATATAGTAAGGGAGACAGATCTTGCATGGGGCAGGACTGCAGGGAGGAGGGGCATTAAACAAGAGCTTGAGGGATTCAGCAGTTTGTCCTTGCTTGGAGACAGGCTGAGCAGGTGGGTACAGAAAACAGGAAGCGGGATCTTCAAACTAAGATTACAGCAATAACCCCATCCCAACCCCAGCAAAGCAACCTGAGGTATGAGAAACTGCTCCTTTCTTTCTGGGGCAGCTCATGTGACAGCTCTGCTAGAGGGCTGAACAAGTCTTTCCACCCAAGAATCTCCAGGGGACCAGGGCTCAGCAGTGCCCAACCATCACCCAGGGTTCCAGCTTTCCCTCTTAGAGCAAGGACCCAACAGTGGGTCTCACAGTCCCTGCTATCTTAAGTTCCAGGCAGTGTTCTGGAGATTCTTCTTTAAAGTAAGGCAGGGGACAGGCTGAGATGAATGTGGCATCAAAAATACTCCATAACAAGATAAAATATTTTAGTGCCATTAAAAAATTAGTATTTGACCCTCCCTGGTGGTGCAGCGGGTTAAAGCACAGCACTAAGAAGTTGAAGCCACTTCCACATGAGTTCGATCCCCGCCTGCCCCAGAGGAGATCCACATGACGAGGCAGACTTCTCCTAGCCCGCTCACTGCTCCCCTCAGCAGTGTACTTCCTCGATCTGCCTGTTCTGCTCCCCGCTCTGTCTCTGGTGACTCCTCTCACCCTCCTTGTCTCTGGCCTGTACCCCAGTTCTGTATAAATAAATATATAAATCTTTTAAAAAAAATTAGTATTTATGATAGAATTTACGGAAAATTTACTTGCCGAGTATTATTGACATCAACACTTGCCTTCCTGAGCAAGATGGCATGTGCACTTTGTATTATAGGATACAGCAACCACAACAGTGTAGGTGTGCCAAGGGTGGCGGTGTAGTAAACCGAGTATAGACTTGCCTTACATTTGCTCTTTATTATATGTGCATGTTAGTTGGAACATCAGTGACAAAACACATATTACTATCTTTTCCAGATTTAGGAGACATGCTTTAGCAAATATCTTAAATTCCCTCTTTGGATAAATTTCTCCCTTCTGTGAATCATTATTCACCCGTTTGTTATCTCTGGGAATATTAGACCCTGTACAATGAGATGAACACAATAACTACTGGACAACTTACATAAGCCCTTCAAGAAAGAAACATTTTGAGTAAGAAATGAGATCCCCGTGAACAGTACAAAAGTAGAGAATACTTCAGAATTACTTTGTTTTGAATCCTCATATTTCCCCAAGATAGCCCGAAGGTGTTTTACAAAGGCCCCACTCTCCAGGTTAATGGTCATTCATTCACTTAAGGAAACTGGTGAGGCCATGAAGAAAACTTTGTCAGCAAGCAACTAGCAGAAAACTTCAAAACACTTACTTTATAGCTATACATATACATTCTAGCAGTATCACCTAAAATGACTTAAATGTATCACTAAATTTTTTTAAAGGATACCAGATAGCTCAAAAATTAAAAGAAAAAGTGAACCAGAATAAACACTGAAAATTTTAAAAAGCTGTTAATCTAAGTTGAAGGAATAATTGCATCAATTAACTCCCAGAAAACCTAAGTTCATTTTGCTTTTCTGTATTTATAGAGTGTATCAAACATATAAAGCCTACTTTAATGATCATAAAATTGACTTGATGGACACCTTGAATGATCCTGTCATGACTCTACACATAGGCAAAGAGTACTGCTCTAAAAGGATATCAGGCTGTTCTAACCAATGAGAACATGCAGTTTCAGGCACACAGATATAAGTGGGTAATATGTTGATCTATATAACTAAAAAGACAGCTGCCTAGCCAACATAAAAGATAGAAAATATGAGGTTTGTCATACAGAAATGTATTTTTAATATTCTAGTTACAAAACAGTTAAAAATGTTATTACAGGCCCTCCCTGGTGGCGCAGCGGGTTAAAGAACTGCACTAAGAAGCTTAAGGCCACTTCCGAATGAGTTCGATCCCCGCCTGCCCCAGAGGAGATCCACATGGCGTGGCAGACTTCTTCTGACCCACCTGCTGCTCCTCTCAGCAGGGTACTTCACTGATCTGCCTGTTCTGCTTCCCACTCTGTCTCTGGTGAATCCTCTCACCCTCCACATCTCTGGCCTGTACCCCGTTCAGTATAAATAAATAAATCTTTTTTTAAAATGTTATTACAAAGTAGAAATGCCTAAGAAATGGTGTTGTATCTAATTTATCTACTTCATGTGGCATTCACAAGTAAAATTCTAAATCATAGAAACTCATAGTATAGTATAGGGAGGAAGATAAATCTAAACATGAAGGTTAAATCCTATGAAGTATAGCAAGTCTTTAAACAAGGTTCCTTTACTCAATACTGTTCATAGTAAAATTAAGAAAGGATCACAAACACTGAAATAACATTATTCAAGGACCTGATTTCATTATATACCATTTTCCTTACTATTAGTTTCTGAAAACCTACCAAACACATTAGTTGAGGATTTACTTCTTGTCCTGATCATTGCAATTATTTACAGACTAAAAAGGAGTATTTTCTGTTATGAACATTCCTACCACTTTAGTTGAATATTTTCTCCAATATTTTCCTCATATTTTTCAATATCAAGAACAAAATTTCCCTTATAATAGCTTTTAGGGGAAATTACTCAAAAGTAATAAAGATATTCAAGTGAACTCTCTAGCTGAGCCATTACCCCATTTTGACAGTCATAGGTTGTCACTTGGATTATTACTTTTCTAGAGGCTTGTCATTTCTAAATGAAAAATTTCCCTAAATAACACCATGGTTTTGTCAAGGTATGAGTCTCTGATACCTAAGGTGTTTGTAATTTTAATAAATGGCCCATTCACTTGGTTCTCTATTTTCCCTCATTAAAATACATTCAATAAAACAAAACTTCCAATGTTCAATGGTGTACTTAACATTTGCTTTGGTTTGAGGAATGCTATGTTGGTAAAATTAATTTCCAATATTCACTTCATTCATGTAATTCCTCACCTATATAAACATTTTAAAAGCATGACTTGCTGCTGAAACCCTTCAAGGGCTTACTGAATTTACAGTTTCTTGTAAGCATTTGATATTTTTACATGTCAAAAACCACAACTTCCTGTGGGCAACTTTATACATTCTGTGCATTCATTAAATTTCTATTCTGTATGAGTTGTCTGGTATAACACATAATCCCCTTTAGTGAGTTTCTTTTCTATATGAGGTTGCTGGAATTCCTTGTGAATTGGCTTTTCAGAGGAAATATTTATATTTAATTCATCACATTTCTCATTTGCATGTGTCCTCTGATGCATGATGAGCTGTGACTTCCAACAAAAGGCTTTCCCACATACAGCACATTTACAGGGTTTCTCTCCTGTATGAGTCCTCTGATGTGCACTAAGAATTGATTTTTGAGAGAAAGCTTTTCCACATTCATTACATCTATAGGGCTTCTCCCCTGAATGAGTTCTCTGATGTACAATGAGCTGAGATTTCCTAATAAAGGCTTTTTCACATTCACTGCATTCATAGGGTCTCTCTCTTGTGTGCATTCTCTGATGCACAATAAGACGCACTTTCCCACTAAATGATTTCTCACATTGACTGCATTTATAAGGGCTTCCCCCTGCATGCGTACGTTCATGTACAATTAGCAGTGATTTCCAAATGAAGGTTTTTCCACATTCATTACATTCATATGGTTTCTCTCCTGAATGAGCTCTCAGATGTATAATGAGGTATGACTTGCTACTAAAGGATTTCCCACATTCACTACACCCATAAGGTTTTTCCCCTATGTGAGTTCTCTGATGTGAAATGAGTTGATCTTTTCTATTGAAGGCTTTCCCACAATCAGTGCATTCATAGGGATTTTCTCCTGTATGGATTCTTTGATGTACAATGAGTTGTGAGTTGAAACTGAAAGATTTCCCACATTCATTGCATTCATGTGGCTTCTCTCCTGTGTGAGTTCTCATATGGATAATCAGGTAGGATTTGCTCCTGAAAGCTTTCCCACATTCACTGCATTCATAGGGTTTCACTCCTGTGTGACTTCTCTGATGTACAATGAGCTGTGACTTCAAACTAAAGGTTTTTCCACACTGACTACATTCATAGGGTTTTATCCCAGTGTGTACTCCATGATGTACAATGAGCTGTGATTTAAAAGTAAAGGTTTTTCCACATTCACTGCAATTATATGGTTTCTCCCCTGTATGAGTTCTCTGATGTACAATAAGGTTTGACTTTGTATTAAAGGCTTTGCTGCATTCACTACATTCAAAGGGTTTCTCTCCTGTATGAGTTCTCTGGTGTATGATAAGCTGTGACTTCAAACCGAAAGTTTTTCCACAGTCACTGCACTGATAGGGCTTTTCCCCAGCATGAATCCTCTGGTGTGAAATAAGCTGATACTTCCGACTGAAGGTCTTCTCACATTCACGGCACTCATATGGACTCTCTCCTGTGTGAGTCCTCTGATGTATAATGAGCTGTGAGTTAAAACTGAAGGTTTTTCCACATTCACTGCATTCATGGAGTTTCTCTCCTGTATGAGTCCTCATATGGATAATAAGATATGATTTGCTCCTAAAAGCTTTCCCACATTCACTGCATACATAAGGTTTCATACCTGTGTGACTTCTCTGATGAACGATGAGTTGTGACTTCAAACTGAAAGTTTTCCCACACTGAGTGCACCCAAATGGTTTGACTCCTGTGTGAATGCCTTGATGTACAATGAGCTGTGACTTGAAAGTAAAGGCTTTCTCACAGTCACTACAACCATAGGGTTTCTCTCCTGTATGAGTTCTCTGATGTACCATAAGATTTGACTTTGTATTAAAGGCTTTGCTACATTCACTACACTCAAAGGGTTTCTCTCCTGTATGAATTCTTTGATGTATAATGAGCTGTGACTTCAAACCAAAGGCTTTCCCACATTCATTACATCCATAGGGTTTTGGTCTGGAATGAGTTCTTTGGTGTGAAACAAGCTGATCTTTCGTACTAAAGAATTTACCACGTTTACAGCATTCATGTAGGTTCTCTCCTGTATGACTTCTCTGATGTACACTGAGGTAGGACTTGCTACTGAAGTCTTGCCCACATCTATTACATTTGTAAGGTTTTTCTTCTCCATGAGTTTGTTTATGCATAAGGCATGGCTTGCTGCTGAAGGTCTTCTCACAGTAACTGCACTCAAAAGGGTTTCCTTTTATATACAATTGTTGGCATAGTAATTGTGACTTCTTGTTGAAGGTTTTTCCAGATTTGTCACTTTCAGAACATTTTATTCGAATAACAGTTTGTTTATGCATATTAAACCCATTTGGATTCTTTTCAACATAATTACTAGAGCCATCTGTGTTATATTTCAAACACTTTCCATGTGTGCCACATGTATGAAACTTTTTTTTTAAGGAAACATGATTTGTATTAAGAAGACACAGTTTTCCAAATGCTGTACATTCAGAGCCTTTTGTCATACTTTCCAGCTTGCCTTGATTTTCCTGATGCCATTCCATATGATTAATTTCCCAGGCTTTATCTAGAAATGAAAAGAATTAGCTATGTTATAAATAAACAACATGATACTAGTACAGCATAAATTTCACTTAAAAATGCTATTTCATGAGATTATTCTTTACCTTCTGACACCAAGTCTGATCATAAATATAAATATACCCAAACTGTGGGACAGAGGCAGAAACAAAGCAAAACAAAATGTGAAGGCAGGCAGCAGCTCCCCCACCTGGTTATAACTATGCAGGAGTTTCTCTTCTCCAAGCTTCTTCCTTGGAGAGCAGCAAAGGCAGCTCTCCTCTAAAGACTATAAACCTCTGACTATGCAGACCTCTCTCCTAACAAACCTGTCTCTTTCCAGGAAAGCTACTTCTGCTCACTTGTGTCTGGACAAGCATCCTTGACTTCACTTTTTATAATAAACCTGCCCATTTGAATATTTTTAAAAAACTGAAGACAGACATTGGAAACTGATGATTAATAGAGTTCTGAGTTAAAGCTGTTTCATACTAAAGATGACAAAATAGACACAAGAGAAAATGAGCAAAATATTAAAAGGCAGGACAGAATCTAATCATTAGGTTTATCCAGGAAATAATTTCTGGTCACCTATCATGTGCAAGCACACCAAAGCTCTGGAGAAACAGCAGTAATCATCACAGATTAGTTTACATTCCTCTTTGGAGTAAAATTCCATGAATACTCATACAAATAAATTAAAATATACTGACATGGGCTGCCCTAGTGGCACAGAGGTTAAAGTCTCAGGGCTATGAAGCTATTGCCAGTCACTGTAGCATGAATTCAATCCCTGGCTTGGGAATTGACCCACATGCGCAGTGGACCTCTTCTGTCACCCCACTGTTCCCCTCAGCAGTGTATTTCAGGAGATCCCCCTCAGTCTCTGGTAAATCTTCTCACTCCCCGCACCTCTGGCCTGTACCCCAGTTCTTGTATGTATGTATAAATAAAAGGAAAGAAAAGCTCACATAAGATATCATGATGGTATTTTGGAACACTGAGGACCAGAAAGTATTACTACCCTTTCAGAGAAACCAAAATAACAGTTTCATAATGGATCAAAAGTTAGAACATCATGATTTCTCATTAAGATCAAGACAGAAACAGCATTCCTAAGAAAAATATAAGCATGTTCAGATGCTTCAGTGGGAAGCAACTGAAAGTGAGGATCCTACAAAGCAAACCAGAGAATGAGAGAGAATACAGAATAAAGAAAATGAATCAAAAGGTGAGCTCAGGATAAAAAACACACAGGTCTTGAGAAAATCTGAGTTACTTTGGAACAAGTGAAAAGAATGCAAATGCTGTTACCAGTAAAATACAGTTGTCAGTAGTAATTCAAATAAATGTTTCAAAAGAATAGGGAGACACCTGAAGAAATCCAGAGTTAAATTAATGGAAATATGTTAGTGATTTATGAGCAAAATTAACTATTTGATATCAATACTTGCATAGAAATGTTATAGTAGCAAAAATGTAAAACTGAAGGCTGATCTAACCAAAAGTGTAAAATAACTTTATTAGGATGATGAGAGTGTGAGAATTGACAATGTGAATACTATAGTGGGGAATAAGTAGAGAGATAAAAGAATTAAATTCTCTCCCTTTAGTCCTGGGTAATCCCCCTTGGTAGAAAAAAATCAAAATACAGATAGTATGTGGGTTATTTATTTTTGTAAAGTTTTTTTTTATTTACACAAACAAGAACTGGGGTACAGGCTAGAGGTGTGGGAGGTACAAGGATTCACCAGAGACAGCAGAGAGCAGAGCAGGCAGGTTGATGAGGGGAGCAGCTGGCAAGACAGAAATCTGCTGAACCATGTGGGTCAGCTTCAATGGCCGGGGATTGAACTTGCGCTGCAGTATTTGCAGATATATTCACAGTGCTGCGCCTTAACCCATTACACCACCAGAAAGGCCCAGTGTACGTTACTTATATACATAAAGATGAATATCTTAACAAAGAGCTACAAGTGAGCCAGTAGTTTTCTCACAGGTGGGAATGAAGAATAGAACAGGGTGGACCGAATGTTCATTGCAGGTAACAGAAAATGAAAGATACAAATTAGATAGAAAAACAAGACACAGGATTGCAGGTTAAATGGAAGAGAGAATGAGTATATCAAACTGCTCCAAAATAATGTGCTGGCTAACACAATAAACAGAATATAATGACAACATAGAAGCAGTCAGGTTTGGAAAGAGTAAATAGGAAGATCTTTTTAAAAAGATTTATTTATGCATACAAGAACTGGGGTGTAGGCCAGAGGTGCTGGGGTAAAAGGACTCACCAGAGAAAGAATGGGGACCAGGACAGGCAGATCAATTGAAATACACTACTAAGATGGGCAGTGGGGAGACAGGAGAGGTCTGCTGTGCCATGTGGGTCAGCTCCTTGGTGGGGGAATCAAACTCAGATCTAGAGGTGATAGCACTGAGACTAACCCCTGTGACACCAAGGAGGCCCAAACAGAAGATCTTAATACACCATTCCAACTTTCCTTACCTTCTATAATTAGTCCCTGTTCTTTTGTAAACAATCTTCAGGTTATACTGCCCCAAACAACAATTTCAAACTCAAAGTAGCCCCACTCCTACTGAATGCATTAAAAAGTGAGTATGGTAACTTTTGATTAACACAATTTGGGAGAGCATAACTCTGGAGGATAGGGACACACCCATACATCCCTGTGAGCATTCCTGAGATGAGTAGTAGAGCAGGTCTGCAGGTAAGCTGCTGCAATCCAATGAAAAGCCCTCTTGCTATTTATTAATAGTGAACATGCATGACTTATTTTTTCACAATGGCAGGATAAACAAAGGGTATATATCCTTACAGGGAACAAGACGTCAAAGGGATCAAAAGATATCAATTACATGGGGAACAGGGGAGGAAATATCCACCATATATGTAGGGAGAACTTCCCATGCAGATGCTTGGTGTAATTTTCAAGCTACTCCCAGACCATCTCGGACCCTGACCACAGAATCAATCAACAGTTACCTAGGTGTCCCCAGGCATCTGGTGACGTGGACCACTGTCTCAAGGCAGTCATGTAGGAGGGCCTTGTCCAAATTGTTTATACACATAGGTGTATAGAGAGGCCACGCACTCAGGGGCAGAGGCCCTAGGTAGAAGAAAGGCCACTGTGGGTCCAGGATCTGGGACACAGCTGTGAATCACAACACCAGATGGGGGACTGCAAGATCGAGCAAGCAGTGCATTTTACTTTTAGGCATCCCATTTTATACCCCTAGTTCCCAAGCTTCAGCAAAAGCATAACTTTTTAATTAAGATCTGTATACATTTTACTTTTTCCCAGCACTTCCTCCTCATAACAGTACTGGGCAGCTTCCTCACACACAACCAGGATTTCTTTTCTTAACTGGCTCTTTGTTTATCTTTACTGAAATGCTGGGCTGCGCCCGCATGACCTCTGTCCATGTTCTTGGCTCTCAGCCCTGGTTTCCAAGGGCTTTCCCTCAGACACAAGCACTTTCACATGTGCCAGGTGGACCGTAGCCAGACATGGAACAAGGTCAGACAGGCATCAGACCAATAGGCCACAACATATGAATATGTCATGACATGGTCCAAATCAGAAACTTTTCCAACAAGTAGAAAACAGGTCAGGCACAACAGGTTAAAGCTCAGCACTGCAAGCAAGCTATAGCTGCTTCAGTGCGAGTACCATCCCCGCCCAGGAGGTGACCCTCATGGCGCGGCGGACCTCTTCTGACCTGCCCGCTGCTCCCCTCAGCAGTGTACATCTCAGTCAGCCTGTTCTGCTCTCCATTCTGTCTCTGGTAAATCTTATCATCTCCCCTATACCCCAGTTCTGTATGCATAAATAATCTTCTAAAAAAATTTAAAAAACAATAGGTCAGTTAGTAATTTAACCTTTGTCCTAGAATCTGAGTTTACGTTTGTCATACAGTGCCCTACAGGCTCTCAGAATTCATAGGCTCTAAAGCTGTCCTAACAATTCCTCCGTTTCATTCTTCTAGGTCTTCTGTTGTTCATACTCATTGTTATTTTTGCTAGGTTTCCTTATCTATGGCTTCATTCAGTTGTTTATAATAATTAAATTTTAAATTAAACACAATATTCTGATATTCTGAAGCTATCGGAAAGCATTCTCCCTGAAGAGAATGTCTAGTTTAGCCACAGACAACAACAGGAAAGGAAATTATGTTCAGAGAACATAGCCAACAACTCAATAGACCACAACCACAGCATAAAGCCTGGCAAAGCTACCCACCCAGGGCTTTACTAAACTGTAAGCCATGACTTGGGTATGTGCACTGCTGCTGCTCTCCCAGAATGGAGGTCTCATGTTTTGCCTAGTCTGTACTTCTGCTTTTGTGTGGTTAGTTTTATGTGGATAGCTTATCTTTCTTTTTTTTTTAAAAGTCACCTCGTGGGCTGGGAATCAAACTTGTGCCACCGTGGCTGCCATAGCTTCATAGGGCTGTGCTTTTAACTTATTGTGCCACCAGGGAGGGCCCTGGACAGTTTATCTTTAATTACAGGTATCCAGAGGAGAAAGAAGTACCATTGTGTCTGACTGGGAACAGGGATCCTAGACTTGCATTCATGCAGAACATGGTAAAAGTGCAAGTGGCAGAATATTTTTGCATAGAATAACTGGGGTAGGCCAGAGGTGTGGGGAGTGGAGGATGAGAGGATTCACCACAGACATCATGGACAGCAGAGGAGGCGGATCTACTGAGATACACTGCTAAGGGGAGCGGCAAGGAGACAGGAGAGATCTGCTGTGTCGTGTGGGACAACTCTCTGGCCAGGAATTGAATTTATTCCACAGCAATAATAGGGCTAAGACTCAACCACAGAGTGGCCCAAGCAAAGTATTTTAAAAGACAGATAGGTAGGGAGAGTGACTGGGTGCTGCCTAACCAGAGATACCTTAAGTTAAATAATGCTACCTACACCCAACAGTTCTCCTGCCCGTTCCCTGGAGAGCACAAACCTGGTATGTCCTTCCAACCATCTTTAAGGTCATGTGCTTTAATAAAGAAAATGGGAACCCACCTGCAACCCCAACTTAACCCTAAATCCTAGACGATAAAACGTGATTTATCTGAACTAACAATGATGGCCCCAATTTCCCTTGCTGGAGTTTCTAGATGGGGATATTTAACAATCTAGCTTATGAACATGGCAAGTCTTATGTGGCTTGCTGGGAAAGGTTTCATGCTGAAACCCAGCTCCGGTGCACAGGGTTGAGAGAAGAATCCAAAAGAACCTTGAAAATAAGAAATAACAGATACAAAATAGGGTTGAAAAGAATGGGACTCAGGAAACAAAGCTTCTTTTCCCAAGCATCCCAAGTGACCAGCCATTTTTGTTGAGACAAAAGTGTACTCCCCTTCAGGTTAGTTATAAGATAATGTTTATTCTCTTGGTATTCAGCATTAATTAGGCACACATTTACAGCCAAGGCTCTGTGTTATTGTTTTGTTCCCACACCTGTTTTCTACTTTAAATTCAGCTTTGCTGCTATAAGGAAGGTCATCACAGTCTGGAAATGGGCCAGTCTTCCATTCCATGTTGACTCGTCTTCTAGTCACAAACTTAAGGGGGCTTTCCTTGTTCCAGCACTTTAAACCTTAGGGGTCTCTAACAGTTTTACAATCTGATTAAAAAAAAACTTATGTGGGAAGGAAGAATCTTATCCTAATGGTTACTGGTGCACTTCAGGTGCCCAATGGACTGTAACACCAGTTACATGAAGGGAGGGAATCTGAGCAAATGCTGACAAGCTTACAATGTCAGGGTGGCAGGCCCTTTCTGATGGTGCAAAGCTAGCCACAGACGCATCACTGTGAGTTTGATCCCTGGCCAGGGAGGTGGCCTACATGGCATAGCAGACCTCTCCTATCAGGCCAGCCACTCCCCTCAGCAGTGTACTTCGTCAATCTGCCTGTTCTGCTCCCCACTGTCTTAGTGAATCCTCTTACCACCAATGCACCTCTGGCCTGTACCCTGTATGTATAAATAAATCTTTAAAAAAAAAAAAAAGTCTACAAACCACAGGGCCTCCCTGGTGGCCTAGAAGTCTCAGCACTGTCACCACTGCAGCCTGAGTTCAATCCCTGACCAGGGCACCGAGCCACAGGGCACAGCAAACCGCTCCTGTCTCCCCGCTGTTCCTTTCAGCAGTGTATTTCAATAAATCCGCCTGTTCTGCTCCCCACTGTCACTGGTGAATCCTCTCACCCTCTGTACCTCCAGCGTGCAGCCCAGCTCTTGTATGCATGAAAAAAACGTTACAAGGCCCTCCCTGGTGGCACACTGGGTTAAAGCCTAGCACTGCAAGTGAGTTATGGTCACTTCAGTGCGAGTTCCAGCCCCAGCCCCAGAGCTGACCCACATGGCGAGGCAGGCCTCCCCTGACCCCACACGCTGCTTCCCTCAAAAGGTGTACTTAGTCGATCTGCTTGTTCTGCTCCCCACTCTGTCTCTGGTGGATCCTCTCATCACCCCTACACCTCTGTACCCCAGTTCTGTATGCATAAATAAATCTTTTTAAAAAAGTTACAATACACAAGGACAGTGCAGGGCAAGACTCCTCTGGATGCAAAGAGAAGAGCAACAGAAGACTGCTGATGCATGAGAACAAGTACTTCATCATACAGAGTGAGAGTAGTTTTGGTGGGTGTCACATGAGTAAGGGGCAGGGAAGGGGTAAATGGCGGAGGCTTCACATAGAATAACTGAGCAGCAAATGGTGCAGGAATGTACTTGGATGGGGCAGTGCATTTAAGTGCATATTGTAGAAGGGATATAGTCTCCCAATGGGTATTAAGGAAGGAAGGAAGGAAGTCAGGAATACTTCTACTGATACAGAATATAAAGCATTTACACACATAATTAAAAAAAAAAAAATAGACAGTATAGGGGGTCTAAAAGCTCCACCAAATGAGGTAAAAAAAAAAAAGCCTGCTTCAATGCATAATGAGTACTACAAGAGCAAGAAAGAAGGAAAATGACACTGGCAGAGATTAACTAACAAAGAAGGAAATATCACGTGAGATTTACACTTACTCTGAATAAAGAGGAAGAGATACAATGTCTTCATTACTTACCTGGATGGCCCTGACTTGGGATTTGTGTCTGCATCATCCATGGTTCTTCTCCTTGTTCCAACTTGAAAATGATACTGGGTTTGTTATGTTGATACCCTGTGAATGGAAAGTCACAGATTCAAAGTACCTAAGATTCATGATCTCTAAAGAATGGGGAAGATTCAGATTAGTGAGTGCATGATAAAGCTTTGAAGTAGATGGTTTAATGTTATATTCTAATGTCAAAGGGAGAGTAAGAAACTCTGACCTTTAAAATATTTCATTGAAGCTACCCCACCTTCAACAATCAAGAACAGGAAGCTTAGAGAATTCATACACTCTTTTCAGGGAGGTGGCACTTACCCAAGGACACCAGGTTGTCATAGTTCTCCAACATTACACTCCGGTACAGGTACTTCTGGGCCGGGTCCAGCAAGCACCACTCTTCCCAAGTAAAGTCCACAAACACATCCATGAAGGACAATGGTCCCTGAAAAAGCATATATCCATTCAATCTCCAATTATTTTACAGCAAAGGATGTCTAGTATATTCTACTTTGTGTATGAAAAAAGTAAAAATGTTTTGAAAAATTCCATCAATGTGCATTAAATCAGTCACATTTTCATTCAACATACAATACTAGGTGCAGATGATATAAAAATGAGTGACAATCATGCCCACAAGAAGCATTCAGCATTGCAAAGGAGAACAAAATTAGACACATGCAAATGTAATGGACAATCAAAGAAACTAAAAGAAAACACAAAGGAAATGAGAAAAACATTTCACCCAAAGAATTGGTTAAACCAACATAGTAATGCAATAAATGAGAAACAAGCTGTTAAGTATTCAGTAAACAAAAAACAAAGTGACAAAAATCCTCATCAGTAATTAATTTCTGTAAAAGTAAAATGAACTGAAATCTCCAATCAGAAGACAGAGGCTAGAGCCTCCCTGGTGGACTAGGGTTTAAGTCTCAGGCTATCACCACTACAGCCCAGCCTGAGTTTGATTCCTAGCCTGGGAGCTAACCCACAAGTGCACCTCTGGCCTACACCCCAGCTCTTTTATGTATAAACTAATAATTTTTTTAAAGATTTATTTATTTGTACATATAGAACTATGGTACAGGCCAGAGGCTCAGAGGTGGCGAGGCTTCACCAGAGACAGAGTGGGGAACAGAACAGGCAGATCGACATCATACACTGCTGAGGGGAGTAGCGGGCGGGTCAGGAGAGGTCTGCCACACCATGTGGATCTCCTCTGGGGCAGGCGGGGATTGAACTCATGCGGAAGTGGCTTTAGCTTCTCAGTGCAGTGCTTTAAAACGCTGTGCCACCAGGGAGGGCCCTAATTTTTTTTTTTTTTTTTTAATAAGTAAGACCCAGGGCTGTTTTGTTTTTTTTTTTAAGATTGATTTATTTATTCATACAGAGCTGGGGTACAGGCCAGAGATGCGGAGGGTGAGAGGATTCACCAGGAATAGAGTGGGGAGCAGAACAGGTAGATCGACAACGTACACTGCTGAGGGGAGCAGCGAGCGGGTCAGGAGAGGTCTGCCACATCATGTGGAACTCCTCCGGGGCAGGTGGGGATCGAACTCATGTGGAATTGGCTTAAGCTTCTTAGTGCAGTGCTTTAACCCGCTGCACCACCAGGGAGGGCCCACTAATAATTTTTTTTTTAAGTCCAACACAGAATATGCAGCAATTATATACAGTGAGTCAACTAATAACAGATCAACAAAATATGTGCAATAAACAGTGACAGAACTTAAGTATTTTTTCGTATTTGTAAACTGTTATCTACTATTCAATAATACAAAGTAAGAAAAAGAAAACAAGGGCCCTTCCTGTGGCACAATGGGTAAAGCACAGCACTATGAAGCTAGTCGCAGCCGCTTCAGCAGGAGTTCAATCCCTGGCCAACAAGGTGACCAACATGGTGCAGCAGACTTCTCCTGTCTCCCTGCTGCGCCCTCAGCAGTGTACTTTGTCAATCTGCCTGTTCTGCTCCCCACTCTGTCTCTGATGAATCCTCTCACCACCCCTACACCTCTGGCCTGTACCCCAGTTCTATATAAATAAACAGTAAGAATCTTTCTTAAAAAAGATAAAGAAGGGCCCTCCCTGGTGGCGCAGCGGGATAAAGCACAGCACTGAGAATCTAAAGCCGCTTCTGCATGAGTTCGATTCCCGCCTGCCCCGGAGGTGACCACATGGTGTGGCAGACCTCTCCTGACCCGCCCGCTGCTCCCCTCAGCAGTGTACTTCGTTGATCTACCTGTTCTGTTCCCCACTCTGTCTCTGGTGAAGCCTTTCACCACCCTTGAGCCTCTGGCCTGAACCCCAGTTCTGTATGCATAAATAAATAAATCTTTAAAAAAAAAAAAAAAAAAGATAAAGAAAACCAATGAACCAACTAGATCTAAAATACCCAGAACATTCTACCCAACAATAGCAGACAAATTCCTAAGTGCACTCCGTTTATAAGAGACTCAAAGAGAATTAAATACATCAGAATCAACCTAACAAAGGTAGAAAATACAAGAGTTTTAAGATATTATTAAATGATTTAAATAAAAACATTAGGAGATGGAAGGACATTCCATGATCATGGATGGGGAAAATCAAGAGAATCAAAATGAAGAGCCTACCTAAAATGATACACAATTTTAACAAAATCCCAGCAATATTTTTTCTTGTTTTTAAAAAAAAGATTTATTTATGCATATAGAACTGAGGTACATGGGGGCAGTAAGAGGTTTCACCAGAGACAGAAAGGGGAGCATAACAAGCAGGTAGACAAGGGGCGGGTCAGGTCTGCTGCACCATGTGAATCACCTCCAGGGCAGGGGATTGAACTCGCACTGAAGCGGCTGCTGCCAGCTTGCAGTGCTGCATCCTAACTCATTGCGCCACCAGGGAGGGCCGGCCAGCAATATTTTTCTAAGAAATTAAATAAAAATATTGAAGCTTATTTGGAATCACAAAATACCTTGAATTGCAAAAACAATCTTAAGGAAAAAAGGAGAGAAACTGAGGTATCATATTACTTCACTATAAAGCAATGATATTAAGAAACAATAGGGTACTAGCAAAAAGAAAACAGAAGATAAATGAACAATGGACAGGATTGAAAGTCCAGAAATCCACACATATACCAGCACCTAATCTTTTTATTTACTTATGCACACAAGAGCTGGGGTGTAGCCCAGAGGTACGAGTGGAAAAGATTCACCAAAGAAAGAGTGGGGAGCTGAACAGGTAGATCCACTGAAATACTCCATCGCAGGAAGCAGCACGTAAGACAGCAGAGGCCTGCAGCACTATTTGGGTTAGCTTCTTGGCTAGGGTCTGCAGTGACAGTGGTAGTGGGAAATAAAAGAAAAAAGGGAAAAACCTTTCTTCAAACAAAGTGTAAGGTTATCATGCTTGTTGGCACAGCTACAGCAACAGCCTTTTCTATTTTTACAATGGCCCTTAAACTGGATTCGATGGTCATGAAATGACAGGCCACACAGTTAAGACTTCAATCTACTGCGCATATCAAGCAACTTGACTTTTTCTTCTTCTGGGGAACATTTCCAGCATCACTGGGAACACCTTGGATGCGTCCCAGTCTCGCTCCAGGTTTCCAGTGGAGCACTAAACACATGGGAAGAGGTTACAACTCACTGTCATACACAAGAGATAACCAGCGTCACAGGTTTAAGTTCTCAACATCTGAGCATACCTCAACAGCAACAGAAGGTGGCTGGAAATTATTGCAGCAGTACAATAGGCATATATGAATGTTATGATTTAATGCTGCACTTTGTTTTATGTTCCTTACAATTGTGAATGTACCATCTGAGGTTGTGTGACTTGACAACACTACCTTTTTATTATAAATCTGTGTGTACTTTATGCTAATAAGTGACAAATTAGACTGTTATCTACATATATTTTATGCAAGCACAACCTACCTTACCAATTTTTTTTTAACTATTTCTAGGATACATGGTTTCTTCTGCAAGTTTTCTCAAACTGTTACAAATATCAAAACAATTTGAAATATGAAAAAAGTTTGTATATGAATGGAACCCATGCAGTTCAAGCCTGTGTTGTTCAAGGATCACCTGTACAATAAAATGTGAGTGGAAAAATTCTAGCTGATGGCAGCACAGATGTTCACTATTAAATCCTTTCACCTTAGTTCTATGCTTGAAAGTTTCCCAATACAATGTTGGAAATAAAAGAAACACCCCAGATAAAATCTGAATTTGGTATCAATTTTGTTTTAAACTTCAATGTCCAAGAATGCCTGCATCTTGTTAAAAATAAGAGTCGAAAAAAGTTAAATGTTATGGCATGTGAGGTATAGCTTCATAAAACTTAGATCCCTTCATTAAAAAAATAAAAAAAAATAAGAGTCGATATAACAGAACTTAAGTGGGACCTTAAAATCTGCATTTTTTTTTAAGTTCAATTTATTTACATATACAGAAGTGGGGTACAGTACGGCCAGAGGTGCAGGGGCAGTGAGAAGCTTCACCAGAGACAGAGTGGGGAGCAGGACAGGCAGATCAACCAGATCAACAAAGTACACTGCTGAGGGGAGCAGCGGGTGAGACAGGAGAGGTCTGCTGTGCCATGTGGATCACCCCTAGGGGTGGCTAGCTTGCAGTGCTGCATCCTAACCCTTTGCGCCACCAGGGAGAGCCCCTTTCTTTCTTTTTTTTTTTTTAAAGATTTATCCTGGCATGCATACAAAACTGGAGTATTGGCCACAGGTACAATGGCAGTGAGAGGATTCACCAGAAACAGAGTGGGGAGCAGAACAGGCAGACTGACAAAGTACACTGCTATGGGAAACAGTGGGTGAGACAGGAGAGGTCTGCCACGCCATGAGGGCCACCTCTCTGGCCAAGGATCAAACCTGCGCTGAAGCAGCTGACGCCAGCTTTGAATGCAGTGCTGTACTTTAACCCATTGTGCAACCAGGGTGGGCCCAGAGTATGAATTTCTAACAAGCTTTCAGAATAAAATCTGTAAGAAAAAGAAAATTAGAAATATTATCCAAAAAAGTTAATAAAATGACAAGCATGACAAAAGTTACTCATCCTCTTTAGTCAACAGGAAATGCAAATTAAACTCATAATAACTATACAAGCACCAAGGTAGTTCAAGTTAGAAAGACTAACAATAGTGTTGGCTAAGAATATGAAGCATGTGGAACTCAAACACTATTGATAGCTGGGAGCTTAACAAAATATGTATTCAATCTAGCAAAAAACCAAAAGCATAAATTAAAAATACATACAGAACAATAACAACACACATTTTATAAACATGTAAACAAATGGACACCCATAAAACACAACATAGTTGAGGGGAAGGTAGTAAAATACAAGAAAACAAGGAAATGTGCAAATAAGGGTAAGCGGGAACTTCACACAAACCAGTGATAATAAATAGACCATTGGGCCCTCCTTGGCAGTGCAACAGGTTAAAGCACAGCAATGTGAGTCTGACCACAGTCACATCAATGCCAGTTCTCAAGGTGACCCACATGGCACAGCAGGCCTCTCCTGTGTCTCCTGTTGCTCCCCTCAGCAGTATACTTCATCGATCTGCCTGTTCTGGCCCCACTCTGTCTGGTTGTGAATCCTGTCACAACCCCTGCACCTCTGGCCTGTACCCCAGTTCTGTATGCATAAATAAATAAATCTTTATTAAAAAATTAGGCCTTAGGCCATTAAACTGAAGATATTAACTCTTGAACCTAAGGATTCCCCCACCCCCAGTCCTCTCCTTGCCAAAAAAAAAAAAGAACAGCAGTAAATGAAAGAAATGATGAAATAAATGGGAATGAATCTTCAATTTACCTGGGGCTGGGTGGTTCCTGGCTGCTTCTGGGAAATAAGCAGCCACTCCAGAACCTGCTTTGTCCAGCAGTCCATGTGCCCCTGCCAAGGTCCTCCATGGAGCAGCTTCTGGTCAGGGGTCTCTTGACCCAAGGTGGATTCCTGACCTGGGAGATCCCTGATCCTGTCACCAGAACTGTATTGTCCCTGGATAGGTGGGACCTGCAGACTCAAAAGCAAACTCATATTAGTGACCCTATGAGGCCGCCAGGGTTGTGAGCAGTCAATGTCAGTGTGCCTACAGGGCAGAAGTGAGACAAAGTGAAAAAAGAGAACCTAACACCCTGATACCATGTCCTCCCACACACAGTGCAGGCCTGTGGGAGTCCCAAGACTGCAACCACCCCTTTCATATTTAAAACACTGCAGGCGGCCATTAAACAGGAGTCACTGCCAGATGCTAGAGAATAAACAATCTGCTTCAGGTAGAGAGAACACAGTGTTATGAGACTTACTAATGAATGACAGTTTGTGCTCCAGTTAGTTCCTTCTCACCATCTAGATGCCCATGAATAAGCCCCTTAGCTATTGAGTCTTTTAATTGTGTTGAAAGAAAGGTAAAATCAGGATAGGAGTGCAGTATTTCAATCTCCAATAAGCCTCCCATGACAACAAATGAGACCTACCAGAATATAAAGGACAGGTTCACAGAAAACCTACAAGTCAGCACAAAAAACCCCAGAGACAAGGCCTTCTCACAAGCCTCAGACTACAGCAGAAGTGAAACAACTGCAGGGGCAGTTCCCAGTCAAGGCAATTGGGAAACCAGGGGGCTACTTGCTGGACTTCATTGTAGGGCTCCAAAGCCACCAACAAATATGTCCCCCTACCAGGAGAGCACCCCTGGAGTGGGGCCTGAGCCATGCCAATCAGGCTCAGGCCTACAAGTGACAAGTGACAATACATGGTCACCTAAGGTCTCCAGGGCCTGAATGATTAGCCAAATGCTTCCTTCCCAAAGCATAGATATTTGCTTAAGGAAAGATGCTGGAATAGAAATACAAAAAAGATTCAGGCTGTGAGAATGACAAAGAAGGACAGGAAGGAGGGAGGCTATTAATGGCGAGTAGCAGGGAAGGAGGCCTATTCCAGAACCTGTACCAGTGTGATACCCATGGAAAGGGAGGTTCCAGCTTCTCTGTCCCACTCTACGGAAAGGTAGAGCTAGGCAGAGAGAAGACTAGAAATAAGAGGACAAGGAGAAGGCAGGTGGACCAGAAATACATGTAAGAAGCTTCACTGGCTTCTTGGCTTTGGACTTGCACCAGGGACTTGGGGGACATGAAAGGAGATACTTGGAAGAGTCAGAGATGTGAGAGACCATGGGGAGGCTGACAGTGGCAGCTTTTATCTAGGTTGAGTTTTTTATTTTGTTCTTTTCCCTCCAGGCCTGCCTGGCCCCTTCTTCCCCTTTCCTCTGAGTAAAACCAGGAAGGGCTTTAAGACTGTGGCAGACTTTCCAGCCTAAGTGCCCCGGTTTTGGGCCAACCCTGTCGGGCTGGACATTTACCCACAAGGGGATAGGTGACTTTGGGTGAATGGAACCTATATTCTTTCTCTTCTCTCTATGCACACCATTTGTATTAAAATTCTTTTATGTTTTGTCTTGATGGGGCAGATGGCAGAACCCATTTAAAGTGTACAGGTTTGGGGCTCCCGGGATACCCCTCACCCTGACTAACAAAATCATTTTAATGAAAAAATACAAGCCTCTTAAGTCTACACACAGCTTCCGTTTCCTAGGATGACCTTCTGTCCTTTGTTCACTTCAGTCACCTCTTATAGCTCTATTTCAAATTTCTTAGTAACTTCATCTCTTGGGGTGTATTGACTTCCAAAACTCACCTTGTGTGTACCCCTTGTAATCCCATAGCCTGCTCTTAGAAAGTCTGCTTATTTGTCGTTGTGACTGTACATGTTCCTGTCCATCATACACACCAACCCACAGCAGAGTCATGAACAAATAATGCTTGAAATCTTAGTACTTGCCACAAGGGCCAGCAATAAGGGAACAATAAACAAAAATTGCTTTAATAAGTAACAAGCATATAATTTCTTAAATATCTAAGAAATGTATCATTTAATAAGCTTAAATCTAAACCCCACTCCTTGCCAGCAGAAAGGTTTGGGAGGCTAGAACAGATAAACAGGACTGATAAGGTTGCTATGGGAACCTGGCCAGAATGTGGAAGCTTGGTCTGAAAATGTTCTGCGTTAAAGATCAACACCCAAGATTAGACATCCCACCAAATAACGCCTGAACCATCTCCCTCAGTCATAAAAACCTTAAGAAAAAGGTTATTAATAGGAGCCCCAAATCCTCCTCCCGAAGAGTGCGTCTGCTGCTACGGCTCTCAACAGCAGATTTCAGTAAATCGCCTTTTCTGCGCTCCGCTCGGTTTCCCGCGAACCCTTTCACGCCCACGCCCCCAGCCTCACTATCTCTCCAAGCTACCTTGGGCTGACTCCAAGTCAAGCTACAAAGTGGGGCAAGAGAAGCTGTAAAGTGCGCCACCGTCAGGCATCCTCTGAACTAGGAGAGGTGGGGGGAAAGCCAGAGCCCCGACGAGGCGGGCGACGACCGGGACAATGCCCGTTTTTTGACGTCTCAGGCGCCGCGTCCGCGACGCTGCCGGTACCTGCGCCTCAGCCCGGGTACACATATAGAGAACAGAAAACCTCCCAACACCGAAAGGAAACGTGACCACCCCCAACACCCCCAGCTGCCTTTCTGAGGAAAAGCCTGACACAGGCCGCTGTCAGGAACAGGGTGGCGCTGGCGCTCGTGCCCGGCGCCCCCCGCGCGGAACGGAACCCGAACAGGCAAGACTCACCCAGACGGCCGCCGTGCGGACTCTAATGGCCATCTCCGCACAAACCCAACTGGGAGGCGGGGGCCAGAGGAGACCTGGCTGCAGGGGCGGGTCCCGGCGCCGCGCAGCCAGGCGGCCAGTATCGGAGGCGCTCAGGAAATGCGTCAGCTGGCCCGAGCCGCGCGAACTACGACCCCGGCAGGCTGCTCGGCAGCCCCCACTTCCGCCTGGGAAAGGGCAGAGGGCGACAGGGGCGTGGCCCACGATGTGTCCTGCGAGCGAGTCTGGCGGAGATGTCATTTTAACCGAGAATGCATTTCAATGGCGTTGTACTTGGTCTTGAGGGAAGGGAATGAGAATGGGACGTGGTATGTCCAGGCCCGATTTGACAACGTCCCGCGCGGGCTCCTGTAAGCCCGCCCTAAGGAGCGCAAACTCGTCAGCGCTAAGCTTTCGTTTGGGGGAGCCTAGACTTCCCGGCTGCAGACCCGTCTTCCAGACACGCGCTTATGATGGGCACACTTACTGCATAATGCAGTAAGGACCGTTAAGGTCAGCTCAGTAGCAGACTTGGGTTTCCCTATGCCACGAGATGAATTACAGATTTGGACACAGGCATCTTTCAGGAGCCATTCTGCCTCGCCATACCTGTGTGCCGATTTGTCTAGTTTGTTCATTGGGTTATACCCAACAGACTGGATCGCTTACAGTATATAGGGTCAAGTGAATCCAGTCCCGTAAGTACCACAGTGTGGCCAGATCTCAGTGCTCCTTTTTGCAGTCAGTGAGCTCTTGCTCAACCACAAGCCACCACAGATTTAACTGTTATGGATCCTGTTGTAGTTTATGTGGGAGTTGTGGAGTATGGACCTTGTGTCGGATATTTTACTTTTATTTATTTATGCATACAGAACTGAGATACAGACCACAGGTGCAGGGCGGTGAGAGGATTCACCAGAAACAAAGTGGGTAGCAGCACAGGCCAACTGAAGTAGTACAGGGCTGAGGGGAGCAGCAGGCAGGAGAGATCTGCCACATCACGTGGATCACCTCCGGTGTGGGGATCGAACTCATGCTGAAGTGGCTTTAGCTTCTTAGTGCTGTGCTTTAACCTGCTGCATCACTAGGGAGGGCATTTACTTACGAATTTTGAGTTCCCTCATTAACAAGTCATCTTTTATGAAGGAGTGTCCCTGTGGTTTTAATGTGCATTTCCCTGGACCTAGTAGTATTTGAGCATCTTTCAATGGATTCACCAGTCATTTATATGTATTACTTAGTGTAGAATGTTAAACATTTTCTACTTTTTAAAGATTTATTTATTTATGCATACAACAACTGGGTACAGGCCAAAGGTGTGGGGGGGGGGTTAGATTCAGGGGAGACAGATTGGGGAGCAGAACAGACAGATCCACTGAAATATATTGCTGAGGGGAGCAGTGGGCATGGTCTGCCACACCATGTGGGTCACCTCCCTGTCCAGGGATCATACTCAGGCTGCACTGCCTACAGAAAGCTTCATAGTCACTGTGCTTTAACCCTCTGCACCACCAGGTAGCACCCACTTTTCTATTTTTTATTGGTTTAATACTTGAATTATAAGGGTTCTTGTATTCCAGACATAGTAATCTCCTCTTACCTATGAGGGGCATATTCCAAGAACCCCATGAATACCTGAAACTGTAAAGTACTAAGCTTTATCTAAATTGTTTTTACCCCATCTATATATAACTATGAGTTTAGTTGATAATTCAGGCACAAAACATTAACAATTATAAAACAATTAGCAATTATAAAAGTTGTTATAAAACAACTACAATATATTGTAGTAAAAGTTACGTGAATGTAGTCTCACAAGTTTTTTTAAGATTTATTCTATTTATGCATACAGAACTGGGTACAAACCAGAGGTACAGGGGTGGTGAGAGAATCCAGAGACAGAGTGGAGAGCAGAACAGGCAGATTGACAAAATACACTGCTGAGGGGCACAGCGGGCAGGTCAGGAGAGATCTGCCAGGCCACGTGGACCACCTCCGTGGCCAGGGATCAAAATCACGCTGAAGCAGCTGCAGCTAGCATGTAGTACTATGTCCTAACCAGTTGTCCTAACCAGAGAGGACCTCAAGTTTTATTAATGGCCTGTAGCCAAAAGTTGTGCAAATGTGGGTGTAGCACAACTGAGGATTTAAAAGGAACCACCATCTCAAAATCTCTTACCATACAGGTATTATTAGATCACTGCTAACTAACTGCAAGTAACTTGAGATTCAAACAGAACAGAAAAGTCTGACTGCACAAGTCTCTATCAGGAACAGGAGCTATGAACACACACTCGTCTATACCTTGCTGTTCTTTTTTATTAAAAAAAAAAAAAGATGTATTTTTTTGCGGGAGAGAGGGAAATGCACTGGACTATGGTGATGGCACATGGGTGATTTGGTGATGAGAAGCCCACGGGGATTACAACTGAGATGGAAAAAGGCACAAAATGATGTAAAAATAAACATAATTTTAAAAAAGATTTATTTTTATTTATCTATGCATACAAGAATTGGGGTCTAGGCTAGAGGTACATGGGTGAGAGACACACCAGAGACAGAATGGGGAACAGAACACGCAGATCAACTGAAATCCATTGCTGAAAGGCACAGTGGGAGACAGGAATGGTTTGCTACGCCATGTGGGTCAGCTCCCTGGCCAGGGACCAAACTCAGGCTGCAGTGGCTGACAATAGCTTCACAGGCTTACACTTAATCCCTGCACCAAGGAGGCCCATTGAGTTAATTTTTTTTAAAGTTTATTTATTTGTGCATATAGAACTGGAGTACAGGCCAGAGGTGCAGAGGCGGTGAGAGGATTCACCAGAGACAGAGTGGGGGGAGCAGAACAGGCCAACTGATGAAGTACACTGCTGAGGGGAGCAACGGGCGGATCAGGACAGGCCTGGCATGCCATGTGGATCACCTCCGGGGCAGGCGAGGATCAAACTCATGTGGAAGTGGCTTTAGCTTCTTAGTGCTGTGCTTTAACCCGCTGCGCTACCAGAGAGGCCCTGAGTTAATTTTTTAATGTTTTCTACCTTACAGATATCCAGTAAGTTATACCACCATTCATTTAAAAATATCCCTTATCACACTAGATTATTTAGGTACCTGTGTGAAAACTAAAAATGTTAATTTAAGCTCAACTTCTGGACTCCATAGCCTGTTTTTCTAATGTGTATCTATATTCGTGTGAACATTTTATTAGTGTAGTTCTACGGTAAACTTTTAAATTACCTTTGGTAGAGGATTAAAAACATGCTACTGGCCCTCC